>NW_019641710.1:1249084-1895037 GCF_000599845.2 Trichogramma pretiosum | reverse complement strand
TGCCATCTGTGGCATTTCACGTCAATTCATTTTGTTCAGAAAATTCGTTATAAATAAAAAAATTTTCAGACAAATCGAAATATCTCTACGTCAGTACCTGCTGAAAGGGTTTATAAAAAACTATGCAAATTCTCAAAAGGATCGGTTGATTACTTTTTTAGTTACGTTTCTCACCGATTTGAAAAATCTTGACGTATAATGTTGTATCTTTGAACTGCAATTCCTCGAAATGACATTTTTCAAATCAGTGAGTAACGTCACTAAAAAAGTATTCAACCGATCCTTTTGAAAATTTGCACAGTTCTTTATAAACCCTTTGAGCAGGTACTGACGTCAAGATATTTCGATTTTTCCGAAAATTTTTTTGTTTATAACAAATTTTCCGAAAAAAATGGTCGATTTTTCATGTCTGGACGCAATTTTAACGTTTTTTTCAACTTCAAAATTACGTCAAAATTCGAAAAATCACTATAAATGAAAAAACTCTACGTCAGTACCTGATAAAACTCATAAACTAATGAGGTAATTTTGCATTTTTCGTTTCAGATGATTCTGCGAAAAGTTACGTTTCTCACCAGAATTTTCACGACTTTTCCGTAGATTTACTCTCAAAGGTCCAAAAATGAAAATTTTTTGATGAAATTTTCACAAAATACTCTCGAAGTCATGTACTTTCACATGTACATTGTAGAAATCAATTTTTTTTTACTAGAAAAAAAAATCGAAAAAATCGAAAAAATTGAAAAAAATCGATAAATCAGCACCATACCCCACCCCTAGAGTCTCGACGTAAAATTTTTGGAGCAATGAAGCAGCACAAAGATCTAATCGTGGAATCGTTAGTCCCTTTAATGGCGCGACTCGAGATTTACTACAAATCAATCTAACCAAACTATTACCATAAGTATCAGTGGATTTCAAATATAAACATGCTCTGTATCCATGTCTGCATGCATCACAGAAACCGTGCAATTCTAAAGATATTGAAATAGAAATTAAAAGTTGGCGAGGACTATTTATTTCCTGTAAGCTAGGTATTTGATCTGCTGATGCTTTCCATTTAGTACAAATATCCTGTGGCAAAGATTCGTCCCAAGTCATTTTAGCCGCCCAACATTCTTGTAACAATACTTTAGCATACAACGTTACCGGGCCTATCAAACCAAGAGGATAGAATGTTTTTGACAATTCTGACAAAAGTTTTCGTTTTGTCATAATACACCTAAAGTTTTTTGAATCGGATATTTTTTTATTACACAGTCCAAATTGAAAAGTTGTTTGTAGATAATTTCTAAGACCATTGGATGATTCGAAGCCTATTTTCTTATTTGAAATCCACCTTTTAGTAATAAATTAATCATTTCATCGCGTATTGAAAGTATTTCGTCTACTGATTCTGCTCCAGAAATAAAATCGTCGACATAGAATCACGCAATGAAGCTTACTTGCCCGAGGAAAACTCTTTGCTTCGTCACGAGCTAATTGTTGAATAGTATGAATGGCGAGGTAAGGAGCTGCTGCTGTGCAAAATGTTACAGTATTTAGTTCGAAAGTTCGTATATTACCATTGTGGTACCATAGAATTTTTTGGAATTTACGATCCTCGTGATGAACAAAAATTTGACGATACATTTTTTCAATATCCGCTGTTACGATGTAACGATGTGTACAAAATCTAAGAATTTGTTCAAAAATAGAATTTTGAATTGTCGGGCCAATCATCAGAGTATCATTTAAACAAAGACCTGTTGAAGTTTTTGCTGAGGAATCGAACACGACTCTCACTTTTGTAGTTTCACTTGATTCTCTGATTTCATCGCGGGATCTTACTGGCTCATGGTCAAAATCTTCAATTGTCCAGAAACGTTCTATAAGCTTATCTAATTTGCAGTATTTTGGACATAGACTCAGCGAGAAAAATGAAAAAGGAAGTGTTTCAATAAAGTCGAATTATAATTAGAGTCTCGAAACACACGAGGGTACGGTGCAAAGTGGTATGAACCATACATGTGATACATGCCAAAAGACATTCTCAAACAAGAGTTATCTTAAAAAACACAGCAATTCTGTGCATAATGGTGTCAGACATGCATGCGGCATTTGCGGAAAAGTGTTCAAATGAAAAAGTGATCTCAATAGATACATCAATTCAGTGCACAAGCGACTCGGACATGCATGTAATACTTGCAGAAAGACATTCTCAGAAAAGAGTATCAAAAAACACATCGATTCGGTGCATAATGGTATCAGACATGCGTGCGATATTTGCCAAAAGACATTCTCAGCCAAGAATAATCTCAGAAAACACATCGAATTCACATTCGACTGGAAGCAAAAAAAAAATTTTTTTTTATTTTGTCCGGACCAAACGGAAAAATGATCTATGTACCAAAAAAATAGTCTGTGCAAAATTTTAACTCATATAAATTGAGATAACCCGTGCCGCCAGTCGCTTGAAGGTTTTTGAATTCGATTTAAATTAATTTTTTCCGCTTCTTTATAGCAATATTCAAATGGCTCTGTAGCCGTCAATTTTTAAGAAAATCGGAATCCAAACCCGTCAAATTAAAGGTCTTAAAAAGACCTTTAATTTTCTTAAAAAGACCTTTAATTTTCTTTTTTCAAAATTATGATTGCTTCAAAATTAGAGCCATTTGAATATTGCTAAAAAATGGGAAAAAATCGCAATTTTTCGAGTTTTCTAATAGCTGAGGTTCACTCGGAGAAACACAAATTTTTTCTAAACTCTAGGGTATTTTTTCGTGTGTAATAAGCTAAAAAATGACGTAGGTTGTGACCAGAATATTGCATCCTAGCTCCGTACAGAAGCATTTGAAATATTCAATTTTTTCGTATTTTTTTTTGCTTTCATCCGTCTAATGATCACGCACTTTTCATTGTGAGGACATTCACAAAATACTGCAACATTTTCCAAATACTACGGATGATTAGAAGCATCTCAAGACCTATCTTTTAAGCCGCCTAACGCGCTTAAAGGTGCCTCAGAACTAAATCTACAGCCAAATTAAGAATATAATCATTAACGAAATTGCAAAATAGAATCGCGATTTTGAACTTAACTTTACTAAAGTGTCCTTTAATTTTTACAAATCCCCAAAAAATTTTGAAAATACCATTTTCGACGTATTTTTCGACTAGAAAACCAATGGTGACCTTGGCTTTGACCTTGAACATAACCTCTAAGCTACAACGAACCAAAATTGATTTTTCGTTCGGTGACCCCTATTTTTTATTGCAGATTTGAAAAGAGCGAAAAATTTTACGTTTAAATACATCATCAGTTTTTTTTGTATTTGATTTGGTTTGGGAGGACCTGCGGAAAGACGTTTGGCCAGAAAAGAAACCTCAAAGACCACCAAATAGCGCATCACCCACGCATTAGACCGAAATAAATTTATCAAACGTACGTTCAATTCAGACAGCGTCTTATATATTAGTTGTGAAATTAGGTGACTTATTTAAAAATGTTCATTAACTGTAAAAATTTATTTCCTTCGTATATCATCTCGCTATGGCATACCTAAGAATAATGTTCAAGTTGGGAAAAAAATGAAGATCCCAATTTAATTATTCAATGATAAAAATATGAACTTTCCGATCGGCCTAGTAAAAAAGTTATTTAAATTTACATTTTTAATGCTCGGTCAGTTAAAATCGGGGCGTCGGCATCACCTTAAGTGCTTCTATATTGATATAGAAAACAACGAAGATTTTTTTATAATGTGGAAAATCCTCTCAAAAATGGGCCTGAAGGCCCATGAAATTAAATTAGGGAGTTTCATTATTGGGTACCAAGAGACCCCAATAAAATTTTTTGGAGCAAATCCATGACTCGGAGTTGAGGTGGTCTCCTTGTTAGTATACAGTTTGCTATTAACATCGGTATGTAAAATTATTATTAAATTTATTGCTTTAGTAAACTTTTGAAAACATTTCATGTAGGATTAGCAAAATTCCTACATGAATTCTATAGGACTGCCGTAGAAATTTTGCAGGATCTTGCAGGAAATTTTTTCGAAGAAAGGGTGTAGGAATTTCAATTGTGCATTGCGATTACAGAAAAAGAAATTTTTTATTACTTTTTATTTCAAAGGTAGACAAATTTATCAAAATTAACTGAAATCTTATTTTTAACGCTTACAAAAATAATTTTTTGGGCTTTGTTGGAAAAAACAGGAAATCACAATGGTGTAATTTTTATTTGGTCTCTTGAGACGCAAGCCTATGATTTGGATTTGTCCATGAATTGATTTAGACAAATTTTACGAGTGCCAATTGTGGGCTCTTATACGAAACTGTTAATATTCAAAATGAATCCCATTATACATCGACCGAAATTTATTTTATCTATTAATGTTTCATTAATTTTTTATGTTTTTATAACTTTTTGTAAAAGATCGAATTTTAGACTCATAAAATTTTATGAGTGTTTATAAAAATTTTGGATTTTTTTTAAGGTTTAAAACATCGTATTAAATTTTGGTTTAAAATATCAGCAGGTTTGAACTTTAATGCAATGATATTGAGACACTATTAAACTTTCATAAACTCTTATCTGTAAGAATCCTAAATCTGACCATTTTTGAAAGTTTATAAAACCATATAAAATTATTGAAAAATTGTACTCAAATTAGATTTCCGTCGTAGGTTATAAGACTTCTTAATAACTTTCTAAGTAAACTAAAGCAAATTCATAATGTCATAAAAATTGATAAGTATGAGTTTTTAGCAGCTCCATTGACTGTCATAGTTATTCTTCTTTCTTCCCGTGGTTTTTGAAGCGATATACTAAATTAAACCAAATAAACTAAACTAAACTTTTTATTATTTAACTATGTGCTACTATCAACTGACCATAAATTGTACTAATTGTGCTACACAAGACTCGTATAGTTTTTAGGCATCTTATGTTACACTTTGATCAATGAAATAGCGCTTTTGCTTCTCTTGACCGTCGATTTGATGGATGTTTGGATTATCATTTTGATGAAGAAAAAATTTTTTTTTTGTAAATACCATGTTCCGGTTGAATACTTTAATATGAATTGTTTTTTGTGGTTATATTTAATTGAGAGTAGATCAGTCAAATCTAGTAATTCCCATATTTCAATAGTTTGAAAAGGACGAGAACAATAGTAGTGGTAACTCTGCATAAGAAGCGGGAAATTGCATGATTTATAAATTTTTCAATGTACATTATTCACGCATTAAATTCGTTTAACTTTGCTGTGAAAATTTAAAAATAATTCAATTGATTTAATTTAAAAATGTATACTTTAATTTAAAATGGTTACTTACAGAATGCATTTTCGACACGGTCTCGGTCTCTCGTATGGTAGCAAATGTCATTGACGATAAGATATTAAAAAGTGCTTTTTCAAGTTTACATTTTAGGATAAATATTTACTCACCTTTTGAACAATTATTCAGCTTCTGAAAAATGTATCGTTGAAAAAAATTCCCATAATGATGGAGATTTATGGCATGTTCGGTATTGCGAGCCAATCCTCACGCTCAGCAGATTACCAAATTCCTAGCTAAACGTTACAAAATAATTTCTCATCCTACTGTACAAACGCAGGAAATAAACAAATTCAAATTTATAGACTTATGATTATCGACGGAGTCAGTGTCCTAAATAACATTGCGATTATACACACACACACACACATACATATATATAGTGAATCATAATTCGCGTTGGTGTTTATAACTATATCTATATATATTATATATATACATACATACTTATCTATATATATCATACATATGTAATATACGCGCCTATATCGAGGACAGAACTTAACGGCGGCACTCGACATCATCTAGAATAGATCGTGTGTGTTACTTGTACGTACCGTGCGAGTTACGACGTGCTAGCTCAGTGAGTAGCTTTGCGATTGAAACCCTTGAACGCCGAATCAACAGCTTGAGTCTCGAAAATATAGCAATCATTGTTGCATCATTATCTTTTGGGGATCTAAACATAACCTCAGTTGTAACCTTCACTTTAATGATAAACAAGGAACCGACTAGACATTTGAGTGTTTTAAAGTTTTTCGAATTTCACTCGGTTCAACGAACAACCAAGTTGATAAATTAACATAAAAATACACAATGGCAGCTACCAGGAGATTGCAAAAGGTGAGTGTACCCTTTTAAAAATAACTGCCACGTCTGTGCCGGTTATAACATTATGTTAATGAAGATCTCAACAGTCCAGGATGTACGTCATCTTTGCGTCTATTAGCTTGAACTTTTACGATTATTATCAGTTTTTGACTGATAACATAAATAACCATCTTTTAGATATTCTGAAAACTATGTTGAAGCAATTTTCAATTTATTATTTTTTCTACAAATTATAGGAATTAGGCGATTTGCGAGCTTCGTCAATAAAAAACTTTACTAATATTCAAGTTGATGAGTCCAACATTCTTACCTGGCAAGGACTTATATTACCAGTTAGTATATCTCAGTTCGCTAACATAAAAACACAATTCATTTAATTTCAACAATGAGCCATTTTAAAAAAATTCTTTTTCTATACTTTAATTGAATAATAGGATAATCCTCCATACAACAAAGGAGCATTCAGAATTGAGATTAACTTTCCAGCTGAGTATCCATTCAAACCACCTAGGATAAATTTTAAGACTAAAATTTATCATCCTAATGTTGATGAAAAAGGTCAAGTTTGTTTGCCTATCATCAGTGCTGAACATTGGAAACCCGCCACAAAAACAGATCAAGGTAAATATATTATTGTATTTGCTATAAACAAACAATTTAAATTATATTTTTATATGATTTTACGAAAAATTCAAAATTACTTTCAATTTCAATGCTTCCATTTTATAATGTCAAACAATTACTTAATATTGTGGGGTTTATTTAATTTTTCGTAACCCTTTAAAAAATTTAAAAAAAATTAATTTGTCCTTAATGATTAAATTCAAAAAGTATTCAATCAATTCTCAATCTCAATAAAAAAACTTACATAGATACTATATATTTTTAAAATATATTTCTTGAATAGAAAATAAATAAACACTTTTAAACAATATTATAGGGAATTAATTATTGTTGATTTTTTGTTCTCAGTGATACAAGCTTTAATTGCATTGGTCAATGATCCAGAACCAGAGCATCCGCTTCGAGCAGATCTTGCAGAAGAATTTCAGAGAAACAAAAGCAAATTTATAAAAAATGCAGAGGAGTATACAAAAAAATATGCTGAAAAGCTCCCATAGTCATATATTGCCAACCACTCTATATTTCTACATGATTAACATTAATGGGCTACTGTTCATTAGTGTAATGAGGCTGAGAAAAATGTGTACAGTACTGTTTGACTTTTCAACATGAAGTCAATACATTCAAACAGTACTCAAGTATGCTAAACTCGAACATTGTAGGGATTCAACTTGTGTTGTAATAAACTATTCTGTAATATAAATTGACTGCGGTTCAATGCCAACTCTGTTGCAAGTAAAAGTATGCTATTTCATGGTAATAGTGTACTTCTACTATTCTATCTTGATTGATATCTTCATTAATGTGCTTTGTTTGTATTCATCCTCAATATGTCGTCTAGATAGTTGAAAATAATATGATTGGGTCATAAAAAAGCTGTTTTTAACTTTTTTTTTTTCATGAAATAAACAAAAATGGCATTTCTATAGCTTTATGTATTAACTTAGTTACCCATTTTTAATGCTTTTTTGTGTGAAATGAATTACTGATAACTTAATAATATTGAGGAGTATACAGATTTGATCTATAAATATAACATAATTGTACTTTTAAAATCGTTAAAATAAAGATATTTGCGAAAATGAATTTGAAAAATAGCTCATATAAAAATTGATTTAATTGCTAGATACAAAATCGAACATCACTTATAAGCATATGTTGATAACACAATCTTATAAAAATAAATTGTTTGACAACCTATTAATCACAGATGGATCTTCATCAAATCATCGAATGAAAAATCATCTTGACCATCTTTCAAGTCATAGATTCGATCATGACTTCCCAAGTAGTCAAGTAATTTTTTGAATGGAGAAAATCGTTTAAGTGTACCTGCGTCACCTACAATTATGAGCTTATGTTTGGCCCGAGTCACAGCTACTGTCAAGCGTTGCTGATCTTTAAGAATATCAAATTCCTAAAATAAAAATTTTCCTCGGAATTACTGCCGTTGATGATTTCGGATTAAATATTTTATCATTTAATGTAGATATTTTACCGCAATGTCAGTCTCAGGAGATATACTTTTTGTACAACCATAAATAATAACGCTTTTGTCTCGTCCTTGATATTGATCAACAGTATTTACTTCAATACTATCTAGAAGTAGTGAGCGTAAAAATCGTACTTGAGCTCTGTAAGGTGCAATCACACCAATATCTTTATTATGAATTCCAAGCTGAAAAAATTTAACTGTTAACCTGTCCTTTTTTAAAACTTGCAAATAATTTTATTTAATAATACAAACATCTTGGAGAACGTCTATTAGACGATAAATAATGGAAGCTTCCCATAAATTGCATGTTCTTATTCCAGGTTTATTGGATACAGTTGTATCAAGAACAAGTTGATAAGTTGAAGAAGTGTTTAGCATTATTGCCGAATTTTTGAGTCTCATTGACAATGCTTTTTGAATCCATTTTTCACAAGTTTCAAAATCCTACCAAATAATAGTTTTGTTGAGATAAAAATTAAAATTAAAAATTTTCATAATTCGAAAAGTTGTGAAAAAATAGATTTCGGTTGAATTTATTCAGAAAATATTGAAAAAATATTTGCATATAAAAAAATTATTGTCATTACATCTTGATACTTACAGAAATCTTAGTAACAGGTAAAGTTGCTTTGCCTATATCTTCAGTTCCAACTTTTAATAAATCATGGTAGGTCAATTTATTAGCAACGTCCATGATACAACTATTCATTCTGTACTGCAAGGTCAAAGCCACAGAATTATTATCTGAATCCAAACGAGAAAAAAGTGATTTATTTATCCCCAGTTTTCTGAAAATTTCGATCAAATTGAAAAAATCAGTCAAAAGAGTTACTTAATCTATTTGATTACCTGGCAACATTATTGCGAGCAATCGGCGGTAGTTGTTCAGGATCGCCAACAAGAACAAACTTTGAAGCGCAATAAAGGGGTCTTAAAATAGTCGGTTGCAATACTTGGGTACTTTCATCAATAATACAATAGTCAAATTTTCGTCTTGAAAGATGTGCATGAGTAGCGCCGTAACATGTTACGGCAACAATTTGCTGCGAGGAAAAAGTGTAACAACTATTGTGAGACAAAATGAAAATCGTTGAAAATTGATAGTACTTACCTTACTACAATAAACGGTATGTAAACTTTCCGGGGTATCGCAATGCGCGGTGACATTTTGATCAACCAAATGTTGTATGGCCGGATGCGCTTTTGATACTGAACCAAATCGGATGAAATCAATTTTTCGCTCCAGCAATTTTAATAAGATATTATCTATGGCACTGTTTGTGTGAGCACTGATCAATACCGATTTTCCCAAACGCACTAATAATTCTATCATTGAAACTAAAGTTTGAGTTTTTCCAGTGCCTGGAAAACCTTTAATAAGAATATAATCATCTGCAGTTAATGTCTTGAGAATAGCTTGTTTTTGGTTTTCATTCAATTTTTCGAAAATATCTGCACCAGTTTCCATCGTAAGAGGTGGCATATCACTTTCAAATGATGCGGGACGTCTGAAAAATATTTTCAATGACTATTCTGAGTTTTGAAAAATAATTATGATCGATTTTGTCAGCACATACTTATCGATTACAATATGACGTAATTTTGAACAAATTTCTTGGTCATCTAAAAGTCCTCCAAGTTGTCCCATATTTTGAGTTAACAAAGAAGATGATGAACTTTTGTCAATATGAAAAATATCGTTTTTATATACTTTTGTTATATTCCTAAAAACAAAATTAATGTCACTCAATATCAAAAAATACTTTTTAAAGTGATATTCGATTTACTTACTTTTCACAATGGACGGAAACAGTTGTACCATTAATGTCATCTATAAAACCTGAAACTATATTTATTCTATCATTAGTACTAATAATAACATACTCTTGTTCTCCAAAATCGGATGCATTTAATTCTGATGATTTTTCATAGGATTTGGATCTCTCAAAAATATGTACAAATCTTCCATACTTTTCAGTGACTGATATCAAACTCAAATTGCAGATACAAGAGCCTCTTTTTTCTCTGAAATAAATT
Organism: Trichogramma pretiosum; assembly: GCF_000599845.2. NCBI lineage: Eukaryota > Metazoa > Arthropoda > Insecta > Hymenoptera > Trichogrammatidae > Trichogramma > Trichogramma pretiosum. The sequence goes on along the minus strand of NW_019641710.1, from coordinate 1,884,728 downwards.
TAGCAATTGAATAGGATTCATTAAAACTCAATTAGGTAATGTTTTAATTATATTACCTTTTTGATGGTTTTAAAGTCCAAACATCTTTCCAAGATGTGACTTCTTCATTATCAGTTTTTTCTTCAATTTGCAAAAGTGAAATCCATTTCATAACATAATTCATATGATCTTTTGTCAAATGACTAGTTGCTTGTTCACTCAATGTTTTTAGAGGATGATTTTCAGACATATCATTTTTATCATCTTCAGTTAAGTAAGTACAACATAATACATTATATGGACATTTAGAACAAGAAGGATGATTAATCGGTTTAGGAAACTCCATAGGTTGAACAACATCTTCATCGTTAACTTTTAAAATTATTGGCTCACGAGATAAGTAATATGCCACTGTATTACGTAAAGTAATTAAATCTCTTTGAGCATTAAAACTACCAACAATCTCTCTCATGATATTTTCCCTGTTAATGAATAATTATGAATATTAATTACATATCTATTCAAAAATTTTTCAAAATAGTTTTTTACCTAAGATATAAAAGTAAACCGGAAGTGACTTCACGCCCTGTCATGTTCATCATCATTGTGTATAATATCAACTGTCCTTGATGTTCTCTTGAAAAAGATGATTTTCCCGTTTTGATTTCAAGAGGTAAAATTCTTTGTTCTACAGCAGGATTTAATGGATTTTTAGACTTAGAACTAACTTTTACCGTTAAATCTATTTTTCCCTTCAACCCTAGTGATGGTAACCATACATTTTCTTCGATATCACATATTTGATCAATCTTTCCATCAAAATTTTGATCAGGAGCTGCTGGTTTTGTTCCTGAAATAGTTAAATATAAGTATAAGTAAATAGTAAAAAGTATCGAAATTAAGTTTCTAAATTAAATGGTACCTATAATATATCGTTGAACAAACTTATAAATTTGTGGAACAGCTGGTTTCATCAAGTTTTTGCACTCTCCATAAGAAATTCCACCAGCATACATCATGTCTATTGCATGCTTACTTTTCAGAATTTTTTCTAATAAATCTGAAATTTTTTTCAATTCTGTGATGTTTTGATCCAAGACCTAGAAGAAAAGAATGAAATTAAAGTTTTTTTTAAATTGAAAGTATTTTTATAAAATTACTAGTTCATACAGTTTGAATCAGTTCATGAGTTAAACTTCCTGTAAGCATAAAGTGATTTCCAACTTCATTATAAGGTAATGATTCCATATGCTTGAATTTTTCTTGCAGAGCACTACGTCTATTACACCATAAAGCGCCAACAACTGATGTGCCCGAAATAAGTGTGTCTGGTTGATTGATAATCCAGCCTGAGTTATTATTGACAGTCCAATATTGTGCATCAGGTGATTCTTTTACAGCTTTAATTACTACGGGCTCACCAGGCTCTACTTTGGTGTAACGCCTAAGAATAGAATTTATATACTTTTAAGAAATTAAATTAATAAATATAAAAGATAAGTTAATTCTGTTACCATAATCCAAAACACTTTACAGTGGCTATTAATTCATCTTTGACACCTTTAACAATTAAAGTCATGTCAGTTTTATCCCAGACAATATCAACAATATTACATCTTTGTGGTGTAGTAAAATCTAGAATTTTTTTCGAATCATCAGACCATTCATCTTGAAACAGGTCATCCAAATTTTCAGTTTCCTTCCCATTTTTGTCATAAGACCATTCTTCTTCAAAAAAGTCATCGAATACTTCAAGAGTATTTGTTCCTTGGGTTTCTATTCCACTATCTTTTGTGGCACTAATAATGCTTGCAGAGTCAAGTTTATCATCATTTTTATCATTCTTGCTATTGTTCAAAAGCTCATCAGATTGTTGAACTGACTCTTCTTTAATAGCAGTAAATTCATCAGTTGATTTAATACCAGAAACAAAGGCAGTATTCAATTCCGACTCCTTATTCATTGAATCAAAAAATTCTATCTCGCCTGAATTTTTATCATCATTTGCAAAAGAAATATTGCCGTCAAAAGTTTTCTGAATCTTACGTACATTTTTTGACATATGATCAGAGCGTCTTTTACGTTTTTTTTGAGAATCACAGTCGACAAAAATATCTTCACGTTCTTCGTCACTGTCACTACCGGAAGATTCGATAATTGCTGATGACTGCTTAATGGTATTGGCATTCTGAGAGAAATAAAGGCTCAATTTTTTTTGGCCACGTATTTGTAATGGGGTACGCTAATAAATAAAATAAAAAGTATATCAACATCGATTTTGAGTTCCAAGGTAGTTTAACAATGTTAAAATACCTGTTTCGTTGGTGACACCGCGTTTTTCACATTCTGGTTACCCTTGTTCATTTTTATTATATTGTTGTTACTAAAATTTTTTTAATTAAACATAATCGAAAGTCCTTATTAATTGAAAAGATCAATCCACAGCAGTGGATAGTTACAATTTACAAAGTGCGTCCGTAAGTTGCAGACCGCAACTCGCGGACACTATATTCGCGCCAATTTGCCCTTGCGAGCAGCGGCCGTTGTATTTACATACAACACATATGCTCACAAGTCACACCAACACGTTGAAACACATATGATTTCCGTCATGTGGACTGAGATCGTAATATAGTCTGCTATTTAATATTAAAAAAATACACATGTGTGCCAAAATAAAGTTTAAACGCAGTTGATGAAGATATCGATCAAATTGTTGTTTGTAACCTTATGGGTCAAGTAATGCTGTTGCTTCAATAAAAAAATAAAACATCGAAAATTGTACATTATAGTATTAAACGACTTAATAAATAGTGATTCATGATTGGACTTGGACTTTATGGTTTTTGAGTGAAAAAGAGTTATTTTGAATCTTACACGATTCGTTTGGGTACAATAAACTTTTAAAAAGTGAATTAAAATAAGTGTTCTAGATACTTTTTATAATTAAGATGGATATTAACATCACTAAATTTGTACGTAAGCATTTGGACTTACTTTTTCTTGAGCGGGAGGAAAATCTTATAGCTCTGTTCCAAGATTTATCACCGGCTAATTTATACAAATTGGAACAAAGAGGACAAGCTCTCACTAAATTATCTGTAACTAATATTGCTGTCAAAGGATCAGATCGTTATCAAGTTGATTTAGAACGCGAAGATGGTCTACCCTTAGAGCATGGGTTATCTTCTGGTGATTTAATTATTTGCATCAGATCCAAAGAAAAAGGCCACAGTGTCAAAGGAATTGTTATTGAAGTCGGAGAAACTTCTCTAAGCATTAACACCAATGAAAGTTATGAAGATTTGGCTGAGGAAGAACTTTTTACTATTGTTAAAACTGATTCAGATTTCACATATAAAGCACAGACAAGGTATCACATTTTTTCAAAAAAATTTTTCTGTAAATTTGTAATGTACTAATTCAATCAAATATTCTTTAGAGCGCTAAGTTCCTTAGAAAAAAAAGAAGTATATTCCTCAAGATTTTTGAATTTAGTGAAACTATTATTTAATGAAGATGAAGCAGAAACTCAAGAATTATTAACTCTTGAAGATCCTATTCCAAAGTCATGCTCAGATATAGATGGAAATCTAAAATTTAAAAATGCAAATTTAGCTGAAGATCAGAAGAAAGCAGTATGTTTTACCTTAAAAAGAAGACATTTTGCAATTATTCAAGGACCCCCTGGCACTGGTAAAACAACCACTTTAATAGAAATAATAAGGCAATTGCATGCTGCTGAGAAAAAGGTAATACGAGAGTGTTTTGTTAATTATATAAATTTTCCAAGTTAAACTATTTTGTATTAAATCTTGCAGGTTTTAATATGTGCTCCAACTAATGTGGCAGTTGATAACTTAACAATTCGCCTGGGAGAAACAGAAGCAAAACCTTTGAGATTAGGACATCCTACAAGAATAGCAAAGGATGCTTTAAAATACTCTCTTGATTCATTTTTAGAAAGAGACGATGGTTATAGTATTTTAAGAGATATTAAAAGATCTATAAAAGCATTAGAAACCAGTATAGCGAATACTGGAGCTACTTACAAGTATAGAGAAATTAAGGATTTGAAAAAAGAATTTCGAAAAAGGTTGAAGAGACTAACTTCAGATGTTTTACAAAGATCTTCAGTAAAAAATTCATAGATAATTTCAACCTCTACACTATAAAACTTTCCTTTTAAAGAAAAATCTTTAATTTTTAGGTCATTTTATGCACATTAAATTCTGCTTCTGCAATTGATGGTCAACTTCAAAATATACCTAAAGAGCATTTTGATGTTTTGATTGTTGATGAAGCATCCCAGGCAATGGAAGCTTCCATGTGGATAGCAATTCCAAACGCTCCAAAGCTCGTACTCGCTGGAGATATAAATCAATTGCCTCCAGTAGTAATGTGTCAAAAAGCTGTAGAAGATGGTCTGAATATCAGTCTCATGGAAAGAGCCATTAAAAAACTTGGAAAATATTGTTACATAAGTTTGACAAAGCAATATAGAATGAATGAAAAAATCATGGTATGGTCAAGTACAAAATTTTACGATAATACTTTGATTGCTGATAAGTTAGTGAAAGATCATTTGCTGAAAGATTTACCATTTGTTCAAAACGACAATACTCTTACAAGTAAACTTTTTTTTACAAATTGATAATGGACCATACATTTTTTCGGTTTTTAACTATTTCATTCGTACTTGCCTAGGCGAGGCTGTTGTATATATTGACACTTGTGGTTGCGAATGTGAAGAATACAATACAGGTGTAGAAAAAGCATCAAAAGGAAATCTTGGTGAAGCTGTGATTGTCGATAAAGTGGTTTCTTCATTAATTAAATCCGGTTTACCACACTCAAGTATTGGAGTCATTACACCTTACTCGTTACAGGTGAGATAAAAATATTTTTGAAATATTTCACTAATAATTCTTTTCCAATTGTATTGTCAATTTAAAAAAATTATTAGGTCGATTTTATCGGACGATCATTCAGATCCAGGTCAATTAAGGTTGAAGTAAGCACTGTCGATGGATTTCAAGGCCGTGAAAAAGAAGTAATTATTCTTTCGCTCGTTAGAAGTAACGAGGACCGAGAATTGGGTTTCGTTACCGATTTTCGTCGCCTCAATGTCGCAGTAACGAGAGCGCGCAGATTATTGATAGTGATCGCTGACAGTGAAACAATGGAAAAGGATGAACTTATTGAAAGTTTGTTGAAGCACATTGGAGACAATGGATTGCTGCAAACAGCTGAGGAGTATTTGACTGAAAGTATTGATAAAGAGATTGAAAAAATTGAAAAATCTGCGCAAGATGGTAAGAAGCTGAAAATTAAAAATAACTTTCCCGCGAGCAAAGCTTCGAAGAGAGAGATTAAAAGTGACAAGAACAATTTATCTAGTGCAATTGAAAAAATTAAAATTGATGACACGCTGCAAGGAAATAAAGAAGTTCCAAAATTGGGTAAAAAGACAGAAGATTTGAGTAGTTGCGACAATCGGAAAACTTACAACGTCTTTGAAACCATTGCTGCAGCGGATGGAGTCAATCAAGAAGAAGGTAAAGTTCTATTTATAAACGTGTAACTGAATAATTATGAATTAGTTGAAAAACTTCACTTTGCACTTACTCTTTAAGATGATATCGAGAAGGTAAGTAATGAACTATCAGACGTAAAAATTATCGAAGAGACGTCAGTTGCCTCAAGTATTAGTAAAACCAGTAAAAGCCGAAAAAAGAAAAGTAAAGCAAAAAAATGTAATGATTCTGAAATTGGAAATGAAGTCACTGAGAGCAAAGAGACTGATAATGAATTCGAAAAACTTGTCGCTCAATTTACTGTCAATCAAGATATTTGCGCTTATGATGGATGCAAAATATCAACCAAATTGATAAAACTCGACTGTCAATTTTGCAAAAAAAGATATTGTATCAAGCATGGTAAGAGTAAATTACAAAAGAATCAAGTCCAAATTATTGATAAAATTTTTTTTCAGCAATGCAAGAAATTCACGGTTGTGAAAAGGAAATACGTCAAAAATGTCGCAAAGATTTTCGACATCCAAAGCCTGATCCCTGCACTTCACATGACAAAAATAGGTTTGCTAAAAAATTGAAGGAAATGGAAGATTCAAGAAAAGCAAAAAAAAAGTTAACAAAAAATAAAGGATAATCAAAGGAAAAGTACAATAGTTTTTGTTTTGTCGAACCGACAATTTTTTTTTTGCTTTTTTTTTTATTAAAAATATGTATGTACAAAGTTTGTTTCGATTACGAGCCACCAAATCTTTTTTTTAATATATTTATTATCATGGTAAATTCTTCGAAAACGAATCGATTGGTGAACGTGCGACTGGCTTTCGTTGATAATAATGATTTGTTGAAAAATCATAAATTTTCATTACAGAAAATTAACTAAAAAATTTAGATGTGCCAAACACAAAATAAAAAATATTTTCCCAAAAAACGAAATAAGTTGTAACAAAATGAATAACATATATACTTCAAGTTAATACGTGCAAAGCATCATGAACCGGCCTGGGATAAACAACAAACATTTACAAGCCGGTACGTAACACGTTATTGTTCACGTAGATTCAATAAATTATAATTAATTATGTTTTTATATTATAAGATTTTTTTTCGTAGATTTTTCAAGCTTTTTTTTTAAATTCGTTTTAACCTTCGTTTACTTGAAATTCATCCATTTGAAATTCTTTGTTTAGTGTTTCAAGATCCCTGAAAGAATAACAAAAATTTTAATATTTTCCATCAAATTTCACATCTAATCTTTTAAATGAACTATCAGGATTGTAGGTAAATTTTGTTACCTGTCTTCGATAGCCTTGAGTGCATCATATTTGTGCATCAATGAACAAACGAGTCTTAATGTAGACCAAATTGTGTCAGACATAACTCTCGTTGGAGCACGTTCTCCAGAGGCACCTTTTGCTGCAGCCTGTTGATTCAGTGCTGTTAATAAATGTTCACCAGCTTCTCTGTAATTAAAAATTGTCATTTATATTGAACATAAAGTATAAAATTAAAAATGTATTCTTAATAAATTTGAATTACTTGTAAACATGTAAATTTATGCACGCAATCCCAAGGTTGTATCGAGCTCGTATAAAACCGGGTGACAGTTCGAGTGCTTTGTGATAAGCGTCGATGGCTTCTTCCGATCGTTGGCCATTAGCCAAAATTGCTCCTAATCTGTTCCACAACTTAGGATCCTGCAAAAACCAGACCAATTATTTAAACTATTGCTTTTCATTGATTTTGTAAAATAAAAAATGAATACATACTTCTGGTCTAGCTTGTATAGCAGCTCTAAAACAATCTGCAGCTTTATCATATTCGTTGGCTAAATTGAGAAGAACTCCTAATCCGCACTGAACATCAGGATCTATTGTCCCATGAGGCTGCATGCGAGCAGCCTGTAAGTATAAGTCTTTGACTTCATCACGTTCATCACTGAACATGATTGTAGTAACATCTGGTTGGGAAGGCCGTTGACTTGGTTTTAACGATTTCAAGTGTTTATACTTTTCATTTTTTAATAACCAGTCTTTCAAAGTTAAACAAGCTTGTATTTGATAGGATTCATTTGTATAAGAAACGGCCAATGTGAGTAATGCTGTTAAATTATCCGGCTCAATTGCTAAGCATTTTTTAAGAGCTGCAATGGCAAGTGGGTCTTGTTCATTTTCAGCTTGAGTTTTACCAAGCAGTAGCCATGCTTCACCATTCTCTGGTTCTTGTTTGACACAAGCTTCAAAACAAAGCACAGCACCAGGTAAATCACCCTCAGCTAGTCTTCGTTTTCCTTCTTCAAGGGGATTCGGAATTGATTGCATCGGGTTATCTTCACTGAATGTATATTCTTTAAATGGATCGTAAAATGTATCAGAATCTGTTGACCATGGAATACCAGAAAATTCTTTTTCTGATTTCTCCCATTCCTTCCGAAAATTTGCCCAAAATTCAGGTGTTTCCAAATCATCTATTAGAAATGTACAAATAATATTAATTTGATACAAGTTACACTAGAAGATGATAAAAGTATGTGTTAATTTACAATTAAACAGTTAGAAAGTAAAGATTCTTTAAAGTAAAAAAAATGCTGACTTACCAGGAGGAAACAGATTTTTTTTTTCAAATTCTTCAACCCAACTGCCAGCTACAGCATTTTGTTCATCTACGTCACTCAAGATTTTCTCTGAATCTTTACTCATTAGTTTAGGTTCATTTTCTTCTTTCAATTCTTTTGTCCATTCCTGTACTCTTGCTTCAGCTTCACTCAGAGGTAAATCACCTTCTTGTCTCATAAACTTGATGAATTTAGAATATGCCAAATCAGGATTGCTAGTCATACCTTGCTGTTGATTGTTTACTATTTCAATAGGTGGATGAAAATTAGATGGATCCATAAAACTTTGTGCTGCAGCTCGATTCATGAAAGATTGCTCGATGCTCCTAGCATTTGGACCAACGTCTCCCAAATAACCTTTAGCCCACTCAGGCCCAAAGCCTAATTCATTTGTATCACTAAAAGTTTGTGATACTAATTCCGGCACAGAAGAGTATGTATTCCAAATGTTGTCAGTGTTGTAAAGCTATTAAAATATGAAGTGAAGAAAATTATGAGTTATGATGCCACATGTGTAAGAATTATGTAAGAAAAAAAAGACAAAGATAAGAATGTTTGTTTTTGCGTAAATTGGCTTTTGATTTTTCATCAAGAAACAACTTTACTAATTTTTAAATTGTACTTTATAAGGAACATCATAAATTCATGCAATACTTGGGTGAATCTACTGATATAGTGTCACTTGAGCTAAATTTTTTTAGGCAGTCGATTCATTGTGCTATAGCAATTTTTATTTGATTACCATTAACTTAAAATTTTTTTAATCTGTATAATGAGGATGAATTTTAATTATATAGAGATTAATAAAATAATCTCCCCAAGCTTAGTTTTCAAACTCTGATTATTTTTAATAATACCTTTTGATTAAAAAAAAATATTTTGTATTTCAGTTGACTAGAAACTTTGTGCACTTTTTGTACTAATTGAGAAAATTTTAATGGGAAATTGGGAAAAAATCGAAGTAAAAGAGTAAAATATCGTTAAGATTACTTACTTGAAAGTTACTTCCAGATTCCAAGTATTGATTGGCCCATGTTGGATCTTGAGAAGTATTTTTGGGAGGCTGCGTCAAGTTTTCAGGTTGCTTGTCCAAATCTTGTATTTCTTGCAACAAACTTTCCATCCTAAAAGTTTGTGGGTGCATAGCCGCGGGTTCGTCAAGAAAAGCATGCGCGTAGTGCTCTTCATTGACATCAACAAACTGATTGTTGGACGGGCCGCATTCCTCCCGGACACCCTCTTCTTTGAGTCCATGATCCTTGACGAAATGGGACGTAAGGCGTATGAGAGGATTGGGTCCACCGCAGTCCCCCTCGACTAAATCCCTCATAGACATGGTTGAAATTCGTTACCTGCAACGGATTCAATGCTGTCACTACTGTTTACACGCGCGTCGTGACAAAATGTACAATAGCAGTCGATATGGTTTACGTTGCTGGTATATTATGGGTGACGGTATAATAAATGACAGCTAAGTTTGAAGCGAAATATCGCCGCAGAAATAAACTACAGTTGCAAGTGTGCAGGCAAGCAAGGAAAGATGCATTTACAGGGCCCATCAAGATTCGTGGTCGTCACGTTGTTGTTGTGTTAAACAGGAGCATTGGTATCCAGCGTTAATCGTTGCACGTTGCATGTTTATTATACTACTTGAATCAGCGTATAATTGACATATCCCGAGACATGCAGCAGTCGAACGGCTTAAATACGAGTTGGTATCGTGACTCGCTCATGTAGCTTACACATTTTCATGCGTGTATGTATATCGATATTATACTATAGATACACGAGATTGATATCATGTATACATACTGAAAGCGGAGTTGTTGACGAAGGCGTCGGCGGCGCGTTGGCAGTGAGACCAACAAACGGCAGCGAAGTATTGCAATGCTATAAACACACGCACACGCGCACACACGCGCACACGAGTGTAGATGTATACAACGTTGAACAAAAGTTGCAGACACAGCAAGTAATTTGGTTGGCTGGCACAGGCGACGGCGACGGCGACGGGACGCAAGTCGGAGCAACAAAAGCAACTTTGGTCGGCTCGGGGCGTCAAGGACGCGAAAAATCGTGACAGCGCGGCGAGACTCCGGTCCCGAGAGATCCAAGCGTCCCTCGGGAGAAGCGACGATTGCCTGCCTCGGCTCGTCAGCTCGCGGATCGTTGAATTATCGCTTCGAGCGCGGCGGCGGCGGCCGAGTATGCACGCGTTATATTGGTGTGCAGGCCGATGGTATATTTATGTGCGCCTCGCACAAATACAGAAGCGCGCGTCATGCATACAAACGTTTATCTATACGCTCTGCCGAACTCCGAACTGCCGAGCTGTTGCCTATTATACGTGTGTGCAGACTGAGCAGTCCGACTCCGATACGACTCTATAGTCCGCAGCGCGCACACACACAATCACAGGAGAGAAGCGGTGTTCGCACACGCATACACGCACTCACTCGGAGCAGTCAGAGCCCAATGGAGAACACTGCAAATACGGCGGCGGGGGCGACGGCGGTGCGCATCTTGCGAATCCTTGTGTGTGTGCGTATACGTACCTAATATTGCATGAGCTGTGGCTATATCCGCAACGCAATCCGCTGCATGCGGGCTCGGACTATATAGTCGTGCAGTATATAGACTGGCAAGCGTCAATGCCGCCGATGCATCGCACAGGCATAGTAGTCGCTCGTCGCTCGACTCGAGTTTTACGATTCCACCGCGCTGACTCGGCCGCAGTTTGCAGCAGCAGCAGCAGCAGCCTCGCGAGTTCGTCGCGAAACCGCCTGGTGGTGCATTGACCGCGCAGCAACTTATATACTTGTGCGAGAAACTTTTTCAGCCCAAAACAGCGCGCTGATCGCGAGCTTTGAATCCCGAATGAGCACATCGTACTTCGGTGCTTTGTATATCGACTCTCGCGAAAAGCCGCTTTGTCAACCGAAACTTGGCTGCTCCGTCTTCTATGTAGAATATTCTCAGCTTTCGGATCGTGAATCACTTTCCACAATGCAATATTCACCTATAGCTATTTTTACAATATTGCATTTGTTTTTGTCGATGCAAAACTTGCCAGAAAAGCTTCGACTTTGGTAAAAAATCAAAATGTTTAGAGTATTCCATTCGGTACAAAGACTTTATTTACTTTATTGCTTTAAATTACTAAATATGATGTAGCTATGTATATTCAGTGCACCTGCACCCAATCCAATACGCCATTATTGCAACGCGCAACATTTACAACATTGTGCGAAACCTTAATCTGTTTTCGTGACAATTTTTTTTTTTTTTTTTTTAGTACTCGTGCAAGATAATTTGATTATCGCTCCGAGCAACATATTGATTTTGTTGAAATTATCGTGGCTCGATCGAACTTGGATTAAGAATTGTATGCAATCGCTTGCGATCTCTGCGCCTGTCGCGATTTTTTTCCGGTTCGTTGCTCGATCGTTTTTAAGCTGCGAATTGTTTTTAACTTTACAAATATAATATATGTATAACGCGTACGACAGCTGGACTCGGGATCGAACTCGGGCATTTATTCCCAATACTGCTTCCATTTGGAGTACAATTTCATGGCGATCTGCTCGCTGTCACCTGGGAAAGGGTCGAAGTAATTAGAAAAAAACTTGGGCCGACTTTGCCGAGCGATGGCTTACCGATCGGCTGGGTAGGATACTCCTTGGTAGAGTAGCTGAAGGGCAACTCGACCTCCCGGAAGATGAGCCGTTTGACTTTCTGAGCCGAGAACTTGTCGCCGGTTCGCAGGGCCCGCAGCAGCGCCTCGAGGAAGACGGCCCAGCGCGGCCGGAAGTAGTCCACCACGACGCCCGACCACTGCTTGTTCGCGTAGTCGACGATCTCCCCGTTGGGGCCCCACAGCGTGATCTGATTGCGGGCGTTGAACTCGTGATTGGCGCGCATGTAGGCGTCCGGCGCGGCTTTCCTCGCCTCGTCCAGCCAGCGGCCCAGAAGAAAGTCCGGGCTCGAGGCCAGTATCTCCTCCAGGTCGTCGAACAGCTCCAGCAGCCGACTCGAGTGCTCTCTGCGGACGATAGAAACTCCTTTTATTCGACGGCTCGTTGAACGACTCCTGAAAATAGCTCATCAATTACGCCAATTCCGTGACGTTCTTCGCCTCGAAGGCTTTGACGATGTCTCCGTAAATGAAGTCTGCCGTGATTTGCAGTGACTGTCTCGTTATGTCGACCAGATCGTGCCTGTACAAATCGTTCACGTCCGTCGCGTTGGTGAACAGGACAAAGTTTTCCCAGATCAGTAGAAATTCACGCAAGTCGTACCAGTACTGCGACAAAAATCAACCGAAATAGGAGACTCGAACGATCGGCGCGCACAGCGACTATCTTATGCATACCCAAGTTTTTATATTGAGACTTGGACGCTTCGTTATGACGTAGTGACCTCTGATATTGATTACATTGCTGTAATTGTAAATTCCGAGCCCCAGCCCTTGCCAGGATATCCTCATGATATCGTCGACCCTGCCGTAGCGTCGCTCCGCGTAATCGGCGAACCTGCAATAAATATAGCAACGATATTTGTGGCTCGAGTCCGACAAAAGTGAAAAATAATATATCCACGCCACCAACCACTGATAGAGATTGGCCGGTTCTTTTCTGTAAGCCGTCTCGAGCATGAACTCGTAAATCACGTAATTTTGATTGATACCTTCGGGAGTCAGACCCGTGCCGATCATAGTGCTGTTCTCCATTTTCCTGGCCTCGATAACCCGCTAAAAGTTTGCGTTAACAAATTTACTTTAACTGGTAGTTTAATAAGAGAAAATCGTCATAAAGTTTTCAAGTACCCTATTTAAGATGTCAACAGATCCAAACATGCCAAGAGTGCCGCCGAAATTGTGAAGCATGCACCAGATGAAGGGTTGGCCAAAGTACGAATCCAATTTCTCGTATTGAGGAAATTGCTCGGATTGTAAGTCGAGTATTATCATCCTGCCCTGCAATGTGATTAATGAGTAGAAAAATCGTTATGAGTAGAACAATCGAGTATGGAGCAAAAATGTTGGCTTATAAATTCAATAGTTTTTCTAACAATGTTTTTTAATTATTTACGGTTGGCACTGATGAAAGCAGTGTCTTCACTCTATCTTTGGTCCAGAAGAAACCGCTGTGCACGAATAGCCAGCCTTGCATCAACCTATATTTTTAGTGATTGAATACATTTTTTTTCAATTTACTTAAGGTCTAAATTGAATGGAATAATGAATTACCAGACAGCGTCAGGATCAACCGTAGACATGGCCGAGTAAATTTTTTCGCCGATTGTGTACAAAAATATCGGATCTCGCCAAGCCGGTAAATTTTCATTAAATGGGTCGCAATTGTAGATGTGATTCAGTCCAAATTCTTCTTCGTACTAAGGTATACAGAGCAAAGAACGAATAATAACTATTAATTCAAAAAGCTGTAAAATTTTAATCGCGTAAATAACAATTATAAAAATTACCGTTCTGAGAAATTCTTCCCCGACAACTTGAAATAAAGGGTCGGATGGGTCAAGAAAGTATGGACTGAATCAAAAAAATTGAATTAATCTGTAGATATTTTGTTGCAACTTAAAGCTGTAAATGCATTGATAAGGACTGTACCAGCAATACTGATCTTCAAAATTATTCCAGTTGTCGACGCTGGTTATGTTGGCTTGCGGAAATACTCGAATAAAGTCGTGAGGAACGTGACCAGCGAAAGCCGGAAGTACTGGAATGATGCCTAAGTCTCGCATTCGATTCAGTATGAGGTGCTGCAACCTGATGGTTTGTCTGTGCCAAGAATTCCTTAGTGGACCGCCCCAACCGCGAAAATTGCCCATTCTAGCCCTGTAATTTATGAATTTTCGTCAAGAAAGAGAGGAAAATCATAAAAATGACCGATGAGTGTTACGGACCAAGGTAGAAATGCTGGGCCTGCGAAGTGAGCCTCGATCTCTTCCAAACTCAAGCCCAATTTCAGGTAAACCCTCTCCCAGATGGCCTCTTGAGCGTGAAACGCCAAGGCCAAATTTATGCCGTTTAGCGCCATCCAGTCCAAGTGTTTTTCCCACTGCTTCCACTGCCACCATGGTGAACTGTAGCCCACTGTACAGACATTTTGGTAGTACCTAAAACTGCGAGCAAAAATAACAGAAAGAGATAATTTTTAATTGGTTCGAAACCGCAGTATTTGAAATATAATGAGCAATCAACCGATCGTTTGAAGTGACGATTTCGTCCACGTCGGGCAATATCGACGGGAGCTTTAATTGCGATCCTTCCCAAGATATGTGACACTTGCAGTATTTTTTCAAGTAGTAGTGCAAACCCCATGCCACTGCTACACCACTAGTTCCGACTATTTGAACTTGATTATCGTCGACTTTTTTCAGCTGCAACACCAGCACGCATCGATATCGTGAATGTCATCAATTGGTAAAATTTGATTAATGAAAAGTTGATACAGTACCTCGAAAGTATCTTTTCCTAGCGGACCTATGCTAGTATCGACGAGTACACGAAAAAGCGTTGAATTCTTTTTCAGCACTCGCTGTATCAAAGCTTCTGCCGCGTGTTTCTGAATCTCCACAGGCGTTTTCAAGTGCAAGTGTCCCAATGTTTTTTGAAAATCTACAATTTCGTGACAAAGAACAGACATTTTTACATGGAAAACGGAATCATTGTTGATATTTATGTCGTACTGTCTGTGCCTATCGTGCTCTGTATACTTCCGATAAAAATTAAAATTAACACCTTGGTTAAAATTGAATTTTGATACATTTTTGCGTAAAAAAGCCCAGTCGAACGATGCTGCGTGACAAACTGCGAGGTGTGTATATCATATAAATTGCAGCGACGACTTTTACTCGAGCGAATCGTGACCCGTGGCTATATCTTATCGCAAGCATCATCATTGGCGTGTGCGAATCTTTGTGAAAGCGATTAGCAGCATCAATGGCATCGTTTGAGATCATAATTTCGACATTGAAAAAGCTACTACGAGCTTGGGCCATGTGAGATGATCAGCTAAGTTTGCATTTTTTAAACGAGCTGAGAATTTACAACTATGTTCAAATGATTTAATTGATATTAAAATTCAAAGTGAATATTTCGAACGAGCTATTTCATGGGTTTTTGAGGAGTTATCAAAAGCTATTTTTCACGAGTGTTTGAAATGACATTTTTTCAATCATCTATTTTTCAAAATACGCGACATAACTGACAAAATATTTAACTCAGATCGAGTTTCAAATCATGATTTTACCTTTATCCGTTTCTTCCAGTCCAATCAATTCCTCGTTTTCGTTATCTTTTACCTTGGTATAATCATGACCAATGACAGCATTGCCCATAGTATATTACCACTACAATAGGTATAACGAGCTAACTTTTTTTGCCACTTTTCACTACTGATGCACAAAGAAATTTCGTTGAGTTCTTATTGCAGACAGACAGTTCAGAAGTTTGAAGGCGCTATGAAAAATGAAATGGCAAACAAACAGAGGATGTTCCCTTCTCAACGTATCTTTTTCTCCAGCATCGTTATACAACCTTCGCTAACAATTAACACACTGATAAATTGTATGCTATGCAAACATAGAGCAAAGAAAGACGTGACTTAATGCCAGTGATTTTTTTCATAATCAATAATGCACAATTGTTTTAGTCGTGTCAATCTATCAACAGAAGTCAAAGTTTCGTGTAATGGGTATACGATACAATTGTTGGCATCGTATTTTCCTACATTAGCAAAGTTGAATGACATTATTAAGCACTAAGTCGCTCCTATAGCGTTTCGCGTGCTTACATAATATTTGACAAGTAGATAAGAATTTAGATACCACAGTATCATCGAAAAATTTGATAAACACTACGGCGAAAGTTCGAAGACGAGAAATAATTTGTTCGGCTGCAGTTTGTCATTAACTTTAGTTGAATTTTGCTTAATTATAAAATGGTAAATTGTCTCGATATCGTCAAATAAATAACTGAATCAATGATTCTTGAAACTAAAACTGATTTTTATCTTCGTAGAGTCAACTTACAACTTTTATAATAACGACCGGAACGATCACGGCTCTAAGTTTTGTTTTGTCAAGGAAGAGCAAACGAAAAGAGGAAGGCAGGTTAATTCACGATAATTTTTAAGAGTTTAATATACATTTTTGCGTGTCTCTAAGCAGATGATGAAAAAAGTATGGTTGAAAAAGTATTGTCCTCGTCGGATAAATCATGGAAAAGAGTTGGGAAAGTCAAGGATTTGTTATTTTACCCACTGAAATCGGGAAGAGCTCAATCGGTCACACAGTGCCTTTTCGGAGAGTTTGGTATAAGCGTTGAAGAAGCTGGAAACTTTTGCTTGAAAGATAGGTATAAAAAAGCATATAAATATAGCTGCTTACAGTCATTTACATCAGAAACTTTACAATAACAAATTAACTAACTATTTGAAATAATGCAAAATAATTTTTGTTAGGATGTTTTTAGTTTACAATCATAAAACTGGAGAGTTTAAAACTGGCCGGGATTATCCGAAATTGTTAACTGTAAAATTGCTAGCAGTCAACGAAAAGCGCGCCAAATTAGAAGTTAGTGGAATATCATCGATAGAATTTGATCTTCCAATGGCCACCGATGACACGGTAAAAATTGTTAATTGTTCCATGTGGTGGGGGGAACCAGTCAAATGCATCGATTGTGGATCTGCCGCCAGTTCATGGTTATCAAAGTATGATCGATGTTAGAATTATTATGGAACGTACATTTTAAAAAGTGACAAAAATAACTTTTATCTATCGGCGCAGATTTTTACTCGGATGTGACGAAGGTTTGAGTCTTGGTTTGTGCATATCGAATGGCGATCGACGAAACGTCACCGCTGGAAGCGTTTGGGAAAGACACGCTCAAATTTACAAGACACTGAGGAATGAAGACACGGTATCAAATTTGAACCTTTTCGTCGATGGTATAACTTTATTGAGTTAATTCATAGAGTCTCTTGTGCATTTTAATTAGGGCCTTTTTTCGGATTTAGCCAGTTACATGCTCATGTCGGTGTCATCGGTCGATAATTTGAACGAACGATTGATCAAACCAATTCCAATTTCGCAACTGAGACCAAATATTGTCGTCGACGGATGTCCACCTTTTGCCGAAGACGAATGGGAATGGATAAAAGTAGGCAACGGTGTGATTTTGCGAAATATTAAACCTTGCACTCGGTAAATTTCGAATTTTTCAATTGATAATTTAATTTTGTACATTTACTAAGCAAAGTAAATTACAGATGTACAATGGTACGAGTTGACCCTGAAACGGGTATTCCTGATCCAGAATACGAACCACTAAAAACTTTAAGAACGTACGTAATTTGTTCATCTCATCAACATAGTTTTTAATATTTTAATGTACAACGATAGTTAATCCGCTTAAAATTAATTTAGTTACAGAAAATTGAAAAATTCAGCAATGGACGCTCTCGAAAAACATGCGCCTGCAATCGGTATTTATTGCGGTGCGTATCAAACCGGTTCGGCTTGCATTGGTGATGATGTTTATGCATATACCAAATGAAATTCGAGTGAATGAAAAAGGAATATTATTATGAGGGTAAATTTTTTGAACAACAAAACATGTAACAATTTTAATGATATTTTATTACATTGTAAATTTTCAATGAAAATTTTGTTTGTTTGTGCATTTTGTTGTACAAATAATATGCTGAATGATAAGTACAATTTTTTTATTTACTTGCAGTTGTTTTTACTTATAAAATGAAGTCCGACATCTTCATAATATAATTTAATGTAGATAATTGGCTTACTCATGGATAAGCAGATTATATGTGTAATTTAGAACATTATATAGTTGATTAATTATATAAATTCTAAATACTTAAAATCGATAAAAATCTGATAATATTCTACTTCTAAATTAATTTTACCCGTTTAGTGTTCTACTTGCCCGACAATCAGTTCGTCTTGTTATCTTTAATAAAATCCTTGAGGAAGTCGAAGGAAATAATTGCTGTTCATTTTGTATAATTCAGAAATAAAATTAGAAATTAGTAATACTTATCAGCTACGATCGAAATATATTCTGCAAACTTACATCGAGTACTCATGAAAAGATAGTAAAAGCCTCACCAAAAGTACTTATACCTTCATTTGCGTAACATATAAAGAGTTCCAATTTAAAATGATTAAAAGGTCAATCAACAATAAAAAAATTAGATTTCTGCTAATAGTATTCTAAGTTAACTTATCAATTATTTAAGGCTTGCACACCATTGGCCGTAAAAGGGACATCTATACTTTTATATAATTAAAAATGATTCATTAGAACCAAAGAAAATTCCATCGTCTTCCTCGAACTCTAGGGGTTTCCGCCAGAGGGAAAGAGTAATGACTACCTATATTTGTTACAGGGTTAAAAACTTCCAACGTAATAGAGGAATTCCTTTCCCTAGATACAGTATTTAAATTTCGCCTCAAGGCATGTGTTTCGGGTGTTGGAGCTCCCTTGAGTCGAATTTCTCGTAAATTTATTGCCTCTGCGACAAATCTAATTAGATTTCCCTGCAACACACTATTACAAAAACTCATATGAAGTACTTGAATTTGTTTACAATTCATTAATGAAGTTCCCTGCAGCCTCGGTAGATTTTCCAATCGTAGAAATTTTAAATTTGGCAATTGAGATACAATCTCAAATTTTTCCTCTTCGAAATCGTCCATTTTACGCAATACTAAGTGCTCTAGTTGTGGATTGTTGTTGATTAATAAATGCAAATCATCTAGGGTAATGCTTCCAAAAGTGAGCGACAAGTGCCGCAATGATTTTAGTTTGCGCAAGAAATTGATTTTATCATCTGGAAATATCCCATCGATTTCAACCTGCTCTAACCATGCTGGTAATTGGGCATTATGGTCAAATGTAAAAATAGACCTTCGATCTGCTTGATCCTGTGTATACATTAAAGTGCCCCGCATTGAAAACTCCGTGAGGTTTTCAAATTTGTGCAAGTGCTAAAAAAAGACAAATTAGATTAAATCAATTTATCACATTATTTATTCATCGGCTCAAGTTATATTATCTTTGTATAACTCACTTGGATTATGATTTTCATCCAGAAAAGGTTCACCGTACAATTTACTTTCAAACTTTTTAAATCGCGTGGTAATTTATCGAATACTGTTTGAGCATAGTTGATCCGCCTCAGCTCACCGTTGCCTACATTCCAGGTATAAAATTTCAGGTTTCTCGCTCTTTCTAGTAAATCCAATAATTTTTTGAACTCTATCTCTTTAAATAAGCCTGTGTCATCAAAGTTTTCTAGTAGATTTATCCTTGTAAAATAAAACTTTACTAGCGTATCCGCGGGGACATTGAAATCCCATTGTATTCTTTCCAATTTTCGAGCTTTTCTTCTTAATACTTCGAATAATTCCTGTGCCTTTTCTTCGTTTTCTATGCCTTTTATTGCATGATGAGATCGATTTAAACATATGTGAGTAAGGTACTGTGCACATCTACTGAGGACGAGTATTACGCGGTCTGCCGTCAGTCTTCTCTTTTTCATGAAGTAGTTACATACTTCTTCACATGTCGTATGAGACCATGCAAGTTTTGTCAGATAGCTCCATCGTGTACAAGCTAAAACAAGTTTATTAAATAAATTCGAAACATAATTTAAGTTATCGTAAATTGTCAAATATAGCTTTGAAAACTTTCAGATCAATAATTTATTTGGAAAATGAATAACTTCGAATGTTGTTTCGATCATTTAAAAAGATATATAGAATTGGTCAAATTTTTAAATATGTGATGAATGATTGATGACGTGCAGGCTTCTTCGCCTAATTAAATCAAAAATTAATCGTAAATGTAATATAATCGTCTATCAGAGTAAGAAAATCAAATAAACGTAAGGGTATTTTCTTACTTCTCTCTGCTTTCAAACGTTCTCCAATTGTTAAACTTTCAAATATCTTTATCAAAACATCATCCGGTAACATGTCTGAATATCTTGGCTTTTTCCTAAATCTTCTTAACAATTCCATAATGTCCAAATAGGTATAAAATACTTTGGCTATACATGAAGCTGAAAAACTACGATTTGGATGTAGTTGGTAAATTACCTTCTTGAATGAGGTGTTTATTCTTCAATCGACAACACAGCTTAGAAATTAGTCATTGGTTATTTAACATATTACCTGTTTATACACTCAAACTTAAATAATAGATGGAAAAGGGAAAGTATATCATTATTCAAACAACACATTTCAAATTTTCGAATTTTATTTTTAATCAAAATTACAGTATTCCTAAGAGTGTAAATTTGGTCTGAAAAGTCAATGCGAGTCTGAAAATATGACTTTTAGAAGATTAATTAGAATGTTTCATAAAGCAGTAGTTTTTGTTATTTAGAAATTCCTTTATTGTTTCAGTATTTTTTAACATTAGATTTTTATATTTAACTAAAAATATTTATCGTAGGTATCGAAATTTGAACAATAACTATCATTGTTCTAAAATATTGAGAAAGTTTATAGAACCATCGAAACAGTTATTATTATTACCCAGTTCAAATGAAAAAATCGACTGAACTTAAACTGTCGAACGATATTAAATTGTCGAATTAATCGTCGTTATCATTAAATTTTCTGGCTTTCCTTAAATCAACGATTCAATCGAATTGAAACAATCATGGAACTTTTAGTCAAGATAACTGAAAAGGTTTTAAATTACTAAAATTTCAAACACAGACTGAAAATGACTTTTCCCACACATATATTTTTCCATGGTGGTTATAATGATTAAAAAATGTACTATTACGAATGAAAGTCGCCGAAAAATAATGCTAAATTCAAGATAAAAGATTTAGGCTTGATAGCCACAAGTTTTTGTTCAATAAAAATGAGTTCAAGCGTTACAATGGATTTATATGATAAGCATCTCAGTATCGATTCGAATAATGAAGAGTCTCGGTTTTGTTTTCCACGCAGTGCGAGCGACATTGCGCAATTAATGAATCGCGTTTGCCCGAAAGCGTTAAAAACGATGACTAGAAAAATTCTATTAATTACATATAGCTGAGAGTCCGCCGAAGATCGCGGGTGCACTCATGTCAAATGCGCTTGCTCGTCGTCGCTCGTTGTTTCCTGCGTAAACGACAGCTCGCTTATTATTTACTCGTCAATTATCCATTATCTCTATAGCTCCTACGCTAATCGCGCTCTGACAGAAGACGCGATACTCGTCGATCTACCAGTTATCTCGATGATTCGAGATTCGCGCAGTTGGGATTACGCCATGAAAAGAAGACAATAGCGATTTCTAACGACTTTTGAGTGCAGCGCGTTCGTCGTCGAGCGATGAAAAATGTTTGACCCGCCGAGCGTTCTGTTGAGTTTTTCGAGTGCGGCAACTCTGCTTGCCACTGGCTTCGTCCTTTTCTATTTCTATGCCAAGTATAAACAGTCGTACTGGCGGCGAAGAGGAGTTGACTCGCCACCGGCTCACTGGTTCTTCGGAAATTTCAAAGATGCCATCTGCCTTCGTTCGGCACCTCCGGCTGTCCTCGGTGATATTTACAAATATTACCAAGGTCAATCGGACAAACCGGTAATTGGTCTGTACGTCATGCAAACGCCCTTTTTACTACTTCGCAGTCCAGAAATTATCAAGCAAGTAAGTTGGGAAATCAAAATTTCAATTTTCATCGGCGAGTCCTATTATGTAATTCAATTTTATCACCAACATTACGCAGGTTTTTATAAAAGATTTTCACAATTTTACCGATCGCTACTTTGCGTCGAAGAGAAAAACTGACGTTGTCGGAAGTACTAGCTTGTTTTCCATCGACAATCCAGAATGGAAGTATCTTCGCGTCAAATTGTCACCAGCTTTCACCAGTGGAAAGCAAAAGAAACTTTTCGAGCTTATGGTCGAGAGCGCAGAGAATTTGAATCAGTACATGGCCACAAAAGTTGGTGTCGACAGAGTCGATTTGGAAATTCGCAGAGTAGCTTCCAAGTACACGACCGACGTCATATCTTCTTTGTCTTTTGGCATCAGAACTAATTCTTTTGATGAGCCTGAACCTGAGTTTTTTGTTCGCAGTGAGTCAAATGAAGAAAATGTTCAAATCACCTCATATCTGCAACTTTTCTTTAAGAGCAACGTTTTATTTTTTTTAGGTAGGGATATTTTCAAACAAGATCTCAGCCGCACTATCAATTTGTTTTTTTCCTTTTTCTTTCCAAAGTTAGGCGATTTGTTAGAGACAAAATTTCTTGGCAATCATGAAGATTATTTCCGGAAAATATTTTGGGAGTCCGTGAATGAACGAGAAAAATCGGGTATCAAGCGAGGAGATCTGATCGATTTTTTGGTCGAACTTAAAAATGAACCGCAAGATGCCCAATTTCGTAAATATTGAACTCTCATCAGATTAAGGTTGATCGAATTGTTGAATTTACGTATTATACGCTAAAATAGGTTTTGACGGCGATCAGTTACTGGCGCAATCGGCAATATTTTTCGTCGCCGGTCTCGAAACAAGCGCCATAACCATGACTTTTACCCTCATGGAGTTGGCCAAACATCCAGAGATTCAAAAAAAAGTACGAGACGAGATTCGCGAAAAAATTGGCAAAGCAGCCCTGACGTACGAAATGATATCGCAGATGACCTACCTTCAACAAGTCGTTTCGGAAACCCTGAGGTTGTATGCTCCCGCGCCCCTGCTCGATCGGGTGGCGCTCAACGATTACAAGGTATCTATAGGTGTGACGATCATCCTTCGTTCGGCAATCGACTGTCATGGGCTATTTTTCACAGATACCCGGCACGGACATAGTCATCGAGAAGGGCACAGTGGTTTACACGACACTCAAGGGGGTACACGAGGATCCAGAATTTCACTCAGACCCCATGAAATACGATCCAGATAGGTTCAGTGAGGAACGGAAGGATAACATTCAACCTTGCACATACATGCCATTTGGTGATGGACCGAGAATATGCATAGGTGTGTGGCTGCTCATTAGTACATAGGGTAAATTTAACACAATTGCAATATTACGCTTGATATTTTGTTTATCTTCAGGAATGCGAACGGGACAACTGCAAACCATGGTGGGATTGATCACAATTTTGAGAGAATACGAGGTTTCGCAGAATACCAATTATAAAAATGAAGTGAGCAAACGAGCTATTTTTACGGCACCAGCTGACGGAGTTCATATTTATGTAAAAAAGAATCCAGTTTTGTAACTTGTATCAATGGAAAATTAGTTTTCAATTTATGCTTAGCTGACATATTTTTAAATAAAAGGTTCTAGCTAAGTGTACCATTTAAGTAAACTTGAAAAGAAAAGTTTGACAACGGCTTGATTAAACACAGAGTAGGGGGAAGAAATAATTATTTTTCAAAAAATATCAAAAAGATCAAATTAGGTATATTTCGTCATTCATTGCCGTATTTCTTACAATTGGAAATACTTCAAATACATAGATTATCACGCAAATGATCCTGGATTTCATATTAAACCTGAATTTTAAGTTTCATTTAAAATAGCCGTATTATTATATTATATAGGTTACAATACATAATTATATAATTTAAATTACTTCTACAGCACTGCATAAAAGCAGTGTTGTAAAGTCAGACTTTTGGCACGCGTTTTTATGATATAAGAAGCACATTAATGTACCGCTATCACGAACCACTCGCATACAAAAAGGAAAGTTATATTTGGGAATTTTTACAGTGTTATGAAATAGTCGTCAAGGCTCTTGGAGCCAACGTTCAACTCAGAGCCTAATGTGCGGCGTGCCATAAAATTTAATTCACAGCAGTTTCTTGTATAATAATAATCAATAGAATAAACAGTTGTTCACATCATCTTTAGTTAATTAATGACATTATTCGGCAGATATTTCCGAATTATAGATTCACAATAAAATAACATTCACTTATTATCAACAGACGTTTATGCTTTAAATTACCATCAGAAGCGTTAATATTAAACAATGAATAATAATAAAAATATATTACATATTAACTATGAAGTCTTGGATATTTCACTGTAATAATTGGTTTCAAAATAATCTCAAACGGTTACATCTATTTAGGTATAAGAGCTAAATATTTTTGGAACTCTGGCAAAACACAGTCTCGCGGATTTAATGGATATTCGGACATCAATTGATCATTGAGATGTTGTGGAGGAAAGCACAAGATGCCTTTGCTAGCCATCATTGCCCAATCTACTTGCTGTTCAATTTGTTTCATTTGAATGAAACAATGGGTAATTTTTCGCCCATTTGGACTATCATATGGAGCCCTAGAGTGAAAGATAAATCGTTAGATAATTACGAAGTATTTGAAATAATATTCACCTTTTTCATACTTACTTAGCTTCAACGACAATACCACCACCTGCGAGAATTAATCTTTCAAATTGTTCTCGTTTTTCTTTTTGAGTAATGAGAAGAGCAACCATGTTGCAAAAAGCTCCACCGGGCTGTTTCAGTAGTTTTAATCTCCATCTATACGCTGCACTCATTATCATTTTTTCGCTTTCATTTGATGGCTCCGGGATATTTCCTTGACTTTTTGGGTTTCCCATTTCAAATTCTTCCTCCTGATAAAAGTGAATGCAAATTTTTAAATTTTTGTAATGATAGTAATACAATCCATCAATCTGAAAAAACTCACGTCTACAAAACCGTTCACATTTGCACATGCTTCAATATAAAAGTAATGAAGGACCCACTTGCCAGCGGCTATACTACTGAGTACTTTTTCATTTCTAGCAGGTTTAAAGCATAATAAGTGTGTAGCAGTGGGATCGTAAGACGATTCAGTCGAAACTTCTCCCCCAAGAGAGAGTATTAATTTCTCAGCAGGAGATTTCTCCTACAAAAATAATTATTACAATAAAACTGAAAAAGTATTATGCCAAATCACTTATTACCTTAATACCGGAAAACATAAATTTTCTGTATCGTAGTACAGATTTTTCCATAAGAGATGTATTTTCTTCTTTGGTCACATTCATAGAATTTTCTTCAGGTATTGCAGACTAAAATAAAAATAAATTAGATAATAATTGTAACGAATTAGAAACACTTATTTTACATGCATACATTTTCATTTTCAGCTAATTTGAGTGGGTTTTCCCAGCCAACACTTTCTGGTTGAGATTCCTTCACTGTGCCTGGAACTGGTTTAACTATCGCAAAAGTATTAGATTTTCTATTTTAAAATATTCATCTACACGTACAAAAATTAATTGTTATTAATCAATATTTTAGTTAATTACATTCTTTGCCTGGTACTGGTGTTTTTGCTGTAAGGTTTTCTGCGCTTTCCGTCCCTAGCAAAGATTGTCTGGCCTCCGGTGTATTAGAAGCTCTTGATAACAAATTGTCAAGTTGTGCGAGTTGGCTTTAAAGATATTTATTTATAAATTAGTAGTTAATTACCATGAGTAGCCTTTACTTACAAATTAATGACAGAGTGTTTTGGAGTACTCGTTGGACTTCCATCATCAGAAAATGATAGTCGTCGATTTGTTGACATTTGTGTTGTTGCATGCTCTTTAATTGTATCATCTTCGGTCTGTTTTATTGTTTTTTCTTCAGTTTCATCTTCCGTTACCTACAATAAATGATCAATGTAAAAGATTAGATACTATTGGATACTGATATACACGTAAATATTGTAAAAACCTTTTCATCGTCTAGTCTACCAGTTACAAAATCCCAAGCTTTGCGTTTAACTTCAGACAAAGGCTAGAATGATAAAAAGTTTTAAATATTATTCTCAATCAAAGTTATTAAAATTTTTTAAAATATATTAACGCTAACTGTGCTCCGACGTCTTTTTTGAGGTGGTTCTTCTACCGGAACATCTGGAAAATGATTAATCCATTTGACCCAACCTTTGCGAGTTCTTGGGGATGGATTATCTTTAAATATTTGTCCGTAAGGAGTTTCGGGTGTAGATATATGGAATGGTGATTGAGGCGTTTTATCACTAATGAGGTTGTTCAGTCGTTTATTTATTATTGGAGTTTCACCTGATCCATTCATAAATTGTTCCTTGTTCTAAATTAAGATATTTTTGACGTTAATAAGATTGACAAGAATTATTGAAATATATTAGAGAAATTTTTCAAATAACCATAAATGATTGTCTCTTTGTAATAAGCTCAGGTTCCTCCGAAACATTTGGTTGCTGGTTATCAGGTTCCTCCGAAACATTTGGTTGCTGGTTATCAGCTTCCTCCGAAACATTTGGTTGCTGATTATCAGCTTCCACACTTGTTGTCGGCCGCTCCGGAGCTTAAGATTAACAATTAAATATTCACAATACTTTTTTTGGATACATTTTATTAGATACATTGACGTAATTTAAAAATTGATTATAATTACCCATAGTTTCTCCGACCAAATGAGGCGTTTCGTCGACTAATTTCATTTCAGCAGCACATTCTAAAAGCCAATCTGCAGTTACTGCAGGCAACCTCCATTTGACTGCAGCAATATATTTTTCTCCTGAGGGTTTTGGGCAGATAAGATGTGTACTACTGTAAGTATTTTTTTGCAGATTAGTTCTGCGCGCAAAAGTATCCTGATATTGAGCACCTAATGCTTCTGCTAAACGAGATAAGTATGATCTTTCAGTCCCAGTGTAAGTACTCATTCCTATCACGCAATTAGATAATGGTTTTTCATCGAGTTTGATTGTAATTGGCCTGTGGAAGTATTCAACGTTCACTACTTTTTCGTTGTCAATACAATCTTCCTAAAATAGTTAAAATTTGAGAATGGTATAATATGTTATGAATTTAATTTGGAGAAATAACTAGTACTTACGATGAAAAGTTCCGTAACGATTTCATTAACAGTGTACATCAGCTCTGCCCCAAATTTTGGTACAACTCCGTAATCAGGTATACCAGAGTAATGTTTCTTCACTACTTTACCACCCAATTCTTTGATTGTAGATGTGATTGTCGCAAGCTCTACTCCCTCATACCCAAATATAACAAAAACCAACCCTGCAGACATAATAACTTATTTTTCAAACTTAAATATTATATGTGAATTTTTTTGAGATGAAATAATTGTAAACCTTGAAAAATCATTTCCCCATTTGCAGTATCTTGACTGACAGGTATTGCGCTATCGTCGCGATGATCATTGTTACTTGAAGTGTTATCCCTTCTCATGGACTCTGTCCATCTTTCTGCCACAGATAGATTACTAGACGTATTGTAACCAGAAGATGAAGCTTTTTCCGATTTAGGCAATTTCAAAATTTCACGAAGAGACTCATCATGATCTGTTTTGGTTTTCTGTAGATATTGTTGTACAATTTCAGCGTGTTCATCGTGCTCTGGTTTAACATTGTTGTCATCGTCATTGAATAATGGTGCAGCGGGAATTTTTGGCTTCTGTAATAACTGAAGATTCTGAAAATTCAACATAGTTAGTATATACAGAAAAGTTCGAAGTTCTATGGAAAATTAACAATTACTTTTTTACTTAAAGGAGACGGTGGAGGTTCAGAAACACCAAGTTTTTTTTTATCTTTCATATCAAAAAGATATTTGTCTTCTGGTGCTGGCTGCTTTAATTTCATACACTCTTCTAGCCATTCAACTTGTAGTATATAAGGGCTAAAAAAATCCATTATTAATTTATGAAATAACCATTTTTCTGAAAGTACTTACTATAAATTTTTTGATTTAATAACACGTAAATCTTGATTGGCTTTTATGGGATCACCAACGATTACATGAGTTAAGGCTTCCGATATTTCATCTAGTCTTGTAGCACTGCCTCCATTCAAAATTTTGTTTAGTTTATCTTTATAACTTGATGAAAATCCAGCTAGATATATCTGGAATTATACACATATTTTTATTTGTTCAAAATGCAAAAAGATAAATTTTTTTCATCTAACATTGCAACCATCAAGAAAAGGTCCAGCCTTTTTTGCAAGTGTCACATTTAATCTGTCTATTGTGGTAATATAACTAGCTTGAGGCAAAGAACTTGATTCCGAAGAAAAATTTGATAAATTCATTGTACGGTCATCATGGCTTATTATGGTTCTAGATGCAATAGTTTCATCAACAACATTTTGGTTATTACCACCTATTACACTAATAGTAGAAAAATCAAATGGTTCTTGAGCTATAAAAAATTAAATAAGATAACAATGTGCAAATAAGAAATGTGATCTGTAAAATTATTCATACCTCCTTTTTTTTCAGGAGTTGAGCATGCTTGAGTAGATTTAATCAAATAATTTGAGAAAGGTAGAGCGTATCCTGCATCTAAACTGTCATAAACCCATTTAATCTCAAGACATGGAATACCATTTTGCATAGCATACTTTAATTTGTCACTTAAACCACTGGTTTCTACTGTAATGACTATTTTAACTTTTGTTCCATCTAATATACCCATAAATTCCTGAAAATAATTAAAACTTTCATGATTAAAAAATAAATAACTTCAAAGCAATAATTTATATTTTACTTACGCCACCATTAGTGATTATTAGTCTTTTGACATCTTCTTTATCACGTTTGTTAAGATTTGTAGATGTAACAACAAGATTTAAAAATACAGGACATTTATATTTATCAAACACAGCATCCGATGCAGGTCTCATTGAAGTTAAATTTGTATCCCACACAGATTCTACCCAATCTTGTGTAACAACTTTGATTTTTAATTCAGCAGCTCTCTAGAATTTTATTTTAACAATTCATAACTAATATAGAATTAAGAAATAACTTTTTAACATACTGTTAATTATTTACTTCGTATTTTGCAGAAAAAACATTGTCTGTAACTAAATGGGTTACGCTACCACGCAGTTGCTTTGTGAAAATTCCACTCATGTATTGTACTTTTTTTTGAATTTCATTCTAATAATAAAAACAATATTTAAACATAAATTTTTATCAAAACAATTAGTACATTTCTCAGAATTTTATGTTATAAAATTGTGCTCATTACCTTGATGTTTGCAGAGAAACCAGAAGCGCTGACAACCATCCCTTTCATCGCTGTATTGAATATGACAGAACTAGTTTCAGGTATTGGTTCTCCAGATAAAAAACATGATAACAAACAATGAGCTCCAACAATTCTGTGCATTAACACAATAGTATAATTAAGATAAAAAATATGACTGTTAAGAAAGGATAAAATTAAAAACTAACGTGCACTTGGTAGTTTGTAATTTTTCAAAAACTTCACCATCAAATTTTTCAAATACATAAACATCTTTTTTGTCTGGTCTCATTTTCAAGCATTTTTTTTCCTCTATCCACTCCGGAATTATATCCCAATCTGAGCATTTCTGTTATACGAAATTAGGTTGATTGAATCATTAAAATTATTTTTTTAATGATTAATAAAAAATTTTCAACTAACCCTGAATGCTTCCCACATCTTTTCATCGCATTCCTTCTCATTTTGGCATGTGTCAGGCACGACGAAATAAACGTTCACGTCAAAAGTCGTTTGGTTTGTCGTCGTTTCACCTTCCATGATGATGAGATTCACAATAATATATATACTTTAACGATTTCTCTTGATTTTTAAATTATTTCAACATTAAATAGAACGTTGGTTTTGACTGCATTCGTGTCCAGTTGAATACTCGGCCTTAACCTATATTTACGATAAATAGTCAACGGTTTTATTTATTTTGATTCACGATTTTACATTAAATTAACAGTTGGATTGACAGCAACATCGTTATGTC
Source organism: Trichogramma pretiosum (assembly GCF_000599845.2). NCBI lineage: Eukaryota > Metazoa > Arthropoda > Insecta > Hymenoptera > Trichogrammatidae > Trichogramma > Trichogramma pretiosum. The sequence continues at coordinate 1,854,789 of NW_019641710.1, read as the reverse complement.
AAATTCTATTAAACGAGCCAAATAGGTAAACATTCAAGGATCAGGTTTGTTTTATGGTACAAAACTTTACTGCTAATGTTTTCGAACTCTCTTACCCCGCACGAATGGCAATATTTCCCGCGCTCAGAGACCACTCAGAGTAGACTTCAATGATTGCATGGAAGGAAGCGACATCACGTTATCAGGTGGGGATATTTCTGCATTAATGAATGGTAGATACTTGACTGAAGTCTAAGTAGATATCTACCGTATATTGTTTTGAAAGTTTTAATATCGGAAATACAATGTAATCGACGAAAAATAGCGAATTATGATAAGGATTCACTTATTATGACGATGTCAAGTGCATTCAGCGATGCTATAAGGTTTGATGATAGTTTTAGCGTATGCAGGAATCATCATACTTCCGATACCTACAGGAATTATGATTATTGGTGTTAATCGCACAATAACACTCTTTGCATTCTCATTATACGTGATGGATAATTTTGTGAATCATCAAGTTTGTTTTACGTTAATTAATGTTGGCCCTAAGAAGGGCCGATTGTTCGATTGGTTCGAGAGGTTTACTTGGAGCTGGTGTATTTGGTCACGGCCTTGGTGCCTTCAGAGACGGCGTGCTTGGCGAGCTCACCGGGCAACAGTAGGCGGACAGCAGTTTGAATTTCCCGGGAGGTGATGGTCGATCTCTTGTTGTAGTGAGCCAAGCGGGAAGCTTCGGCGGCGATGCGCTCAAAGATGTCATTGACGAAGCTGTTCATGATGCTCATGGCCTTGGAGGACACACCGGTGTCAGGGTGGACCTGCTTCAAGACCTTGTAGATGTAGATGGCATAGCTCTCCTTCCTCCTCTTCTTCTTGCCTTTCTTGTCGCTTTTGGAGATGTTCTTCTGGGCTTTGCCAGACTTCTTGACAGCTTTGCCGCTAGTTTTAGGTGCCATGGCGAGAGTTGGGATCTTGCGAACTCGAGAGAATACGAAAGAATGAGGGGACACGAGTTTGCAGTCTGTATTTATATGAGCGGCTGTGCGGCGCGCGAGCTCAGAACGTGTATAGATCCCCTCCACGAAATGTATGCGTATTTTTTTAACGGCTTTGCTCGCGCGCCGCACAGCCGCTCATATAAATATTCTGAACACCCAGTTCCTGCTTACTTGTGCCGATATCGTAGAGCGCTGCACATCTGCAATACTTATACTGATCATGTCTGGACGTGGTAAAGGTGGTGCCGGTAAAGCCAAGGGCAAGTCAAAGACTCGCTCAACTCGCGCAGGACTTCAATTCCCAGTCGGCAGAATTCATCGTCTGCTCCGCAAAGGAAATTACGCCGAGCGAGTTGGTGCTGGAGCTCCAGTCTACTTGGCCGCCGTCATGGAGTACTTGGCCGCTGAAGTCCTCGAGTTGGCTGGCAATGCCGCTCGTGATAACAAAAAGACCAGGATCATCCCAAGACATCTCCAACTGGCCATCCGTAATGACGAAGAGTTGAACAAACTCTTGTCTGGTGTTACCATTGCCCAGGGTGGAGTATTGCCGAACATTCAAGCTGTTCTCTTACCCAAGAAGACCGAGAAAAAAGCCTAGATTAATGAAAAATGATCATCAGCCCTTTTAAGGGCTACCATAAGCATAATACGTAAGATCAAAAAATTTGTGACAGAGAAAGAGTAGATATTGTAATTTTGAAAATTTATATTCTAGTTTTACACTATAATCAATAAGTAAGCTAACTTCATGTATGAGGCACATTAGCTGCAATGCGTAAACACGTACGGAAAAGTGATTGATTCTTAAAACATTAAACAGAAAAATATTGCACTACGAAAGAGCGTGCAATACTGCTTCGTCAATTGCGAAGACTGCTTAACGTTTTCGAGTGCACGATCGCGCGACATTTGTTAGAGCATGATTGTAATTTTGGAAACGTAGCCAGAAATCTGCAATGGCTAGAAAATTTACAAACGATGCGCTTTTTTGTTTTTGACCCTCAGGAATCCAAATATCATATTATTTTTTATCTCAATTCCCGGCATCAGCGTGAAAAACGAGGGTGAAAGGGTTTATATATCTCCAAAACTAAGCAAGATTCGTGAAAATAGATTACACTAATCGATTCCTCATGAAATTTTATATAGAAATATATTTAAAATTTTTAATGATTCAGTGTAAAATCTTACACAATATCGAAAAATTAGTTAACCGTCGGCCGTGTTGGCTAGCCATGCCCGTTACGCCGTGAACCGCTGTACATGAAAAGTAAAAGTGTATTTCTATGTAAAATTTCACGAGGAATCAATTGGTGTAATAATTTCCCGTATTTTGCTCAGTTTTGGAAATATATGCGAAAAACAAATTTACTCTCATTTTTGACCCTAATGCTGGGGGTTGAGGTAAAAAATAATATCATATTCGGATTCTTGATGGTCAATAACAAAAAAAAGCGCATCGTTGGTATACTTTTTGGACATAGCCGCATGCGTATTAAGGTTTTTACACTATGACGCGGTGTACTGCGTAGCACAGTGGAGATTCGCTTCGCTTTTATATTCGTAAAGCAGCTTCAGAAAAGGCAGCATGTCCTCCTGTGGTGTAACTCTGAATCGTGTTTGGTAGTTCTCTTAGCTTCATCTTTCAAGAGCCAATCACTTTTCCGTGTAGATAAATTCGATTAATTAGTTCCATTATTTAACTATCTTACTGAACTCCCGTTAACTAAAACTTTCGAATAATTTTCTTGAGAGCACCACAGTCATTTTTAAAAAAGAATTCAATTTAAACGATAATTTTTATCCTCAAGTCTCAAAATCACAATTGTTCTTAAACAATTTTGAGCATCTAGTTGAAGAGGCTCATGAAATCACAGCACACAAAGCTGGTGGAGATAAGACATGATCTATCTTACCCGCAAAATGTTTCATAATTACTTTTTCAAATTCTAAGAATACGTGAATATTTTTACAGCAAATTCAAAGTATAGTCTTTTATAAAAGTAAAAAAAAGACATTGTATATAATATTTCAAATGATAGACTGAATATTTTACGATTTAGAATAATCGCTCTCGAGTAATAATACTAGAGATTTGATGTCGCTAACCATGTATATATGACAATAATCTGGAGTGCAAATATAAGAGGCGAAAAAACGAGTTCAGTTATAAGGAGAAAAGGATATATATGACCGACGATTCCCTGTGAAATCGAATGGCCAAAAAAATTTTTTTTCTACAAATATGAAAAACTTTTTGTATTTGATGTCAGATTTGTCTCAAAAAATTTTAGAAAAATTGGGGCCTTCTATGATACTTTTTCAGAGGCCCAAAGTTGGCCATTTTAGGGTTTTTTTGAAATTCATGAAAAATTACAAATATTTAAATAATTCCTGGATCAGGGTAGAATGATTCAAAAGTAAAAGTGCCCAGCAACTTTTTTGTTGGAAATTGTCCAAATTTTCAGAAAAAAAGTATGCCAAAGTGATTAGAGCCACCTAAAGAGGTGTGTATGGGAAAAAATGAAAAAAAAAAAAACATAAAACAAAAAATCTAATCGAGTTCAAACCGGACTTTCATTTCCTAAACCATGTAAAAAGCTTCCCAAAGATGTCAACTAATGCCTGATAAAGTTTTGTAATGGGTCTTAAAGTTTAACGCAATGTAGACAACAATGTGTGTCGAAAAACGTGCAAAAAAGGTCTGAAAATTGCTGTTTTTGGTGATTTTAGGCATTTTAGGCCTATTTTTTACCTTTTTTGCACGTTTTTCGCCACACGTTGTTGTCTACATTGCGTTAAACTTTAAGACCCATTACAATTAGTTTAGTACATTTTTATTGGCATATTAAGGTGTAATACAAGACCCATTACAAAACTTTATCAGTCAGTAGTTGACATCTATGGGAAGCTTTTTACATAGTTTAGGAAATGAATGTCCAGTTCGAACTCGAGTAGATTTCTTGTTTTATGTTTTTTTGGTGGCTCTTAAATCACTGTGGCATACTTTTTTCTGAAAATTTGGCCAATTTCCAACAAAAAAGTTGCTGGGCACTTTTACTTTTGAATCACTCTACCCTGATCCAGGAATTATTTAAATATTTGTGATTTTTCATGAATTTCAAAAAAACCCTAAAATGGCCAACTTTGGGCCTCTGAAAAAGTGTCATAGAAGGCCCCAATTTTTCTAAAATTTTTTTGGGACAAATCTGACATCAAATACAAAAAGTTTTTTATATTCGTAGAAAAAAAATTTTTTTGGCCATTCGATTTCACAGAGAATCGGCCATATAGTAAACTAATTTATTTTATTCGGTTATAATATTCGGAATAATTCAACTATAGCCAATAAAATTTGACAGTTTGAATCTTACATGTGTTTACAATGAATGAATATGAAAATCTATGTATTTTATATTACAATTTTAAACTAGTTTTGCACAATTTCACTTCTTTTTCATTGCCTTATTTAATAGCAAAAAACTGTATGGTCATTAAGGAAATATCGATTTTTTTTTATCTTTTTTTTTATCTTATTTCGTCTTCTACTTACGATATTCGAAGGGGCGTTTGCATTACGTTTGTTTAAACTATTAACGACCAAAGTGATGAAATTTTTCGGTTGCCATCGATACGACCTTTACCGCGTTTTAGACATTGAAAAGATTTCATTTAAATGTAATGTAAAATTTAATACCCTTTCAGAATCCAGACTCAAATTTAAGATTTGAGGCTTAGTTAAAAAGTTATAGTTGTTAAAAGAAAAAAAAAACGTCAAAATTTGTGAAAAGGAATCGTTTTTGATAAATTTTTTCGAACTGAACAAGGCCAAAACGTAATATTTTTGTGCCTGAATACATGGCTTTCTCAATATTTTCCTTTAAAAGAGTTGAGTTTGGGCCTGGAGAGTATTTGTTACAAATGTCTAGTGCTCTGTTACATATTCACAGCAAATTTCATGAAGATCGGATGAAAATTGACAAAGTCACATCGAAAAAACACAATTTTCGGAATTAAAAATATTCCATTTTTCGCAAAAATAGGCCAAGCAACGCGTACGAAAACGAATTAGGAAAAATCATAATATTTTTGTACCTGAATTCATGGTTTTCTCAATATTTTCCTTTGAAAGAGTTAAGTTTGCGACTTGATAGTAATTTTTATAGATTTGTAGTGCTCTGTTACGTATTCACAGCAAATTTCATGAAAAGCGGATGAAAATTGTAAAAGTCACGTCAAAAAAACACAATTTTGACAATTAAAAATATTCCATTTTGGTTTTTTCCTCATTTTTCATGTTTTTTGGCTCTTCGCAAGCTACTAAATTGTCTGTAATAGAGACTCAGTTACCAAACTTTATCAGAAGTTGTATTTTGGTGTAACGATGAACATATTACAATATTGGCCAATTTGAGGTATACGAACATGTTTATTTTTTCATTTTCGGTGGGCAAAAGAAATATCTTCAAAATCATGTTTTAAAAAGGTTTGTACATACGCGGGAGGACTATGATCTACTAAAAATTAACCTCACAAAACAAAATATAGGCTTTTTTTACCTACACACCCGAGGAAGAAAAACAACTCAACCTAGTAATTAATTAATAGCCGTGTTTTATAGTGCTTTATTTGTTACCTCGCTGTATAAAAGCAAAAAACTCGAGTTTTATAACACAACAATTATTCTCTCATCAATAAACAATGAAAAGGGGTTTGAATTACAATATATATGAGCAATTCTTTAAATGACACGCATTTTTGGAGGTAGAATCGCGACAAATTTTTTTTAACCCGGACCCCCGGGAAATGTTTTTGGGGGGCCTAGGAACATGTAACCACGTAGGAACCATTGAAACTTCAATAGTAATTACTTTTATAGCTACTTTTGTGATTTAGAGGACAAAAAATCATGTTTTCTTGTAAATACGGCTAATTACTCAATTTCTAAGTCGCTGAAAAAGTATCAAAACTCATCTGAAAAAAATAACTGGCTCCTGTGTTCGATAGGAAATTTTCTCAGCTTTCCAATGGTAGTTTCGGATTTTCCGATAAGTCGCATATTCAACGACAAATTCGCCATCAAACATGCCAAGCTAAATATCTCGAAAAACTCGGTATGAAAAACGGGATCTTTGAGGTTTAATTTCAATTTTTCCTCGCGAAAATGAAATTTATCGAAAAATCTGACTACACCATGAGAAAGCTAAAGAAAGGACCCCGGAAGATTAACAGAGGACCTTGGGTCCCAGTCAAATGCAATGAAAATTTTTTTACTTATAGATTTCGACCTCCTGAAAAAGAATCAACATATAACTGACCCTCGAAAATGAGCCGTTTACGAGAAAAAAATTATTAAAGTTGCGTATTTTCAGACCCGCTTAACGTAACCTCTCTCTGCTCGCTATAGACGTAAACAAGGGTATCGCGAGAAAGCGAATTACATAAGTCTTTGCCGAACGCTTTTTCGTGGCCGAAACTAAACTGCTTTCATGTTTAAAGTTATAAAAAGTTTAGTCTTAGTCATGATTAGGTCAATAATGCCAATAATTGACACGCTTCGAATTACCAATAGAGTATGTCAAAAGGAGTGTGTGGATTACATAAATTATCTATCATTTTGCCTTTTAAAGATTCAGATAGGGTCTGCTTTTATGTTTTGCAATATGATAAGACTATTCTGTGAGCTGAAAAGTCAAAGTAATCGAAGTCAAAACTCGGCTCAATAATATGACGCTTCGACGAGAAGATCGATACAATAACGAAAGTCATTGATAGTTTTGCATTCTAACGATTTGAAAAAATGTTCTGTTTACATGTTTTTCTTGATGAAAAGTTTTGTGTAAGTGATGCAAGGAATATAAAATCTAATCCTAAACTCGTGCCGATTTTTTTTCTACATATAACCATATAGGTATGTTTAGCATTCCACGAAAAATATATGCTCTGCTTTAATCTTTTTCTTTTTTTTTTCAAGTCTAGTATGAGTGAAAAAAGGCAAAAAAGGTCGAAAAATACTAAAATTGATTGTCTATAAAGAAAATGTGACCTCTTTGGCCATGTAAGATCCTCAAAACATTCTGCTTTTATGTTTTTTTTTAAATTCTAGTGCAAGTGATAAAACGCCAAAATAGAACATGCGCAAATTCGCAGTCATTTTGCGGTGAGGTAGGGGCAATCTACGCGGCAACTTTCAGAATTTTTGGTCTATACGGCATTATATTATGCCAAAAATGTTCTGCTTTCATGTCTTTCTTCATAAAAAGTTAAGAGTAAGTGATGCTAAAATATATAATCTAATCAGAGACTCACGACGATTTTCTAAGTGCAACCATTGATAATTTTGGTATTTATTAAAAAATATATGCTCTGCTTTTATTTTTTATTTTTTTGGAAAATTAGTCTAATGTTTGTAATAAAAAGCCAGGAAAAGAAAAAAAAATACTAGCATTGATTCTCTATAAAGAACATGTGATCTCTGTGGCCATCTAAGATCTTCAGCATATTATGCTTTTATGTATTTTTAAAAAAAAATCTATTTTAAGTACTAAAAAGTCCAAGTAAGCAAAAACTTACAAACTTTAATTTCAATGAAAAATACCTCACTCCTTTAGCCTGTTAAGATCCTGAATACATTCTGCTTTCATGTTTTTTAGGGACATAAGCCAATTGCAGCTGATAAAAGCCAAAGTAAGCCAAAACATACAAGCGTGGATTTTCGAAAAAGAATATTCCTCTTCTGTGGCTTGCTAAGATCCTCAATACATTCTACTTTCATGTTTTTTAGAGAAATAAGCCTAGTTTAGCTTACAAAAGGCCAAAATAGGCCAAAACATACAAGCGCTGATTTTCAAAAAAGAATACTCCTCTTCTGTGGCCTGTTAAGATCCTGAATACATTCTTCTTTCATGTTTTTAAAAAAAATAAGTCTAGTGTTGCTGATAAAAAGGCAAGGTAGGCAAAAACATACAAACGGTGATTTTTAATGAAAAATACCCCACTTCTTTAGCCTGTTAAGATCTTGAATACATTCTGCTTTCAAGTTTTTTTGAAAATCAAGCCTATTGCCGCTGATAAAAAGCCAAGTAGGCCAAGACATACAAGCGTGGATTTTCTAAAAAGAACACTCCCGTCCTCTGGCAATCTCAGGTTCTCAGGGTATTCTACTGTTATGTTTTTTAGAGAAATAAGCCAAGTGTTGCTGATAAAAAGCCAAAGTAGGCCAAAACATACAAGCGTTGATTTTCAATGAAAAATACCTCACTCCTTTAGCCTGTTAAGATCCTGAATACATTCTGCTTTCATGTTTTTTAGGGACATAAGCTAATTGCAGCTGATAAAAAGCCAAAGTAGGCCAAAACATACAAGCGTGGATTTTCGAAAATGAATACTCCTCTTCTGTGGCTTGCTAAGATCCTCAATACATTCTGCTTTAATGTTTTTTAGAGAAATGAGCCTAGTTTAGCTTACCAAGGCCAAAATAAGCTTTTTTAAAAATCAACGTTTTTATGTTTTGGCCTACTTTAGCTTTTTATCAGCTGCAATAGGCTTGATTTTTTAAAAAACATAAAAGCAGAATACCCTGAGGACCTGCGATGGCCAGAGGATGGGGTTATTCTTTTTCGAAAATCAACGTTTGTATGTTTTGGCCTATTTTGGCTTTTTAGAAGCTACACTAGGCATATTTCGCTAAAAAACATGAAAGCAGAATGTATTGACGATCTTAACAAGCCACATAAGAGATGTATTCTTTTTCGAGAATCCACGCTTGTATGTTTTGGCCTACTTTGGCTTTTTATCAGCTGCAATAGGTTTATTTCCTTAGAAAACATGAAAGCAGAATGTATGGAGATCTTAACAGGCCACAGAAGTGAAGTATTCTTTTTAAAAATCAATTTTTGAATGTTTTGGCCTATTTTGGCCTTGTGTAAGCTAAACTAGGCTTATTTCTCTAAAAAACATGAAAGCAGTTTGTAATAAGGATCTTGACAGGCCACAGGAATAGGGTCTTCTTTATTGAAAATTAACGCTTGTATGTTTTGGCCTACTTTGTCTTTTTATTAGCTCGACTAGGCTTCTTTTTCTAAAAAACATGAAAGCAGAATGTATTGACGATCTTAACAGGCCCTAGGAGTGGGGTATTCTTTTTCGAAATCAACGCTTGTATGTTTTGGCCTGCTTTGGCTTTCTATCATCTACATTAGGCTTGTTTTTCTAAAAAACATGAAATAAGAGTATATTCAGGATCTGAACCGGCCGCAGCGGTCTGATATTCTATATAATAATTCAGCGCTTGTTTGTTTTGGCCTATTTTGGCTTTTTATCAGCTAAAGTAGGCTTGTTTTTCTAAAAAATATCAAAGCAGAATGTATTCTGGATCTTAATAGGCCCTAGTAGTGGAGTATTCTTTTTCGAAATCAGCGCTTGTATGTTTTGGCCTACTTTGGCTTTTTATTGGCTCGACTAGGCTTGATTTTCTTAATAACATTATAGCAGAATATATTCAGGATCTTTACCGGCCACAGTGGTCTGATATTTTATATAACAGATCAGCTTTTGTGTGTTTTCGCCTACTTTGTGTATTTATCAGCTAAACTAGGCTTGATTTTCTAAAAAAACATAAAAGCAGAATATATTGAGGATCTGAGTCGGCCACAAAGGTCCGATATTCGATATAATAAATCTAGGCTGGTATGTTTTAACCTACATTAACTTTTTATCAGCTACATTAGACTTGTTTTTCTAAAAAACATGAAAGCAGAATATATTGAGGATCATAGCAGGCCACAGTTCCGATGTTCGATAGAATAAATCTAGGCTGGTATGTTTTAGCGAACATGAACTTTTTATCAGCTAAACTAGGCTTGTGTTTCTAATAAACATGAAAGCAGAATATATTGAGGATCATAGTAGGCCACGGGTCCGAAGTTCGATATAATAAATCTAGGCTGGTATGTTTTAGCGAACATTAACTTTTTATCAGCTAAACTAGGTTTGACTTCCTAAAAGACATGAAAGCAGAATATATTCAGGATCTTAGAAGGCCACAACGGTCAAATATTTTTAATCGTCACTTAACGCTTCTATGTTTTGGCCTACTTTGGCTTTTTATTACTTACAGTAATCATTAAAAAAAAAAAACATGAAAGCAAATTACATTGAGGATCTTAGATGTTCACAGGAGTGAGGTATTTTTCATTGAAATTAAAGTTTGTAAGTTTTTGCTTACTTGGACTTTTTAGTACTTAAAATAGATTTTTTTTTAAAAATACATAAAAGCATAATATGCTGAAGATCTTAGATGGCCACAGAGATCACATGTTCTTTATAGAGAATCAATGCTAGTATTTTTTTTTCTTTTCCTGGCTTTTTATTACAAACATTAGACTAATTTTCCAAAAAAATAAAAAATAAAAGCAGAGCATATATTTTTTAATAAATACCAAAATTATCAATGGTTGCACTTAGAAAATCGTCGTGAGTCTCTGATTAGATTATATATTTTAGCATCACTTACTCTTAACTTTTTATGAAGAAAGACATGAAAGCAGAACATTTTTGGCATAATATAATGCCGTATAGACCAAAAATTCTGAAAGTTGCCGCGTAGATTGCCCCTACCTCACCGCAAAATGACTGCGAATTTGCGCATGTTCTATTTTGGCGTTTTATCACTTGCACTAGAATTTAAAAAAAAACATAAAAGCAGAATGTTTTGAGGATCTTACATGGCCAAAGAGGTCACATTTTCTTTATAGACAATCAATTTTAGTATTTTTCGACCTTTTTTGCCTTTTTTCACTCATACTAGACTTGAAAAAAAAAAGAAAAAGATTAAAGCAGAGCATATATTTTTCGTGGAATGCTAAACATACCTATATGGTTATATGTAGAAAAAAAATCGGCACGAGTTTAGGATTAGATTTTATATTCCTTGCATCACTTACACAAAACTTTTCATCAAGAAAAACATGTAAACAGAACATTTTTTCAAATCGTTAGAATGCAAAACTATCAATGACTTTCGTTATTGTATCGATCTTCTCGTCGAAGCGTCATATTATTGAGCCGAGTTTTGACTTCGATTACTTTGACTTTTCAGCTCACAGAATAGTCTTATCATATTGCAAAACATAAAAGCAGACCCTATCTGAATCTTTAAAAGGCAAAATGATAGATAATTTATGTAATCCACACACTCCTTTTGACATACTCTATTGGTAATTCGAAGCGTGTCAATTATTGGCATTATTGACCTAATCATGACTAAGACTAAACTTTTTATAACTTTAAACATGAAAGCAGTTTAGTTTCGGCCACGAAAAAGCGTTCGGCAAAGACTTATGTAATTCGCTTTCTCGCGATACCCTTGTTTACGTCTATAGCGAGCAGAGAGAGGTTACGTTAAGCGGGTCTGAAAATACGCAACTTTAATCATTTTTTTCTCGTAAACGGCTCATTTTCGAGGGTCAGTTATATGTTGATTCTTTTTCAGGAGGTCGAAATCTATAAGTAAAAAAATTTTCATTGCATTTGACTGGGACCCAAGGTCCTCTGTTAATCTTCCGGGGTCCTTTCCTATTGAAAGCATATCTTAAATTATTCTTTTCAGTACAATAATTGAAGGTAAAATAATCTAATGCCGATCTGGCGTCAATTTGCCAGATCTTATACCAGATCTAAGCCAGATCTGGAGTTAGATCTTACATACTATTTTGAATTAGGATAAGCGTCGGTTGTGCAATTAACTTTTATCTTTGCGTGGATTATTTATCTCGCACTACCTACGATGAATAAATTTGCGCAAGAAATTTTTTTTATCTTTGCCTTTATTGGTAATTTGAGAAAACATTTGAGACCATCTGTAACTTCCAAATAAGGACTTCTCGGTGCAAGTGGTTCAAGTTATGTTGCCTTTCCTTTTAAGATCTAGTGATTCGTTTTCTCGCGCAAAACGTTAAACGTCGTTTGGGCGGAAAGTCTTATCTCTGCGTGAATGATTTTTCTCGCACTATCTCCGAACAATACTGTTGGGAATAAAACTTTTTATATCCTCCTAAACATACTTACAAGAAATATGTGATATGCTGTATCGATGGAAAATTTTCTCAGCTTTTCGATGGTGTGCTCAGATTTTCCAAGAAAACTATTTTTCTCCAGAAAATTAAAAAAATTAACTTTTAACATTGAATGTATTAAAAAGCGTAATTTTAAGATTTTTTCTAATAGTCTAGATCGAAAGCTGAAGAAATTTCCCATTGATATGAAAGTTTTAATAGTGTTAAAATAATTATTACTTATTAAACCACAGAGATAAACGTGTAAAAACGCGTTTTTACACATTTATCGATGTAGTTATCAGCAAGTAAAAATGAAATGAACGATCGGAAAAATGTGTATTCAGACGGAAATTTTCTCAGCTTTCGATATAGACTATCAGAAAAAATTTTAAAATTACGCTTTTTAATATATTTAATGTCAAAAATTAATTTTTTTCATTTTCGGGAAAAAAATAGATATTTTTAAAAATGAAGTGATCCGATTTCTCCCGCAAGTTTAATTGTCGTTTGTGCGAAAAATCTTATGTCAGCGTAAATGATTTTTTTTGCGCTATTGCCGATAAATAGTATTGGGCATGAAACTTTTTATATCCGTGCATACATTTCTACTCTAAGACCACATTGCGTACCATCTGACACTTCTAAATCAGGACTTCTCGGTGTACGTTGTTCCAGTTGAGTTGCCTTTCACTTTTAGATAGAGAGAATCATTTTCTCGCGCAAAAGATAAGGCTTCGTTTTTGAGAAAAACTTTCAACTCTGCGTAATTGATTTTTTTCGTGCTATGGCCGATAAATACTGTTCAGCATAAAACTTTTTATATCCGTGTATTAATTTTTATTCTAAGATATCGTTTTGTACCATCTGTCACTTCCAAATTAGGACTTCTCGGTGTACGTTGTTCCAGTTGAGTTGCTTTACACTTAAAGATGGAGTGAATCATTTTATCACCCAAAAGATAAGGCGTCGTTTTTGGGAGAAACTTTCATCTCTGTGAATTGATTTTTTCGTGCTATGACCGATAAATACTATTGGGCACGAAACTTTTTATATCCGTGTATTAATTTTTATTTTAAGATATCGTTTTGTACCATCTGTCACTTCCAAATAAGGACTTCTCCGCGCACGTTGTTCCAGTTGAGTTGCCTTTCACCTATAGATGAAGAGAATTATTTTCTCGCCCAAAAGATAAGGCGTCGTTTTTAAGAGAAACTTTCATCTGTGCGTAATTATTTTTTTCGCGCTGTTGCCGATAAATACTGTTCAGGATGAATCTTTTTATATCCGCGTATTATTTTCATTTTAAGATATCATTTTGTACCATCTGTTACTTCAAAATTAGGACTTCTCTATGCACGTTGTTGCAGTTGAGTTGCCGATTATTTTTAGATGGAGCGAATCATTTTCTCGCGCAAAAGATAAGGCGTCGTTTTTGGGAGAAACTTTCATCTGTGCGTAATTATTTTTCTCGCGCTGTTGCCGATAAATACTGTTCAGCATGAATCTTTTTATATTCGTGTATTAATTTTTATTTTAAGACATCGTTTTGTACCATCTGTCAATTCCAAATAAGGATTTCTCCATGCACGTTGTTCCAGTTGAGTTGCCTCTTACTTTTGGATGGAGAGAATTATTTTCTCACCCAAAAGATAAGGCGTCGTTTTTAGGAGAAACTTTCATCTCTTTGAATTGATTTTTTTCGTGCTATGGCCGATAAATACTGTTCAGCATAAAACTTTTTATATCCGTGTATTAATTTTTATTCTAAGATATCGTTTTGTAACATCTGTCACTTCCAAATAAGGACTTCTCCGCGCACGTTGTTCCAGTTGAGTTGCCTTTCACCTATAGATGGAGAGAATTTTTTTCTCGCCCAAAAGATAAGGCGCCGTTTTTTCGGAGAAACTTTCATCTCTGTGAATTGATTTTTTCGTGCTATGGCCGATAAATACTATTGGGCACGAAACTTTTTATATCCGTGTATTAATTTTTATTTTAAGATATCGTTTTGTACCATCTGTCACTTTCAAATTAGGACTTCTCGGTGTACGTTGTTCCAGTTGAGTTGCTTTACACTTAAAGATGGAGTGAATCATTTTCTCGCCACAAAGATAAGGCTTCGTTTTTAAGAAAAACTTTCAACTCTGCGTAATTGATTTTTCTCGCGCTGTTGCTAATAAATACTGTTTAGCATGAAACTTTTTATATCCGTGTATTAATTTTTATTCTAAGATATCGTTTTGTACCATCTGTCACTTCCAAATAAGGACTTTCCGGTGTACGTTGTTGCAGTTGAGTTGCCGATTATTTTTAGATGGAGCGAATCATTTTCTCGCGCAAAAGATAAGGCGTCGTTTTTGGGAGAAACTTTCATCTGTGCGTAATTATTTTTCTCGCGCTGTTGCCGATAAATACTGTTCAGCATGAATCTTTTTATATCCGTGTATTAATTTTTATTTTAAGACATCGTTTTGTACCATCTGTCAATTCCAAATAAGGATTTCTCCATGCACGTTGTTCCAGTTGAGTTGCCTCTCACTTTTGGATGGAGAGAATTATTTTCTCACCCAAAAGATAAGGCGTCGTTTTTAGGAGAAACTTTCATCTCTTTGAATTGATTTTTTCGTGCTATGGCCGATAAATACTATTGGGCTCGAAACTTTTTATATTCGTGTATTAATTTTTATTCTAAGATATCGTTTTGTACCATCTGTCACTTCCAAATAAGGACTTCTCCGCGCACGTTGTTCCAGTTGAGTTGCCTTTCACCTATAGATGGAGAGAAATATTTTCTCGCCCAAAAGACAAGTCGTCGTTTTTGGGAGAAACTTTCATCTCTGTGAATTGATTTTTTCGTGCTATGACCGATAAATACTATTGGGCACGAAACTTTTTATATCCGTGTATTAATTTTTATTTTAAGATATCGTTTTGTACCATTTGTCACTTCCAAATTAGGACTTCTCGGTGGACGTTGTTCCAGTTCAGTGGCTTTACACTTAAAGATGGAGTGAATCATTTTCTCGCGCAAAAGATAAGGCGTCGTTTTTGGGAGAAACTGTCATCTCTGCGTGATTATTTTTCTCGCGCTGTTGCCGATAAATACTGTTCAGCATAAAACTTTTTATATCCGTGTATAAATTTGTATTCTAAGATATCGTTTTGTACCATCTGTCACTTCCAAATAAGGACTTCTCGGTGTACGTTGTTGCAGTTGAGTTGCCTATTATTTTTAGATGGAGTGAATCATTTTCTCGCGCAAAAGATAAGGCGTCGTTTTTGGGAGAAACTTTCATCTCTGCGTAATTATTTTTCTCGCGCTGTTGCCGATAAATACTGTTCAGCATAAAACTTTTTATATCCGTGCATTAATTTTTATTTTAAGATATCGTTTTGTACCATCTGTCACTTCCAAATAAGGATTTCTTCGTGTACGTTGTTGCAGTTGAGTTGCCTATTATATTTAGATGGAGTGAATCATTCTCTCGCGCAAAAGATAAGGCGTCGTTTTTGGGAGAAACTTTCATCTCTGCGTAATTGATTTTTCTGGCGCTATTGCCGAAAAATACTGTTCAGCATAAAACTTTTTATATCCGTGTATTAATTTTTATTCTAAGATATCGTTTTGTACCATCTGTCACTTCCAAATAAGGACTTCTTCGTGTACGTTGTTGCAGTTGAGTTGCCTTTCACTTTTAGATGGAGTGAATCATTTTCTCGCCCAAAAGATAAGGCGTCGTTTTTGGGAGAAACTTTCATCTTTGCGTTATTTATTTTTCTCGCGCTCTTGCCGATAAATACTGTTCAGCATGAATCTTTTTATATCCGTGTATTAATTTTTATTCTAAGACATCGTTTTGTACCATCTGTCACTTCTTAATAAGGACTTCTCGGTGT
Source organism: Trichogramma pretiosum (assembly GCF_000599845.2). Taxonomy (NCBI): domain Eukaryota; kingdom Metazoa; phylum Arthropoda; class Insecta; order Hymenoptera; family Trichogrammatidae; genus Trichogramma; species Trichogramma pretiosum. The sequence continues at coordinate 1,838,849 of NW_019641710.1, read as the reverse complement.
ATGTTGTTCCAGTTGAGTTGCTTTTCACTTTTAGATGGAGTGAATCATTTTCTCGCGCAAAAGATATGGCGTCGATTATGGGAGAAACTATTAACTTTGCGTAATTGATTTTTCTTGTGCACTCGCCGATAAATACTATTGGGCACGAAACTTTTCATTTTCGTGTATACATTTTTACTCTAAGACCATATTTTTTACCATCTGTTACTTCCAAATTAGGACTTCTTTGTGTACGTTGTTCAAGTGGAGTTGCCTTTCACTTTTAGATTGAGTGATTCAATTGTTCGCGCAATAGATTAGGCGTCGTTTTTGGGAAAAACTATTATCTTTGCGTAATTGATTCTTCTCGGGCTATTGCCGATTAATACTGTTCAGCTTCAAACTTTTTATATCCTTGCATCCATTTCTACTCTAAGACTACATTTTGTACCATCTTTCACTTTCAAATTAGGACTTATCGGCGTACGTGGTTGAAGTTGGGTTGTCATTCATTTTTGGATAGTCTTATTTGTTTTCTCGCGCAAAAGATTACCCAGGTTAAAATAGTATGTAAGATCTGATTTCAGATCTGGCATCAGATTTGGTATTTGATCTGACAAATGTTCACTAGATCTACTATTAGATCTTATATCAGATCTGACATCAGATCTAATCTTAGATCTGAAGTGACTCTATTGCCTCTAATTAATTCAACGTAAGTTGAATCAATCTCAATTTACATTATCAGAAACCTAAATATAGTAGGACTTCGTCTGAAAGTTACTATCGATGTGATCATTATAATATAAATAAATTTGTTATAAAATTTAAATTTTTTATATACCTATCGTTCAATTCATTAAAGGTGGTGCAGTCACATTAGATCCGACATTAGATTTGATTTCAGATTTGATACATATCAGTTCTGATGTCGATTATCGAATAGAAGATCTGGGATCTGATCTGATGTCAGATCTGGCTTCAATTTGTCAGATCTTATACCAGATCTCATGCCAGATCTGGGATCAGATCTTATTATATATCTTTAATTTTCAAATAAAACCGATTCATTTTATAATAAAAAAAAACCCCTTTCACTTGAAGAGCGAAAGGAAAGCCATCCGGTAACCATCTAGCATACGCCAAGATGAATGGCAGTCATCCTGACTTCTAGGACCGTGTGTCTACGAGAAAATAGATGACCTTCCCTCCCTCCTTTTTCAAATAAAAGTGTAGACCGCTGAGTAAAAAAATGTATTGTAATCTAACGCCAAATTAAAATAAATATTCAAATTTATTTACAAAAATACCTGGAAAATGGAGCCTTTTTTTAACGAATATGAAAAGTGTCAGAGGGCCTTTCTCCATAGCGTAATCGGCGCGGGGCTCCAGGCGTCCCTGAGTTCCCCCAGACACTGCATGAGTGCGTACGAGATTGAAGTCTGCGCTGCGATTGCACATCACGCGCGCATGTCGATGCCTGTCCGACTGCCTATTCATTATTTGATACCCCTTGGTCAAGTAAAGACGGATCGAGTTGTATCGTCGCCAAAGTTCTGATTTGAGTCATTTAATAAAGATATTTCCTACATCGAGTCTCGAGCTAAAGTGTTTGTTAAATAAAATACTCTTGTGTTAAACTTACATTGCCTCTATCTACACTTTATTGCATTCCTGCTTCAATAAATCCATCACTCCAACAAAAAGAACTCTTTTGAAAAAAGAAGAAAATTTGCAACGAGATTTATTGGAGGTCTCTTATCCAAAAATTGCATTTTACTATAATATATCATTCAAGGTGTATCTGTTGATAGTCAAGAACTAATGATGGAATAGCAGGATTTTGATCCATATGAAACTCATTAAATAAGTAAACATATAAATAAAGTAATTAAGAATCAGAAGTATTACAAGAAGTCAATGTAGTTTTTTCGTTAAAAAATAGTTAAATATTAAAAAAGTTGATTTAAAAAGTTTATTTAAATACATTTCAATTTTTCAAAGATCAATATTAAAAATGATTTACAAAAGAAGAATTATTCTATAAAAAAGTAAGAAAAAATCCCCTTTCAGAGCCATCTACTGCGTGGTCACACATTGCTGGCATCTCCTTCTTAGTATTTTTAGGACTCCCTATCTAGTGCCATCTTGTGAGTGTGGTTCTCGCTTCCGGCGCTACCCTATGAGTCTCCGTGAGTTTTTGATACTCCTCCTTTTCTGTTGTCGTCTTGTGAGTGTGGTTCTCGCTTCAGACGCCATCATGCGGTCCGCAACGAGCCTAGGCTCCCGCATCCGGCGCCCTCTTGTGAGTGTGGTTCTCGCTTCTGACTTCATCATGAGAGTCTTGTGCTCCATCTATTGCCAGCCTTGTGAGTCCTCGCCTCGGGCTCCTACTTATGGTTATCCTATCGCTTCCAGCTCGCACAGTGATCGGGGTTTTTTACCGCTTCGGAGGCTGGTGACATAGCCCGGGTCTTCTTTTTTGAGTGGTACCCGCTCTACCTCGGGCACGGGCTCGACCACTCCAGGCGAAAAAACGAACCTCGAAAATTCGTCTAGTGGGGATCGAACCCACGCCCTACGGCGTACCTTGTATCAGCAGGCAAGAACTATACCCACTGAGCCAAGGTGGCCGATGTGTGTGTGTGTGTGTGTGTGTGTGTGTGTGTGTGTGTGTGTGTGTGTGCGTGTGTTGGGAATTTGAGATGTGCACAGTGATATCTCGATGTTGGTAGTTCGTATTGTTACTGTAGATGTGTCATTTTATTCGTTTTAATGTAAGGAAGATGCCAAAACAAAATTTTTAGTTCTGCGTTAAGTAATTAATAAGTTATGAGGGATTATCGAGAAAAAAAACTTTTTTTTCATGTTTTTTTTTAGTTTTGTCATATATGTTCTAAAACAAACCGGCTTTTTTTATTAAAAGTAATACTTTTTTTAAGAAAGAGCTTTAAACCTTTGATTTTAGATAAAAAGTGTAAAGATTCACCGTAAGTGTGAAAAGTTTTGAAAATGAAATTTGGTTTTTATGATTTTTTCTTTTTTCTTAGTTTTGTGTTGTTTTGTTTTCAAAATTTATGATTTGTCAAAACATTGTTTATTATTAAAGAAAACTATGTTAGCTCAAACTTAATACAAAATTTGTTAAAATTTACGCTTAATTTGTATTATTTAAATAGTAGTTTTCGATACAAGGGCCATAAGTAACAATTTTTGGCACGGCGTAGTTTAGGGCTCGAGCGCAGCGAGGGTCCTAATAGCTGGGCCGAAAAGTGTTCCCTATGGCCCGAGTATCGAACAACATTCTATAGTACTGTGCAAAGTTCACATTTATGCCCCCTTTTCCGAGCCATGAGTCGCACTTCTGGTAGTACGTAAGTGATGTTAGCGCACGAGCGTATGCGAGTGTGATGCGAACGCAGCGGTGCCAGAATGTGCGACTTATGCCACAGAAAAGCGTGCCATAAATGTGAACCTATGCCACACAGTGCTATAAAATTTTTTTTTTATCATTAGTGAAAAAAAATTTTTCTACGTATCTCGTTATCCTACGAATATTTATAGAACATGATTATTCGTAGTTTTCGTTCTTCTTTTTCAATAATGCATGAAATTGGATGAAACTCGACCACAATGTTAATAAGTGTATTAGAAATGTGCGTCCACTCGAGAATTGGCGAATGACACTCTCAATTTTTCAGATTACACATAAATTGCTTGATATCCTGGTGTTACCGACTGAGTCCGTATAGAAGGCCCTTAAATTTTTTTTTTTGCAAATAATATCAGCGTTTTAAAGCGATTTAGTCACGTATGGTGACTAATTAAGTTGTATTGTTTAAGTTACCTAAATGCGGGATAAGGTAAATGAATAAACTAAAGATTACTTGGATAATGTGTGATTTATTAATCGAGCACGATGTGCTCGTGTTGGTGGTCGGCGGCTAATTGCCGAATACTCGGAACGACGCACGACAAGACGGAAAAGGAAGATCGCGCTTGTGGCTTGCGCGTCAGTTACCGTGTCGATAAGAAGGCGAGCAGGTCGCCACAGTTTCCTTTTTATTCACCTATTTCCTTGTTATATATTTTTCATAAATAATTAATAAATTCAATGATATTTCATTTTTACAATGAATTGTTCATACTCCGATTCAAACTTCGCTTGTACTGCACATAAGCAGAATTCTAAAAAATTGTCGAGAAATTTCGTACGTTCTAATGTCGAAACTTGATGTGAATTGATGTATTAGCATATATGTAATTTTTATGAATTATTATTCTTCAATTTTAGATAAATTTGCGTAGAATTTAAAAAAATTTTTTATAAAAATCATGTAGAGTCAAATGAAACTCAATAAATTTCATATGAATGTAATAGATAGCGCTTTCAGGAGATCGTCCTGGAAAATTTTCGCAATTTTTTTTTACAAATATTTCGTGTAAATTTTTTATAAAATTCTCATGAACTTATTGTGAAATATAAATTAAAAAATTAGACAATTTCCATGTACATTGCACATACATGTCATATACGATTCATGTAAAAATCATGTATGATACGCATAACCTTTTTATATGAAACAAACCTATATGCCGCCGCTGCTTATGAGTAAAAACACTTTAACAAAATACAGCGAAGAAAAATACAACTTATTAAAACGCTGTGAAAAAAACACACCTCATCAAAATGCCGTGAAAAAAAACACAACTCTTTGAAAGACCAAGATATTTTCAACGTGAATCGTTAAATCGTGATTCGATGGGATATGTTTTACTTCATGGCGTTTCAATGAGGTGTGTTTTTCTTCACGGCATCCGACGAGGTGTGTTTTTTTCACGGGATTTTATAAAAAGGTTTTTTTTCATAACGTTTTTTACTGTTTTTTTACTCATATGCAATGACGATGCATTTCATGAATAAACTTTCACTAATGCAGGCGCGCACAAAAACATGACGGTTAAAAATGAATTCTATACAAGAACTCAGTGCAGCAAGATGCAAATTCAGCATTCGGTGCAACGCGATGATGTTTCAGCTTTGTGCTATACGCTGGGCTTTCAGAATTCGGTTTTTTCATGATTAATCTTTCACTAGGGTCTGTATCGTCAAATAAATCATTGTCGTTAAAGCGGTAAGCGAGTTTTTAGCTCTAGACTTCAGCGTCATTACTGAAGAATTATGTAAACATTAAATTGTTTATTTTTTGGTGCCAGAAGTAAAAAAAAATTTTTTCTACCCGAGTTAAGGGACTATATTACCGAAATGTATTTTCCCGAGTTCATTCAATAACGAAAATAGTGATTTTTCGAAAATAGACAGTGTATCTCTGGATATAATCGGCCGATCGTTGCCAAATTTTGCACACTTCTTTTAGTTACTTAAAAGGCAGGGTAATATACAAGAAAGAATAAAAATTTGATTTAAAAAACCAAAATGGTGAAAGTCAAAATTTGTTTTGAACTCGTTAATTTAACGATGGTGTTAGAACCTGTCGTTTTTAAGTTAGCAAAACGTACCTTCAAAACGACCTGCTGGGCGCACAAATTACCGTAGAGAGCTCTATTTTTTTTTAAATTACTCATTAAAAAGAGTACTTTGCGATGGTGTATGTTAGATTTTGATTAACAAATCACTATACATCAGATAAACGTTTAAACCATCGATCTTTAAAAAAAGAAAATAAAGGTCTTTTTCCCTTGTTTCCAAAAAATTATTAAGACTTTTATAATATTTGCTCTCCTCGAAACGTCGATCGAAAATAAGAAAAATAACGCGTATTTAGAATGCTTTTTAGGGATGTGAGCTCTTTAAAATCTGTTCGGGATTAATTTTCCCAAAAACTACATGCGATTCCCTTTCAAATAATACAACCCTCATTTTTTAGATGATTTTAGAGTCGGAAAATGGATTTTGTCCATGTTTTTTGAAAATAATAATACTGTGAGTCTGTTATAGGCTAGCATATGTAGCATATACTTTAATCTTAATAGCTTATCATTACCAGATCTCCTAAAAAAGATCTCGAAATCATGCGAAAATTATAATAAATAACTATATCCCCACCCTCCTGAATTGACTCAGAGATTGAATTTTTGCATTAAATTTTAAGAAAAAATGATTTAAGAAACCTACTATACAATTCAAAAATTCAATAAACCAAACCAGTTCTGAAAAATCAGTTTTGATAATAGTCGTTTGAAGGCTGTTCGTCTATTATTTTTCAAGCTCCATAAAACGTACATCGAGTGAATGATGTCTATAACATACATTATGTTCATCCAATAAATATTAAAAAGTTGATTTATAGTATATTTTAAAATGATTTTAAATATCGTATTTTCTACTGTCTTGTTTGAAATTCTACTTCTTTTAAATTCTACTTCTTTTAAATTCTACTGACTTTGTTGAAAATTGATAATATTTTGCTGAGCACCCATCAATTTTCTGTGATAATTTATATTTTATATTCATTCAAAAATTGATTCATTAAAAATAATGTTAGTGTAAAATGATAAATTTCAACATTTTATTTCACTAAAATATCTTAATTTTTCCAATTGAATGGTCAACAATTTTAAAAGAAAACGAAGCATGAATGTGAGTAAAAATCTACTACATTTAGCCAAGCTTCTATAACTCACCTTATACTGTATCGAGGAGTGAGAATGAGAGAAAGTATGAACTATTAATCTCATCAGTTTTCATGTAATTTCCAAGCAGTAAACACATTATAATTTTGTCATATTAAGATTCATGTCAGAGAAAACATATTAGAAAACATAATTGTTATTCATTTAAACATGAAATTATTTCCTAGAGTTAGTAATACTTGTTTTTCATCAAGACCATTTAATACCGAAAAAATTTCTTGTTACTTAATTTCTCCTAATATTGTATTTGCATGAAAAATATCTTACAAGACCTCAAAAATTGAGGCTCTGCTTATATAGGATTGTATAATAATTGACACTAAATATTAATTTGAAGTGCTAAATATTTTAAATCAAATTTTCAATAAAAAAGCAGTCACTTTTCATATGTTGCCAACGGGGCAAAAGAGGATCATACAATAGCAGCGTTTCTGCGAGGTCCGCGCACACAGTATATATGAAATTCGCAATGCATTTGCTAACATTCCGTCTCTAGCATTCTGCGTATCAAGACTGTTACTTTTGCCCATTCAAGATGAGTGACGCCGCTTCAGCACCAGCAGCCCTTCCAGTAGCGAGCCCGAAAAAGGCAGCTGCCAAAAAGGCTACCACTGCCAAGAAACCGGCCTTGAAAGCAGATCATCCTCCTACAGCTCAGATGGTCAATGCCGCCATTCGTAATCTGAAGGACAAAAAAGGATCAAGTCTTCAGGCCATCAAAAAGTACATAGCTGCCAATTACAAGGTCGATGTCGAAAAGCAATCTACTTTCATTCGTAAATATCTTAAATCTGCCGTTGAAAAAAAAGTCTTGGTACAGACTAAAGGGTCTGGAGCTGCTGGCTCTTTCAAACTGGCAGAAAAAGCGAGCAAAGTCGAAAAAGTCGTCAAGAAAAAACCCGCAACAAAAAAGCCTGCCTCACCTAAGAAGCCTGCAGCTAAAAAAGCAGTTGGTGAAAAAGCTGCCAAGAAAGCCGTGAGCAAAAAGCCAGCCAGTGAGAAAAAAACAATTGCTGCCAAAAAGCCGAAATCACCTAAACCGAAGAAAGCCGCTGGATCTCCCAAGAAGCCTAAAGCTGTCAAACCTAAAGTTGCCAAGCCGAAAAAAACTGCTGTCAAAAAAGCTAAAGCCACGAAACCAGCCAAAGAATAAATTCTTTATTCTACTAACACCTAACAGCCCTTTTCAGGGCTACACATGAATTATAACGTTGAACATAACTGTTTAAGAATGCACCAATATTTTTGAACCTGCAATTACATTAACGTTTGCTTTGCTTATCAAAACTAAATTTGAATATCATCAAATCTAAAAAAATCAGAAAAATTGACGAGTTCTTATTATTGACGCTATAACTACTATATTTAATTTTTTTCGATTATTTCCGATAATATCCAGTTCTTGACGAAAACAACCGTCAACTATACATTTCAGTCAGCAATATTTTCAACGATAGTTATTTTAGTCTTTGGGTGATCTCTGAATATACATTTTTAACAGCTATTTAAATTACTAGTGTAACTATAGGCAACTTACTCTCTTCAATTGCATACATCATTTTTTTAAGATTCGCAATTTATTTTTCAAACCCTACTAGAACGTAATTACGCTAGCGTCTTTGAAGTATATCGAAATATATAATTATTATATATGAACTCAGCATTCACGCTCATCAGTGGAAGACTATAGATCTCAGATGTACTTCCGCTGTTATGGAATAGATATTGAACGTTGAAATGCGCATGCTACTTGATGCTAAGGACTAAGCTAAAAAAGATTTTCATATGATATAAGACATTGAAAAAAAAATGGGGTAAATAAATAATTTTTCATTATTAGTTAGACAACTCCTGTTTATCCAGCTCTTTGAAAAATAATTTCTTGGTAGTTTTGAGGTCATAGATTAGAAAAAAAGTTATGTGCAAATATCGCCTCACACAAAAATTCCGAATCCTTGATTCTCGACTTGAAGCTCTTGAGTAAACGAATCGATTCCGACGTCTCTGACTTATGTGTTTTATTTCAAGGAAGAAAAGCTGCACCGCAAATTAAATACTGGAACTTCGGACTAAAAAACACAATTTTGATGGCACACTCAGAGGGAGAAACAAATAAAAGTGATTACTCGATTTCTTTTTTTTAATTTAAGTTAAATTCAGTGTTGTATTTGCAACCTCTGCACATTTAAAATGATTTTAAATAAAATCAAAAACATATACGAACACAAAATTGCTTGTTCTTTTGTGATTTACAATAAAAATTAGAGTTCCTATTGAAAAATCGTCTTTGCATTACGTTTAAGTCAAATTCAAGGTCAAAATTGGATTTCTTTATCGAGAAACCTAATCCATGAGGTTTTTGATTTTTTGACTACCCTCACTTTGCGAAAATTTCCGTAGAAATGCTGACAAAAAAAAAATAAAAATCATCTCAGAGCATTGAATGTTTAAACGGTCGTTTAAAATAATAAGCCTTACAATTATATCATTCTTTGGGTTGGTTGTAGATGCATGTTGTATATGTATACTCTAATTAAAAAAATTTTTTAAATTAATAAGTTAAAAGTTTTTTAAATTTTCACTTTCATATTTTAATTCTTATTTCTATGAATTATATTAACAGCATGCATCATTATATCTGCCTCTGGAACAGAAATTCTAACATATATACAGAATTCCATATTTTAAGAGAAAAATATAATCAACAAATGAAGTTTACACCAGTTAGATTCAAACAATGTTTGATTACCTCGTCAAAACTAAAACAAGCTGAAAACGAGAAAATTTACGTTTTTAAATAAATGGTTATTTAGATATTTCTTGCAATTTTTTTCTTAAAATTGTACTTTTAATTATTCAAATTAAAATTTTCAATTAAATTTGATAAATAATTGAAAAAAATCTAATATTCACATTAAGTTTTCATGTTTTTTAATTTACAGGATTTAACGTAGGTATGCCCCCCTAAACTGAGTTTGCAGCCTCGTGTTCAACTGTGTGAGACCTGACTTTTCTAGATCAATTTTAGAAAAATATCTCTACAAAGACTTCCATGTGCTTGTAATAAATAGTTGTATACCTAACGGAAATTATCTTTTGCTATAAAATGTTATTAACTTTTAAAAACTTTTATGAACTTCTAGTAACTTTTATTGATTGATATAAACATTCGGATTTGAGACTCTAATTAAAGTTAATAAAAGTTTATAAAAGTTTATAAATGTTAATAGTATTTCTTCAACATCTGAGAGTTTTTTAAAATTCTAAATGTGCAAAATTTAATATAATTTGATCAAATTCATAGAAGTTATGAATTAATTACTCTTTTAAAAAATTAATAAATTCTTAAATAATTGTTTGACGCTTTTTTAGGTTCACACATGCTACAAAAAAAGCCCAACTTCATCTCAATATTTTTCTCCGTTTCAAAGTTTTAATGACTCTCTACCAACAAATTTAATGCCTCACGTCCTTGAGCATATGACACGTACAGACATTTATTAAGAATTTTATGTAGTTTACGAATATATATGTGAACCAAATTATCGTACAATATCTGGTTCAAAAGCTTATTCTCATTTTTTTTAGAATTTGAAATTGCTAAATAGAAATATCCATAAACTTTTATTATCTTTGATTATCTTTTATAAACATGAAATCTTTTTTTGGAACATATCATTACTTTTTATAAAAGTTGACATTATTGTTACTGGAAAATAAAAAAAAACTTTACAATGATATTTAACTATAAAAGAATTTTATAAATTTCTATAAACTTTTATTAACTTTTATGGAAGTCTCAAATTCAAATGTTTATATCAATTCATAAAAGTTTATAAAAGTTTTTAGAATTTTATTAATTTTTCTAGAAGAAACGATTTTTGTTAAGGATTAAATAAAATTAGATGAAATTTGGAAGTGGAAGTGGTTTCGTTTTATACAAAACACGTTTCTATTAGTTTACTGAGGTTTTTAAATTGAAGATTATTACTTCTTAAGGATATTATTAATTGTATTTTATTTATAAATAATTTAACCATATATAATCCAAATAATGTTCGTATTAAACTAATAAATAAATTCGGTTGAATCTTATTAGAGCTGTAATAATATATTCATAATATTTTCAACATTGTTACTCTTTATCAAACTTTAAGTTAATAAAGGTGAAACTCTTCGTGTTAATATACTTTTTTTAAATGTGGATCGACCAATTTTCTATAAATTATTTTTGTTACTATAAATATATGCATTCCAAATACTCCTTAAAAAAATTAAATATAAGTGTGCTGAATTTCATTTGACCAATTCAGTACATAAACTGTAATGTGTATGACATCTTATAACCGAGAACCGACATGAAAAAATGGAGTAGGGATAACTGTGGTACCCTCGATTTGAAACCTATAAATACCAGTAGACTCTCCCATGGAAATTAGAACATCACTTACTGTCGTTAAGTGCACATCCTTGAATATTAAAACATGACTGGTCGTGGCAAAGGAGGCAAGGGATTGGGGAAAGGAGGAGCCAAGCGTCATCGTAAAGTTCTTCGTGACAACATCCAAGGTATCACGAAGCCTGCCATCCGTCGTCTCGCTCGTCGTGGTGGTGTTAAGCGTATCTCAGGCTTGATCTACGAGGAAACTCGTGGAGTTCTGAAAGTATTCCTCGAAAACGTCATCCGTGACGCTGTCACCTACACCGAACACGCCAAGCGCAAGACCGTCACTGCTATGGACGTAGTCTACGCATTGAAGAGACAAGGTCGTACTCTCTACGGTTTCGGAGGTTAAATCATACCTCGTCGTATCCAATCGGCCCTTTTTAGGGCCACCACAAAGTCAAACGTATGAACATGTATATATTTGCGAGTCAATATTAATATGTGAATGACGAAAAAATAATGTCGTAAGGTTACCGAATCTAAAACGGTAAAATTAAACACTAGAATTTACTCAATCTAAGAATTTAAGTTATTCAAATCGTAATGCAAATTTGTATCAATGAATCGTCAAAAAACCGCTAGTATCAATTCATTGTCATATAGCTTCTTGATTCAAATGAATTTATTTTTAACCATATTACATCAAAACCAAATTATCAGCTCAGCCATAATATAATTTGAAACATTTAAAAAAAAGTTTTTGAATTCATGTGAAAGCGATAAAGGTAAAAATTGCTTCGTTATCAGCTTTCAATTTTCAAGACCGACGAATTCAACAAATCCAAATGCTACCATGCTTATAGATATTGAAACTCACTGCCAATTCCAAAAAAGTACTTTAATTATTCAATAATTAAATGATAAAATTTTTCATAAAATATCAAAGAAAGTTCCGTTTCAGGATGTCACCGTTGTACAATCAATGAGTTCTTAGGTTTTTTAATTAATGCAGTTTATTTTAATGCTCTTCAATGACCTGTTTTAGAAATAATGCATTTTGTACGTCACACACATGTACATCAAAATCGCAATCAGTCGTACCAAATTTTAAACTATTTCATATTTTATGTGAAACATTCTATGAATACTATTTTATTCATTCAAGATAATGCATGTAGAAATAAATTTTTAGAAATACAACTATTTATAATAACAAACATCAATACGATGACTACACTATACTTTCAGTGTTAAATAGCTAATACGAAAATATAAAATAGGCAACTTATTTGTTTAAATAATTTAAAATGATTTAAATTTGATGTATGGATATCACAGTTGATTTTGCTTGATAATACCATTCAATACTTATGTATGTGCTTTCTCTTAATAGTCAAGTATCAATAATTTTTACAATAATTTTAGAAATACGATTCAGAAAATTAGAAAAGCCGATTGACGATAAATGGAATAAAATGGCGTTAAGATCTTTTTATAATAGTGAAAATCGAGGTAAAGAATGTAAATTATTCTACACAATTATTAGTTGCTGCTTTGGTAATAATGCTGATTTTCCGTGAAGTCGGTAGCATCGTTAACAATAAACTGAGAATAATGAAAGGGCTGTTAATAGTTTGGCACATGAATACTCTACTCACACCCTCTGAATTATTCTTAGATAATAAAATTAGTAGTGAAATTGGTTGTCGCGATCGAAGACTTTTCAACCTTTTTAGTGAGAGTTGAGCTCTTTAATTTGTCATACGTTTTATGATTTGTTGGCCCTAAGAAGGGCCGATTGTTCGATTGGTTCGAGAGGTTTACTTGGAGCTGGTGTATTTGGTCACGGCCTTGGTGCCTTCAGAGACGGCGTGCTTGGCGAGCTCACCGGGCAACAGTAGGCGGACAGCAGTTTGAATTTCCCGGGAGGTGATGGTCGATCTCTTGTTGTAGTGAGCCAAGCGGGAAGCTTCGGCGGCGATGCGCTCAAAGATGTCATTGACGAAGCTGTTCATGATGCTCATGGCCTTGGAGGACACACCGGTGTCAGGGTGGACCTGCTTCAAGACCTTGTAGATGTAGATGGCATAGCTCTCCTTCCTCCTCTTCTTCTTGCCTTTCTTGTCGCTTTTGGAGATGTTCTTCTGGGCTTTGCCAGACTTCTTGACAGCTTTGCCGCTAGTTTTAGGTGCCATGGCGAGAGTTGGGATCTTGCGAACTCGAGAGAATACGAAAGAATGAGGGGACACGAGTTTGCAGTCTGTATTTATATGAGCGGCTGTGCGGCGCGCGAGCTCAGAACGTGTATAGATCCCCTCCACGAAATGTATGCGTATTTTTTTAACGGCTTTGCTCGCGCGCCGCACAGCCGCTCATATAAATATTCTGAACACCCAGTTCCTGCTTACTTGTGCCGATATCGTAGAGCGCTGCACATCTGCAATACTTATACTGATCATGTCTGGACGTGGTAAAGGTGGTGCCGGTAAAGCCAAGGGCAAGTCAAAGACTCGCTCAACTCGCGCAGGACTTCAATTCCCAGTCGGCAGAATTCATCGTCTGCTCCGCAAAGGAAATTACGCCGAGCGAGTTGGTGCTGGAGCTCCAGTCTACTTGGCCGCCGTCATGGAGTACTTGGCCGCTGAAGTCCTCGAGTTGGCTGGCAATGCCGCTCGTGATAACAAAAAGACCAGGATCATCCCAAGACATCTCCAACTGGCCATCCGTAATGACGAAGAGTTGAACAAACTCTTGTCTGGTGTTACCATTGCCCAGGGTGGAGTTTTGCCGAACATTCAAGCTGTTCTCTTACCCAAGAAGACCGAGAAAAAAGCCTAGATTAATGAAAAATTATCATCAGCCCTTTTAAGGGCTATCACATGCAACAACGCAGTAATTTACTAATCTTGCACTGATCACAAGAATTCTGAAATCAAATATATATTAATCTTTTGTAACGCGAAAGAAAATAAAGTAAACGATTGTTTTAACTTCAGTTACGAAGGGTTCTGGTTATAAAAAGTACATGACAAGTTACTCTAAAATGATGCATACGACAATGATATTCGTTAAAGCAATTAGACCTTGAGACTTATGAGCTTACATTTTTGAAAGTTAGAATGTAAATACAGTATTTATTAATGTCATTTAAGTTGATATAAGTGGTTGCACCTTATATATCTTTAAAATGTATAAGAATAATATTAATTTGTTAATGTCCGTATGTCTGTAGTACTAGAAAAATTAACGATTACACAAGATATCAAGTCAAAGTCAACAAATGAACTCGAAAAATTGATCTAACTTAATTATGAAAAAAATACATGGTCCATAAAAAAGACAGTCAAATTTAGTTATAGGTAATGATGGTCAATTGCACATGACATGCGAGTAGCAGAGCGTCAAAATTTGAAACCCTTGCTACACAAATCATTTGCTTCTCATCATAATATCGAGCAGGTTGTCAAGCGATAATTATTTCATTTAAAAAATTGCATTAGTACTACTACTAATAATAATGATAATAGCTTTAGCAGTTACAATAATGATGTACATGACGTAGTCACTCCCCTCGTTTCTTGGCGCACGCAGTTAGGTATACCCGCACGTGTGGAAACAGTCAGCATATCGAGGGATACTTGTATAAATGTATATAGGTATATGGCAGTGCGAAAGCAGAAGCATATAGAAAAATCTCACGAAGGGATATTTTGAGATGAGTCAGAACGACGACGTGCATAGAGTTGTAACGCTCACACACACATGGATATCACACCAACGCGCTAGAGTAAACATGTGTATGTGTGTGGTGGTGGTAGTGATGGTGGTGGTGATGGATGTCTCGAGTCTCGACCGAACACACGGTAACGCATACGGCGATCGCGAGCATGAAACTGCGAAAGAGAGATGAAACACACGTAAAAAAATAAGCGAAAAAAGGGATAAAAGTGAGTCGAGAGAGTGAGAGAGAGAGAGAGAAAGAGAAGCAAGGCGGGGAAGCATGCGGCAGTGTATGGAGAAAAGACGACAAGAAGGGGGAAGCGTAAGTATGCTGCTGCTGCTACGAACAGCAGATGGTGGCTGAACGCATAGGTCAGTGCCTGGCGCGGCGCGGCGTCGTCCTCGCGCGCGCTCCCATAATAACTCCTGCCTATTTACGATCCTAACGAATACAAACGTTGATTTGTTTTTGTTCGTTCTTTCGACTCGTCATAAGTGTCAATACTTCTTGGGGTGTTGTTTGGATTTCTCTTCGTCTTTTGTGGCCAAATTATATCATTGTTTTTCGAGTTTTATCGTATCAAGCGTTGAGTTATTCTCACAAGACTTAGCACGATATTGAAGCTGTCATCTCTGTGCTCGACGTCGCCTGTACAAGGATGATAAGGTGGCTGCTGTAAGCGCGACGTACGCGTGATAAAGCCGAACGTATCTTGATCGATTGAGAAGGTAAGTTCCTTACATCTTCGGAGTCTTCGTACTCGTTAAAATAATTACACATTTAAGTACAAAGTACCTTATAGCGTGGATATAAACATACCTAGACTTCGGCGCGATGTTTTTGTCCGGTTGCAGCTGGAATGCAAGCTTGCCTCGTATGAATTATGAGTACTGTTCTTATACATTCAAAAACACTCACCTCTCTATCTCTTTTGTTTGTTTTCCATTTCTTTCCTACTCGTTGTTGATTTTATCGTGACTTATTGTCTGCATGTAGTAGTTTTCGATTTGAGAGTCGTGGCCCTGATGGCGCGTGTGCAATGACACTCATGTAGCTGCCATAAAGCAAGCTCGATGAACTCAAAACATCTCGTTGGAACAAATCCTGTACGCCCCCCGCAAATATCCTTTGATTAAAGTTTTGCAGGCAATTCGTCGTTAGTTCCATGAGATAATAATTTTTTTTTTATCGGAGTAATATAAAATCTCAACTTGGCCGTTTGCAAAATAAAATTTACCCTTTATAACAACTGATCCTTATCTCTGTCATACTTATTTTGAGATCTGTTTCGTGCAGGGTCACACAAAACTTATGATGTGGTAATATATCGAAGTGAAAGTTGAATCCATCCACTTACTCCAATGTGTATATGCACATTCGACAACCAATGCACTCCAAATATAATAATGCTTAGCGGTTAATTTGAATAATATCTGAATATTGCATAGAAAGCCCGCATAATACACTTGTTTTTTTTTATGCGTCAGAGCCGGTGAATGAATGAACGAATAACAAACTTTTGTGAATTTAAAATGTATTTCACAGTATATACATAATTTATATCTTATATTCTTTATTGAAAACTTTTGCAGTCGACGCAGAGCTCATCCGCTACAGAATATCCTTCCTGTACGTTATACGGTCACGTAGTTTTACGGAGCCGTCTCGAAACTCAAATCGCATCTTAATAGGCTTGAACTCCTATACTTTTTTCACTCTGTATATTTGCACGTTTAATGAATAATAATGTAAAGATAAAAAATCGTCGATTTGATACTAAAATTGAAACTGATAAATGTTAATTCTTGAGCATTTTTACGAACAGATTAAAGAAATAATACGAATCAAGAGCCGAAATAAATTATTATGAACATGCGTGGAAATCTTATAAATGCTGGCTGAAATGCTAATAATCTGCAATTATTGAAGGTTAAATAATTGAATCAACACAAATCTACGAATGTTATATATGTTTGTAAATTTTCATTTTCAAATTTTTAAAGAGAATCATTTCGTTTGTCTCTCTCACGTTCCATATATGTGGCCCATGCATGCACCCACTCTGAAACTAGAGCCAAAAAGCTCTAACCCTGCATTACCATGTGAAAATTTTAAATTAGAATTATTTTCGTCCAAATTTTTTCCCGACTGTATACGGCAACCTCCAGACAGTGTGGTAACTTTCTCCCCGTAACTAGCAGTCGCTAATTTCAGTTTTGCTTAAGCGATCGTGTCACGGCGTGCTTGCGCAAACAGCGTTGCTGTATCATATCCTACACACGATGCTTCTTATTATCCGACAAACACGGCGCACTGCGCTCACCTTATTATTACACCCCTGCATCGCGTACGTATAATCGCGAATATATGACGAATCTTGGCCAACTGTTTCTTTTTTTCGCGGGTAAGAGCGCCAAATTCACTTTCATGCCTTTATACCTCGTGCTGCAGTCAGTCAAGATGTGTCATTATCGCGATAAAGGACGTGTGTCGTATTTTTTTAAGCAACTCCGAAATTGCAGCTCGCTGCGAGCCGTGTCATTACGCCGTACTCTGCCTGCACGCGAACGAATCACAAGCGACTTATGCGACTGGCTCTCACGTGTGGAATTTCGATTCGAGCTTAAATGCGACTCAATGACCAGAAGAATTTGGACAACAAAATGTGCTACATAATGGCATTTTGATTCCGCATGTTTTACTCTACATCACGACTGAGATGTTCCTTGAAAATAAAATATTTGTTCGATCTACATTTGATCAAACTACGATTATTATTTTATTAACTTAATTTTAGTGCAAGTTTTGAGGGTTCATTGATGCCTGCCATGTTTATTGCGTACATCGGTATTTCAAACGCAAACTCATTGGCCGGAATTCTCGAAATAGATCTCACTAGTTACACTGCGTATGGGCTTACAAATACGAGTGTCGAGATGAGTATACATATCGTCGCCCCAGCGCAAAAACCGCACTAATAAAGTCGAGAGGCAAAAACATGCCTTAATCGCGGGCGACAGCATAGCGAGTGCTTAGTGGCGCTCAGCGGCAAGAACGTGTCTTATTTGAGCGCAGCGGCAAGAAGGTGTCTAATCGGCGCCGAATCTTTTGCGCTTCGATTTTAAGTTGGCAGCACTGTTATACATCACCAGCTCAACTCGGCAGAGTTACGCGCTTTTGCCTTCGTCTGCAGTTCACTGTTTGTATATCACTGTTTGTATTGAAAATGTATGGTCGTTGCGTTGTGCTGTGTCGCTGCATCAAGTCAAACAGGTAAGTATGAATTGTTCATCTAGTTTCTAATATAATTATTTGTTGCAATTCTATATCTAACCTTAAACAAAACGATACTGTTGCAATACTTTGTTGCAATTTCTATAATACTCTTTCTATATTTCATATTCTTCTTTATATAATCTTACTAATAAGTTACCTATTTTTGCAACTTCTAATGTTTTTTTTGTGTTGCATATGACTGGTGGCAATTGCATCCAGA
The DNA here is from genome assembly GCF_000599845.2 of Trichogramma pretiosum. Classification (NCBI taxonomy): domain Eukaryota; kingdom Metazoa; phylum Arthropoda; class Insecta; order Hymenoptera; family Trichogrammatidae; genus Trichogramma; species Trichogramma pretiosum. The sequence goes on along the minus strand of NW_019641710.1, from coordinate 1,820,612 downwards.
GTATGCGAAGAAGCAGGTAGCAGGCAAAAATAATTTGAATGCTGTGTCAAAGACAGCAACGACCATAACAGTTGCAGCATCAATAACAACAGCAACAACATCAAGCTCAACAAAGACAGCAACGACAATAACAGAGGCAGCATCAACAACAACAGCAACAACAAGCTCAGCTGTCAAAAGGGTTGGTTTGAGAGTTTAAGGCATAAAGAGTCGATCAAGACTGAGATAGACACAAATGCTGTCAGTACAAACGCAACACCTCAGATCTGTTCACAGTTTGTGCAAAACAGTTCTGAGGTATAGAGTTTGTACGTTGCCAATACAATTTTCAACTATGACTCAGTTCCTTTAGATTATTTTTTTTTTGCAAATAAAACTTATGTTTACAAAATATTCATATTATTCAATTATATATCAAACAATTATATTTATAAGTTTGGATCTGCTTTTTCAATAATGTTTACAATAATTGTTGTTCAAAAACAGTTCTGCGGTGTCGAGTTTGTATAGTGCCAATATAATTTTTAACTATGACTCAATTCCTTCAGATTATTTATTTTGTAAATAAAACTTATGTTTACAAAATATTCAAATTATTTCATTGTGTGGCACAAACAATTATATTTATTAAGTTTGGATCTGCTTTTTTAATAATGTGTAGAATAATTCAATTTGTTCAAAAATAGGCAAAGTTAGTTTGTATTATAGTTTCGCATAGTTAATGTATTTTTTTCTTATATATAAAAATGATTTGTACTTTTTTTACAGCACTTTGTACGTACAACTTGTAATTATTATTGTATATATTGAAAATAATTTAGAAAAAATATTTTTTCATATACTTATATTACCTAAAAACATTAAATAAAATTTGTTTTACAATTTGTATTTTCTATATTCAATAGAAAGACTTGTTTTATTATTTATATATATACTAACTTGTAAAAGTGATATTCGTTTCTGATCGCCATCAAATTTTTTAATTGTTTTCATTAATTTATCACTATTTTTAGAAAAAAGAATTTTATAATTTAAAATATGCGTTCGAATAACGATCTAAATTGTAAAAGACCACTATTTAATGTACGATGCACATATCAAAGGGCCGTTGGTGAAAATTTGAATTTTTGTTCGATTATTCAAACTATGATCAGCATCGTGACAAGCTCAGTTGCTTATGATACGTGGATTTAACATTTGCTTTCAAATAACGATCTGCGTTGTGAGAGATCAGTAGCTCAGTGTACGATGCATATATCGAAGGGCCGTTGGTAAAATTTTGAATTAGTGTTCGATTATTCAAACGATCAGTATCGCGAATAGCTCAGTCGTTCATCATTCGTGGATCAGTGCACTTAACCAAGGTGTTCACACAATTGGTTTTTTTCAATTGTCGTTTAAGTTCCATAATAATATTAAAAAAAAATGAGTGGAAGTCAAGAATTCCGTAAGTATTAACGATCAAATCAATTCATCAACAGTGTTTAGTGGTGAAATAGATGTTTCACATCAAAAAGTGCATGTGTATAAATTTGAAATATGTTATAACATATGTAACTCCATGATTAAATTTTAAACAGCATTTTTATCCCAATCGAGTTGTTTTAATGGCTGGCAGCATAACGATGTCATCGACGAAGTATTTGAAGAGGTCCCACAGGATTTCTTAACGGAGTTTGGGTATCCCAATGAAATCAATTATAATGACGATAGTAGCTTAGGTAAAANTGATGAACGACTGAGCTATTCGCGATACTGATCGTTTGAATAATCGAACACTAATTCAAAATTTTACCAACGGCCCTTCGATATATGCATCGTACACTGAGCTACTGATCTCTCACAACGCAGATCGTTATTTGAAAGCAAATGTTAAATCCACGTATCATAAGCAACTGAGCTTGTCACGATGCTGATCATAGTTTGAATAATCGAACAAAAATTCAAATTTTCACCAACGGCCCTTTGATATGTGCATCGTACATTAAATAGTGGTCTTTTACAATTTAGATCGTTATTCGAACGCATATTTTAAATTATAAAATTCTTTTTTCTAAAAATAGTGATAAATTAATGAAAACAATTAAAAAATTTGATGGCGATCAGAAACGAATATCACTTTTACAAGTTAGTATATATATAAATAATAAAACAAGTCTTTCTATTGAATATAGAAAATACAAATTGTAAAACAAATTTTATTTAATGTTTTTAGGTAATATAAGTATATGAAAAAATATTTTTTCTAAATTATTTTCAATATATACAATAATAATTACAAGTTGTACGTACAAAGTGCTGTAAAAAAAGTACAAATCATTTTTATATATAAGAAAAAAATACATTAACTATGCGAAACTATAATACAAACTAACTTTGCCTATTTTTGAACAAATTGAATTATTCTACACATTATTAAAAAAGCAGATCCAAACTTAATAAATATAATTGTTTGTGCCACACAATGAAATAATTTGAATATTTTGTAAACATAAGTTTTATTTACAAAATAAATAATCTGAAGGAATTGAGTCATAGTTAAAAATTATATTGGCACTATACAAACTCGACACCGCAGAACTGTTTTTGAACAACAATTATTGTAAACATTATTGAAAAAGCAGATCCAAACTTATAAATATAATTGTTTGATATATAATTGAATAATATGAATATTTTGTAAACATAAGTTTTATTTGCAAAAAAAAAATAATCTAAAGGAACTGAGTCATAGTTGAAAATTGTATTGGCAACGTACAAACTCTATACCTCAGAACTGTTTTGCACAAACTGTGAACAGATCTGAGGTGTTGCGTTTGTACTGACAGCATTTGTGTCTATCTCAGTCTTGATCGACTCTTTATGCCTTAAACTCTCAAACCAACCCTTTTGACAGCTGAGCTTGTTGTTGCTGTTGTTGTTGATGCTGCCTCTGTTATTGTCGTTGCTGTCTTTGTTGAGCTTGATGTTGTTGCTGTTGTTATTGATGCTGCAACTGTTATGGTCGTTGCTGTCTTTGACACAGCATTCAAATTATTTTTGCCTGCTACCTGCTTCTTCGCATACTCTGGATGCAATTGCCACCAGTCATATGCAACACAAAAAAAACATTAGAAGTTGCAAAAATAGGTAACTTATTAGTAAGATTATATAAAGAAGAATATGAAATATAGAAAGAGTATTATAGAAATTGCAACAAAGTATTGCAACAGTATCGTTTTGTTTAAGGTTAGATATAGAATTGCAACAAATAATTATATTAGAAACTAGATGAACAATTCATACTTACCTGTTTGACTTGATGCAGCGACACAGCACAACGCAACGACCATACATTTTCAATACAAACAGTGATATACAAACAGTGAACTGCAGACGAAGGCAAAAGCGCGTGACTCTGCCGAGTTGAGCTGGTGATGTCTAACAGTGCTGCCAACTTAAAATCGAAGCGCAAAAGATTCGGCGCCGATTAGACACCTTCTTGCCGCTGCGCTCAAATAAGACACGTTCTTGCCGCTGAGCGCCACTAAGCACTCGCTATGCTGTCGCCCGCGATTAAGGCATGTTTTTGCCTCTCGACTTTATTAGTGCGGTTTTTGCGCTGGGGCGACGAATATAATATGTGCAACAACATTTACCCATAAACACAATTTGACTCGGGTATTGTGCATTCACCTCGCGAGCCCAAACACACGGGGCTATATATTTTCTCTTTATACACACGCTGTAGTTCATTGAATGGTAATATCATAAATACTAATTTTACAAAAAAAATATCAAACGTCTCGCGTACGAGCTTGCAAGATGTGTCACGCCTTAGTGTGGGTCTGGAGGATATAGCTCGCAAATCTTATGTACCGATATAAATATGCAAACGTTTATACGTAGGAACAATCGTCCGTTTATTATGTCCAAGTGCTTTATCGGTTATAATACCATGTACCATTCTACGCCTACGCCGGAGCATGCTAAAATTATTTCAGTCGAGCATCTGAAATTTCGATCTTTTTTTTCCACTGTCATCGAAGCTTAAAAATTGGCATTCATTGTACAAGACAGGTGACTAAATAAAATCCAATTGATGAAAAAATTAGCTTTTATTATACATCTGGAAGAACTATCTCGTGCTTCAAAGTTTGTTTGAAATTGAATTATTCGCTCAAATTAGCGGCATGAGAATTAGATTATAAATTATGTTTACTACGATTTCATTCCCTACACTATGTTTTGAAACTCAACATCAATTTTGTAAATAGAATCATGATTATTTCGCCATAATTTTGAAAAGTTTGTGATGTAAATAAGTATAATCTAAATTAAACCATGAAACCTTATCACTCATTTCCTTCCTAGTTTATACTATCGTCATTTTGAAAACAAGAAATTTATCAGATACGTAAATCCATTTTACAATCTACTGTCACTTTCATATTACTGAGAAAAATTATTTTCTCGTGACTTGCAAATCAATTAACTAAATGCGTGTCTATTATTTTCAAAAAAAAAACATGTAACATATAAATCTCTTTTGTAAATATGTTTCACGAATTAGGCTAAAAATGACTTACGATTCGAATAAGATGATCAAAGAACTAATTCAGATTGAATGAGTCAAAATTGAACTACATTAATTTTTTTCTAAAATAAACATAAAACTTTCTATTGTACGGGCAGCTTAGTTGAATTGTTACAGAGAATGTTTATTTATTCTATATACTAAACGGTATGATCACATTACTTGATTTCTGTCAAGACAATTTTTTGATATACTAAATGAAAGCAAATCAATTGATATAAATGAAATTTCCGAAAATACCACCAATTAAAATAAACTTGAAACTTTCAATCATTGTTCCTTCGACTCATTATAAAAAAAAAGTTCCAAGAAGCATGCAAAAAAACATTACAAAATTAAAATGTTATCATTGTTTTTCTTATGCATTTGAACCGTTTATCGATAAATTTAACCAAAATCTTGCGAGGTGCCATGTGTTTTCGTAGGTTGATATTCGCACACTTTCGTAGGTTGTCTCGCACACGAGCTTTGAAATCTCAGCACTCGGTAAGACAGCACGAGCTATCGGTCGTCGAACGAAAAAGTAATATTTAGCCTATTTGCCGTTTGCACTCGTTTTGCTCAATAGTCAGTTGAAAAATCAAACGAAAAGATCCGATAAATCTCTCGCGCAATACATATGCGGAGCGTATACGTGTACATGGGAACTGCAATCGCTAATTAAATCTAATCGTCTTTTCTCACGACGCGCTCGTGCACGGAGCTCTCGACGGCGCGTTGGCGGCGGCGGCGGCGGCGGCGGCGCACAGAAAATACGTGTGTGCTCTTGGGCGAATGTTTATGCAGGTATATACATGTGCACATACACATCTATAGGTTTATGCAGTTGAGGGCAACCACAGAGTCCGTGGATAGGTATGCGAGGCCTAATGTTCCATACGCGCGCATATATATGCAGTCCAGTCTCGTATAAGCCAAACATTTCGAGAGCTGTTTCATATTGTACGTGTATATAAAAGCGTATGAACTCGGAGGCGCGTGGCTCCTTCCTTTCTCTCTCTCTCTCTCTCTCTCTCTCTTTACTGTACACAACGCGTCCAAAGCCCACGAGACTCCCTTATATTTTCTCTCTTCCGCTGCAAATTTTTACGCGCTCCGTGCTCGTACGAGTATGCATGTGTTCTTTACACTTCTCTCACGCACATTTTCTCGTTGAATCGCGACTGCAGCGGCATAGTACGCAAACGTACCTACACACTGGAGTCGCGAGCACACGTATACGCGTCTCAGGATGATGTTGCGTCTCTCTCTCTCTCTCTCTCTCTCTCTCTCGCTCCTTCTCTCTTTCTCTTCTCGCGGTGTGTAGCACATCTTGTACACGCGTAGTACCTATATATACGTATAATACTACATGCAGCTCTCTCGTTGCACTCGACTCGGAGTTTTCGCTTTCGTTCGTGTGCCAGGCAGGAAGGAGCCGAGATATACACGGACATTTGTATTATGCCACATACAGCACTCGTGTGTCTCGCGCGACTTTCTTTATACGTTTATATTTAAAGCCGTGCAGCTCTGCAGTCCGTCTCTTTTCCGCCTCGCGTTTATTTGTATGTTTATATGCATAAGCGTGCTGCGTGTGTTCGTACGAGAACATACATCGTGGTACTATGTATACCCGCAGAGGACGCGATTAACACGATTATTTTTTTCGTTTTTCAATTATGAGTAACCCCACATCAGCATTTAAATAATATGTTTTTAATGAAGACGTTTATTTCATTTCATATTCAGACACATTTTTATCAATGGAAATGAAAAAAGAACCGCTCTAAGCTCGAAAATTGTTAGAGTAAACGTCTAATCCCGACTCAATCTTCAAGCTGTCATTTTGAAAGCAAGAAGAAGCGAATGGTGAAAAATTTAGGAATTGACCATACGAACTACGAAGCTCCCCATGAAAAGCAACGGAATATTAAAATGAGCCAGCGCATGAAAATCATCGTGCACATGGCCTCGCAGCAGCAGTTGCGCTATCACTGCTCTTTATGTGTGTACGCGTGTGCGTAAAGATACCGAGTGTTGCTCGCCGCTCGCGATCGGGGATGAGAGCTTTTCTTCTCTTGAATATAATACCGCAGGCTCGAGCAGATCCTCTCATAAAGAACGCACGCATATAGACTCGCGCGCAGCTCCGTGTCGGCTAGACCGGTATTATCCGCAACTCGTACGCGTATAGAGCTATGCATATATATACGCGAGCTAAAGAAGCAGCAGCGATCCTCTTGTGCGCTGCTGTGTACACATATACCTTCGGAGAGTGCGGAGAACGCGAGCTACCGGTTCCGTCGTTTGCACTGCATTTTTATCACTCGAGCTCGCTTCTTCCATGTTGCTCCTGGTGCGCGACGCTGATATTCCATACGCGTGCGGCTTTCTCATCTATACGCAGCTACGTATCGCATGCTGCCTCCCGTACATAGCTACGACGATACGCATTCATAGGCTCATATATTGAACTTTTCATATTGTCCTGCGCTCATTTAACTCGAGAGCTATGGCCTCTATTTTTTCTATATCTGTGTTGTCAAAAAATGTGTTAAACTAACGAACGACTTTCGACTCACTTGTCTCGAGCAAAACTTCATGGTCAAACGGCCGTGGACCTCATGTGCGCAACATTACAATAAAGTAATGTTACCATTCCTCATACTCGCCTTCAGTATAATGTTACCATTCCTCATACTCACCTTCAGTAGACTCACGATATCACGACTAGAACAGTTATGTGGCACTGCTGATCCAAAAATGTTACTCGACTTTTCGTTACAGTCTTCCTGAAACGTATCATTTTATCAAAAATTGAGCACGTTACCAGTAAACTTTATAGCCTTGACAAAATACAAAAAGATTATAATTACTAAACGTGAAACACTCAATCAGCCATAGAAAGCAAAACGTACTGGTATTAAAATTCAAATACAAACTGTATTAAATATGACCTGTGCTGATTTCTAAGAACGAAATGTCGCAGGAAACAATGCAACATCAATAACAATCATTTTCTAGTAGTGATCAACGGTACCTATTTAGATGAGTGACTCGAGGCAGTTAGAGCGGAAAAATTTCACGAGGGTGGCGAAATGAAAATTAAAGAGCTAGCTAATTGGTATGAGCGTAGCGGCCAATCGTACAATTTTCCTCTAGCATTATCGGTAAATTTTATGCGCTCCTTCGCTTTATTTGCTGTATTATTCATGACAATCAAATGTACTGCTGTATATCGCGGAGGAACCGCGCGCAATCGACCTTAACCCGCGCGTGTGCGTTGTCCCGAATTGCCAAGAGAAATAAAGAGGGACACACACTATGTATTATATCGTACATCGGCCGAATAGCAGCAAAGGAAAGGCTGCTGTGTACACGATAATATACGATCGTCGCATCGGAAGCTATATAATAAGTTACCTCTGGCCCATGTTGCCCCTGATACCGTCTCGTGCATACCTGCGAACCTACATTACAGCCCTTTAACATATTTATAACGCGGCTCGCGTGGTTCGCTCGGTGGTGGGAACGGCGAGGGTTGCACGATACTCGCGTACGCCGCGGACGGTCAGTCGGTTTCGCGCGCTCGCCTGCTTTATGTATGCGCGTGGTCGTGGCCGCTGAGTCGATAGCTTCTCGCGGCTGCACGAGTGCCTTGTGAATTTTTCTCCCAGTCGTTCAAAATGGTGTAGATTCAACTTCTTTCTGTGCGTAAACGCTCGACACAACTTTTACTCCTATTATGTATGATTCGAGAGCGAGAAGTTTACGTGATGTAGCCGCTGCTACTTGAATTTCGCGCTCGTCCCATCGCGAATCATGCAACTTCTATCGAACTTCATGGCTAGACACTTAAAGCGTGGTCCTTCCTATAAAAAAGGTAAATAATTGTTTATCGTTCAATTTTTTTAATGCGTCTAATTCTACAAAAACAATCAAAAAAAGCTTCGCGATTGTGTAAATTCATTAGCAAGAACCGTTCGAGTCTTGCGATTTCAGTGGTACACCGCAGGAACTTATTTTGACGCGAGTCTCGCTACTTTTAATGCTAAAACAAAATAACGTTTTTCCCCGTTGAATTTTTCATTCCATCCGCGTGCTCGATCGCGCGCCTCGTGTGATATCTTCTACCGACTTTTCTCCAAATTCAGCGTTAAATTACGCGCTTCCTCTTGGTAATGCGCTTAATAATAATCATTATTGTGCGCGCGTGCTTAAACTCGTTTTTCTTGAGCTATCGCACTCGGTGCGTTACTAATCGTCTCGATTTTTTTTTTGTAAGAGTATTATATATTACATACAGCTTTGAGCATCAAAGGCCAAAGAAAAGTGAAATAGCTGTGTATTGCTGAATGCACACTCGGCATGAAGTGAATCACTTTTCTTCCGCAGGCGTGCAAAATCTCGCTCAACATTCATGCGCTTCTTTGCGCTTACGTTTGGTCTATATCATTGTTCTTGTGGCTCACTCATTTTCTCCCGTGAAGAGAGCCGCAAAAAAATTAAGGAGAGAAAAAAGAACCCCACACGCTATCCTTCTTACATTATCTCATGGGTAAAAAACAAGAGAAGAAGAGAGAGAGAGAGAGCTATGTAACGATCCATCAGTTATATATTTACGATAATGATTGAGGTTCATTCGTGCATTCCGTCTGTATTTACGTTCTTGCACTTTTCTCTCTCGTTTGCGTTTTCGTAACTTTTTCCGAGTATTTTACCTGCCCCGGCTATCTTCTTTGTCTGGCAGCTCATGCCCTGCGTAGTGTGTAGTTTCATATTTTTTGAGTACATACAGTCGGTTCTGAAAGTAAAACTTGAACGAAAAGTAAGTAACGCAAATGCTGCGAGTATACATAAAGTGAAATATTTTCTTTAGCTGAGCTCTTAGTTTACAAAGTCAAAATTCAAGTCAATTTTTTTCAACAAATAATTTGACCTACGCTCACACAATTAGGTTTTCTCAATTCAAATGAAAAAAATTCACCTTAGGAGCTTTTGGAATGCGAAGCTTTCAATAAAGAAACGGGTCAGTAAAGCCATCTAGATTTGAACGATATGCCATGCAAGCATCGGCAATCAGTCTTATAGGGAAGCGCTGGAACCATATGCTGTACTCAATAATATCATGGATGTACTATCGCATTATAATATACTTCACTCACGAACGACGACGACATCGATAAAAGTCACGCGATCTCCCCGCATACTTGTATAGCTGGACGTACACATCTATCACCCTTTTCAGAATGCAAAACCTCTGAATTTTCTTCTTATCCGACAACCTTAAACTTTGATTCGCGGATACTCAACGACCTATTTATTTTATGGTTTTATTGCTTCGAGCGACCCCTGTGCTGCGTGAATCTCTTATCTCTCGTGTGTATTAATATTTCAACAATGAGTGTTTGTGATTATTGTATAAGTATGGTCTGCGACTGAAAAACGATTGCGATCTTGCCAACGAAAAACATGTATCGGACCGTAATCAGTAATAATCGGAACTGAAATTTAAATTATTTTACGACTCTGTGTTTGCACGATGAAACACGCAGCGATTTTACTGCTCAGCTTTAAGCAAACACTTCATATTTGCATATTTAATTTTAGTACTGTTCAACTTTAAAAGAAGTGGAGAAATAATTTTCAATAAGCGACAATGATCAAAGGACGAGGACGAATGTTGTGTAATACATTAAATTTGCGTGCTTCGCAGCTTGTTGCATATGATGAATGTGCATCTCTGCACATATTTTCTTAGGCACACATAATGCAGCTCATCTATTTCCGGAATTCGACTTTGCGTGTCTCGATACCTTTTCCCTTTGTAATATAATCTCAAACCTGTTCGTTTCCTGTGCAAAAATGGCGGCGAAACAGAGCTCACACGCAAGCAGCACGCGTGACCCACGCGCCAGCGCGAAAAAAAACGAGCCATAAACCTCGAAAAAAGGCCGGAGCCCTCTGTATTAAATTGCCGACACTCTTTCATGAGATGCTTAAGGGCTTTCGATCGTTATTTCTCAAATTGTTAGATATCGCCTGGCCACGGCTTAAGACCGAACAGTGAGATCGGGTAAGAATTCCTTTCTCCTTGTAGAAAACAACAATCAAGGGTCTCTCGGAGAACTTATAGTTGAAGATCGATGGGTCCCGTCAATTTTAGAGTGCGAAGAGGTACTTATCTGCAAATTTATGTCTCGGTCTATACTTAACTCTCGCCGGTTAGGAAAGGCACGAGCTGTCTTGTTTCCGTCGTGGCTCTTGTACAGCGTTTATTACGAAACAATGTCACTTCTAAAATACGGTCAAGTGTCGAAAAATGTTTTAACGTTGCATGAAAATTTGTTAACATTACAGGAAAACGGGACAGCGGTTCGAGTAGCAGTCCGGACGGAAAGCAGCTGTCTCCGTCTACGAATCCAGACGATGCAGCGGCTGCTTTAAAAAATCTCGCAACCGAACTTCCTGGTCAGTTGAGCCTTGTCACTTTGGGCTTGACGAATGGCAAGATGGCTCCCGATGATCCTGTTGGTGACGATGAATTCACATTTGCTACTCTCCAAAAATCATTGGTAAGATTCTTAATTAAAAAATTACTCGAATCGATTGAAAGCGCAAATAAGCTTGTCGCTTCGTTAGCCCACGTACGTACGCAGGAACAAAATATATATTCTCCTCACGCTTTTATGCTTTTCGTTGAAGATAACATCGATCAATAGCTTGAAATAGCAAAGAGCATCACAGTTTCAATTGTGTATTTTTAGATTACATCGGCTACAAATGAAAGTAGTACAGCAAATATTGAATTCATTTTCCATTTCGCATCACCTTTTTCATGCAAGAGTACTTGAACAATAATAATCTCGATTTACAAATAAAAATTACTCGTAGCCTTCGAAAATCTGGAAATTTACCTTACAATATTCAATGGTATTTTAAATTCTATTATGAAAATTTCAAGTATTGATGAAAGTGATTTTAATACTTTAGAGATATGATCAAATGTTGTATAGTACCATCTTCTGAGAAATTAATTTTGACATCGTGAGTCTATTTATTTTTCAATTAGTTCGATATTACGAATTTTTTTTCATTGAAATACTTGAATACATGCTGGTATTATTGATATGAACTTGGCATTTTATGTGTTACTGAAAAACCATATTTATTTATTTCAATTTCCACATTAGATCTTGATGTATGAAATTTCTTTCTAACTAGTTGTGGCAATTTTCTCTTGATACCGTTTCATTGAATGATAAATAATTTGTTAAATTGTTTTGCATACATTGCTATAAATTGTTATTAAAAGCCGACGTCAATGCTTACTTCATAGGAGTTAATTTACCTTGAAATGCGTAGTAAAATCGATTTTGAAGAAAACTATTAACGATAAAAAGTAAATTCAATATCTAAATATAAATTGTACCAACAGTCTCAGAGATGGAAATTTTACGTTACATTACTAATGTCAAATCCATAAATGCCACTGTATGTAAACACCGCAGGATCTCTCGATGTCTCGACGGCTACACCAACACGCAACGTCGCGTGCGTGCGCGGCCTACATCTTTGTATTCAATTTTGCTGTTTCTTTTAATTTTTTTTTCCTTTCATCTTCGTCGCTTGAGCTACATGTCTTCATTTACAAACTCGTACCGGTTAAAATACTATGAACCTTAAAAAATCGGGCCTCGAACGTAAACATGAAATTTCACTACGCGAACTTGAGCGCGTAAATAGCAACAAAATCTTTCGAGGTCGTTGGTAGAAATGACACTTTTTATCAAAAAGCATTCAATACCATTTCTTAGAAAACCAAAATTAAGATTAAATATAGAAACATGGAGCGAGGATAATTTTATTTAATAATTGTTACACCCTAAAACAAAAAATTTCAATGTTGAGAATAAGTTCGAATGAGTACGAAGAAAATGACTTCAGTCGTAGCTATATTACGATTTTCCCTGCTTAAATACTCACACACAAACACATGAAAATATACAATGCCTAATTTTGTCATGAGGTCAAGTGGTTGCAAAAATGTATTTCTTGGCACACGTGCGTCTATCCTAACAATCGTTCAATTTCGCTACGATCAATAGCCAATAATTACGAGTTGCTTTATCGTGTCAAGGACCGTACATCGTAATAGATTTTAGAATACGAATCGACATGGAATCGTATTCGAGATGGTTTCTTTCCATCATAATTGTGAAATTTGTTCATGAATTTTCAGCGCGATGGGGAAGCTCTGAAAGGTGCCATGTATCTGGGCCTAAGTGTGATGGTCGCTTGGATAGTTGGTGCTGCCGGCTTGTCTTTGGCGTGGCTCATGCTCGTACTGGCCTTGGCCGGCACAATAGTCAAATCTCGAATGTCGCGATTTATGCAGCAGACCTTGCAACAGGAACTGGCCAGGTTAAGACGCAGGCGTGCTCTTTACAAGGACGAGACAGCGGAATGGTTGAGTTTACTCATAAATAAGTGGTAAGGATAATGTACACATTTCAGTGGTGGATAAGAAAATTATTTCTTTCGAAGGTAACTAGAGTTAGTTTCGTATTTTTTTTAGGTGGCGATTTAGTGCAGCGAGCATATTTTTACAAGCAAAAGAAAGACTAGAACCACTGTTAAATGATGCAAAGCCCGGAATACTTGGTAATTATAATAAATTAACTATCAAATTTCTCAAACGATTGTTATATCCTGCCGTTGCTTGATATTTAAATGTAAAATTTTCAATACGACGTTCTTCTCATGAGAGCGTTATTGTTTTGTCCACGCAAAAAAAAGAAAAAAAATACAGTCGTTAATTGCGTTTGTATTTGAAAACAAGTTCTTAGTATGAACGCGCGTAACGATAATCCCCTGATAATGAGCTGCAGCCGATACTAACTTGCTTAATTGACGATAGGTTCATTAGAGCTACGCGAACTGACCCTTGGCGAGCAAACTCCCTGTGTGACGCGCATACGTACCCTCGATTTCAACGGCAGCGACGAGGGTGAATTAAGCAACAGCGGCAGCAGTACCGCCAGCAACAGTGCTAGGCCTGGATCGACGAGACTCTGCGTCGAGGCCGATCTTACCCTCGATTGCGAGCAGTTTCGCATGCTCATCGCAACTCGGCTCTTTGGAAAAGGGTAAGCAATAATCTATACTTAATTTTCATCGATCTTTTCTGGGGCTCGTTGGTACTTACACATGAAGAAAAAAACGAGCGAATCAAAGTAAGACAGTTATACTTGTGGATGTTTATGCTCGATCTATTTCGTTGTACGTATAGAATTACCTGCTTCACAAGTTTTTCAAGCCTGCTCAACTTGTGAAAGGTATTATAGGGATACGTAGGGGAGCTCATGCTGTTCTCGGAAGACTGATCGAATTACAACAATGCCAAGAGAAGGTTTTTTCCTAGATATACTTGTACTTATGAATATTAACTTTCAACGAAGAATATCGAATCTCATAAGAGATGTGCATTTTATAAATTTTATATTAACGTCGCATAGGTCGTTTTAAATATTTAATCCTGTTAATGAGCTCGAATACAGGCTTTTCGTTGTAAAAAGAACGATTTTTTTTCACAGAATGGGAATGGACATGGATCTAGCAGTAGAAAAGCTATCGATCTCAGGCACCGTCCTGGCCTCTCTAACTCTGGACGCAGGGGCGCCTTTTCCTCACGCGAGCCATCTCAGCTTATCTTTTGTGGAGAAACCCGATGTGTGGTTTAGCGTGCGCCTGCTCCGATCCGTGCAAATGATGGAAGTGCCTCTGCTAAAAACCTGGATTCACGCCGTTGTTAGCGATGCGTTGGCCAGTTGGTTGGTCGATCCTGGACACCTTGAGATCGATTTGCGAGCCCAGGACCGACCTGGCCCCGGTTTCGATTGCTTGCCTCTGACCACACCTCAAGCCGTGCTCACAGTTTCGCTCTCGCAGTTGGCTGCAGCAAGTGAGTATAATATTACGAACATATTGCAACGACCAAGTACGAGCAATTATTTGTTTTTTTAATTTAGCTCGAGAGGATGAAGAGCGATGGCTGGTAGTGACTATAGGTGATCAGCGTCGCGTCACTTCGCATCTCACTCCGAGCTGGAGCGAAGACGTGTCATTCCTCGTCGGTGCCCTTGACAATGAACGCATCTCAATCAAGTTGAAGGCCAAGAGACTCGTCAGTACCATTACTCTTGCGCAATTCGAACTTGCTCTTGGCGTCTACAACTGGGAGACTTCGCAAATGTGAGTTCATTTCTCAGACATCTAATTATGTATTCGCGTGTAATTATTATTATTATTATTATTTTTATTATTATTATCATCATTATCTTTACAAATTCATTATTTTTATAAAAATTTTAATATTTTAAAAATATAACACAACACGCCTCAAGTTGTGCAGTATAATTGCTCAGTTCATTGAATTTTTCCAGAGTGGAAACTGTGCTGCAACAGAAAAAACCATCGCGAAGTAGTACTAACATTCCAAACATAAATGCAAGACTCGAATACTCAAGCCTGCCTAGCATCGAGCCAGACGCACCTCAACCGAGCATTCCCAACTCGATGGAATTGCATTCGGCTGGTAATTCTCTTCCTCCTCTCTTCTGGCTTTTTTTCTTTGTACTTCCCACTCTTTCTTACCTTCGTGTATATATGAAGACTTGACTATTTCTTCGCTTTGTTTCTTTTTAAATTGTTTTTTCGCTTAAAATATCGATACGTGAAACTTCAAATATGCAATTATACACCTAAAAATAGCCTTAGACAAGATATTCATTAAAATTATTTGATGTTCTTTCAGGCATTTTGGTTGTTTATATTCATTCGGCAGAAAATCTCAATAGTGATACGACGCAGTGCAATCCATATTGTTTGTTGTTCAATAACCGAAAAAAGGTACGCATTGTTATAAAAGGTATATTAATTGTTTACTCATTATTATTTATTTACTCATTTTATTTTTATGAATTAATTAAAGGTTAAAACAACTCATTACGTCCGAGGAACAAAGTCACCCCATTGGGAGTCAAGAACGGAATTTCTTGTTCAAGATTATACGCAAGTTTCCTTGAGTTTCGTTATTTACTCGTGGAATATTTCAAAAATGGCCGATACCGATATGCTTGGGCTTGCCATGCTTTCTTTAGCGCCAGTAAGTGGTTTTCATCACAGATAAATCTTCGAATGATATTTACGTTTTAAATACCCATTATGCATAGAAGCCAATATAATCTGGATTAATTTGAATCTTTGTATAGGGACTCAAATGGTTAGTTCGAAAAGAGCTAACATTAAGTGGGTCTAATGGTCAATCGACGATGACCGTATCGGTACTTTTCCATCCGGTCAAAAGTGTACATCAAAATCCTATCAGTCGACGCAGCAGCGTAAATCAATGCGTAGACGATGACGAGCCAAAAACAAAAAGAAACAGCTTGCCATGGATGCAACAAGCAAAATTGCTGCTAACCCATCGGGACATGGACGCAGCCGCGTCAGACGTATCCAGTTTACTGTCGACCGGCAGTGGTCTGATGGAAGTGACACTGCTACGAGCGAAAGATCTTGTTGCCAAGGATCTCAACGGTTTCAGCGATCCGTTTTGTGAACTCAGACTAAACAACGAGACCAAGTACAAAAGTAGCGTGAAGAAAAAAACCCTTAATCCGTGCTGGGACGAGAGCTCAATTATGGGTTTGCCACGAAGTGGAGAAACCCTCGATGTGGTTAGTATCTATACGAAATGTCGTAAATTGTTTTCAAATGTTTCTGTAACGGAGTTACACTGGTAGATAGACTTGAATGCTTGGTCACCGCGATGATGCAGTTTAACGGTTTATGTAGCCGCGATGGAATAGTTTTCTTTACTTATGCGTGATATTTTCATGCAGGTATTATGGGATCACGATACTTTCGGTATGAAAGACTACCTTGGAAAAGTATCACTGACGCTAGAGGAAATTAGAAGGCTGTCCAACACGGACCAATCTTATTGGTTCGTCTTACGTGGAACTAAATCGGGATCAATAGAATTGAAGATCAAAGTACTGTCTGAAGAGTGTGAGGTACTTGTTCATTGACCTATCAAAATAGAGATATCACACGTATAAATTGAACTAATTTTAACTCATTGCATACAAGACCCAGAGCACTTACGCTACGAGTACAATTAGTGAAGGCTCAACTAGACCCAGTGAGTCACAGGAGACACCACCCGTTATCAATACCACAAACATCATACGGAGACCTTCTATGGAAAAGTCGAGAATGAGGCTACATTTGGAGCCTGTCGTGCCTCCACCACCACCACCGAGAACTGTAACACTAATTAAACCACCTATAGCACCGCAGAGCAATTCGGCGCATTCGTCGCCGCTGCACAAAGTCAAAAATGCTAGTAACTATGGTGAGAACTTATATTATTTAAGTCGCACGTATTTGCCACTTTCTGCACTATAATAGCTTACATAAATATTTTCGATTATTCCGTGGACTGAAGGTAAAATGATTACATTAGTCAAAAAGTTCGAGGACAGCAGCAGCAGCGATTTGACGGCAGTTAGTAACAATCATCATCAGTGGTCATCGGCCAGTAAAAAGAACGGTGAGCAACTGAACCAATCGATCGACTGCACGGACGACGAGGATCAAAAAAAATTGTCTGACAGCAGTCATAGATTAACACCAAGTCCCGATCAGAGTTTCGGCAAAAAAACACCCCAATATAATAGCTTTCGACTGATGAAACAAAAAGTAAATCCTTTTTACAGATGATTAAAAACTCTACTTCACTATTACATGTATCATTATAATGTTTACTCGTTTGTAGATGAAGCGGGGTCTGAAACTACGACGATTTCGTTCGGAGGTGAACATTGAGGATAGCAAGAGTGATTCCAGTAAATCAGGCGTCACCCTGAGTCTGGAACCACGAGGTAGTGAAGTAGACGAGGCTGACGCGTCAGCGGATGATTTGATTGAAAATTCGTTATCCCACGCCGTATCGCAACCCGATATGCTTACGCGCATGCGACAATCTAGTCCTAAGATGAGGCTAAGCAAACCAAACGGTATGTCTCGACAATTTATTCCCCGAAAAATGAAATCTCTATTAGTTGCTTGTTATCATGAACATTTTTGCAGATTACAAAGTATCAAATGGTTTTCGAGAAAAATACAGTGGAATCGAGGGGAAAGTACTCCAAGCACAAGGTCTTCATGTCGCTCATATAGCTCAGCTCTATTGCCGAATAAAATTTCAAAAGTAATTTAGCAAAAAAAAATAATTGTAATTTAATGAATTTAAAATTTTAATTGTATTTCCTCGTTTTCTCTGACAGTTGCTCGAGCCCGGAAAAAATGACAATGTCATTGACGGGAGGCAAAACTATAGCCAAATCACGACTGTTGCCAGCTATGCCAAATCCACAGTTTCTTCTTGATTTTCAATTGGATCATGACTTGCTTCCTCGACAAGCTACACTTGTGTTCGAGATTCGTAGTGCAAGCAAAGAACTACTTGCCAGTCGACGTATTACTTTACACGAACTTTTAGGTAATTATAAAAACTTACAATTGCGAGTAAATGTACAAAATAAACGAAATATGTTTAAAAATTTGTAGGAGCATCTTTGGCAACAAATGAAATTCGAACTTGGCTAGCTTTAAATAATGGTGCTTCAATGGAAATACAAATAGCGCATGGTCGAGAAATCAAGAGATCCACCAAAAAACTATTTCGATCATGGTCAGTACGTCAGTTGAAAAAGAATTGAATCTTTAACTAAAATAAATATACATCTTTGTAATTCATTTCTTTGATCATAGGACCTCATCAAAAATCATTAATACTTAATAAAGAAACCAGAAGATTTTCTTCGTGCAATGTCCGTCCAATCATTCGAAAATCATGAAAAAGCACACGACAATGCATTCCTTTGCGTCATTATCTCATTCAGTCATTCACTATGTGCAAAATAAAACAATTTGTAAATAGCGCATCAGCCATAAAGATTATTTTTAATTTCAAAGAAAACCATGATTATGTAACAAAAATTATTAAGATTCTATTGACTGTCGAAAGAACTGATTGTACCTGACAAAATACCAAGATAGTATTCGAAGATTTAATTGAAATTACATATGAGAATTTAATAATTCAAATTTAAGAGTTTTTAACATTTTTAGGATTGTAACCATTGTAAATTACTTTTGTATGTTCTGTTGAGATCTGACTTGTTTTGATAAATATTTAAATAATTATATTCTTTTGCTACGTAAGATGTAAGAAATCGATACAATTTTATTCCAATTCGTTTTATAGAAATTACAGAAGATATAACAGGTAGAAGTTTTTTTACACTTTTCTACTATTTTACAAGTGCAATCATTAAACTTTAGCTGCATCGTATTTTCATAATAAAGTATTAGCTTTTGCAATTAACGAGTGTAAGATATAATATTTAGTTTAGAATAAAGTGTATATTTTTAATACTATGTAAAAAAATTGTAATAAATTTTTTACTGAAGTAAAATAACTTTAGCATGACATTTTTTTACTTTCCAAGTTTATTAATAATTAGCTGAATCTAATTATCGAAGGCGACTAACTAAATAAAACAATTACTTTATGAACAAATTATAAATTTGAAAACAATTTACCTACAGAATTTTCATCATCAAAATATTTCATTATTTTCATTTATATTTAATATCAAAGTTTTAAATAAACATATTTGAACCATGTTCATTGTTACATGGAAAACGATCTCTTTAATTTAGCCATATACAGCAATTTAAATAGCAATTTTTACAGAATTCAATTTAATTATTGTTTCTCCTTTAAATATTCAAATGGTCAAATGAAATATAATGTTCATTTTCACTTTTTATTCAAAAACTATAGAATTATTTTTTTATCGAGAACATACATAACGATTAGATAAAATAATATCAGAATCAAAAATTCATGTGGAATCATTATGTAATATAATCAAAATAGTAAAAGAAGAATAAATACATCTATAATTAATTGGACGAATTTCATCAATATCAGTGCTATGTAGTAATTATAATTGTGTCGCTCAACAATAACTTTAACGCTGTAAGTTGTATAATTAATATTGAATAGCTCGAAATTAGTTTAAAGTACATTAACATTTTATCAATCAGCAATGAATACGTAAGATATCCTATACGAATACTTGCACAATTATTTTTTCGTACCGACGGTGCAAACTCAAATAATTAGTTGAATTGTGAACTTGATTTTACTTATAAATGTAACAAGAAAATATATAATTCGATAACAGAAAAATATAAAAATTTTTTTATGTATATTCGATAAACTGCTATGATAGACTTGTGTGAATCGAACATTCTACAACCCCACTCCATCGACATCGTTTGTTGATCATTAATTCATTTGCCACTAAAATCAATCATTACATTTCAACAATGATAAAATCAGTAATATTAGAGTATGAATTTCAAATTAATTTACTTTGAGTCCGGTTCCTGAGTTCGCATTTTCGGCAGCACTCAATTTTTTGTCCCTCTCTTCTGCTAGTTTTTGTTGACGTTTAACAGCATTAACGTTTCCTATACCTCGTTTTTCCTGCTCTGCTAAACGTTTTTCGGCGGCTTCAGCTTGTTGTTGTCGCATCAATTCCTACCAAAAGACGTTAAGATACATAAATTAAATGATACTAAATTGTACATCAGTATCTTCAGGAAGAGCATTTCAAGCCTAGTCATTGTCTAACCTCAAACTTGTTTATAAATAAATTAAGTACAACAATGAAGACGAACGAATTCTGTTGAATGTATGAATTAAAAATATCTTACTCGATCTGCGGCAGACGGTTCGATGTCCTCGTAAGAAGAACCTCTACAACAATCTAGTATAATACCCATTTTAAATTAACGTTTAATCACTCATGAATATGAATTCTACATCTGGGTCGATGATATCGCTATCAACTATCAGCACACGCCTTGTGTCACTGACTTCATTATCTTAAAGTAATTTCGAGCCCACTGTTCAGTTTTCTTTACTTAATTCCGGGCATCAGCGTGGGAGACAATAAATTCACCTGTAGCTACATTCGTAACTGCGGTACTAACAAAGTTGTTGGCGAACTGGGATATACAATTTGTTCACGTGAAGTGTCGGTAATATAGGGCACAGATCAAGTATTTTTTTTTTTTATGCAAAATGAACGAAGTTCATACGTTGAAATTTGGTAGCCCTGAGAAGGGCTGATTGTGTGGTGGACGAAAAACCAATATTGATTTAAGCTTTCTTTTCGGTCTTCTTGGGCAAAAGCACAGCCTGAATGTTGGGCAGTACACCACCCTGGGCAATAGTGACTCCAGACAAAAGTTTGTTCAACTCTTCGTCGTTGCGGATGGCCAGCTGGAGATGTCTTGGGATAATCCTGGTCTTCTTGTTGTCACGAGCGGCGTTGCCAGCCAACTCGAGAACTTCAGCGGCCAAGTACTCCATGACGGCGGCCAAGTAGACTGGAGCACCAGCTCCCACACGTTCGGCGTAGTTACCCTTACGGAGCAGACGATGGATTCTGCCGACTGGGAACTGAAGTCCAGCACGAGTTGAACGAGTCTTCGACTTGCCTTTAGCCTTGCCAGCACCACCTTTACCACGTCCAGACATGTTGAATAGTTTTGAGTGAGTAACTGCTACGAACGAAAGTTGGGCAGAGATTAAACAGTGTGGCCGAAATGTAGCTTTTATATAAGCGAACAGACGGCGCGCGAAGCACTATCAAGCATGAATAAGAAATGTGGAGGGGGACTCACTATGTGTTCGCTCGCGCGACGCACAATTTCTCATATAAATACTGCGCACAAACTTGCGGCCCCACAGTTGTACTCTATCATCGACTACGACAAATCCACGCAGCAATGGCTCCCAAAACTAGCGGCAAAGCTGTCAAGAAGTCTGGCAAAGCCCAGAAGAACATCTCTAAAAGCGACAAGAAAGGCAAGAAGAAGAGGAGGAAGGAGAGCTATGCCATCTACATCTACAAGGTCTTGAAGCAGGTCCATCCTGACACCGGTGTGTCCTCCAAGGCCATGAGCATCATGAACAGCTTCGTCAATGACATCTTTGAGCGCATCGCCGCCGAAGCTTCCCGCTTGGCTCACTACAACAAGAGATCGACCATCACCTCCCGGGAGATCCAAACTGCTGTCCGCCTGCTGTTGCCTGGCGAGCTCGCCAAGCACGCCGTATCTGAAGGCACCAAGGCCGTGACCAAATACACTAGCTCGAAGTAAAATCTGACTTTTACAAACAATCGGCCCTTTTCAGGGCCAACAATACTACAACGTATTTCTAACTATAATTAAAGCACAAATACATTAGTTCGAAGTATCTTGAAATTATTTACTACTGCTCAATCTCTCGATATCATGTTGGTAATTCATGACTGATCGTACTGTAATGTAAATTTATGAAGTCTATAACTCATCACCTAAAATCTTTTCAACCAGTTACGTGTCAAATACAAGTACTTACGTAGTGGAACGTCATATCAATTGTAATTATAAATGTTTACAGTCGAACGAGATTGACTTGAGATTTCTGACATACTTATGACGTACAGTGACTACTTCAAATGTAACAAGATGCTTATAAACGCTTCACTGACGTTATATAGATACTTGCCCACAGCAATATGAATTAACCAAATACAGTATACCTGTCATACGTCTACGTTGCCCTAGTCAACGTACAAAAATCAAAACGGATTTTATTTGACATCAACGTTTATATAGCAATACTGTGCTCAATAGCAGACGATTAAATCTCATATAGCTCGAATTCTTTTGGAGCTACTCTTTTAATGATTTTTCTTTTGTTAATTCAAGGAATAAGAACTAGCTCATTAAAAATTTCGTAGCAGTACATCTTAGTTACTACTTACTGTGTTATTTCTGTGAATGATGTAGCGGCATAAACTGAGTTGTGTAGAGTTGGGAGCGAGTGTTGGGTGACAGTTTACCTACGTCACGTAGGCTACGTGTTGGATCGTTTACTTTGACTACCCCTTGACATGTTAGCTTCAGATATTATAAAATGCTAGACATGAATTGCTTATGTCTATGCAACATTTATGTATTGGTTCGTCGTGTTACAGTAACGTACACAATGTTCTGTAAGAAACTGTATTTGATAAAGTATGTGAAACAATGGTTCAATACTACGTTGGTTTTTGGTAGTCCTGAAAAGGACTGATTGTTTGAATGTGGGGTTACGGAAGTGTTTAACCGCCGAAACCGTAGAGAGTGCGGCCTTGACGCTTGAGTGCGTAGACTACGTCCATGGCGGTGACAGTCTTGCGCTTGGCGTGCTCGGTGTAAGTGACAGCGTCACGGATGACATTCTCCAGGAAAACCTTGAGAACACCACGGGTCTCTTCGTAAATAAGTCCGGAGATACGCTTGACACCACCACGACGAGCAAGACGACGGATTGCTGGCTTCGTGATACCTTGGATGTTATCACGAAGAACTTTGCGATGGCGCTTTGCTCCTCCTTTTCCCAATCCTTTGCCTCCCTTTCCACGTCCAGTCATTTTTGAATATACGTTGATCTGAGCAAAGCGGATAGACAACTGATGCAGAGAAGAGAAAGACCAGTGTATTTATACCGGCATATGCTGCTGTCCCTACTCTCGATGTATAACAACTCCCCCCTCCGGTACCGCACGAATCTCCCCGCTCTACCGCTGTTGGCTCGGCAGTCGTGTCGCGCGTTAGTATAAAAACATAGAGCCGGCGCGTTTGACATCATTATTCTGTGATTATTCACGACGATAACTTGTTGCCATGGCTCGTACCAAGCAGACCGCTCGTAAATCGACAGGAGGCAAGGCTCCGCGCAAGCAGTTGGCTACCAAGGCCGCTCGCAAGAGTGCCCCAGCCACCGGAGGAGTCAAGAAGCCGCATCGCTACAGGCCCGGCACCGTCGCTCTTCGTGAGATCAGACGTTACCAGAAGAGCACCGAGCTTCTCATCCGCAAACTGCCCTTCCAGCGATTGGTCCGTGAAATCGCTCAAGATTTCAAGACCGACTTGCGTTTCCAGAGCTCGGCAGTGATGGCTCTTCAGGAAGCTAGCGAGGCTTACCTCGTCGGCCTTTTCGAAGACACCAACTTGTGCGCTATTCATGCCAAACGAGTCACTATCATGCCCAAGGACATCCAGTTGGCTCGTCGTATTCGTGGAGAACGCGCCTAAGCTACCACTTGCAAACAAACGGCCCTTTTCAGGGCCCAAAATCAATAATACGTGGAAAACTATAATACGCACCAATGAATAACATGAACATGGCTTAAAAAATTCAATCTCACGAATAACGTGGTATTCCCTCGTTTGCCAACGATAATAGGAACAACCCGTACATTTTAATTTTTCGCTGTCCTTGATCAGTCATATTGCCTAAATCGAAACTAGAATATTCATAAAATCCTTGAATATGTAATAGTACCAATCATACGGTATCTTTGTCACATCTTACAGTTTTACTTACTGATTTGAGAAACATTTACACCTGTAATTATCTGATGCTCTAGAATTAGTACTTCTAAATTTACACAAAATCTGTGTCCAAGTTTCAGTTATCCTACCTTGATAGAATCTAACTACTTAAACACCCCGAAAATATACATTTGATGGTACTCACAAAAATTTTGAATAATTCAAAACGGCTTGATAAGTCATCAACTTGAGATCAATTTCTCGTGAGCCTAGATCAGATTGTGAAAGATCATATTTTCAAAGTATGTACGTATAAGTCGAATAGAGCAAATTTTAAGTGTATGACTGGGTAAATATATTCATATAAGATCTCGTGTTATGATACAACCTTTAAAATTACTTACCATCTGGGCAACAGAATACTTTTATATATTTATGTTTTTTGAATACGTTATGAACTATTGATTATATCTTCTTGAATAAATTTTTACAACTACATTCGAGTAGCAATACTAACATCAAAGAATTTATACAATATTAGAAGATTTCGCAGTAATATATAATCAAACTATTTTTAAAAACTCAAAGATGAATTATATAAGTAGTAGAGAGATTCTTTATTATTTTTAATATAATCCTTAAGTATTATCCATGAGGCAAAAAAGGCTTTAAATTAGAAAATTGAGATGGTGCTTTTCATAATTTTTGATTATGAATGGGCACGCTTGAATAATAAACACCAAGATGATATTAGCACATGTATTATTCGAGATTTATCCACGGCTAATGTCTCATAACAATGAATAGCAAGCAAGTAGTCAAAATTTCGTCGTTGAATATCGAATCTACTATGTTTGAACGCTAAATTGAGCTTGTATCATAACTTGTTTGTGTGGATTTTATCTAGAAAACTCTATGGAATCTGAAGTTGACAAATAAAGCAGTTAGTATCGGCGGCCATCTTACCTGATGGAACGATATCTATTGGAGATGCCTGTAAGAGGAGATTATTTTAAACTTCTGAAAGGAGGTATTTTCGAATAAATCAACTGGTGATTTATACGTGTAACTCAAATAATTTTGAAATACTTTAAAATTTAACACAATTAATTAAAAATATACTTAAATTTCATTGTAAAAAATATGAAAAAAAAATGATAAAAAATTAGAGCTCTCACAATAAAGTAAAGTTTATTATTATTGAAAGTGTTCATGGAAATTTTTGAGTAAAAGCTATCTCATAAACAAGAATAGATTTATTTGCTTGATTAACCGAGCTCGACATTCTTCATAAAACTGTTAAAAACCATATTTAAAACAAAACAATCGAGCATAACTAAATGTCATTGGTTTGAGCAGAAAACGGTTTGAAATACTAGGTTAGACAATTTTTCAAAATCATTGAGCAAGATAATTTGACCGATTGTCAATGTGGGTTTAAAAAAGTTAATAAAAAAGTCTTAAACTATCAATTAATCGCGGATTGATAAATATAAATTTAAAGTAAAGAGAGCAAAATGAGCGGAAGAGGAAAAGAAATAAGAAACGAAGTCAGGTCGAAGGGCGGCAGATCGTCGACGTCGTCGCGGGTCGACCTGAACTTTCCCGTTGGCCGTATACATCGGCTGCTGCGCAAGGGCCGCTACTGCAAGAACATAGGCAAGGGCGGCGCCGTCTACATGGCCGCGGTCCTCGAGTACCTGTCGGCGGAGCTGCTCGAACTGGCCGGCAACGCGGCGCGCGACAACAAAAAGTCCAGGATCGTCCCGAGGCACTTGGCCCTGGCCATACAGAACGACGAGGAGCTAAGCAAGCTGCTGTCGAGCGTCACCCTGACTGAGGGCGGAGTCCTGCCCAAAATTCAAGTCGTGCTGCTGCCCAAGTCACATAGCAAACGAACGCCAAAGCCGGATCAAAGCAAAAATTGATCGCCGATGCGCTAACAAAATTTTCCACATTTACTTTGTAACGTCAAAAAACGCGATAGTCATCGTGTCTGTGCCTTGTCTTGTCCTCGGTTTCCGTCACATTTTTTTTTATCAATAAAAATGAGCCCATTTTTGTTAGAATCTAAAAACTGATTTATCTTATTTCTAAACAATATTTCTCTAAAAATGTTGTTAAGTTATTTCCATCCAATTTCGATTTTGCGTTTGTAAAAACTACTTTAACGTAATTTATTAATTCTGATATGATAAGTCGAATGATCAAGGAACTCGTTAATACAAGAGTAAAAATTATTATTTTTAAATTACAATATTACATGATTAAATAGTTTTTCAAATAAACATAAGTGAATACTGGAATCAAATTCTGAGCATGAAACTATATGCGAGCTGAAAATTAAAATTCTCAATGATTATGAATTCACTGTCAGCTAATCTGCGCAAAAAATCGCGCGTTCTCACGTGGGGGTGATTTTTCTTAACCTATTTTAATATCAATCTTTAATGTCGAGGATCGAGTGACGTCTGCTATTTGTCATATTTTGTATTTGCTTTATTATATTTTTTATTTCATTTATTCGATTCAAAAAATGTTAAAGTCTACTGCAAAATGTCTTTTAAATATGAAGATAATTTTGGCGAGTGGTTCACCCCGAAGACGAGAGATCATTCAGAGTTTGGTAAATCTCCTAACGTTCATTTAAACAATTATTATAAGAGAAAAAAGTAAACAACATTTTCTATATATTTCTATTTTAAAGGGCTTTGTTGTCGATGTTAAACCGTCTTCATTTGATGAAAATCTAAATAGAAGTGATTATAACAATTATGGGGACTTTGTAACTGATCTTGCTGCACATAAAGTTAATGACATCTTCGACAAATTATCTGCGGAAGAACTGAAAAGCAGCATTCTTTGCATTGGAGCTGACACCATTGTAACCAAAGGTGAAAAACTGTATGGCAAGCCCAAAAATAAAGAAGATGCATTTGATATGTTATCAGAGTACGTAACTGGCTAAAATTGTACTCATGATTCATAATTTGAATAATTTTAATTAAAGTAAATAAATAAATGAATCAATATTTTAGTCTTTCAGGATCAACTCATACTGTATATACTGGAGTTTTTATCAAAACCGTGGAAAAAGAAATAAAGTTTTGGGAATCCACTGAAGTAACATTTGGAAATATCACAACTGAACAAATACATGCTTACATTGAAACTGGAGAATATACGTAAGTTTTTGATAAAATAAAAGCAAACATTTGATCAATAAATGCTTAACTATTTTATTATTGTTAAGCGATAAGGCTGGAGGATATGGAATTCAAGGTACTGGTGGATGTTTAGTTGAAAAAATAAATGGAGACTATTATACAGTTGTCGGACTGCCACTTTATTCATTGATAAAACATTTGAATGACTTCTTGTCTGAAGCTTGATACAGTGAGTACACAAGTGTAGACTTTAATTAAGGTGGACATAAGATTACTGGTTGTGTGATTTGTGGTTTAACACGTACACATTGTGATAAATATTGCTTAGCTAATCATTGAATACTAGAGAAATCACACGACACTAAATTGTTTCACACATGATTACTAAAACAAGCTTAAATCTAAATTAGTATAGCATATATTTTTATATGAGTCTATTTATATCTATATAATACTTTTATCAATTCTTTTTGCAAAATAATTTAATTGTAATTCCTTGGAAT
This sequence comes from Trichogramma pretiosum, assembly GCF_000599845.2. NCBI lineage: Eukaryota > Metazoa > Arthropoda > Insecta > Hymenoptera > Trichogrammatidae > Trichogramma > Trichogramma pretiosum. The sequence continues at coordinate 1,792,863 of NW_019641710.1, read as the reverse complement.
CAGTTGTGATTAAAATTATAATACAATACATATTTTTTGTGTATAAAAAATATTATGAATAGCGGACTGCTCTTAAGTATTGTATCAATAGTGTGTCTGACTAGATTTTTTATACAAGTTTAATTCACACAAAAAACTGAAGCACCTAATTTACCTCTTTTAGTTGCTTATTATAATTTCTTTTGAATTGTACTTCATCCATTCTTGAAAATATTTATCAAGGTACGAGCATGGTCTGCAAACTTCTTCACCTCTTTCAATTATTATTGTGCATGACTTATGTCTCCATCGATTGCTATAAAAATCTTTAAAAGCACATCTTGAAAGAACATCTTGATTGTCTTCTATAATAGGACCTCCTTTGCATACAACCATATTTACTATTTCTGCAAAAGACTGCTCAAAATCTTCTTGTGTATTTTCACCATCTAAAGTTTTTTCAACTACAAGCTTGTCCAATACAAAAGCTTTAAATTTCAAGTGATCCGTAAGTATGACCTATAATTTGTGAAGTTATAAAAAATTATAATATCTCATTAAATTTGTAATTGATTAGTCAATATTAATGTAAGCATTTTTACCTGCTTTTTATAAGATGGTGATATTGCCACATTGAATAAGGCAAATGTTATTTCAGATAATACAATAGCTCGATTAGGAGGTGGCACTCTGTGTATACCCCAAGAGCGATTAGACAATGTCAAATCATAAGGTCCATCATAAAATAGTTCAAAGAATATATTGATTTGAGCTGGGGGAGGTGGAGGCGGTGGTTGCAATATTGTGGTCTCTGATGCAGGCGGATTCGAAGGGGACTTATTTTTTGCCAGACATTCTTTTTTGGCTGGTGGACTTCCTTCTGGACTATTGTTATTTTCTCTCTCTGTGAAAATGGAAAAATAGAACGGAATTATGAAAACAGAAAAGAGAAAAAAAAATTGATTTTGAGTAGTCTAAGAAAACATCGAACATCGAGGACGCATCTGAAATCTGTCAATCAATAATCAAGCTATAGATACCGCTCGCCAAGCAGAAAAGCATCGATCGAATGCAATAGACTCGAGCGATGACAAGCTCTGTTGAACGTGCACAAGTGCAAGCGCAGCATCGACAAAAGAAGCAAGATAAATAATTAAATGGGCAGGTTTGGATTTTAACCTACTTTGAGCCTCGGCGTCGGTGGCGTTGTTGGTAGTCGTCGTCTCCTGAGGCTCGACCTTCACCTGAGTCTTGGTTTCCATCATTTTGTTTGAGGCCGGATTCGGGCAGGGCCAAAAGTCAGCTCGAGAGACGGCCAAGCTTACGCAGCAAAGCACGTGAAAAAGTTTTCAAACGAGGGAAAGAGCACGCGCCGCGACCACCTGTTTTCTTCCCCCGCTCTTCTGCTTCTTCCGCGGCCTTTATATATAACTCTCTCCTACCTCTCTGTGCGAAAAATCAGCAAGTAGTAGCAGCAGCGTACACTCACTGGCACACGCACGGGCCACTACCACAAGCGCACGTACTAGAACGCGCAATGCCCGTCGACGCACGCAGGGAATACAACATAGTTATTCTCACCAGCAGCAGTAGCACGCATATAGCATTTGCGGGGCGCGTCGTCCCCCTTTTGCAGCAAGCAGCAGCAGCAGCAGCAGCGAGGGCTAATGCGTCGTCGCAAATCGACCTCCCCTGTTTGTTACGATTCCACCCTTCGCTCTGGTTCCGATGTATATCTCTATAGGTATATCTGTACACCCGTCCTCTATGTGTATGGATTATAAGCAACTCCAAAGGAAAATGTCGAGTGGTCTCGAGGATATTCCGATACAGGCAGAATGACACAATCAAGCGAGAGACGGGCTCGAGAGTCGCGCACGAAAATTACCCGCGAAACGCAAGCTGCCGAGTTTGAAAGTAAAAATTACCCGCGCCGAAGCGCGATACGTTGCGATTTCCGCGAAAGCTCCACAGGAGTGGGAGATAATGATAAAAACACACGCACGCGCTTATATACTCGTAGGTATATAGTCGGGTCGTCGTGATGGGGGGACAGCTAGCTTGTGTATGCAACTGTGCGCACTGGCCAACCCTCGGACGGATATACGCCGTGAATCGTGATGCGCCGTCGAGCTTGTGCTCGTCTGTGTAAGTGCGCCGTGCTTGCGTGGGTGAGCCGAGTCAACAGAGAGGGGAGAAAGGCGTGCAGTGCAGAGTGCTGTAAGGTGGAAAAAATGACGTTCTTTTTGCCAGAAGCGAGCGCAGCGCACCGTACGTGTGCCGTGAGAGCTACATGCACTGATGATCGCATCGGAGTCTACTCGTAGCAACTGGTCTACTGCTGCTGCTGCTGCTGCTCATTGAAGACTTGCAGCTGATATACCTATATCGTCTACGGTATATACATATATAGCGAGTGCAGAGAGTTGAGCAAACTCTCGACGTCTCGATTTACGAGAAACATATACCTATTAAAGCGGGAGCAACGTCACTTCACTCCGTTGTCTGCACTCCTCAGTATATACATACACGACCAAGATGGAGGACGTTCTGGACGAAATTGTCTCAACCGAGGATTTGAAAGTAAGAGATTACGCAAGAAGCGGAAGGAATTTTTGCACAGCATGGCTGGACTCTCTGTTCCATGTTCATGGAATAACATGGATCAATTCGCGTTTTTCACTTCATCTCGGCGATTAATGCTCATGTTTTCATCTTGTAACCGACTCATGGAAGCTATTGTCATTGTTTTCATTAGGTTATTTTAGATAAACAACAGACATCGTCACGTTGACTTGTTCAATTGATCATGCATGACGATTATTTTAATTAATGGTCGAGAATCGATTAGCATTGAATTTCTGACCATTCCCTTTCGGTATTAAATCCATGAAATACTTGCTTACATCGCGTTTAAAGTATTAATATTTTTTTATATAAAGATTACTAATGCTCTATTTTAGTAGAACACATGAGTCACGTTTGAAAATTGTTGCAGCTGCATGACATATTCCGTCGTTACATAGATTCATTCACAATTTTTATGACTTCAAAATCTTCAATTATTTCACCTGTTCTACATACCTGTTTCATTTTTTTTTTTTAATTCACTAAAAATATTTCATTTAACTAAAAGTTTGTACCTTTTTTGCAGAAATTCGAGATTATGTACAATAAGCAACTGCAAGGAGAAGCAGTAGACACAAATATTCAATTTCAGTACGCATGGTGTTTGGTCCGAAGTAAATATCCTGTTGATATCAGAAAAGGAATAATGCTGTTGGAAGATCTTTTTAACAAAACTGGAGAAACAGAAAAAAGAGATTGCTTGTATTATCTTGCCATTGGTAATGCCAGGATTAAGGTAAATATTATTGAATTGTTTTTTTATTATACTTAGAGCTCGTATCAAAAAAACAAATCTTTTTTTAGAAATACCCAGAAGCTATGAAGTACGTCAAAGCTTTTCTACAACTTGAGCCAAGTAATGAACAAGTACAAAGATTAGAACTTTTAATAAAGAAAAAAATGGAAAGAGGTACTTTCATATTTTATCCATTGATTGTTTTATCTTTCTTTGCTAAATTAAAACTAACTAACAATCTCATTTTTTTTTATTTTTTTTAGAGGGACTCAAAGGTATGGCAATAGCTGGAGGAGTAATTGTTGGAATTGCAAGTGTATTAGGCTTGGGAATAGCGATGGCTAAAAAAGGTTAAATCAAAGTAGCCAAAGTCAACGAGAAATAAAAATCAAAGATAATATTGGTAACCATAACTTTGGCATCTTTGTTACAGGAAAAAGAACTTAGCCATTCAAATTATTCAAGTAATTTGTACTGTACAAAAGATCAAAATCTTTGCCCAGAGGCTGGATCCTCAATTTGATTCGTGACTATGTTTTGATATTTCATGTCATCTTTGGCATTCCCTCGTTGTTCACTGTGTTTTGTGTAAAAGATGCATAATCTTGCTTGTTTTTTTTACTGTACACAATAATAGTACATTTACAATTAATTTCATATTTATACTAATACGTCTTGTCAAATTAAACAAGCCCTGATTAGTCATTAGGAAAAGTCCATAGTCATGCCTTAAAGTTTGTAAATAAATAGCTCACTAACATTTTAATTGCTTTTCTAAATATCAAATAGTGAATCATCCACCAGTTTGTTATTTTACAAATATGCAATGAAGAAAGTGATTATTTTATAAAATGTTATGTTTTTATTTGAATAAATTAAATTGTTGTACCAAAGCTTATAGAGGTCACTATTGTCTTATTTGAAATTAATACGTTATACATACAATTAATTATTACACTTATCTGATTAAAAAAGTATTTTTAAAAGTCAATTCTCATGCTCCCACCTGTGATACTTATGAAAACATTAAATGACACAAAAGAAAAATTATAAAGAGAAAAATGTTTGATTCTAGCTTTGTTGACATTGATTTTGAATGACTTAAGAATGGATAAAAGAAATCATATGGCAAACTTATATCTAAATTTGGTCCCCCAGCTATATGATACCTAGCAGGTTTTGATAAGTCATGAAATGATATGAAGCTTATAAGATCTAACTGAAGTGTGTCAATACAATTTTTGCCATTACATTTTGCCCACTTCAAGTCAACTTCTTGAGAAAATTTTACTCCAACGCCTAATATTACATGATTTCTATTTGTACCTGGTTTTGAAATTAGTGAATGCACAATATCAAACATAACAGAAGTCACCAATCCAGAACATTGAATTTCATTATCTATCATTTGAGCAGTTATAACATTCTGAGGAATTTTTTCAAAAAACATTTTTGTCCAACTTTCCGTACTGTTGTCCGTGATATTTCCAGATTTTGATACTAATTGTTTGTCAAAATTAAGTTTATCAAAATTTTTATGACTCATGAACCCAATGATAGCATCAAAAGTAAGATTTTGTAGCTTGATGCAAGCTGCCGTTGAAAAATTATTTGTTTTCACATTGATTGAACACTTCAATTTTACATCCTCCAAAAATTTAACAATGTATCTTTCTGTACTACTGCACACTCCAGTTTTATCTGCTATTGGTAAAGTTAAATGTTTATAGGTCTTATTGAACCCTACATAATCAATTTGAGTGTCACTTGTTTTATTGGATATCTGAGTTCCAATTAGAATTGGTTTTCCAGATATGTAACCAGGATTTCCACTTCTTTCAAAGACTAAATCGTTATTTAAATTTTCCCATTTATATTTTACTTCGATTATCTGCTTAAAAGATGTTGTAACATTTTTCAACAATAATTGTATATGAATACTTTTTAACCCATCAACTCCATTATGATAAATGGTAAATCTGACGAACTTCACTACATTGTAACAAATATTTTCGGTACAAAATCCTTGTACTGTTTTATTCTTACATACTGCCCATGAGTTAAAACAAACAGAAATATTAGCTGTAATGCAAACATCTTTTGGGCAATCCTGCAAAGAATACTTTGCATTGAATTTCGATGGTAAAGTGGCACATGTTATATTACTGTAGTATATTGGAAACAAAAAGTAGTTTTTGTTATTTAAATTGGTTTGTTGGCAGGTACTTTCCCAGTCCTCAAGATATTTAATGGTTTTTTTAAAATTGCACGACTGTCCAAACCCAGGTTGTGGTAATTCTAAAATATGAAATTTCGACACTTTTTAAATAATTTTATTGATGTTATAAATAATCACAATAACTAACCAAGCGGTTGCAGAGAGCTCTTGTTAATTTTCCATAAAATATCGCCATATTTGTAAGAATTTGTTATATTGAGCTCCTGAATCGGCTTTTTTTTATCCAATAGCCATTTAAACTTTGATGGTTTATTACTTTTTATGACATTTTTTAATGATTCTTCGTTTTCAATTCGCTGAAATGAAATTTAAAGTACAATAATTCGATCATAGAATTACAATATTAATCGATCAAAATAGAATTTATTTACCAAATGACTAGTCGCACTGTATGTAGGCGGAAGATTGTCGGAGGCTATGCAAAATAAACTGTCGACTACTTTTTCAAGCAGGAATCTCGTCTCGTTGTGACGAAAAAAAGGTTTTTCACTGCAATACCATTTGTCTCTTTCTTTATTGGTATCATCTTCAATACAGTGAGAAAAAACTTTCCAATCTTTTTCTGTACAATCTGGATCGCAGCAACAATTTACGTCGCAAACGTTGATCTGTAATGAAATAATGAACACATTAAGTATTATGTTTATCGAAAAGAATTTTGCTTCCTCTATCGCTTCTTACTGTTATATCACAACTGCAATATTTATTATTCGAAGAGTCTTTCAGAACCCTTTCATCTTGAAAAGGATCTTTATCGTTTTTTTTATCCGAATCTTTATCGGTATTTTTCTGAATCGTTTTCTGAGTAGTAGTTTTAACATTTTCTTTAGGTTTGAACAGATTAGTGGCTAATTCTTTAATGTTTATTTCATCATCTTCCGTATCGTCACGATTTTCTGGAGCTACCGTGGAGGTGAAATTTTCGCATGATGAGCTATTTACACAATTTTCAATAAAATCCTCTACTTCGTCTATTCCATAGGCAGGTGACAGTAGTAATACGATGTTAAAAAAGATTATTAAATGCTTCATTGCTAATGACAAGTGAGTAGAATTAATTCTTCGTTTTTCTTGGATTTTCTTAATTCATTGGTCATAAATGACAACCGAATTTATCAAAGTTTCGGCAAATTATATAAAGATCGATTTGAACAGTGCCCATGCTCTCCGTTAAAAGTTCGAATCGATCGTCAGCATTTACTAAAACATCTGGAGATTTAAGTTGCAACGTTGTTCCTAAAAATTTATCTTTCAATCTGTCTTGCCAATCACCTAATTATAAAAGGAAAACATTAAAATTTTTAAAGTTAAAAATGGTAAAGAATGGAAATAAAGTACCAATTGGTTTCCAAGTGTGACACTCGATCGAATGGAATCCCGGTTTCAATGGAACACTGCATGTACCGTACGACAGAAATAAAATTCGATTGAATTCGTCTCGGCAGAATGTTTGCAGCAACAGTTTTGGCGAGCCCTGCAGAGTTTGTGTGGCAAAATGTAAGTCTACCGGATGATCCCACACTGGCTCGTGACTGAATAAATCGCAACACTCCTGAGATTGTCCTTCGTTATTGCCGTTGATTAATTTCCATCCGTTGCCTCGTGAAACGAAAAATTGAGAAGAAAAAAGTTCATTACACGGTTAACTCTGTCGCGAAAAAAGTGCCTATAAACTCAAAAACTAACTTGACACAAATTTGTATCAAAATGATGTAACGACAGGGTGTAATATCGATGTTGCTGTATTTACCGGTTGAAAAGTTCCATTTGCAAAACAATCGACTCTGTTTGAAGTTCCTTGCTGATGTAATTGTTCCTATCACATGCAACTCGGCCATGATACAATTCACGCTGGACGTTCAAGTTGAAATGTTTGTGAATTTCTGTCCAAAATCGTCGCCTTGGCAACGTCCGCTTGGCCATTGGGTGTTTACATTTTTCTACCAAATGGAACAAAATGTAACTATGGGCTTCGTTGCTAGCAATTTTTTAAATGTTACAAAATCTTTATGATGAATAACTATACATAGAACCAAATTATGCGTCGATTTCATAATGATGATGGATCGCTTGCGGCGAGGAATCGAAAGACAATCATTTATCATCTAGAGCTATTCTTCGATCATTTTTCAGCATAATTATTAATTCATTTTAAAGATAACTTTAACTTATCCAGAGACCATATATGAGATGGTAGTAAAATTATTCTAAATATTGATCTTTGATGTCGTCAAGTGGGTTCGTAAAAAATGAATTAGCCGCGTAATTTTAATGTAAAACTTTACAAATTCCTGGAATGATCACATAAGAATTACATCGCTTGTTTTTAAAGCACCTTTAGCCACTTATTGTCTATGTAGTTCTAGTAGTATTAAGTAACTATAACTATTTTTCTGCACAAAAACGATGAGCTTGCAAGACTGCGTGAAACGAGCCTACCTTATAGCTATCCTGCAGGAAACACGTAGGTTTATGCGCCTATATACCTATATATATAATACTTACAGCAAAAGGATCTATAAGTGACACTATAATCCTTAGCGGCCTTAGCAGACACCGATTGCGATTTGCGGCTGCTACAGTTTCATTGAAATTTAAATTACTCACCGCGCCAAATTGTATAACCTACGACGAGGGTTTTTAACACTCAGATAAAATATTTATGTCTTATTACTTCATTTTCTGGTTTTAATTTTTTATTTTCCAAGTGGAAAAATGTCCAATCCTGGAAAAATACGTAAGCTCGACGAGGTAGTCGTCAATCGGATAGCTGCTGGTGAAATCATTCAAAGACCAGCTAATGCTCTAAAAGAACTCATAGAAAACAGGTAAGTTGTAATTATTGCTAATTTATCCTGTATCAAATCAAGCATTTTTAATCAAAATATTGCAATTTTTCAGTCTGGATGCAGGGTCAACAAACATTACCGTTTCAGTAAAAGAAGGAGGCCTTAAACTTTTGCAGGTTTCTATTGTTATTTTTCAGTTTATCTCATACATCAACTGAATTTCCAATATGTGGTCTTATTTTTCTAGATACAAGACAATGGAAGTGGAATAAATAAAGAAGACATGGATATTGTGTGTGAGCGATTCACAACTAGCAAATTACAAAGTTTTGACGATTTGCAAAAGCTTACAACTTTTGGATTTCGGGGTGAAGCTTTGGCCAGTATTAGTCATGTTGCCCAATTAACTATTACCACTAAAACTGCTAAAGAAAAGTGTGCTTATAAGTAAGTTTCAAATGTATTTTTATAAAAATAACAAAATGACAAATTTTCTTGACTATAGAGCAGGTTACATTGATGGTGTGATAAAGGGGCCACCAGTTCCTTGTGCTGGAAATCAAGGTACAACAATAACAGTTGAAAATTTGTTTTATAATATTGCTACCCGAAGAAAAGCTTTGTCAGACAGTAAAGAAGAATATTCCAGAATTCAAGAAGTTGTCTCTAGATATGCTATTCATTATCCAAAAACTGGATTCACTTTAAAGAAACATGGTGAAAATAGAGCTACAGTTAGAACTCCTAATTCAAGTACAAAAAAAGAAAATATCAAAATCATATTTGGCAATGATGTAGCTAGAGATCTCATGGAAATTAATGTAGAAGAAAGATCTTATCGCTTCAAAGCAGAAATTATAATAACTAGTCCTAACTATGCCATGAAGAGATTTACATTTTTATTATTTATCAACAATCGCTTAGTTGAATCTACTGGTAAGTTAAAAGAACTGATTATCAAACAAAGGAGTTCTAAGTAAAAATATTAATGAAATATATGTTTGAATTTTTTTAGCAATCAAAAAAGCTTTTGAAAGTGTTTATGTTACACATTTAGCAAAAAATAGTCACCCATGGTGTTATCTGTCATTGCAAATTGATCCACAAAATATAGATGTTAATATACATCCAACAAAACATGAAGTAAAATTTTTACATGAAGGTATTATAATTGGTAAAATAAGTACTGTTCTTAATGAAGAATATGCTAAAAGTAATAAAACAAGAACATTTTATATTGATCCTGAGCCCAAAAAAAGAAAGTTAGACTTAGAAAAAGTGGAAAAAGAAATTTTACCACCATCACAAGGTGATACTAAAAAACTGTACCCAAAAAATTTTGTTAGAGTTGACCACAATTCACAAAAACTTGAAAAATTTAATTTTACTTCAAATTCTAACAATGATAGTTTTGAAGAAACTAGGGCCAAGAAAAGGAAACTTGAAGAAGAAGAACCAGTTGAAAAATTAAAGGAAAAAGAGCTAATTTTAGATAAAGATGAAAGTGATACTACAGTCAAAATTGCTGAACAAAAAACAATATTAATAGACAAAGATAATGAAAAACTAAACAAAGCTGCTCTCAATAGTAATTTTGTTAAAAACTCTCTAAAGGTAGATAATATAGACAAGATATCTGAGGCTGCAAAGAAACCTGATAAATTTGCAAAAGAAACAGAAATTAAAGAAGAATCCATGAAAAAACTCATAATTGACAATGAAAATGAAGTCCCTAAAGTGATAAAAGAGAATGTTCAAAATGAAATTGACAATTCTGATTCACCTGAAGAAAATATAAAAAGTACAAAAGAAGCGAATAAGGAATCTAAAACTGTTGAAAACAAATCACAATCTCAGGAAAATGATGAATCATTTGAATCTCCGGGAGAATTCAAATCTTATTCTGTTAATCAATTCAGAGTTGAAACAAAATTATTAAGTATTTTAGAACTGCGCCAAAAAGTTGAACAGATGTACAATCCAACTTTGAGAAAATTACTATCAAAATTAGTATTTGTAGGATGTATTAATGAAACTTCAGCCCTAATACAAAGTGGTGTTGGTCTGTATTTTTGTGATACAAAAAGGCTTGTGTAAGTCACAGTTTTTATAATAATAGTAGGTAATGTAAGATAATAAAATTTAATTTTGCTCCAGGGAAGAATTATTCTATGAAATCATGCTGTATGACTTTGCAAACTTTGGGGTGTTAAAATTTTCAGTTAAGTATAGCATTTTTCTTTTTGATTGTGTATAAAAATGGGAAAAATTAATGAAAATAATATTCTGTTAATCAGGAACCTTTATTAATAAAAGATGTTGCGATGCTTGGCCTTGAACATGAAGATGCTGGATGGAGCGAAGAAATTGGAGAAAAGACAGTATTAGCTGAACGCGTTCAAGAATTACTTTTAGAAAAAGCTGACATGTTACGACAATATTTTTCCATAAATATTGATAAAAAAGGACAAATCAGAGGTCTCCCAATATTATTGGGTAAGTAATAATGTGATAATATACAAATGCATTATAAATGTTTTTAGGATTTTAAATTATTCACATCTTTTTTAGAAAACCATTTTCCCAATCAAGGGGGTCTTCCAATGTATTTACTCAGACTTGCAACTGAGGTAAATTGGAGCAAAGAAAAAGCATGTTTTCGAGATATATGTCGCGAAACAGCTCAGTACTACAGCCAGATAGATACAAGCGAATCAAACTGGAAACATAAAGTTGAACATATTCTGTATGCTGCTATAAAAGACAGTTTGCTTCCACCAAAATTTTTCGCCGAAAATGGAACCATTTATGAAGTTACCACATTACCAGATTTATATAGAATATTTGAACGTTGTTAACATAGTTTATTTCAAAAATGTTAACTCTAATTTATCAGATTCATTTTTTTGTGTAATAAAAAAAACTACAAGTGAATTTTGACTTTTTTTTTAAATCAATTTTCTATTTATTTTGTCATTAGTAATTTTTTACACTTCAAATTGATTTGGTTTTAAAAATTCAGTAACAAATAAATTTTTTGTAATTTTACATCACTCAATAGCATTTCTGCCAAAAACATACATCACTTCATACTATCATATGTATTTTAACATAAATACATATTTCCCACAATTCATTTTCTGCCTGTCTTTTATCAGTGATAAATAAACTTTCATTCATTTACACAATAACAACAAGCCTAATTTTATAAAATATAACCTAAGTTTGAGGTAAATAACAATCACTCTGCTTTATCCTTTAGCAACACCAACAAGTGCAGGTCTTACTATTCTTTCGTGTAGTTTGTAACCAATTTTAGATACAACTACCACAGTTCCAGGTTTTTTACCTTCAACCTCCTATTTAAAAAATAAAAAAATATACAATGAATAAAAAGTTCACAATAAATTCAATAATTAGAAAACAAAGGTTTAAATACCTGTTGAAACAGAGCTTCATGTTGATTAGGATCAAACTTTTCGTCCAAAGGATTAAGAGATTCCAATCCATGTTTTTTGAATACCTTGTGTAATTGTGCTTCTGTCATGATTAAACCTTCATACAGACTCTTGAGATGTGGATTTTTTTCTGTGATTTCATTTTTGGGAACACTTTCAGTTGCTTTACCCAAAATGTCGGCCACATCCAGTAGATCTTTACAAAATCCTTGGATACCAAATAGTTTAGCATCACCAATTTGTTTCGTTAGTCTCACTCTCAAATTTTCACCATCAGCCAAAGCTCTTTTATATTTATCATTGAGTTCATCATTTTTTTCTTTAAGTGCAGCAACATCCTTGCTCAACTGTTCAATTTCTGCTTTTAACTTTTTTTCGTTTTCTGAGACAACAGTTTGTTCTGGAGTATTCTCACTTTTTTCTTCTGCAGAGGTGCTGAAGTTCTTTTCTTGGGAAAAGAAGCTAGGAGAACATCTTGTGGTTTGTCTGCAATATAGAAGTTTTTACATAATGACATGCAACTGATAAAGATTCAGAAAGTAAATTAAATATAATACGTTGTTAAGCAAAAATACTCATTGAATGCACATTGAATTAAATCATTGATAATTTGATAATTTGTTGTCAATAAAAGAAAAGTAAACTATGAAATTAATGAGTGAATATATATTTCATTTCCTTGAAATTCAGGTCTGAGAAGATATAATAATATTAAAATTCAAAAACTGTTAAAAGAACAAAAAAAATTATTTCTTGTAAGAGACAAATAAACTTGTAGGAAATTCAAAGAAAATATCAAAATTTATTTTGCGATAAAGCAATATTAGATAACACTTAACCTAAAATGATGAAAATCGGGTAATAAGCTAAGCTCTACTGGAACATAAGACAATGATATATGTTATAATTTTCCAAAACGGTGAAATATTACCTATACACCAATTGTCTTCCAAAAGAGTAAAAATTTTCAGCTGTGATTCGGCAAATTTTCGCCGCAACCGGCATAGCAAAGGACGTCATGTTGTCACGATGTAATGTGGCTAAGTTAGTCGCTCGTCTGCAAACAGGCTGCGCAATGAATCCAGTCATAGGATAAGCAATACTTTGAGCAGCTCTCGATCTGCGATCAGTCGCGAACCTGACGTTGAAGCAGTGGAGTGGAGAGCCACGCGAACCGCGCGCGGAGCGACGTGCTTCGAAACTCGTCCGATGCAGCGATATAGGTATAGATGATGAAATCCACATCCACGATTGCTCCGAAAATTTTGTTTGCTCATCTCTCGACGTATTGATTGAGTATTTTTTTCAAAGCTGTCGTTCTTTGTCAATGATTTTATAAATAATGAAAAAGGGAGCGCGAGCTATTCCACAATTTCGTACTCTTTACTGTTCCGGCAGATGTCCCCCATAGCTCGAACTTCGACATGTGCTGTGTGCATTATGATAATTCAGTCGCTGTAGCCAAAGATATATGTCATGACGATTGCTGACAATGATACGAGCGTTCGCCGGCAATGCATGCACCGACCGTAGAATAGCAGAAGTCCACATTCGAACGAAAAAATACCGGCTCGCATTTTTTGCCGAAGCCGTATAGTAGAGGGGAATGTTATGAAATTTTTCATGATTCGCAATATTACCTCTCCCAAAGTTCCGAGCAGAAACATTTTAAACTCAGCGTACGGTGTATATACCCCTGTACGCATTAGTTAGTCAGTCGACAAGCTGTAACTTAACTTTTTCTACGTCGCACGATGCAGAGTTCCGTCGAAGCTTCGAAAAAAATTGCAGCTTACCGAGCAGTCAACGAGTACGTCAAGGTACTCTTTTGCTTTATATTTCTAAACAGGTAGTTTTTTCTTTGAATGCTAATGTTTTGTTCTTTTAGGATAACACTGTGATTGGAATTGGTAGTGGGTCCACTATTGTGTATGCCGTCCATAGGCTAGGTAATACATTTTTATTTTTTGAATTGTTTATATATAAATTTCTATACTTCTGTAAATTTGAATATATTCAAATTATTTGTCCAATCTTGTAACACTGTTAATCGAATCGAGAAAACATCAAATAAATCGAAAGATGTAGAAGAATGGCGAAAATCAATTTGTAATTGACAACTGATTTTTTCAGCGAAACGGGTTCAGGATGAGAATCTTGATGTAGTCTGCGTGCCCACATCATTTCAAGCGCGTCAACTAATCGTCGAACATAATTTAAAATTAGGTGATTTGGATATCTATCCTGAGGTATGTTTTTAATTAAAAATTATGACTTTATGATCACAAGATGATATGTAATTAAAGAGAAAATAAATCGTAGCTCGACTGTGCCATTGACGGAGCTGATGAAGTGGACAACGATCTGAATCTCATCAAGGGCGGAGGAGGATGTTTGTTGCAAGAAAAAATTGTAGCTTCTTGTGCCAAAAATTTAGTCATCGTAGCTGATTACACGTAAACCAATTCGAATACAAATATTTTTAAAAGTTTCTTATTGCAAATTAATCTATTTTAGCAAAAATTCCAAGAAACTTGGTGAACAATACAAAAAAGGAGTACCGATCGAAGTAGTACCTATGGCATATGTTCCGGTGATGAAAAAAATTGAAAATCATTTTGGTGGCTCAGTGACACTAAGAATGGCGATGAAAAAGGCTGTAAGACTCAATTTCTACATTTTTACAATTCAGAACTGTAAAAATTCGATTACTTTGAGTCGAGTATTCGAATTTTCCCGAAACTTTCATAATGTCAAAAGAGGCAACAACACATATTCGTGTTATATCCTGCGGTATCAAAAGTATTAAAGGAGTATTGACGATGTTCAAAAATTCTTAAAATTCGTTTAAAAGATCGTCCAATTGCGTACTCGAAACGGAAAAATGTTGATTACTCGACTATAAGATGTGAAAAATCAAATTTTATAACTTCTTGTACCATAACCATAATGAATCTATATTATTCTTTTTCAATAGGGTCCAGTAGTAACTGATAATGGAAACTTTATATTGGATTGGCAATTTCCCGATAAAAATATCGATTGGCCAGCAGTGAATCAGCAACTTTTATTGATCCCTGGATTAATCGAAACTGGTCTCTTTATTAACATGGCTAAGAAGGTATTTTTTGGTATGTTGGATGGTAGTGTTAAAGAACAGCCTTAATTTTTCAATTACCCTTGTTTGTAAAACGCACAAATTGGATTGAAGATTTTAATGATGCCCATGTCGAAAAATATGAAATCTAACATTTAGTTTTTGTTCTTATAGTGACTGCTATTTTTTCATGATTATTTTTATAGTATAAAATAATTTTCACCAAGTGCCTATGTATATAAGTGGATGCATTTTTCGATCTTTTTATAATACTCTTAAGGTTTTTATAATAAAAAAATTTTTGACTACAATATTCTACACATTTATTCCATAATTTATTCCTCATAAAGTCGAATACAATTTTTAAAAATATATCATCCTTTTACCAGTATAATTTTTTAATGAAATAGTATTATAAGTATGCAATTTAACTCGGATATGATTTTTTTGTTACGGAGAAAATAACAGTGATAATATTAATGAACGATTTCATAAGTTCAAATTTGTTATAAATATTTTAGCTGTCAATCATAAGTACTCGAAAGTTATGTACTTTTTTCACATAAGAGTAAAACAATCATATAATCATATCGTTATGATTATGTTATCCGAATGCAGATGTATGTACATGAGTACTTAGCGCTGATCAATCGCAGGTCAATGTGCAATTGAAATTCAGGTTCTTGCTCGGAGAGGTTGCAATTGGTTTAGATTTGATATCTACTTTGAATATTTGCTTCGTCGAGGATTGACGTGCCTCGAATAAGTTGGCACTGTCAATATGAGAATCGTACAAATTCTGTCGTTCTTCCGAAAATTCACAGGTACTAGTTTTGTTCTATTACATGCCACAATATAGGTATATAAAGATATATCGATCAATTTCTCATTGAAGGCATGGAGTACGTGCTGATGAGTCGTATCTCTATAGCACTCTTACTATCACGGCTGAACAATATCTTGTGTAGCTGACCCTCATACACGAGTGGTGGCAATGCATAATGCGATAAAAAGTTGATGTTGTAAGTTGAACCTGAAAAAAAACAGAATCATATAAAAAGTTGAGTCTAATATTATTCATTTGGAGGGTAAACAAAATAAGAAAAATTAAATTGAGCAATTGTGGGATTCCACCTAATTATATTTTTGTTTGCTGAAATTAAATTATTACATCTAAAAACTATAAGTATAACTAGATCGGATTAATATATGATACAATAAACATACGAACCTAACTTTTCGAATGATTTAAACAGCAAAAGAGTGTGCAGAGTACCATGGGATTGATTGTTTACAAGTAAATCATAAATTACATCTCGCTGAAAATGAGTCGTTTCAGTTACACCGAAAACACCGTACTTTTCATTATTATATTCCTAAAATATTTTAAAGTAAAAAATATTTCGGTAAATTTTTTCCAGTTTTATACGTTTTATATACCACTCCTAGTTTCAATTTTACTCCTTATAATACCTACAGAAAACTTTATGCGATCTTTATGTGTGAATCACCAAGAGTTGAGTTATTTCGGGAAATTTCTATAGATGAAAAACAAATGTGTTTCGTGAAATTTTGCTCTACGAAAAATGTATAAAGTATCCACTGTAGAAAGGAATATATTGATACCCTCAGCAGGAAATTACATACATGATGTTGTTACCCATAAGACCCCTGGTGTTACAACAACTTACGATATAGCTTCTTTAATGACACCTCTCCGATTGATTTATTGATTCTTTCACACTTGTAAATAATTTTTCAATAATTAAAATAGATTTTATTCCAAGTATTATATGAGCATAACATGCAAAATACTTTTATGCAATAGTGTAAACAATTCTAATAAAATAAGGCCTTAATAAAAAATAAGTTTAGATTTTTTTGGAAAGAACATGATCGACAAAGTAAAGAATCTCAAATTATTCAAGGATTTCAAAGCTGAAGTATACTTATACGTATACTTATAAGTGAAGACACAAGTCACAAATGGTTGCAAAAAATCATTAATATTGAAGCTTAAGGACTAAGTGGTATCAAAAAATCGAAAAAAAATATTTATTCATTAACGTTCTAAACGCCAGAAAATTCAAATGAAGACATAGTATATGATAAAAGTGCCAAAATTAAAGGTTGTTATTAATAATAAAAAAACATAGTAAGACTTGAGAGATTCTAGGAAAAAAGTGCCAGAGAGCTTTTTTCTGCTTTTAAATCCGGAAGTATCATAGAATTGGCGAAAAAAACCTATCAAAACTCCTCAATATTAATTAAAATCCCATTTTCGAGTCTGTAGCAAAGAAGTTCTCTGTAAACAAGGAAAATTCATAATGCTGTAAAATAGATAAATACAATGCAATGATATCAATTGGAAAGAAAAATAAAAAAGTGATAAGCTTAAAAAAAATTTCACTTAAACCAAAATGAATTGATAAAACAAAATGCGATATCTGAATGGGTTAATGAATACCTGAGCGGTTAGTTCTAAAATTGTCACTTGTTGCTTTCATTAATATCTTTTAGGTTGAAAGTGGGAATACCGTCAAGAGCAATCAATGAACCGGAGGGTGTGTTGGGTATGAATATACATACGCGATTGATTCAATATCGGCATACGCTAACAAGATTTCCTGAAAATAAAATTTTGTTTTATCTAAAATGTAATGGCCATTTTTTCAAAAAATACAATCTTTTTCAACACTTCGGCGAAAGATTATTGATTTTTCACCAATCTTTTCAAAATATAATAGATAAATGATCACTTCAAATTGATCGAAACCGCACATTTTATTAGTATGTCATACGATTAAAAAATGTATCGATATCTCGAATCTGTTTTTGGTAAAAAATGTTTATAACATAAATAATCTGCTCATTCTAAGATACATTTGTGTAAGAAATACTTCGTGCACTCGATGATGATGCAGCTGACAAAAAAAGTCGCAGCTACCCCAGTGTCACGGCTAGAAGCGACGCGCATCCCTTTCGACGCATCGTGTATTGGGAGGCAGCGTCAAAGCCGATGAGGTGACTATATTTCAAGTCCGACCGGAGCTTAATCTTCATCAATTTCGATTCGACTCGTGAACGATTCGAAACGCCGGGGACGGAACCGAACAAAAGTACACCCACTGTTGTGCGTTTTCATCTTTTAATATAGTAGTTAAATAGTAGTTAAATTAAATATAGCAGATATTTCAATTGCAACTGGATTAATATCAAGTCACCCGTTAAATTCACTTTGGCCGAATAAGCATCATGAAGGTAAAAAAACTTTTCTATCGCCCTTTTCTAGTTTAATTTTGATTATAAATTAATTCAATCTCAATGTAAAAATTATGTTAAACAAGTGAAATTTTTTTTTATTTAATGTTGAAATGTTCATTTTTAACAAAGCAATATCCTTTAATCTTACTCATTTATGAATTATAATGCATTAATATTTATACCGCATTAACTATTAACTTATAATTCGATTTCTTGTATTATTTCAAACAAGCTGCCTGACAAATGTTATCAATCTGTACGTTAACATATCAAATTAATACTATTTTCTAATATATACAGCTGTCCTTCCTCTCAGAAACTCATATGAAATTTATCCCTGTTAACTTCTTTTTTCATTTTTAATATTTTTTAAAAATATGCTCGCTTCTCGAAAGCTCTTTCTCTTTGATCAGCGTAGAGATAAATTCGCATATTTTCTTAACATATCCGTAGTCCTTCACAATCCATAAACATGCTTGTATATATGCGTGATTACTTTATGTATTATTGATCCCTTGAGACATTATTTGTTTCCTGACACACTAATGCAAACGCACGAATAAGAAAAATTTATGTTCTGCATCAAGTAAATTATTTATTACTCAACTTGGGATATGCTTTTGTTGAAAGGTATTACAAACCGTTGTAATTCATTACATAGTGATATTAAAACTAATGAATCGTCAGTAATCAAGAGTATAACGTAACACGATAGTCAAGTGTGTCAATGCGCGAGATTTATGAATAAATATGAAATAATAAAGGAAACGAAACTTATTCAATAAACACCAAATCAAGATTAAAAATTATACGAATTAATCAATGATTACATTTGAAGAATATCTTAGATTTTATTGTTCAATTTAAATTATCAAGATTACGTCAAAGCTAACTCAGCAATCAAGTTTCAAATCCTGTTTTCGAAAACTTGTACTGAATATTTCTTTAAAGAGTTTTATGCTACCCTATAAAAGATCAAATTGAAGTTTACTTTGAACCTTTTTTGAGATTGATATGCAGTAGAAGTTGTATAAAACGCGATTGAAAATTTGATTTTAGGGCTGGCTTCGCCGTCTCTTTAAAATGTTTACATCGATAGGACTTAAATGATGCACACATCAAAACTTACCTCATAGAATTGTGTTAAACCAGACATTTTTTAATAAGTTCCTTCAACTCTTTCAATCGATCAAAAAAAGAAATTACTCTTTTAATAAGTTTTTATGAAGTTGTATAAGAAACGAGCTCGATAACTTCATACACTTAGTAATAGATTGCATTTACAATTGCATGCTTCTAAACTTTCATTCAGTCATCGAATTAATTTAAATTGAAATACCAATGAATAAATTTAATTAACGGAACGTACAATTTTACTGCAATTCAGAAATAACTATATTATCATTAGACGATTTGTGACAGTGCGCTTTGTATATTTTCTATTCAGTTAAAATCTATTTTAAAATATTTAGTTATGGTATATTTTTAATAAATCAAAGAAGCTGTAATACTTTCCTTTTAAATACGCGGAATTCCAATATTTCCGTAAAATCGTTTATTTGAACATGGGCGTATACATTCGAAATCTCGTTCAGACAAGAAATCAACGATATTTTGATCGACGAATATATGATCAAAATTATCGGTCAAATACACTAAAAAAAAACTCAGATGAAAATCCACATACGCGCAGAAGTTCGCAATTTATATATGAAATACATTAAAGCAAAATATTAATCGATTTTTACGTTCGCTTCATAGCTTGTACTACCTACTTTCTTACTTTACCATTAAGCATGTACCAAGTCATTTTGCTCTTGTTGACACAAGTTTCTTTTTATAAGTATCGGAAATCACGTATACTGTGTACTTTGAAAAAAATGACAAAATATTTATTATGATTGAAGCTCCACGTTGAACTTAAAAAATCAACTCATTTACACAAAAAAGTGTTGAAACAGTAGTATACACAAATGCAAGTGAATTATTCTAATATGCCATCATAATCTATAGTGATTTTCCAAATGAAATCGAAAGCCCTACTGTAAAATAAAAAAGACTTTTTTCAATTCTTTAAACGAGAAACAGTTGCACAGGCAGTAAATTGAAACAATTGAAAATCATGAAATATAATTGAGGTCCCGCAAAAATAGTGCGATGATTACCGTAACACCCAAACGAGGACAATTTTTAAAACTCACAAAAAAACGAATTTTCAAAGAATCGAAAGTACGTACGCGTAGATTAAATGTTGGTAAGGGTCTATTAAAATCATAATCTCATTAACACTTGTATGAAAAGTCATCATTATACAACTTTTACGTTGACACAGAGGCAGAAATCGTTCAAATTATTTCACGGGATGATCAGAGCTGAGAATCACATGCATTGATCATTGTAGTTAACATTTATGCGATCGACTGGTACGTATTAATTAGGCATTTACATTATGTGACTTCTCGTGATGTTCATAGCACAATAGTGTAGACACGTGTGTGTATATGTCAAGCACGTGATGTGCACTCGCAAGCCTCCGTCGAGCGCTTAAACCCGCAGAGCTAATTAGCTATGATCTTCCGAGTACAGGCCATCGGTTTATTATCTAAACCTTTGTCTCGTTTACTTTTCCGGGATCAATTTTTATTTGAAAAACTTTTTATTGAAAACTCAATACCAGCTCATCAAATGTAGCTGGAATTTTTTTAAAATAATTTTTTGATTTTTACAGGTACTGCAATTGGTTTTATCGCTACTTTTCGTCGTTTTATTGACGGAAACGCTTCCAATCAACGATAGACGATTAATTGCCAAAAGACCATTTTGCAACGCATTCACCGGTAAGTGAACACGACAAATACAATTCAGATATATAGTGAAAAATCAATAAGCAATCGATTATGCTTTTATTTTCTACAATATTCACGCGTAAAAATAAGTTTTTTTCGAAAAATGTGGACAGATAAAAAAAAATAAAACTTTAAAATTTGTTAACGGAGTTAAATGACTACTTCGTATATTGTAGATATGTTAGTGTAGATAGTACAGTAAATATAGATATTTTGTGAAATATTACACTGTGCAACAGTGTATCATTTGGTTAGAAGCCTAATGAAATGAAGGGGCTTTTATCAATCAGAAAAAATTAAACAATAATAAACCTATAAAATGAGTCGAGATTCACTATATTTCAAGAATATAATATTTAACTTTTTCTTTTACTTTTATCAGAATTTCAATACAGTATTATTTTGCCTTATTCGCTTTACATGAGATTTTATCATTAAATAAAAAATAACAGCTACCCCCTGCCACGGTAGGTTTCCGACTAAACGAGCTCTCTCACTACGATGGCCCCAATGGTAAAACATTAAGGGATTGTAATGTAAGACTTATAGTGTAAGTGTTACTCATAAAAAATGGTGCACTTAATTTCATAATTTTTCCAGATTTGAAACGAACAACTTACAAATGTTAATTTTAAAGAAAACTTGAATAGTTTAACTAATTCTTGCATTTATGGTTGAGTTTAACTGATATAGAGGAGAAACTTCATCGCTTATGCTTTTTTTAACTAAATTCACGAAACAGTTGCTTTAAAAAATATTTTAAAAAAGTCACGAACAAGGATTAGAAAATTGATAACCATAGGGCGGGAGTTTGATAATCGCCCCAGTTACGTACAATATTTTTTATTGTACAGTGCGGCCAGTAGATTGTAAGATTTTTACGCATGTTCTAGTTAAAAGATAACTAAATACCATAATAATTAATTATTAAAAAATCATGAAAATATAAACAAAGAGTATGGATAATATCTTCTTGCGTATAGTGTTATTGATTTAAACTCGAATTAACGCTTTGAATTTCAAGGCTGTGGCAAAAAACGTCAAGATCCAAGCTGGACTAACTTTGTCTCTATGTACGGAGAAAAGGCACCATTGATGGTTCTGCAAAACGCCCTGCGCGTCGCAACTGCTGCCCGGAAGGCAGCCGAAGCCTCTGCAGCCGCATCTGAAGCTGAGTTGAGGATGCGACAGGAGTACGAGCAGCAGCAGCCTGTCTTGATCAATCCACTACCACATCCTTACCTCGTGTAAATTACTGATAAGCAGTACGAATACATCATTTTAATGGTAGTTATTAAATTATAGAATAAATTATTTTAAACTTTTATCAAAACCATATGAGAATATATTGTGAATTCAATAGAAAATTTCAATATTTATTATCATATTTTTCGAATTTTTTCAATGTTTTTATTCCTTTATCATAACTCATGTACATGTACAATTTGACCTATATTACTTACAATATTAAATTAAAATTTCAGTCAAGTTCTTGGAAAAATAAATAATTGAAATTTTTATAATCGAATCCTATCTGTAACTTTATGTGCACAGTAAATGTAAACCAATGATACTTAAGACTTCTTGAATATTTTGAAAACATTGATTAAAATGTATCAAACTAACAAAAAGAATGCTAATGTCAGCAAATTATTTAATAAATATAATAATTTTAACGTTTCTTATACTTGAAGAATCGCAATCTTTCCTTCATTCTATACGAGTAATCTAATCCTTCTTAAATGTTATATTTTTAAATATAAATATAGTAATCGCATAACTGCCTTGACTTACTATAATTTTAGTTTGACAAAGTTAATTCATTACACTTTTTCAACAATTAAAGATCTTTAAAATTTGTATGATCTCTGAGGTTATTTATAAAGTCATTCAGTACTTTTTTGTAACTTCCAATCTAAATATTCTCTTTGATGCATTCTCACAAGACTTTATGTCTTTGTAATAAAAATTATATAATCCATTTAAAAGTTAGATTTATATTTTTTTGATCTATTCACATCGTTATTTTTTTCAAAACTCGTTAGAGCTTAATTTTTCCAATTTTCATTTCCAATTTCAATGATTAAAAAAATTAGGTGCACATGGCTGAAACTGGAGATCTTGTACAACAAAATATAATTACGCTTATCGTAAAGTTCATTATTGATAAAAATACTTAAGTCATTGTTTTTTTTCCTGACACACTAATGCTAATACACGAATAAGAAAAATTTATGTTCTGCATCAAGTAAATTATTTATTACTCAACTTGGGACATGCTTTTGTTGAAAGGTATAACAAACCGTTGTAATTCATTACATAGTGATATTAAAACTAATGAATCGTCAGTAATCAAGAGTGTAACGTAACACGATAGTCAAGTGTGTCAATGCGAATAAATATGAAATAATAAAGGAAACGAAACTTTTTTAATAAGCACCAAATCAAGATTAAAAATTATAGAGAAAACCGCTGCCAATATATTGGCAAAGAGATTCCTCAGAAAAATGATACAAATAAAAAGGTTTGGTTATTAAAGGGAAAATTAGTATTTCATTTTTGAATTTTAATTCCGTTTTCATTTTTGTATACGAAACTCCAAAAAAACTTAGAGATTTCTAGAATTTCGTGTAAGATTCCCTTGCCTGACACTACACCCTTCAAGCCTCTCACATAGCTTCCTCTATGAGGAGGCAAAAGTATATAAACAAGTATTGGAAAAGGGAAAATTCATTATGGATTAAACTAAATTAGATGTATTTATAAACTTAAACTGCAGCAAACCTCTACATTATTACATTTGTGAATTCAGTTCCTTATATTGATTATTAAATTTTTCTGTGTTTTACAAACAAAAATTTTAAAAATACCATCTTATCCGTAATAGCATTTATAGAAAAAATGTTCTAACACGTCTTAGGTAAACTAATTATTTTAGTTATATATTATTTTGAACTCTTCATTTGATCATTGTTCGGCGGTTTTTACGACACTTGGTTTCATATTTCTTTCTGGTGCATTCTGTGAAATTTCTTCATTTATTTTCATTAATAAACTGATATTTCGCAGGATCTGATCGAGTTTTTCCAAAAAAACTTTTTCCAAATTATTGAAGCCCTTAGACATTTCCTCTGTAAAGGAAATTGAAAATTGAATGTGAATTTAAAATAAATAGATTAATACTTCGTGCCAAATCGGTTTTTGCCATGAGAGTTTTAAGCGCAGGCAATTTATGTAGCCCGAGATTTTGTGGCTATAAAAAAACGAACGAGCCATTCGCGTAATTGAATGTTTTCCTTTGGAGTATGTTTGTGAATATGTATGACGGAAGAAGTTGATGGACTAAATAACTTTATCGATCGTATTCGTAATTTCATTAAAAAAATAGAAGTTATTTTCCAATCCGAATATTGTTGTAACTAAAACGCGACCTTATCGATTGAAAGAAGTTACAATGTTTGAATTAGTCAAGTTTTATTTTAATCGTGTCAATTTTCCCAGCAAGTGTAAACTCATGAAAATAGTTCATAAAAAGACAAGTATATCGCGCAAACACGCATAGTATGAAGCTAGTATTATGATGCAATTACGAAGTATAACTTGAAAGTCATCTCGTAGCAAGAAAAAATTAATTAAAAATTCTTCAAAAATATGGCAACTGCATTTTATTTTCTTAAAATATACCTCAAAAACAACTCGGAAGGGTCCATCCATCTAAATTAATTCGTACTTAATAATTTTAGCCCAAACACGTGAAATCGCAACGAGTCAGAATGCATTAAGGCACGAGAGCGTGTGCGGTGCAGGTTGAAGCGCCTTTAGCGGATAATTTATGATTTGCCGTCCACGATAATGTGTGCAGCTACTCTCGGGCTTCGATACGATGCGGCACTAAGCAAGGGGTCGTGCTAAAAAGCTCAATGAATTAATAAGAGGGGCTGTTTGCGTAGGCGCGCCGCTTTATTTCTTTCCTCGTATGATCTACGTAGTAGGCAAGCTGCTGCGTGCTTAGAAGAAAAAAATACTCGGGAGCTTTGATGAAAAATAAATTATTTCTTCGCTGCCAGAATCGCCTGCAAGCCTCAATTGCGTCGCGCACAATAATTACACGAAGATTTACATACCTGCAGTGCAGACGCCAGTCAAAATCCTCGTCGCCGACGATTGAGCTTTCGCGACGAGATCCTCGGTTTTGACGCTGCACGTCGTGTGCTGCACCTCGGAGACTACGCTCTCGTTGGTAAATTTTATTTTGACCGAGCCCATGCTCTGCTCTTTAAATTTTTCAAATTTCTAAACTGCCCATCCAATTTGAAAATTAAAATTCCATCAGTAAACTTCGCTTACCAAAGTCTCCTCCGTTGTTACCATTGTCCTTATCATTGTCGTCGATGACGCTGCGGTGACGTTGGGATTCGATATTTGCCGCACACGCCGAACCCACTGCCAAAAAAATCACGCACGTCGAAAGCAGATATTGCATAGCTTCGCGTTTTCGAGTCCGTTGATCGTGCGGAGTTTCCAGTGCGTTGCCCTTGACTATACAAAGGCCATGATCGCTCGACGCTCTGCACGCGAGCCACTGGAAGGAAAAACCCTACGGCTAAAAATATCCACGATATCGAGATATGCGCTGCGTTCTCGGTTTCGCGATTTTTGAATTTAAAGGGACTCGTGACGCGCAAACTCGTCGAGCACGTTTTCGCCAGTGCGGCCTGCCACTCGGCCAGTTTACTGCAATTCAGTGTGACCAGGTATGGCGATTTATCGCCAAATTGGCGATTTCTTTACGTCCATGGCGATTTTTTTTTTATTATGGCGACTGGCGATTTTTCAGCCATTAAAGATCAAATTTGCGATTTTTGACTCATGCACACTCATTATATCTAAATAAAAATAAAAATGTTTTACGCGCACAAAACCGACTGTGTCGCCGTAGCAATTGTCAGCCGTTCGCAAACTCGCAACTCGAAGAGCGCGCGCAAATCACGCAGCTCACGCCTCACACATGCGCAAATCGATGAGAAGTCTGCAATCGCGTTGGCGCATAGGAAGCGAGTTGAGTTCGGCCTATAGTACGCGTCATGGGACACAAACAAACCTCTAGCGCCTTACATATGATAAAGAAAGACAGCTATAGTTAAGGACGACAGAGGCTCATTTGTTTCTTTGCAACATCGTTCAGCGTACGTGTGTCATTAAAGAATCTGACAAAGTTTTTGAATCTGATTATTTTCAAAGTGAACTATTTTCAACCGTAATAAGTTTCAAAGTAGTGTATTGTAATTCATNATGTGCCAATGAAACTAATGCCAATGATAACAAAAAAGACTTTTATAACTTTGTAAAGCTCGCTGCGACGCGCTGGCTATCCAGGTATAATGTAGTTAGGGTAATATTGCACAATTACGATGAGCTTGAAGCTCATTTTATATCAGTTTGTAATTCAAAGGACAAATCTCATATTGCTAGACAGATCCTCGTAATTTTACAAGATTATAGAACTTATTTTTACCTCTTAATAGTTACACCAATTTTAGGAGAAATAAATGATTTAAATATAAGTTTTCAAAAAAATAACGTAGACCTAGGATTAGCTTATGAAGACTTGAAAAATTTTATTTTATTTTTAGCCAGTAAAATAATGAAACCTAGTTTTATAGCTGAAAATAAAATTAATGTAATTATAAATGCAATGGATAATGACTTAGCTTTTCTGCATCCAACTGAGATTGATTGTGGCGTTGAATATCAATTAGCATTGCAAACAAAAAATATCAACAATGAAATGCGAAAGGAAGTCCAATACCGGGTTTTTAATTACATTAAAAGTTTATGCCAAGAGCTATGTACAAGATTGCCAACGAATCTAGAATTTTATTATAAGCTAAGCGCTATATCACCAAAAACTTGTTTAAGCAAAGAACGCCCTGCTTTTATGCAGTTGCCATTCGTTAAAGAATTGATCCCACGTAGTTTATTAGGAAAGGTTGAATCTCAATATGCTAAGCTTATGACAATAGATTTACGTTCTAAACTGAGTGAAGAAGAGTTGACGGATAGTAATAAATTTTGGGTGGCAACATACAATTTAACAAACGCCAGTGGTGCATTTCCATTAAGAGAGTTATCTCATCACATGCTTACTCTATTGAGTTTACCCTCAAGCAACGCTGTTGTGGAAAGGGCATTTTCGATCATGAATTTAATTAAAACTAAAACCAAAAATAGATTAGAGTTAATTTCTCTAGATTCTTTGCTACGTATAAGATTAAATTTTTATTCAAACGGTGAGTGCTGCAATAAGTTTAAGCCGTCCGATAAAATGATTAAAGATTTTAATTATAAAGTCATGTATAACAATACTGTATCAATGGGTAGAGAAAATGATACCGACGATCTCGTTTCTTTCGAGGACAATATTATCGACGAGATATCAACCTTGGAAAATGTTTGTTCTCATTAATAATTATAAATTTTATTTTAATAATAAAGTTCTTGGTCTAATTTATCTTTTTTTTTCAATTCCTTATAAATCATTGTTCACTTTTCCTCTAGTAACATTCCCTCTGATAAGTTTAAATCGCACAAAAATCACACACAATACGACGATGAAAAAAGTTATTTTCTGCAAATTGTTATAACTTTCTTCATCGTCATATTGTGTGCGATTTTTGTGCGATTTAAACTTCTTTGAATGGCGATTAGTGGCGACTTTTTGTCTCCAGGTGGCGGCGCGCTCGATCTCGGTGCTGGTCACACTGCTGCAATTACCGGCTTGGCTTGCCGCAAATTGTGTTGTGTTTGTTTGGTCGATGAAAATATCGTTCCCGCGCTCGCTAGTCCAACATTGGGTTTGAATTTTGTTTCTCACGGAGGATCACTCATCCAGAAAGTTTTATATCCAACTCACAGAATGGCAGACAGTGTACAGGGTACTTTCGTATCGGAAAAAATATCTAAATTGCGCTGGAAGCACGAAGATTTTGCAGACGCTAGATATTTTGTCAGCGGCACTTGGGATGACCCGGTAAGTCCATCTATTGTTATTGTAAATATTACCGTCATTTGAACTTACCTTACATTGCTTATTCTTTTCTTTAAACAAGTGTTTTAAATAAATTGGTATCTTTAACAAATTTAAAACTTGTTTTTGTATAAAAATATGTCAGTCACATAACCTCAAATTAGTTTTTTTTTACCCGATAATTATCGTTTTTACTTTGTAAAGTATAAAATAATTTTTAAAAATAAGGTTACATCATTTAGTTGTTCTTCAACAGGTCAACAAAGTTAGTTATTGGACATTTCAAAAGAATGAAGAAGAGGAATTGTATCCTGCATGTGTATCATCTAGTCCAGTTGTTGGGGATGTGACAGAAATTAAATTCATCTGTAAAGATCAATTTGTTTTTTCTTCTTCTGATGGTTCTGTGAAGGTAATGAAACTTGAAGATGATCCTTATCCTAATATGAAAGAATTGACAGAATGGAAAACCATTCACAAATTTAAGTAAGTAAATAAAGTTACTCGATAATTGATCACCACAAAAATAGATTAGAACTGAATTTCAATTTGTAAATATATCTATCATTATAGCAAAAATGAATCAGCTCCATGTACAGCTTTATCAAATTTTGAGCAAGATATTGTCAGTGTTGGAGAAGATGGTAGAATAAATCTTTTGACAGCTCAACAACAAAATCCTGTTAGAGTTATTGGTAAATTAAATATTTACTTTTTCTATTTAATTAGAGAAATATATATTAACCAATATACATGAATTTATTAGATGAAGCAGACAGTTGTTCTTTAAATTGTGTTGACTTTTTGAGACATAGTGAAATTCTAACTGGAAATATTCGAGGTCACATGAAAGTATGGGATCTGAGAAGCGATCAAGATGTACCAGCAACAACTATTATGCTTTCTGAACAATCAAAGGTAATAAATATATCTTTGAGTAACATTCAAGTACACAGATTAAAAATAATAATTAAATTTAATTTACAGACAGAAGCAACAAGTATTGCACATCATCCTACACAGAAGCACATCGTGGTTGCAGGCGGAGGAGATGGAAGTCTCACTGTGTGGGATTTAAGATATAATACTTATCCCACAAGTCAGCTAAGTGCTCATTCTAAAAGCGTTAGTGAAATTCTTTTCCATAAAGATCAACCAGAAAATTTATTTACTTGCTCAGTCAGTGGAGAAGTTTGGCACTGGAATAATACGCAGCAGTCAAAACTGAAGCTTGGTAAAGTTTACCCTAAGATATTCTATATTTTATAAATTATATTCATTTATGGTATCATTAATCTTGATCATTTAAATTCTAGATACAACAGATACCCATTGGTTAAATTCTATTAACAATAAAGCAAATATTCATGTTAATTCTCTGTGCACACCGTTACATAAACCAGTGAATAGTATTGATATTGATAGAGCAACGTTAATTTTTGGAGGCGATAACGAGGCGATTTATGTTTTACGTGATGTAAGTGTATTTTAAGAGAGAATAGATTCAAAATCCATGCCTGTATCATAATTATTTAATGAATTTTTTGTATACAGATGGAATAAACATCCATCAATAAATATTTTATTAACATATCAAATCTTTTACTCTTTCCAACATTTAGTTATAAAATAATACTTTTTACATTATTGTTTTAATTAAAATAAATCTATATTTTTTATTCAAAGTTGTTATTTTGGGATGTAGTCAAAGTAAAATTCCTTACACTCTGGCTTACAATTTTCGGCTTCACCAAGAAAGATGAAGTCATTGATATAAAAAAACTCGTAAACTGCTGCTTGATAAAATTGATTTTTAATTCACAATAAATACCTTAAATTTACATTTATATGTAGTAGTATGTTAATTAAGCTAGGTATGTCAATACGTAATAATTAGTAATTTTCACAAAAAATAATTGATAATTCATGTAGACGAATCATTTTATTTGTAAATCTTCGTCAGATGCATAAAGACGAATGTCATTCAAAGTTACGATTTTACACTGGAGCCAAGATCCTCTGGAGGTTTTCTTGGAAACTTTATGAATAAAATGACTCAATAATAATTTCACTTTCGTAATTGTAATTAATTTAAGGAAATTTGCGAGCGAAGGTTACCGTTCAAATGTACAAGAGTTACAGAATCCATCTTTAACAATGGCATTCGCGTCTTTTGTGCGGAGGACGGAAAACGAAAGTGACGATCACTCGGAGAGTAGCCGAAGTTGTCGGATCGCGAGGCATGTACGCGAATTAGAATAGCGAGCGCTGCATAGAAGTGCGCGCGAAAAGAGAAAAACACGTGCAGATAAATCGGTAGCTTTAACCGGTATATATGTGTGCTCGCGTGGAGCATTCGCGCTCATCGATCATCTCGAGACGTCGTGAGAGGCTTTTAATATACTCGGAGAGCGTGAGTGAAGGTTTAAGCTCTGTGTCCCGTATACATTGTGTGCACAATGAAAACGTTGAGTAGAGCTCTGTGCCAGTCTCGCGTATAATGCTTTGGCACTATTTGCTTTTCTCGAGATAAATTAACGTATTCAACGTGCAGTGCGCCACACACGGAGAAATAGAGAGATGTGTCGTGTACGAAAAAGGGACACTGAATAGCATAAAAGTGGCATAAAATTTGTTTAATGTGCCACTTTTCATTCGCGAGCGAATTCATCGGTCGAGCGATTACGTACGAAGCTCCGAGCGTGGGTCGCGCTTTATATTATATCCTCGCAAATATAATATCGCCTTGGCGACTCTCCATTGCTCCGTGACCAAGATAAGAAGAAAAAACAGTTGCTATAAAAAATTCATTTTATACTTTGCACGTACTAAAATCGGCGTCGTTCGATCCCGCAATGATATCTCATTTTTCGACGCGCGCGAACAGCGTACACATACATGGATATGATGCATAAAAATGCATCTCCGCTCGCTCCTCGGTCGTAAAAACATTATCTTAATTAAGGATCATTTTGCGTCGGTAGTTATAAAAGTTATGTATGTGTGTGTGCTCGCATATGCCAAGGGGTGATTACGGCTCATAATGCGCATACGAGAAGGTATCCGCCGCCGAAAAAAGGTGGTAATGACGCGCCGCAGTGAAATTCTTCGTGCCGCGCACAGCTCCGAAATCACCATCTTCGCAGTCCATCATATCCCGTACGTAGCATAACGTACGGTACAGAACCGACAAATGTGTGTATATGCGCGCGGCTCGATAGATAGGATCGTTCGCCGTAATATGCGCGATGCGTTCAAATCTCAAATTTTGCATTGTCTGGCGAAAGTCTCGCTACGGTGCGGTATTATACGCGCGCGAGCTGTGTGTGGCGCTCATTGTACAGCATCGAACGACGACGACAAGGCGCGAGACTCGACTCGACTCGCGAGAAATGCACGATTTTTCGTGTGCGGCGTTGGCGCTTGAAAGATGAGCAGGTTCATATACACACGTTCATGTACACTCACTTTCTTATACACGCGAGTGTGTGTATATGTTCTGCCACTTTTTTTCCATTCCGATCATGTGAAATTGCACTCCTTGTGTGAAATTCCGTCGAGCAGGAAAAATACTTTATATTAATTTTATCATTATCGAAGCTGTATATAATTGTATTAAGGATGCTCGTTTTATACAATAATTCAGCCAATTACTCGTTTCGTTCGTATATTACGTTTATTTATTTCAAACAAACAATTTTAGCGTTAGCTTTCTTTACATTTATAAAAAAAAAATACATGTACATATTAGATAAATGATGAAATATTTTTAATGATTAAAAATTACGTGGAAACATTATGTAACATTGATTATTATTGCAAGCGCTGAAAAATTTTGTTTTCCATGTACAATTAAAAAATTAGCCATTCGGTAAATGCCACACGGTGATATTTAAATTGCCGCATTTTCTCATCCAACTGAGCACTTTGACTATAAACGTTATTTTATTATTATACGTTGCAACAACAGTTTGCTTAACGCTTAAACGATCAACTTAAAATTCTACACGCATTTCGAAGAAAGTTAGGCGGGGAGGGTAAATAATAATTCTCAATTATAGATCTGTCAGGCCGTAAAAAGGCAATTTTTCTTCTCTTTCTCTCTCTAAGGCAGAGCGAGGCTCTACTTGGCGCAAAATTGAAATTTATCATTGCAATGAAAGTGAAACAGGTAGAAGCAGGAGTTCTCCATCTCGCATCTCTCTTTCTCTCTATGTACATCATATTATGTATCGTAGTAAAAAATACTTTCTTTCGCTCGAACGTTAAATAATATAGACTTTTCTCGTTACTGTGTATTACATAATATCGAGGGGGAGTATACAAGTAATTATATATTTAAAAGTATATATTATGGCTCGGTTATACTAAAGAAAGATGACATTCGTGCGTACGATATCTATCTATACGCGAGATATAGATATACATATGTACCCCAAACTCTCAACGTAACGTTTAGCACAGTTCGCTCGAAAGAAAAAATAAACAGAATTAGATTAATCGCGCATACACCATTTTAACAATACGTCCCGAGTAATTAACAATAGTTTTCACGTGCACACTCGCATACATTTTCACAATTGCGATTCGCAGCTTGATCCAGTCGTCGTTCGCGCGGATCGCTCACTTTTTCAGGAGACTCGTTCTGAGCGGCTGCGAGCCCACGTTCAGGGCCAGTACCTTCGACACGATGTTGATGTCCTCCTGATTGCGCGTCCCTGCGCCTTGCAGATCGCCGGCTATGCCCGACTGATAGAGCAACTCCTGGATCTGCCGCGCCGGTGTCACCTGTTGCTGCTGCTGCTGCTGACTGAACTGTGGCCTCGCTGGCTGTCTGAAGCCGTTGAAGCTGCCGAAATTGTTGCTCCTCGGGACGAATTGTTGCTGCTGTTGTTGTTGGCTGCGTAGTTTCTCGTCGTTCGTTGGAAAGCTGTTGAAGCCAAAATTACCCACGGAATTGAAGGCTTCTTGTCGGTTGAATCTGTTCAGCTGAGCTTGATTGTTGTTGACGTTGTTATTGTTATTGACGTTGTTGTTTTTGTTGGGAAGGAAGAAACTGTCGCGTGGCTGGAATTGTTGGGCTGGTGCGAGACTCGGCACTTCGAGGCTCAAACTCGGCTGGAGCTGGACCGTCGTGCGAAACGGCACCACTGGCGTTTGGACGAAAGGTGGCACTTGCTGACGAATGAAGGGCGCATTCAATGGCCCTTGTTGCTGCTGCTGCTGCTGCTGCTGCTGAACTTGTTGGGGAATGAAATTTCCTTGCGGTATGGCCGGCTGAACAAAGTTCGATTGCACGTTTTGCTGCGGAATAAAATTGGCTTGTGGCTTCTGCTGCTGAACAAAGTTGACCTGTTGCTTTTGCTGCTGGGCAAAATTGACCTGTTGCTTTTGTTGTTGAACAAAGTTGGCTTGTTGCTTTTGTTGCTGAATGAAATTGGCTTGTTGCTTCTGCTGTTGAAGAAAGTTAGCTTGTTTCTGCTGCTGTTGTTGCTGAACAAAGTTGGATTGAGGTTGCTGCAGCTGCTGTTGGACGACTTGTTGTTGGACGAAGCTCGGCTGCTGCACCTGTTGCTGGGGCGGCTGGACGTTGTTGCTTCCTTGGAAGTTCTGCGGCAATCTCGGCAGAGGCAACTGCTGCACCGTGAACTGCTGCTGCTGTTGCTGCTGTTGTTGTTGCTGCTGCTGAAGCCGCTGCTGTTGCTGCTGCTGCTGTTGTTGCTGCTGTTGCTGCTGTTGCTGTTGCTGCAAGAGTCGCTGCTGCTGCTCCTGCTCCAGTAGCAGCTTCAGCCTCGCCTGCTCCTGAAGGAACAGCTGCTGCTGCTGCTTCTGTCGGAACTGCTCCTCGTAGGCCTGGCGCTGCCTCAGCAGGAACTGCGTCTGTTGCTGCTGCCGCACCTGCAGCTCGGCCAGCTGCTTCTCGAGCAGCCGCTGCTTGAACTCCAGCTGCTCCTGAAGGCTGAGCGGCTGCTGCTGGGCCTGGCCGCCTTTCGCGCCCGCCGGAGCGGCCTTGTAGAGCGGCACCACGCTCTTGGGTATGCCCCGCTCGTCCTGCTGCACGGTGAAGGCCGCCACCAAGGGCGCCTGGAAGATCTTCACTTCCTCGTCGTTGCTGCTGCTGCTGCTGGTCTTTTTGCCGCTCGACAAGGACTTGACGATCTGGACGATCTTGGAGCCGCTGTTGGCGGAGCTTTTGAGCGTGCCGTTGACGAGGGCCGACTGCAGCCTCACAGCCGGGGTGACGCTGCTGCTGCTCACGTTGAGCGGAGTCGCCGTGGGCCGTGGCGCGACCAGCGAGTTGGCGGCCGCCGAGGCCAGAT
Organism: Trichogramma pretiosum; assembly: GCF_000599845.2. Taxonomy (NCBI): domain Eukaryota; kingdom Metazoa; phylum Arthropoda; class Insecta; order Hymenoptera; family Trichogrammatidae; genus Trichogramma; species Trichogramma pretiosum. Next base: position 1,758,480 of record NW_019641710.1, on the reverse strand, counting down.
TGCCGCTCGCGCTCAGCTGCAGCGTCTCGGTCTTGGTGATCGGGCTCAGACTCACGCTCTTCTGGATCAAGCTCGATTTACCATCGGACGCGCTGGAATTCGTTGTCTTGGTCGTCGGGGCCGTTGTCGTCGGCTCGGATTTCGTCGTTGTGGGTGCCGGCGACGACGAGGCGGAGCTCAGACCCGAGCGCGACTCGACGGCATCCAGCAGCTCCGATTTCGTCTCGTAGATGGCCGTGGCTTTGTCAATGATCGATGGTATTACGTGATGCACCTGAAACAAATTTTCATGCGCTTAAAATGGCAGCCAGATTGATCGATTTCGAGAATCCGTGGAAGCGCCGTCGCAAGCCTCGTTTAATATGGGAAAAACAGTTTCTTCCGCTAATAACCAGAGCGAAACAAACGATCTTGAAGTGTTTCTCCGCGTAACTTTGCACTTGCTTGGCATCGTCCAAAGAGATAGCGGAGTTATGCGAAACAAAGAAACAATTATACCCGCGCAATTCATCCTTTTTCAAATTTGATTATATTACTTGAATGGTAAAGCGATCAAGATGTTATTTAGTTCGTTTACGAAGTGAAATCCTTCAAAATGCTCATATCGACTAAACTGTACGAATGATTGTGAAGTATTTTAAAGAATCGAAAAAATCTCTGCTGGCTTTTCACGTTTTCCCGCAAGAATTACTTCTCCAGACCTAGCTATTTAAAGTTTAACAAAGCTGTATCAGTCACGGCCAAATTATGTTATGGCTTGAGAAAAGTAATTATTTTTAAACGATGAAATATGAGATGATCCGAAGATTTTCATACATCTATGTGGTATGAATGCATCAAAGGAAAATGACTTTATGCGAGAAAAAGCTGACGCTGTACACTAAAACGCGTTTAATGGACCCGATGCCCAATGTCGCGTGCGGGATATTCGGACGGGGAAAATCGCATTTGATTTAAAATTGTCTCGTAAATAAACTGGTCGAGTTGATTTGGAAAAAAGTAAAGAAAAAAGACACGTATGTATTCGTGCGTATATAGCGCGGAAAAGTGCTCGGGAGTCGGCTTGCAATTCCAAAAGTTAATAATATAATGTGAAAGTCACCTTTACAGATGTCCACGCGCGTATATGAATATATGTACTGCACATGTGCGGCATTCGAGTGTATACATACACATACGCACACGTGGATGTTTCCGCGTGTTCAATAAATAAACGCGAAATACGAAGGCTTTCAGACTTGCCTTTGAGCGCGTCCATGCGTTTACGCATATATCAAACCGATACACACATGGAATAATATTCAGCTATGCAGTAATTTTTGAGCAAATGGTTCTCGACCGCCTCGACCTCCTCCTCCTACTTGTCCGGATTCTTTCTTTGAATAATATATTATCTACGAAAATATTCGTTAGAAAGCTACTTTACGATCTGTTTGTGATAAAGCGAGGAGCGGCGAAAGATAATAATTGCCGCGCGAGAATGTTTAATTGATCGGCGGCGCGGCACGGTACGTATTCCGCATGAGTCGAAAATCCATCGTGTCGAGGCGAGCCGCATACATAGCCAAGGAAATTACGGCGAGGATAAATAATGACGCGATGGCTAATCAATCACGCGCGGAAATTGAGCTCGTTACCGAGGTGTTGCGTTTTCTCGTATTAGCGTCGGGATGGCGCGCGCGATTTGGTCCGCCCCGCGTCTGATTATATGCAGCTCCTGCACAGCAGCCACAGCGGCGTAATTTGTGTATCATGGAAAAATTAATGGGTTCCGCGCGGGCTCGTATTGCATCATCGCGAATCAAACTACTACTTTGACTCGCGGATGATGGCTTACCTGAACGCCTTTGGTGTAATCCTTGGGCGGTTGCGTCTTCTTGCCAAAGTCCTTAACGGAGTCGAGGTGCTCGTCCTTGGCCAGGTCGAGCTTGTCGCTCTCGACGAAGCTCGAGTTCTGGAGCTTGTCCTCGCTGGGCAGGTCCTCGTCGCTGGGGAATCCGGCATCGAACGAGTAGCTCGCGACCTTCTGCTTGGAGATCTCGAGGAAGTCGTACTTGTCGGTGGCGGCGTCAAAATCGAAGCCGCCGCCTAGGTTGCCGTTGCCGTTGCCGTTGGCCGTCGAGCCGGCGCTGTTCTGCTCGGCCGACTCGGCCTCCAGGTCCACCAGGGCCTTGAGCAGTGCCCGGCGGAGATTCTTATCGAGCTTGACGGGCGGCGGCGGCGGTGGAAGGGACGTCGTGGCCGACGAGGACGACGAGGCCGCGGCCACGAGGTCGTCGTCATCTTGAAACTTGTCCGGGACGTCGGCGCCGCTGGCCAGCGCCAGCAATGCTATCAACACTAATGCTATTGTTACCTGCGAAGAGAGAACGAATCGGGTTGAGTCGAGACGATCGATCGCAATAGATGACAGGACTTTTGCATGTTAAACGAGCGAGTTGAAAAGCAAAGGAAGCTAAGCAATGTCGGAAGTAGAAGCGAGTCAAGGAAGGATAAGCAGCTGGGGTTCCGGGTGCGATACATGCGATTATATTATTAAGATATCATATCGTGGAAATGCTCATGTAAAACACGAGTCGGAGAGCGAGATAGAGGGAGCGAGAGAGAGAGCAACAATGGGCCCGAGTCGCTTACACGTGCGAGCGATATACTCTCGGTGCAATTAAGCCCGAGAATCCGCGCGCAGATAAATGCGAAAAAACGCGTCTGCGTATACGTATAATATATGTAGGAACGTGTACGCGCGCGGAGGGTCTGGTGCCGCGCAGTTACGCGTGTGATTAGATTATATACACGGATTTTCCATTATAAGTCGCGAGCGCGCATATAATATGTAATTAGCGGCGGAGCAGCGCCTTGTTATACACTGTGTATACACACAGACGCACCGAGAGCACTGCACACGGCTATACCATGTACGGCGCGTCGAGCGCGAGAAATTACGTAAAGGCGAGCGAGGCCCAATACGAGAAAGAGAGAGAGAGAGAGAGTAAGAGAGGTGCATCATTCCTCGCGCGTTAATATGGAAGCGGAAAAGGATCCTCTACATGGCGCGCGCGAGCACCTATACCTGTAAAATAGGCTCGAATCGTATATCTGTCACGAGTCGCGCGAGCAGCTATACTTGGGCAATCGGCAATATGCCTATTACATATTATGATACCTGCATCGTTGCTCTTTTTTTAGCTCCGACACGATCTTTTTTGACCGTCGAGCCATATACAAATTACAATACTTGGACCATTACTCTTGCGTTGCTGTTTTTTTTGTGCCCAATAGCTCGTGGCGCGAGGCTTTTGTTGTACTTGGTCAGAGTATAAAGTATAACAAGGCCCACATTGTGTTTTCTTTTTTACGAGGCCATAGTGCGTCTCGAATCGTTACACTGCGTCTCGAGCGCTTCTTCCCCCCCCGAAAGAATCGGCCTCTTGTCATAATAATTTTGACTTATTATTAAGAGCACGTGTGTGAGTCGAGCACGTCTCGAGGTCGAACTCTTGTTCGCGCGCGAGATCATGCGCGCATTCGAAACTTTCATTTTTAAACCCGTGCGTGTGCTTTAACTACAAGTGCTATGCACAAACGTAATTACGGATTTTCGTAAAAATACTTTTGGCAAAAATAACTTTTTGCCTCTGCGCCCATGCAACGAGTGAGCATGTGTGTGTACTGCGTATGTGTGCGCGCGTCCGCTACGTACAGCTACACTTTCCAAGCCCCGCGTGCGTGTAAAATATAAATAATATAATCAAAGTGGAGCACGCAGAATACTTTTGAAAGTGAAACTGCACCTCCTGCATCTCTCTCTCTCTCTATACGTATTATAATATATTACACGGACGTCCAGGCATTAAGCTTTTTGTAACAAGGTCAGGCGCGCCGCGTTAAAATAGAAATATAAATAATAATAAAAAGCTCTCTGCTTATCGGAGCTTTTCATCCGCACGCGTTCGAGCGAAATCTCGGTGCGGCGCGCCGCGTTTAGTTTTTACCCTCGGCGAGCGAAAGTCTTTCGGACTCGAGCGACTGTACACACTACTTTGCGGATTCGCGAGAAACGGCCGATCGCCGCTTGGCTTCGCTTCATTGCGCTAACTACGTAGCGGCGTAAAATAAATATTATATATGCGGCGTTACGACTCGCGAGGCTCGATACTCGTGCGAGGGTGCGCAGAGCTTCGCTCGCGCAAAGCGAGAAAAGATGATGGGCTTCGAAAATCGTCGGCTCTCCCGCGAGCACACACACAATTACGAGAATACACGTAGTTGCAGGAATATGGTTGCGCAACGCATAATCATTGTCCTTCCTTCCTTGCAAATTCAACAAAAAGCAACGACGCCGCGCTAATCATAATCATAATGGCCTTTGGAAATTTAGCTCTTATCGGCTCCAAAGTACACACACTCGTATAAGGCGTGAGAAATAAAGGTACGTCGGCTCGAGGGTTGATGTAGCGAATTACACGTTGCTGGATTGGGCTTTCTCGCGAGCGCATCTCTCTCTCTAATGCGCGACGATTGCGACTGCACAGCTGTTGTTGTTGTTTTACACCGCGTATACCTCTGCGATCTGTGCTGTTGCGTGACTCGGGCTGCGCATAGATAGGTGCGTGGAGCGACTAGCCGATATTAGAAGGCGAGAAGAAGAGAGATGAGAAAATTGATTGGCCGCGCGTCGACGCGATTGAAACTTTCGGTTTGTCCAGAGATGGCATAATAACGAGCGAATCCGCGATGACCAAGACTCGAGTTAGCGTCCGGTGCAGCGAACGCGATCTGCTACTTATCTGCGCTCTATACCGAGTTAGGCTAATTTTTCCTTTCACCGTTTCTGTACCTCGACGTGAATATAATATATACGTATACTCGCGCGCGTTCAGGAAAATCAGTTCAGTTACACGGAAACCACAACGAGATCTGCGCGCGGATGAAACGATCACGATTTTAATCTCGGCCGCGCGTCCATCTATGCATACACTGGATGTGTACCGCAGTAGGCTTACACATACACGGCTCGCGTAGGAAGGAGCAAAATTTACTTATAATGTTTGAACAGCGTAGCGAATCACGTTCACTGCCAAGAGCCAAACGTTTCAACGTCCTTTTTCCACGACGATATAATTATCGCTTGACAAATATACCCGACTGCCTATAGATATCGAACCTTTGCACTTTTATACACACGGACGTATGAGAATTGTCTTTTCTATAAATCATGTTTTTTATCGCAGTCCGCTCGTTTATTTTTCTATGCGGCGTCCTGGCGTTCCTTCTGTCACGGGCCAAATTATACTTGGAGAACAATCATGAATAATAATGCAACTTACGTATAATATCGTATACGCGCGGCAAAGATAAAAAGCTCCGCATGCTCCATTTGAAACGCGCGATTATGCGTCTTCTCTTTCTCCGAACAGTGCGAAAAGTCAGAAAACATGTGCACACACACACATACGGACGCAGAGTTGCAGCAGCGCCTCCGAAGCTTACTTTCCATTTCCTTCCAGTGCGGCACATGTGTGTATGTGTATTCATGTAGAAGCGCATCTATATAAGTACATCTATTCTATCCAAAGCTAATAAGAGAGAAAGCAGCAGCAGCAGCAGCCCCGGGTCTCTCGTGTTTTGTCGATGCTGCTCAGACCCCACCTCATTAACAATGGAATATCTTTGCTGTATAATCGCGCGCAGCTATATGGCGCACTTGGGACATTTAGTATCGGTGCGCGCACGTGAAAAGTCGCAAGTAGAATTGCAGTATTATGGACATTAGCCGAACGAGTCGGAGCTACGATCGTCGAGAGTCGAAGATTAATAGCAATGGTGTTAATCGACTTTACACGACGATATCGGTCCGACCAATGCTGTTGTTATTGTTATTATTACATTATGTTGACTCGAAATTTTCACCGCAGCGCGTGAGTGAATATATAGTAGCGCACAGCAGATCCACACATTTACTGTATATACATACACACACACACACGTGGCGCGCGTATAAGATTATAAGAATGACACGATTGTGTTGCGCGAGCTCCTATAATGTGTGTATACCTTTATTATATAGGCGTACTTATATACGTGTGCCGCTTCGAGCACAATGTCGTGTTAAAGCCGCGTGTTTATTAGCGCGACAAACATTAGGCTTTTGTTCGATCGCCGCCTGTGACGCGCGCATCCAATACCGCAGCTGCGGCTAATACGATGGCAAATTTTTCCCTCTACTCCGACACACAAAATACGTGTTTGGATATTATTATTCCTCGGATCGTCACTTGTAATTATTCTCCTGCATTGCTCGTACGTATACATATACGCATTGGAATTTCATTATCGAAGAGCCATATTCTGCCAGCGCCATATATCGCGGCAAATTCTAAATTTACTACCGCACGCTCGACTCGTGATTTTATAGCGGCCAAGGCGGCTGAGCATATGCCATATACTCCAGGATCGTATGGATCGGAGGTGAAAGAGCCGCGCGTCTCTAATTTGCGTTTATGCGCGCACGCGAACCCAGAGAACGAAAGAAAAAAATGAAGAGGATGACGACGACGAGGAGGTGGCGCGAAAGTCCAAGTGACAATTGCGATACAGCCTCCTTTTGTCGCGCTCGAGCTAGCTGTCGTTAATCTCGTCGCATTAAATAGGCAACGTACGAGCAGCTTGACGTTCGGTTCATTTGATCTCGTCATCGTCGCTGCACCATCCCCAACACTTTTCTTTGCTCAATTGCAGAAGCAGCTTGTAATCCTGCAATTGTCTTATGTAAATGTAATATTTACAAGCTCGAGTTAATTACAAAATAGTCAGTGGGCCATTTACACGTACTCGACACAAGGATCAAGTAGGAGGCCTACGTGTAAGCACCGCTGCACACTATATTAAATCCAACGCGTTAAGCCACGAAGTTCAGCACCATTATACGCCAATCAGCGATGATAAATCTCCCTGGCTCCTTCCTATAAATCCAATCTTCGGAAGAACATTGTCGAAAAGACGAGGTGAAAAATCATTCTCAATTATATATTACACATATATATTTAATTCCATATAGTACCTAGACATAACGCAATTACAAACTGGAGAGTCTCGAATCATCAAAGACGCGCACGTGATTGTTAATATCATTATAAGCGGCAAGGTACGCGTGTGCGAGCTGTGCACTCGAGTACGGCATAGAAATACAAATGGACTCGGCGCTCATCGGCGCGTCGTCGCGAGCTTTTCTCACGCGAGGGAAAGCCTCACCCGGCCTCTGGCCGCCACGTTTGATAAAGTGGACGCCTAAGGATGCCGATAAATCCGCCAAGCTTCGTATACGGCGATTTCGAGTGCTCTTTTCTCTCGGCCGCCTAGCCGCGCCGATAAAAACTCACACTTACGCGCATATTATGCAGCGATAATAATGGCTCGCGAGCGGCGATCTCGAGCGCGGCACATACGAATGCTCGAGACTCGAAAGCGATCGCGATGATTTAGCGCGCGGCCATTTGGATCGCATCGAGCTTACAATGCATCGACTTTCGTTCGCTTCATTAGGTACTAATCGATCGATCGATCACTCGATCATTTAACTATTATATTGGCTCGAGTGCGTACAGCGCGTATTATGCGCGAAATCGAGTTACCTCGCTTACACAGATGTAATGACCGCATGATGGACGAGTCGCGCGCCGATCGACGCTAATCGATCTCCAGGCGCACGCACATTTTCGGCAGTTTCAAGCAAATACGTGACTCGCGAATAAATTCGTGTACGATAAGCCAAGCGGCGGTATTTATGGATCGTCTGGCCGTTTAAATCTATGTGTGCGCTACAGGGTTACGATCGGTTGGTTGGAAAACAAAAGCGTTATTCGCTTACACGCGCGTATATATTATTATAGAGACATTGCAAGTGGTAATGGTGAAGCGGCTCCTCTTCCTCGTTAACCTCGCGTCGACACTCGTTTAATAATTGCATTGCTCAGTGCATAGGTTCACGTAACGCCTCGCGATCGCTCGGGACTCTCGACTTACGACGACGACGCTGTTGGCTTGGAGCCAAGTTTTTTTGTTCTTTTTACATAATGCAGCCGTGGAAAAGAAGATTGACAAGCGGGTGTTGGAAAAAGTGTCGGGAATTTCTGCAATAATCGGCTTATTTTATAATGCGCTGGAGCGCGAGGAATGCATAAAATAAATACGCGCTTTTGCACATCTATACTATACGTAGAGAGAGAGAGAAAAAGAAGCGACGACACGGTCCGCGCGAGAGATGAAAGTTAGAAAGCGCGTGATGCGCTTAAAGGGGCTGTTGCTGCTGGCGCTGCCTTTTACATTTTCTGAATTATGTCAAAAATATCGGAAGATGACTCGCGCGCTGCGTCGAGAATAATGCCGCATTATTGTGCCGTGCGGTCGAGAGAGTGAGAGAGCTCAAAACGAGTCGAGAGATAGAGAAAGACGGGATTGATTGCATTGCTGGTTTGGCTAATGACCCTGATGACCATTTAATAAAGAAGAATCGCTCTTTCAGCGAGTCGTTGCCTTTTTTTTCCTTTATATAGATTCTCGCAGATATGCGCGCGACATGTACAATGATAATTCACCGCGAGGCACATCCGTCAAGAAAGTTGCCCAGCGCGTGCATACCGCGCCGCGAACAGGTTACCGCAGCACGGATGGGACAAAAAAAAATTAGTCACGAAATTCCGCCGATCCGAAAAGTGTCAGCTCGGCGCATTTTCATGAGCGATCGATCGAATTCTCAATCAAAAGCGTGACGGAGATAAATCGCTTCCGTCGTGGCGATCTCGCGGTAGCTGCTGCTGCTGCTGCTTCTGCTGCTGTCGTGGCGCTCGTGGTCGAGATCGCGCGCGTATGTATATGCACTTCACGGATCAGCGACCTTCACACAGTTTTTCTGCGCGCGAGAAAGCACGAGCTGTGCCGCGTACGTATGATCGCGACGGGTCATTGGCTCCCGCAGCTGGCCCCCAACACATCGAAGCTCTTCTAGCTGCTCGCCACATATTCACACGCACATACGACTCGAGAGCAGCTTGTATTTTATAAATATACGCTATATTATTCATTGTACATTATGAATTGGAAATCGCACGTGTGTGCACGGCTACTCGTTTATATAGAGAGGGAAAGTCGGCCAACTTTCGCTGGCGCGACCAAGAGACGCCGCCGCGGTGACCATATCGGCTAAGTTTGCAAAATTTACGATAGGGCCGCGCGGAACTCGGAGCTTCGCTTATCGCTCGCGATTCTCTTATTTAAAATGCACGTGCCGTCTTAAATTCGGTGCCATGCGCGCCACTCGACGCTATCGCCGCGCAGCGCAAAAAGAGAAAGAGAGAGAGAGAGAAAAGAAAGAAAGAAAAATACAGAAACAGTCGCGAGTGACATTTGTATGGCGAGCAGCCGAGATGATATCTCGACGAGTAACGTACGGCCGATAAGGGAATATTTCGAATTTGTGGCTATTTATACGCCGAGTACCTGAATGAGATTGTAAACAAAGTGACGTCGACGTATATATAAACTGCCATTAGCATCTTTACGGACCATTCGAACTTTTTTGCCTCCGCGCGGATTTCTCTCGAAGCTCGAGTGAGATTTCGCATGCGTCGTAAAGCTCGAAACGTTGGCTCCGTTTACTACGAAACTTGTCTCGATGATCGTTGGAAAAGTTCAAAATAATAATTAGTCCCGTGCGTCGTAAATTTGATTTACGACTGGGCTAGAGGATCGCAAATGCGCGATCCCCTCCCCGGGATTTGCTCGTCGCATCGGCATCGATCGGCTGCGCGAATCTGGAATACACGACGATCGGCCGCAGAAGAGAAGGACGCGTTTCCCAAAGCGACCTTGAAATCTACGGAAAGCCAAGTCCGCGTCCCCGGGATGCGTTCCTATAATATGCCAATGTCTCTCACTCTCTTTCTCCGCGTTTGGCTCGGTCACAGGTACTCGCCGATCCGCACTTGCGGACGAGCGTCTCGATCTTGGAAATGGAAAGGCAAATCGATCGGCTCTACGAAGCAGCAGCAGCAGCAGCCGAGCTCTTACTCGTGTATATGTATTTGGCTTGCGCACATAGCTGCGAGCTTTCTGCGACTACTATAGGTAAGTCGTGCCGCGCCGAGCTCGCGCACATATACATACAGGCGCGAAATCGAGACACGCCCGCGGGGCAGATACGTGCATGTACGGCCTGCATGCGGAGAAAAACTTTCTCTCGGCGCTCTATGCACTCGTTGATGCTGACTTATACCTCGAGTGCAGTACCTTTTGCCCGGGCCTGTAATGCAGCTGCGAGTAGAAATACACGTGTGTCTGTGTCAGTGTGCCTATGTGTGCGCAGTAAGCTACCAAAGAACCATATGCACGTCTATACGCGCGAGCAGAAAAAGAGTCAACGATTGCAGAGAGCTTCTTATCGATCATTTGCATCGAGCGCAGTTTCACCTGTCTTTTTTTCCGGTTTTTGAGGTCAGCGCGCTTGATCCGAGCAACGACCCATTCGACTCCACTCGACGGACTCAAAAATGCACTCGATCGTGTCCCCAGCGATGAATTTTTCTCCAACAACGCGAATGAAAAAATTAGCCCGTTAACTATACGCAGAACAGACTTTTGGAGCTTGTCACTTGCATTAGGGTGTACATAGAACATGTCAGCGGTGCGCTAGGCATCCACGGCCATTCATCAGCGACGATAATAGCTGAATAATAAGTTTGCGCTTCTTCGAGCTCGACGTGGCACACGTATTACAAGCACAATCGCACTTTGCAACTCGGCGCTCTGCACACAATGGCACGAAATTCAATCGCTATATTATATGCTCGGGACTGGGGACGCGCGTGGCAGTCGCTTTTTGAAATGCATCTCGCGACACGTGTCTTTTCACACGGAGCCGACTACTATTATGTATGCAATAAGCATGTAACTGCACTGCTGCTGCCGCGGCATCTTTCACGTATCCGAGGATGCCATCTGGCGCGCGAGTCCCGAGCTCTGCCTTTTACTCTCGCGGGCTCCCTTTTTTTTCCTTTTTGTCTTTCCTTTTTTAATTCGCTCGCGTATGAATCGCTCATATATGTAAGAGCTGTGCACGATAGCCTCTGGCTACGTATAATCGCGTAGAGTCTGCGTGCGTCTACGATTGTTTTGCCCGTACAGAATATTATATGTACACTCACCCGCGCACGACAGCTAGGCTCGAGATGCTGGCAATTGCCTCACAGATCCTCGACGAATCAAACTTCTAAGCGTGTATACGTATTGAGAATGAGAGGGTACAAGTGCGCGTACGAAGCCAGTGATTGATAGCTATCGTTGCAGCTTTTACGCCGCATTGTTTCGCGCCAGTACCTTTTCAATTTGTCCTCGTCGTCGATGGCTTGTTACAACAACAACAACAACAACGGCAAAAAAGAAGAAAGAAGAAAAGAAAGAGAAAAACGTTTGTGCTTTTGCACGAGGAGAAAAGCGCGTAAATATATAATAACATCGTCCTCGGCGAGAGTCTCGAGCGCAATTATACGTCGCGAGCACATCGACAAGGGAGTATACCTGCTGTGTACGCCGTATCAATTGACATGTGAGCCCGGCCAGAAGATTATAACGTACACGCGGGGCTTTTACGACGCGCCGTCGTAATGAGGCTTTTTTCCTCGCAAAAGTCGATATTTAAATTTGACGACTTTGTTTTGGCGCAAAATTTTATAACCGTCAGCTGAGCGAGAGGCTCGCTCGCGATCGTATAATAACGCTCCCCGAGCCCGGCAGAAGATCGTTAAACAAAAAACGTTTTACGATGATTCATGGCTTATACAACTTTCTTTCTACATATACACACAGAGTCTCAGCTCGCTCTCGCCTCGTCTTCTTTCTCCTTGAAAAAGGTACATCGTTTTGACATTCTGAAACGCAGGCCACGAGAGAGGCCCGAGTTGTTAAAATATGTATAAAAAAAGTTTACGTGCACTTTGTCGTTTACGTGTGTATATACGTGTGTCCGTGCAGGGCGTGTGTGTACTCGACGTGGCAGCGTCGTTGCACGAGTACGACGCGAGACGTCTCATCCTCGAAGCTGCAGCTGAGCGGCAAACTTTCGCTTTTTAGAAGTTTGACAAGTAGCTCGAGAGCTGCCGATAAAGCTCCGAGAGTCTCGTTTTGCGGATGAAAATGAACGCGACGCCGCACGCGGCGATCGGCTTCGCGTACATAGTAGTCCCGTGCACCGTTGCAGAGATCACGACGTTGCGGCGCTCGACGTATCCAATTGGTTTCCCTCGAAAACGGCTACTACTCGCTCGAGCTACGCCGAGCCGTATCACCGATTGGCGAACTAGTTTCTGCAGACGTCTGCGCCGATAGGAGCTGACGCGAGGTCACGAACTCCTACATCCTAATCGTATGTATCTGCAACTGTATTTTGCTTTCCTTACGGCGCACCGCCGAGTGCATTTAATAGCGGATCGCGATCGGCTCCGCAATACGAGATCTCGAGCTCGAGATAAGACTCGAGTCAATCGTGTTTACGAACCGATCGAAACAAAGATGTAAGCTCGGAAAGACGACGCCGAGGACGAATTTATTCGCGGCAGCAGAATCGACGTATCAATCAACATAAGAGCAGCAACACCTCTCTCGAACGCGGTGACATTTTCTTTTTCGCTCGCTGGATCGATCATTTGTATACGTGCACATGCGCGCATGTAACGAGTGGAATAAGCGAGTACACGGCTCGCTTTATCCGCTGCACCGATCGAGCCGATCGTTCGCGCGTCTCTCGGCACTCGCGCATACAGAGAAATTGTACGGATCTCGGGGAGCGATAAATCATCGCCGCATCGACAAAGAACAAATTTTCCTCTCGACTTTTGTACATCTTGTGTGTAGAGATAAAAGCTCAATGTTTATATATAAGAATTTGCTGCGTGTCCGCGAGAAGCGATGATGCGGTCGATCGCGACAAATCTTGGCCGTCTCTTGGTGCCAAGCGAGTTGTGGCCGAGCAGCAGCAGCAGGTGAATCAATCACGCATACACGTATACGTGTACACGAGATGATAAACGAGGACGATACCGCGAGTAAGCACATTGGCGAGAGACGCGATATCGCGCGCCATCGGCTTGTCCCGCGCCAAACATATAGAAACTTTCCGTGCGGCGCTTCCGTCACGCAGAAGCAGCAGCCCTGGAGCGCGATATCCACTGCATAGGAAGCTTGGCTCGGACGCAAGTGTGTATACGATCGCAAATATTATTATTACGTTAATACATATAGGCATGGGCGTGACGCGCACCGTACGAGATCGCGTTACGGCGCGAACAGTGCGATCATTGCGAAATGGCTCGTGGCTCGCTTTAATGTACGATGCGATGAAAGCTCAAACCGGCTAACATCCTATATGCATTCGAGCGGATGTACGCACTTTTGCGCACGCAACTCACACGGACACGGGCGGATACTTTTTCTGGCTCATCGCAAAGAATAAGGGAGATCGCAATTCAACGAGTAGACGTGCCTCATACGTGAAACGTTTGACGTGCTTCGGAACTGTATGCTTCGTAAGCTTATTATACATATAGAGATGCTCCGCTGCGAGCCTCTACACACACACACACACACATACACATACACACATGCACGTATGAAAAATCGCTGAAAGTACTAGTTGTATATGCATTTATGTATGCAAGAAAGTGCAATATAACAACGACGTGTGTGTGTGTGTGAGCGCAAGAGCATTTAGAAGCTTATATAAGCCGCGAGCTGATATCGCTGGGCTCGCTGCAGTACGTGCTACGTTTGATAGGATGTAGCCCACGTATATTACAAGAGATGCATGTAAGTCTCAACTTCGTTAAGGAGATCTCGTATATATATACTTTTTGTTCTCTTCTCGCGTTGCCATAGCCACTCGGTATATACAGCAGGGAGATGGCTTGCCTCGTACGGCGCGGATCGAGTGTCGACTGTCGACGTCGTTATTACCATGTTATACTCGGTAACGATGACGTATATATTATAATGCCCGATCGTAAGCAATTGCGCCTGGATCACGATCCGCGTATGCAACGTACTATGTATGCCTCGTATACGTAGCGCCGCATGAGTTTGTATGTACGTTCAGGGCTCTCGAGCTGGATGATCGTTTCACGCAGTTGGTATCGACTCTCGCTCGGACAGATGGGACGGAAAAATCTGCGTACACTATATACTATATACTAAGGTCTTATGCAGCTCGCGCCTCCACGAGTGCCTCGAACATGTATGCAAACAGTTTCGATCGAATATTAATTTAATACGTGTACACGCAGTCTCATAAACGCTCGTAAAACCTGTCCGCGATTTCAGTTTATCGACTGCTGACTGAGAATGCGCTTGTATTATGCGCTGCTTAATGGGCCACGATCGGTATTAGTATATACCGATTCTGCCAAGCGCCGTGTCTCATGACCGTCGGTGTGCATATCGAACGTCGTTTGTAGTACATTATATAAATATGCTCGTGCACGTTAATCCGCTTTACACCCACACATGTATTTATCGCTGCTTAAGTACTCGCCAATTATGTGCTTGAGCACACGGTACGTAGTGTCGCATCTCGATCGAGTCCAGCACGAGTCTCGAGTGTCGATTCGCTAACGGGACGATCGCGAGTGGACCGAGCTGATGGCGTATTTTGGGATCGATTCGTGAGCAAGGCCGATGAAAAAAAGAGAGTCGGGAAATCGACACGCATCGTCTCGAGCGAACTAATAATGAAGAGGCTGCGTTACATTAACACATTTTTATATGCTTTACATGCAAAGTTTGGCGTAAGTGGAGCGCTACAACGATTATAAGCGGATGCGCATTAACGCGGATCGGCGAAATTTTTGTTTACCTTCGACTGTACTCGAAATTTCGCTCGAATCGGTACGTATAGCGACGCGAGCTATCCACAGCTCTCGTATGCAGACAGATATGGATCGTTATGTGGTCGGTGTAACTGCGCGCACGCGACTATCGGGTACAATTTTCACAGCTCGTATAATCCCACCCGCATAATGTATCGGCATTTCTCAGCGCTCGGCTATGCTCGTATAATCGACCTTCTCGAGAATCGATTCTATATACTCGCTGAGAAAGCCATAAGCGTGTGTGTGTAAGTACGTGTGTGTGGCTTTCCCGTTCCGGAATCCTTTTCTTTCTCCTTCTCTCTCCTTCCCCTTTCTCTCTCTCTCTCTCTCTCTCTCTCTTTTCTCACTCTCTTAATATCACAAGATACACGTTCGAAACAATTTTCCCAAGCACCACCGCATGGAGCATTGAAATCTCGCGTGAAATTTTAATCGATTTTCCATATTTTTCGAAACGGCTTGCCCCCTCCTCCTGCAGCGATCGTCGTCGCTTTTATAAACGGAGCTCCGAGGTTTTTGAGCTCCTCTTTTTGGAATCCTATATTTAATACACAACTGGTACGTGTGGGGTACACCATAACGATCTCGAATGCGCGTAAACTCAAACGGCGGCTTTTTGACGTTTCGCTCCTCTTGTAATTATAAGGCCGCGTATACCGTATGAGAGCTGGAAGTGTGTGTAATATAGGTAGGAAGGCATCGCGTGCGAGCAGAGTTTCTGACACTCGAGTTCGCACATGCTCGAAACGAACTGCAGCAGCAGCAGCAGCGAAAGAAAAACCGAAAGAGATTCAATTAAAGGTGCTTATTACCGCGCGCCAAGAGAATTCAATGAGCGATTGTTGATGCATTTTTACGCTCGAATATTACAGGCCGGCCGTTGCGCGAGTCCACGGGATACACTTATATGCATGTCGAGGATTATTGTTAAAGTTGCGAGAGATGAAAAATTAAGCCGGCGCGCATAATGCGCCTGCCAGCCTCGAATGTGCTCGGATCATTGAAACGTGTAAAGCCAAAGCTACCTAGATATGCTATACATATATGTCTACAGAAGCGGAAGCGAAAGGAAAAACGAAAGTAGTCGAGAGCACGTGGATCGGATCAGCGTCTCGGGAGCTCGAGTCTCGCTGCTGGAAAGATCGCTCGTACGCATCTATATCAATTACCGATTGGATCACCTTATGGGACGACGACGACGACAGCAGCAAACGATTACCGCGTGCGCAGCATTTATATGTTATGTGTTCGACGCGACGACGATTAGGCCGCAGAGTCGATTCGACGACAATTACGCTCCGCGATGAATATCGCCGCGTGCAAATTCGAGAACAAATGCCGATGTTACGCGTCGCATGATGTACATAAACTGTCGCGATTCAAACTCGTACTCGAATACATTTTTTTCAAAACTAGCGGCAAACTTTTAAGCCACTCCATAAATCATTGTTAGATTCACACGCTCCTTGGCAGTTTTGCGCGAGCCGAGAGATAAATGCCTCTATAATACAGATACGTATGTATAAGCTGGTGCAGGCATAAGCACGTGCTTTATTGTGTCTAAGTGTGTGTGTGTGTATGCGGCAGTCGCTCGAATCCGGCATTCGTTATTACTGTATAACACAATCTGAAAGGCCGCACGTAGTGCACGTCCCACGCCTCCTCCAGGGTATATTGTACCGATCGTCTGCAGAGTGGAGTACGCGAATGTCACGCTTTCCGTTGCGCAATATTGGCCCCCAATGCAACCTATACCTATACAAAGATGCTGTCACGACGAGAGCTGCACAACACAATCGGCGCTTTGAAAAAACCATGTATATAAGAATAAACACTTGGAGCGTTGAGCCGTGACGCCGCCGCCGCCGTCGCCGAGCGCCCGGATAATAGAGAGAGGCACTTGCACCCAAATAATTGTGCCTTTCGATGAGAAAAGCGGAGCACGTTCGCACTTTTATTCCGAGAAGCGGCGCAGAGAGACTAGAGAGGGAGAAAAAAAGTGGCGGACGATTGTCGCGCGCGCGGCTATATTTACATTCTCGATACACAGAAGCGCGACGAAACAAAGTATATGCATACTGCACCGATTCGCGCACCAGTAACGATCTCTGCTCTCCGTGCGTTACTCTGCAAAGTGCGTCCATCCGTGCGCACTTTGTAATTATGTAGAAAACAGAGTCGACTGGTGCGCGAGGCAGATGTCATGCTCGCCGATTTTCCTATTACACATTAGTATCGTCCTGTGTATAGGATGCGTGTGAAAGTCCCGCGATATCGGCTAATAAACATCGCGAATTTGTCACAAGTGCGCAGATATCATCGTGCGCGCGCGTAATGTCCACTTTTATTGCGCTCTAGGCCTGCGTGCGCGAGCCACTGACCGTTTGATCTGCGATAATTGACGGCTTGCGGCCAAGCAAAAGCCTCTAAACGACCATTCTTTTTCTCCCTTCCCTCTTTCTTCTCGCTTTCTGTAATGAATATTATTAATGTCTCGGCGAATATTAGCCGACCAATGTTATGCTCTCTCCGCGGGAATAAGTGATGTAGTGCACGCACTTTCCAACGCAGCTGCCTTGTTGTATGTTGAGAGTCTGCGCCGAGCAAAAGTGCCGAGAATTTAATTAATTTCATCGCACGCTCGCTTTTTCCTCTCTATCAAAAATCACGCTCGGATTTGATTTAATTTTATTTGCGCCGTGTAAAACTTCTTTTACAAATTCGCGAGAGAAGACGAGATCCAGAGTCAACTTGTTCGATTTTTTTATTATTATTTCAAAGACGCAAGGATCGCACCGTACTCGCATCTAATCTACGGTATTTGTGCAATACGTAATATGTTTCTTCAAGTTAATTCGAAAGTAATACGATTACAGAACCCAGATAGCACTACTAGTCTGCGAGTATCCGGTTTTTAGAGTTCTACTCAACTCGAACTCGACTAATCAGGATCATGTGGAACACGAATCGAATCGAGAAAATTCGAGTACCCGAATATTTTCGGGGATTCATCTTTTTTCGAGTATTTGAACTTTGCAGTGTCTTTGTTATCTTAAAAAACTAATTGTTAAATTTATTTATTTGAATGATTCATAATGGGTAGTATACAACATTAAATAACACCAAAGACTGCAAATATGCTTATTGACATCACGAGCTTTGATCTCTGGCCGCCAAGCAAATGTGATATAAATCTTGGTTCATAAACTTCTCGACGATGGGTTCACAGACCTCAATTGGCAGCCTTTGGTGGAACAACTACCAGAAAGGATCCAGTGCCCAGGAGCGGAAAAATCCTCTCGACATTTTCTCACACAGATGCAAAACACAAGCCTCAACAAGTGTTTTCGGGAATTTCCACCAATGCATCCAGGGTGCTATCAGGTTGATTTCCAAATAAGAGGATTGCTTCACCACCTCTTCGGGTGGTAACTGGATGAGGTCGTAGAACGACAGACTCGAATTTACCTTCAACTTTTTCGCTTTTCTCACGAATCTTTTGTTATTATACAAACATGCTTGGAGATCCGCCGACTTGTCGAACAATTCATAGTCGGCGAAAACTTTCATGAGCGTCAGGGCGTCACTTCGGTCTAGTTGGTATCCTCTCTCCTCTAGACAATCGACGACGATCATAACAGCGGACGCCATTCTCAATTTATGATGGAGCAACGTGTCATGTTGATGTCGTACTAATTTCACAGTGAAATGACTCTCGTTGGGAAAAACGAAGCTGGACAGATCACCGCCATTATCCAAGAGTATACCGACCAGCTCCGAATTGAGATTCGCCACGGCTAATTGCAGCGGCGTCCGGCCTAACTTGTCCCGGGCGTCGACCTGCACCTGCTGATCGAGTTTTTTGTTCATTTTGAAGAACAACTCCGCAAAGTCACAATTGTCTTTTCTCTGGCAAATAAAATGTAAAGGTGTCAATCCCTCCTCGTCGGCCATATTCGGGTCGGCACCGGAAGTCAGCAATCGGAGAATCTGTAGTTTAAACTCGTTAGCCACAGCATAGTGTAGGGCTGTTCGACCTAACTTGTCTCGAGCATTGATGTCAACTGTTTTCTGGATGTCTTCGACAATTCTGAAGAATATCTCCGTTAAGTCAATATCGAAGTCTTTCATAGGACAAACAAAATAAGACTTTTCCGTTGCGCAGCGCAGCGGTTGAGAAATACTCGATTGACTCGCGTTTTTTTGAGTACTCGCACACCTCTGAACTAAATAGTACTACGGGGGCAGCTGCAGCTTGAGAACTTAAGCGGAAATCCAATGTGTACGTATTGGCCGAGTACAGTACAAGCTGAATAGAGCTCGACAGTGGTGGGCAAAAGGTAAATCATCGATCGTAACATTGTAGAAAATGCGAAGCAAATCAGACTACGATTGATTATGCTCGGAAGGTGAGAAACAATTGCGAGAGAAAAACAATAATCTGTGGGTAATTAAAGACGGTTTGCGTGTGATAGATATGAGCCTCGTTCATGTGGACACATGTGTATAATTACCCGCAGCCAACGTAGCGAGCATGAGTGTCGAAGACCCGCCTACGCTCCGGCTCACTTTATATCTATACGTATTGTCGATGTGAAATAATACATAACGTGTTTATTAATTGCGGACATACATTTGACGTCTACACACGTGCTGTATGAAGGCTGTGTAGAAGCCACGGGATAATAATATGCCAGCTCTCAAAGAGCTGCAGAGCAAATCAATTATTTTGCATGCATTATGTATGTATAGGCATGTGGCGATCGGCTTGCTCGTGCATAGATACCTACATATCGCACCATGTGTGTGTGTGTGTGTGTGTGTGCCCGAGCAGCAGACGCAAAACAATAGTTAGCATCTGGGTATCTCGTACTTTCACCCTGCCCAATGACTGCGGATTTTCTCGTGCATTCATGTGCTCCGGGCCGCGCGTAAGTGTATCTCTGTGTACGAGCAAAAATACGCGCATAATACGTCTTTATATTGAAATGAGGGGTGCGCCGATCGGCGACCGAATCATTGAATATATCAAATCGCGGTGTGTGTGCGAGCTCGACGATTCGACCCAGCAGCTAAGATCATCAGCCGCGAACGTTTCCGTGAGCTCGCGTGAATCTCTCGTCAATTTAATCGTTCCGAATCGCATGAAAAATATACATAAATCGGTTGACAGCATGATTGGCAGATCTTTCCAATTGGATGATCGGCATCGGAGGATCAGTGTCGATGGATCGATCGATCGATCGCATTAAAACGCGTACGTCTAGGAGGGCTGTCTTCCGCGTTGACTGCCACGATCGTCGCTCGATCGACGTACATTTCGATATAATGGCGCCGAATATTGGATAACTCGATCCTACGGGCAGTAAATCAGCTCACGTCTATCCTATACGTAATATTGCAGCATTGGATATACGTTTAGCTCTGTAGTCAGCCGTGCTTGTCGCTGTCGCTGCGCGATCCGACTCTGACTTTCGGCGAATAGCGAATTTCCCATGCACGTGCTCAGCCGACGGCGTAGCTATCGCGAGCGGGGCTTGGGCTCTTTTGCTCGGCTTTGCTCCTGAAAAATCGGCACACATATCGATCGATCGATCGATCGAGCGAGCTGTGCCGACCTATATACATGTATATATACAGCAACGCACGGCTCGTTGAGCGATGGAGCACATAAACTTTCACTCAGAACGTCGAATTCTAATGAAAATCGGCATTGGCAGCAGCAGCAGTACCACAGCAGGGCTAACACCTACCACGTATCGCGCGGAACTGCGCAGCGGATCACTCGCCAAGAAAGATAGAGAGGGCAAAGATTTTCACGTAATCTCGCAGGCGCGCGCATGTGTGTGTGTGTGTGTGTGTTTGCAGATATAGAGACGAGAGTAAATACGTATAGCTGCGAGTAGCGGTGTATTCGACGCTGTGTACATTTCTCGCCTCGAGTATAGCTCTCGAGAAAGAGAGAGAGAGAGAGAGAGAGATGCAGATGAAAATCAGCGAGCTGCAGGCGGCGTTGGTCGCCGAGTGTACAGTGCAGTAGCGGCAGTATAGCGATTACACGTGTATATACCGCACGGGTTCCGGGTTGCAGGCGGAATATACAGCGGAAAACCAGCTATTTGCATTAATACCCGCGCGGCAGTTGCAGGCGTGTACACAAACACACACACATAGACAGACACATTGGGTTGTGTCGCGTTGTCGAGCGGTGACAAATTTCGCGCGTAAAAGTCGTAATAGTGCAATCTGCAGCTGCCACTTTTCTCGATCCACCTAGAGCCGTGAAATATTTTCAATTTAAATTCTTGCTATACTTTCTATCGCGAGTCTTTAAGTGCAAAGATCGATTCGTAAGGTAGAGGCAGCATATGCAGCGCGTTCGGTAGGTCGGTACTTTCGTGCATTTTGACCTATGCTCGTGCGCCGCGCGCCTACATGTACGTACGTATATATCGCGTCTTTCTCTCTCGACGAACGGCCTCGTATAGATTATTATCGAGTTTGCGGCCGCCTAATCGTCGGATTTACTGCGTCGACTCGATCGTCGACTAATCGTTCGCTCTCCCCCAGCGCAACGACGAATCGACGCGCACGGAATACGCAAAGTCTCTCCGGAGTCTGGAGGAGCATCGGGGGGCCATTTTTCACGTCGCGCGCGCCCAAATCGCCGACTTGTACTCGCTAATGCCCCGAGCACGCGAGAAATACATTTGGCCCGAAAATCGATCAGCGAACGTACACACACACACACACACGTTCGCGGGCCCGTACAGTTGCAGATTCGCCACGAACAATGAATGGCAAAGCTAGAAACTCTCACTTCTCCGGCTTGCAGCTACACGCAGGTAATTGGCCGATCGCGAAAGTCCGACTCGGGCGCGCGTACCTGTATTATATGCGCTGCAGCACAGCCGAGGCTTTTCTTCATCGTCGAGTCAGTCCTAGCGGCTGTTGACGTTTATCGAGGCGCACGAGCGGGTGGAATCTCGCTCATGTGCGCCTTCGCATATGCCTCGACAGCGAAAACAATGCCGTACCTCGCACGTATAAATGTACGTGTCATCGGCTGCGGGATCCCAGTCGCTCGACCGATCGATTTATGCGCTCGAGATCGCTACTTTTCGCGCCTCATTGTTTTTCCCTCGGCTCGATCGCTGAGAATATATATCTTATGTTGGGCACCGGCCGCACGCTCAAGGAAAAACACAATTTCTCGAGCTGTCTGTGTATATGCACTTATAATTATACCTGCGGCCGCGATAGAATTATATTGCAGGCTAGCAGCAGGTCGGCGCGCTCCGCAGATGTGCCCGGCCGATTCCAGTCTGCAGTACAGATTTTCCATGCGCGGCCCGTGCAGCTCGCGGCCAAGTAATTAAAGTTCATTTATTTATCTACCTATTGGAAAATCATCCGAGTACTTTATAGCTCAATCTCGACTTTCTTGCTTATTACCGCGAGTCGAGCGCTGCGCTGCTGCACCGACTAAAATCGCCAAACGAAAAAAAAACAGACGAGGGCCGCGCGCGTAAATCAGCGCGTTTCTTCTTCCACCGCGTATGAGTTTTCTCGTGCCGTATCACGACTCTTCCTCGGCGAAAAAAGATTGAAAAAAAAAAACCAAAAAAGAAAAACAAATCAGTCCGAGCAATCGAATTCACACACACGGACGACGTGCGACGAGACGTGTAGGTGGAAAACGAACGCGAGGGCTGGGCTGAGTTCGTCGATGGCCGATCGATGTTTTGTAACTTTCACTTGCGTTCGTGAACTTGCCGCCGTTGCTATTATTATGTGTCGCGATTGTTTAAAGTGGATTAAATTCGAGCTTATCGCGAGAGCCATGTTGTTACATCGATACGTATAATACGCCCGGTGGTTTTTCATTTGCCTCGACACAGCTCCGATGTTGGAAACAATCGAGATCGAAGCCAAAATCATAATTAGCGAATGCGAAGCTCAGGATAGATCTTTCTCAGGCAGCTCTTCTGTCACATACCTACAGAATATTTTATGCGTAATCGTCGTGCGAGAGAATCGCCGATAAATTTATTGCCTCGTTATTGATCGTTTGCCTTTGTACGCGCGAGGACTTTGGCGTTCGTTTTACGTCGCATATCATTCAATTCGCGCACATTGTATCGTTGCAAAATTGTGGCCGCGATCAAGTGGCTGTCAGCGCTCGTTTGATTATATTTTCAATTTCACCGCGCAAGCACACCTCGAGTCACGGGCGTTAACGCAGCTGCACCTTCATTATGTACGCAGACACATTTATAACTGCGTCTCTCGCGCGCGCGTGATTTTGATCGATCGCTCGATACACGCATGATATACGCACGGAGGCTCGACCGTAGCGAAAAGAAGAAAGGCGCGGACGCTTTTTCCTTTCTTTTTTTTCGCAGCCGCGATATTTTAATGGGAAATTCGATAGGACAACTTTCGCGCTTGCAATTTTCCAAGCGCGTTCCATCGATCACGCAGCGGGGCCATTTTCCAAAAACATTACGCGCATCGCCGTATGTACGCATGGTCGGGGTGACTCCTTTTGATTTATATCACCACGAAGACTGTTTATTTTCGTTCGTTTCCATTTATAATTAGGAATATGCTCGTTAAGCTGCGTCTATACGTATACGGTATTATATTTTGTCCTAATGGCGCAACCGAAACGTATCCCGTAATACATAAACACGTTGGCTGCTCGCTCTCATTGTTTGCTAATGAGCCTTTACACCTCTGAGGGATCCTTACGTCACGCGCGCGGACGTGTATGTATGCTCGTCGCGACTCTGACGCCTCGATGCTATATAATGTTCACATATATGTGTGCATGTGTAGGGGCTTTTTTGCATCGAGCCTAGCGACGTCCCCAGGAGGTCGTCGATGTACGTACTGTGTGTACGTGTGGCTGCGGTAACGCGTCCCGTTACATTATATCCAGGCGGCACTCGCGGGAGAAAATACTCCGAGTCAGGTCGAAAGATTACCATCGGATTTATAATGCAGTCGCGACGAGATGTTCGGCTCGATTACATTACACAGGTATATGTATGAGTGTGGCGGCCGCCTGGAGATGTGACGCGACATTGGCGTATATAAATATAAAGCCGATCGTGCGCGGGGGGCGTTTTATTGATTCCCAAGTGCAGTGGATTCCATCAGATACGCCACGAGCGTATACAGCGTTAACGTTAACGTTTACAGCGTCGCCGCACGTGTGAGTATTATAGCACATATATCGCAGGTCTCGTCGCCCAATATACAACATATATACAAGCTGCCGTTTTTTTATGCCCCTGGGAACGGGGTTTACAACGGCTTACGTTTTTTGTTTCTCTTATCCAATCCCCCCCGATTACGTGAGCGCTAAGGGCCCCCCGCCGAATGAGATTTAGCCTCGTTCGATGTGCTTTTTGCAAGATCATTGAACTGCTATTCCTTCGCGCAGGTCGATTGGAAATTGAATGCCGCGGCACGGATCGAAAAGGTGAGGAAAAAAATGCGCCAGCTCGTCGTCCGTTACAAAGTGAAACTCCGATCGGGCCCGAAAAAAAAAGTATGGAAAAATAAGTAGGTGCTCTCGCACGATTCGAATTTTCCATCATCTTCGTGGTGAGGTATAATCGGTCACGCCGGCGCTCGATGTAGCACGAGGTGCGCGCGAGCAAAAAAAACGCGAACACGCACTGCAGCTCGAGCTTCTGTGCATAATGCGCGCGCGCGTGTGTGTATACGCGAGTGCACGCACAACCAAGCCAAATCGGCCGAAGCGGATATATGTGCGCACTCGTGCCTCGCACATACGGCCGAGATTGCGATCGCTGCGATATTCGTGCTCTTTCTTTCGTGGGAATGATTCGGAAGCTCGCGCGTACATTTCTCTATGCATGAATTCCGCACTTGAGCAAAGACTGCGTACACGCTCGTGTCTATATACCTATGTGTATCATCGACTAATTCGGCACGGATATAATATACAATAACCCTTGGTCCATTTCGTGGCGGCGTTTGAGCAATACTTTACGACGCGAAATTCGATGCTCCACTCCGTTTCTTTTTTCCTTCGTTTGCGGGAATCGATGTAGGCCACTCTTGTCGTCGTCTGGCTTATACGCCTCGATATACGCAAGGAATAATGGCAGCTTTAAAGTCTCGACGAGACTCGAGTGATGACATTCGTAACGTCGATAAAGATTGCTCAACTCGCGTGGTTCTGGCGCATCGAAATGCCGAAAAATGGGACGCTTCCCCTGAACTTTGAACGCAACGTATTATTGTTGAACATTTTAACTCGAGCGCGTAGCGCAATGCGCAAATCCTCGTTCGGAACTTGCCTAGGCGTTCCAATGACTTTATGCAGTATAGGAGAAAAATGTAACTCGGTTCGCGGGAAAAGTTGGCCGAAACGCGCCAGATCGTACACGCCAATGTATAAAGCGAGCTTAATTAGGTAATTTAACCAATGTAACTGCTAAAGATTTTAATTAATTGCTCTCCGAACATAGAAATATATTTATTGGTTCGAGATTCAATAAGTCATTTTAATTACGGAGAAATTAATTATTTTTTTCCGCCTCTTTTGCGCAACGAGGATCGAGTCGATTCGTCCATACACTGCAGCACGCTCGCACAGAGTTTCGTAAGTCTGATTTTTGCCCAATAAAAGCGGCTTCCGAATTTTATAGCCAATTATATACCACGCAGAAACTCCTCGAAAACAAAGTGGAATTTTAAGGAAACATATAAACAGGAAAAGGTTAAGCGAAGAGGAGTACTCGTTGGACTTGAATATGAAACAGCTTGAGAATTTTACCGTTTAATAGTTTTTGATTTTATTTTTATTGTTATTTTTTAATCGAGCGTGCGTTATATAAAGAGAAGGATGTAAAGAGAATTTTTCGTCTCAAGACTCGCTAATCGAACGGACATTTCGCGAGATACATCGAGATTGGGCTATCTGCAGTGGCATTAAAAGGATCGATTTAATCTGCTACCACTGGAGAACGAAACCTTATATACGCGAACGATTCGATCGGTCGTGGCGCACAGTATCAGGACACGATTCCAGCCATTGGTTCGAACATTTCACACGTTTATTTGTGACTCGCTCAGCTCGATACCCGATAGCTCGCTCGCAACTGGACGAATAAAATAAACGAAAAGACAGAGAGAGCTTATTACGAAAATTTTACCGATCCCCGTTGGGCTGCGAATCTTCGGAGCACGAGGCAAGGCTGAAATCTCGCAACCTGTCGCGTCGAGTCCAATTTGACTATTGTAAACGGCACGTGCTGTGCTTAGGATCGGCAAGGTCGGGGACACTCACCTCGTATTGTACGGCTGATCATCGTCGTCGTCGTCGTCGTCGTCATAATCATCATCACCTGCTGTGCGCGCACACATACACACTTACAAACACATAGGTACGATATAGGTCCAAAGACTCGCGAATGAAAGTTGTCCCGCGGCATATGTGCACAACACACCGATACACAGTATATACGCGCACATACAGTCGCACGCATGCGTGTGTAGTCGTTCACTTGTATTATACGGTACAGAGATGGGCCCCGGGGCTAAAGAAAGAGAAGATACTGCTCATCATATTCGTTCTCTCGCACACTTGACTTTTGAGAGGAGTTTGCGAAGAAGGAAAAAAAGCTTGGCAGTGCCGTACGCGTCGCGCTTCCGATTTCACCTCTCCTTTGCACGAATCGAAGACGACAGTTCATTTTTTTTCTCTCTCTCTTTTTCCTTCGTCGTACATTATTGCCGAGTGAAAAGCTGGAAGACAGTGAAAAGGAGGCTTACGCGCGTGGCTGCAAAATATTCGTGTACCTGTAATGTACCTGCCCTCGGTCTCGCTCCAGATCGGTACTCGCTCGTAAGAAGCGCCATCGCGCATCCAATTAATAACGATTCAACGACCTTTGCGGGGATCTGGTCGGAAGATCTCGAGTCTTTGGAAAGGCGCGCACACCTTCGTGCATTCGACGTCGGACTTTTATCGCGCAGCAGTCGCAGCAGCTTCGAGCTATACGAGTTGACTCTCGCAGATACATCCGTGCGGGCCCGACGACGACGACGACGACGACGACGATCCCGCAGGTGTTAACAAATTAAGCCCGGCGCGAGCAGCTCGCGACGATGCCATCGCGCTCCGCAACTTTTCAATGAGCGGCTTTTAGCGCACTGTGCACGCGTCTACATACATTACATGCATACGTAAGCTACCGTGGCAAATCTCGCGTAAATGCACACACGCGCAGAGAAAGACAGAGAGAGAGAGAGAGAATCGAAATGCAAATCAAAGTTGCGGCCGATACGTATAGGTGTACGCTCGCGTCGAGAGAAAGTGACTCGCGATCGCTCGTAGTTCAAATACGAGCTACCTTTCCATGTAGCTGAGCGAATGTTGCACACACGCGGCCAAACAAAAATTCACGTTTATTTTTTTTCTTTTATCGTGTACGCTGCATCGAAGAGTCGCACGGGTAAACCGTAACCTGGCATTGATCGCGATCGCCGCTCAATGGATACACGATCGTCACAATGAAGTCGTAAAAGTCGACGACGAGTCGTTGGCAAAAAAAAATGCAAGCAGAAAAAAAGAGGACGCTAATTGTTCGGGAGGCTGCAGAAATCTCGGCTACATTGCGCCACTCGATCACGCGGCATCGAGAGCCGCGACTCTGCAGTCGCAGCAGCATCGCGTCTATTTTTTTTTTTCATCCTCTTGTTTTCATCTTTTTTGCGCGAGCGTCTACGTTACGTCAGTCGCGGGCAACGGGGCTTTTCGCAATCCGATGCTCCGCGCTCGTCGTAACGAAGAGTGCGCGCTCGGCTCTCGATTTTCTATTTATATTGTACACATTATGTGGTGGCATCTCTCGTCGTTTTGACATTTAATCGCGTGCATTTGTACGTGGGAAATCGCCGCTTAGACTCATAAATTCACCGTATAGCTCGTTAATCGGCGCCATGGGCTAATAATTGACGGTAATAACTCGGAAACTTTAATACATCGAGCGATTAATAATAACGAAGCTCGAATACTCTCTGCCTTTCCATGTATCTATCGAGCTGCGCTATTGAGCCGAAGCGTTGAACGTCTAAATTACGCGGCTACCGGACTTTCATGTAATATCCTAATGAACTGCTAATGGCCGCTCGTGCATTAGACGCTCATTCTCACGATTTATTTTTCCATTTGGCGGTAAACTACCGATCCGAATTCGATCTATTACCGATCTCAGCCTCGCGTATAAAATATAAATCGCGCAACGTTGAACTATTATTTGCCGGCATTAAATCCGTCGGTATTTGGCAGATCGATCGATTTCGTTCATTACAGGCCGATGCGTTTATCTGTCGAGGGGCAACAATTTCTCTCAAAGTATTTTTGATGCGCTATGCAAGCGCAGCATCGAGCTCGGACACGCGCTGCATCGTTGGTCGCGCGCAAAAGCACAATTAAAAGTAATTAATGGCTCGCGAGGGGGGAAAAAGTAAATCTTGACTTTTGCTAAAGAGCCCATACGTTAGCGCATAGAGAAAAAGAGAGACGTTAATTTTTCCCGCTTCTTTAATTTTTAATCCCTTGTTCGTAGACTCGAGACGGCCGCGAGCTGCCAGAGAGCTGCAGCAGCTAATAGATTTATACACACACATACAGAAACAGAGAAAGTCGTTACGTATGTATGTAAAATTATAAGCTCCGTTTGCGTTATTTTCGCGTTATGTATCGAGACGAATCCGAAGAGGGCTGCGCGCCAACGAATTTATAATAAAAGAAAGGAAAAAAAACTAAACTCGCAGCACACCCATATCGCACCGAGAGCTTTGAGATTCTCACCTATTACTGCGTGTCTTGTTCTCGCTCCGCGGAACTCTCGTAAAAGTGTGAAAAATTCTGCATCCCGCTGTGGCGCAGCTTTCTCTCTCTCTCTCTCGCTGTTTTAGCAGCATTTCAGCCAAGCCGGCGAGCCAAGTACAATGTAAAACACCGGTAATGGACATTAGTTCTCGAGGCAAAAATGATTATTGTTTACGCAGGCTGGATAGTTTTCTTGCTTTTGGCTCTGGGCGCGCGGGACCGTTTGAAAAATACTAGTCGTGCGCGGCCACATTAAATACAGCACAGATAAGGCGTCCAGTTGTAATTACGGATCTAATGTCTCGAGGTATGGCACGTCTTTGTGCATCGACAATTGTATAATAACAAAACGCATCGCGAGCCCGGCCGGTCGTGAGCTAAATGAATTATTATCGTCGGGCGCGAGATGAATACTCGAGATACGACAATAAAATAAATGCCCAGCGAGCGCCAGAGAGAGAAAATTACGAGTTTGATGTTTTGGCGTGTCGCTTGGCGCGATTTTCTTCTTGGGTGGCAATGGTAACGATTCACGATCCGATTTTTTAATCTTTTTTTCAATTAATCCCAGCCTCCGGGCGGAAAATTAGTCCTTAATTCGACGTTCGATGTGATACAGGAGAGCTGTATAAAGCGCGTAGCCGAGGATGTGCGCGGAGGCCGTCGAGTCACAGATACAGTCTTTACGCGCAAACGTATTATCCGTCGAGGAAATCTTTTTGCAGCCAAGTACGGAGTCGAGTGTGCGTCTACGTATAGGTATATATATAATAGCACGTAGCGAGTGTTCGGGCTCCATACGTCTGTCTCTCGAAGCGCGAACTTTCACACACACACACACGAGGCTGCAGCTCCTTATACCTACAGTCCAACTTATGTCTTATATGCGAGCTAAAGTATATAATACGTGTGTACGCGGCTGATGCTTATGGTGCATCTCTGCCGCGGCGGCGTCGGTGTCGGCAAAATTTTCTCTCCCTTTCGTCATCTGTTGTGCGCGCACACACACACACACAATCACACTCACATAGGCACACGTTGAATTGCACGCGGGCTTTCTAACTCAAGGCGCATCTCTTTTGTCTCTGCTGCTGCTGCTGCTGCTGGCAGTCGTTGTTGCTGCCGCTGATGCTTCAAAATCACTCACTGTCACTTTTTAACGACTCGAGACACCGCGCGAGGATAACTGTCTCTTGTCCTGCATTATACGTATGCATGTATACAGATACGCGTATACATTTTCAGCTCGCGCATCTGTATTCCGTATTCGGCGAACAACAACAACACACACTTGTGTCTGCTGCGATTACTCACGGGGGCCTCTCTCGCGGGAGCTTCCCCCTCGCAGCTATGCCATGTTTATGTGTACTCGCACTTATGTATTTTGTATGAGCATCCCATACAGATCTTTCACGATTTTCACTGAATGATGAAGACGACGACGACCAAGACGATTGATTGATCGGCGACGATGATGCCTTTGACACATTTGCACTTTTGAGGAAATTTCTATAGGTATTCGCGGCTGCACAGCTCAACCACACTTGACCTATGAGTGTGCGTTTACTTATCGCATTATTGTTAGTCGAGAAAAAAATTTAGTGCTGTTCGAGGACGCGGAATAGTCCCAAGTTTAGCTTGAGAAAGAGGAAAGAGTACGTCGAGGCATCCCATAACCAAAGAAAAGCTTTTAATAGACTAGAGCTTTGTAACGCGTGGCTCGACGATACACCCAAGTCATACAAAGCTGCGATCGGCTCGACGGATCGCCAGTACAGGGTTGGTGCAGATCGCAAAGATCGGGTGCTGCTCGAATCGTAAACGCGGGTGAAGCAAAGAAAAAAATCGCACGAGAGGAGATAAGCGTATATAGGCAATTATAAATGCTGTGTATCGTACTCACCGAGCGCATGATGCTGTCTGTGAGCCGTGCTGCTAAGGCATCGGGCTTTTACTCTCGCTCTCGACAGAAACTGCACACACGCGGGCCTCTATGTGAATATAGTAAAGCAGCAGCAGCAGCAGCGACGGTGGCGGCGGCGGCTCCTGCTCCTGCTACTCGCGCGGCGGCGGCCAGTTCGCGGAGAGAGACTTTCGGAAGGAGGAGTAGGTATATGTGTATCCTTTTTGCCAGCACCGAGCTCGCCAAGTATGGATCTGCGTGTCGTGTACGGGTGTGTTTGCGCTCTCCGCTCCAAAGTCGCTGGATGGATCGTCGGCTCTCGTGTAGCGTGGTGGGGTCGCTAATTCACCGATACGAGCTTCGATCCGTCCAACGACGATTGGGCCTTACGCGTTCGTACGCGAAAGGAGCTTTTTTCCGATATCGACTCGATCGAGCTCGAGCGAAGGTCGCCCGTATTTTTTTTTTTTTTTTGAGAAGATGCTCGATGCTCGGCTCACTGGGATTACCGCTGTATAGATATAATATAATACGAGAGCGTGCATCGATGAGTAAAAAAACGAGAATATCGTGTTGTGCTAGTCGATCGGGGCGTTGATTTCGCAGTTCGATTCTGGATCATCGCTGCTTGATACGCGAGGCACGTGTGCCAATATACACAACTTTGTGTTTATATGTAAATCTCGGCGAATATCGCTTCGAATTCAAGAAGCTCCGAGATGCTCACCTGCTTTACAAGCCGTATTATTATAATATAATGTATACCGCGCGCCGATGTGAGCCAATATTCGGCTCGAGTTTAAGAGGCAGACGACGGTGTAATGCATCGGACACGTCGCAATTGCGCAACACGGCGATCGGCCATAAATCGATATCGTGTGTACATCAATTGACGCCTTCGAAATCGATAAGGATCCCGACGGACAGATTTCGCAGGAATGGATCGCGCGTTGACCCGCACGAATTATAATATTATTTGCACGCGCGCACCACGCGACGAATAAACCTGCCCACCGCTACATTAGTCAGTGTCGCGAAATAATGTATAATGCTACATGTAATATGCTTTCTCATCCTTGATTCGAGTATCCTCGACAATTTTGCAGTCTTCGAGCGAGCCATGTTTTCTTGGCTTTGTGTACGAGTTCTCTTCACCGAGTAAAAGTCAATTATTCGGAAGCATGTATATGTACGTGAGTAAGCTGCATGGGAGGCACGCGAGCGGCTACACGTACTTACACAATAAATCCACTTGTACGTCACATATGCGCGCACTTGTCGCCTTCTAAACATTGTCGACATAAATTCATAATAATATCGAGGAAATTAACGAGCCCGTCAATTAAGCGCACGGCGTGGTCCATTAAATAAGTCAAGAGGGGAAAATTACTTTTGACAGAATATAAATTCGTATGGATGCGAGAAACGGCCACGATATTCGATCCCACACGTGCATTCGCGATGAGCATGGAATATCGTGGAGATGAGAGTTGGATGCATTCATAAATGTATAGGAGTGAACGGTGATTTCGTACGAGAACTACGAGATGCGGATATAGCATTGCGGCTGTAGCGAGATATCTCCAAGAAAGACAGACAGAGAGAAATAACTGTTATATTCGGCGCAGGTCTGTACGTGGGTGTGCAGCTAGCCGCGCGCAGCCGAGAATCCATGTGCATTGTTACTCGCACGGAAGATACTTGAAAATCTCCGCCGAGAATTGAGATGTTAAGGGCTTGATTTCGAGTGCGTACATAAATGTATGTACCTGCGCATAAATATCGCGCGTTATTATTCTTGCTGTATACGGCATATGCACGTGAGGTTGCACATTATACATTATATATATAGGAGCGGCGAAAATTCGCAACGTCGAAGGGAAGCTCGCTCTTACTCGTGTATACGCGCCATGTGAATTTGTTCGCCGACGTATCGCTAACGTGTAATGTATGTATGTACGCATATTATGACTATAGATATTATAATGCGCTCGGGCTCGAGGTATCCTGTGCACCGCCTAGGCGAAAGTTTCTTATTGTAATAACATTTTAAAACGCTTATAATATATAATGCGTATTAACCTCGATCCTGCGATCCGACTCGCTTTACCAAACAGATTATAATATATTTTATGGCATAAATAGATATACCTGATGAGTTATACTTGAAAATATTCAAGCCGATGAATTTTCGGGCGCAAGATCGTCGTAAAAAGAAATTATTTAACGATCGCGCACGAATTGTATGTGTCTGCAGTACTTTGAGAGGCTCGAGTAAAAGAGCGCCGAGTGAAAATTTCTGGGCGCATTAGAATAATACGTAACTATTTTCTTATAATTAAACGAGACCAGACACACACTCGCGAGTCCCGAACGCGTTGAACAACGCTGCGGGAAAATGTGTGCGGTGTGCGTTATAGTACGTTGTATATAAAAGTTGTACATACACACTCACACATCCGCAGTCTCTTCCGACCTCAGGTTTTTTCTTTAATTTACTCGACGATATTACGTTGATTAAACGGCTACATTATGTATTCCATTATGTAAATTCATATTTCGAGGTTTCGCATGTACCGCGATCGCCCATAATACGAGGCTAGTTGCGCGTTGCCTACGGCAGCGAAGCTCGCCTATAGAAGAAACAAAAAAATAAAATAAATAAATGAGCGAAAAAGTGAAAGAAGCAAAAAAAATGAGCTGCTCGTCTCTCGGGGAGCCGAGAGCAAGCGAGGTCAAATAAAGCTGGATCGGTCATGTCCCACGCGAGCCCGTGTTTATTTATCAAATTGATTCGCTTTAAAGTGGGTATATGGTATCAGTGACATCTCTCTTGGTCCATTCAGCGATGACTCCGAAGAAGCATTCGGCCGGTAGACCGCGGGTACGTAATGCTCGTTCGAGTTTTGCAACGACCAAAGCACATTATACGTCCATACGAAAATAAGCGTGTATGAAATTGGCTGTGATCCTCGCCGCGCTCACTTCGTATACAATAACACAGAGACAGAGAAATAATTTCTCGTAATACGTATTATACGAGAGGTATATTGGCGAGCTCGACTTTTACAGGCAGCTAATTGAACGCGTACCTGTCACGTTTGTGTATATTCGCTGTGTCGACCGAATGCCCGTATAATGTACTACTCTTAGGCCGTTGCTTCATTACAAAATAAACAGGCGCGCGTTTAAAGTAAAGCAAAAAACGGCCGAAACACGCGCGATTACGGCGACGAACGATTCGCGTTCGATATGCATGCATAATACACACATTATGCATCGACATAGAGAGTTGCACCGATTGGCATCGCGCGAGAACGGATATGCAGGAAAAATGCCCAGTGCATTACGAGTTATGACATTATACGTGCATTGTCCGGCGCGCTGCAGCCGAGTAGAGGAAGGACGGGAAAAAAAACAAGTCAATTTTGTTGAATTTTGGCCGAGAGCGCAGCTACGTGCATGTCGCTCGGCAACGTTCACTTCGTGTAGCAGCGCGTGTATCCAGCGGCCGGCTCTAACGCGAAATAATCGGGACTTTCCCCGCTGCTGCGCGCGAGCTAGTCCGCATGCTACATATCGTAGGTACTCTGCTGCACATGCACCTGGATCGTCGCACTCGGAATCGAGTATCGACTTTTCTCGCCGGTGCAACTCGCAGTAGCTTCGGTATAAAGCGACTAGTCGTTACGCTACATTTTCTTCGGATTCGCGTTTCGTTGTGTCGGTCGTGTCTAGCTGCACTTTTCATGGCCAAAGGCCGGATGCCTGCGGGCCTTGTCGCGCGCGACAAAGCTTTGATTTCTATCTCGACCCACGACGATAGGCACACAGCTGCGGATCGTGCGCTTGTTGCCCGCGCGACTACTTCGTAACGAATATGAGATGATCTCTATGCTAATCAGTGTCGTCTTGGCTCGGCCAACGTATAGAACCGATCCTCGCGAGCTCGAGCACAGGTGCATCTTTGGAGCAACCGATCGAGCCTACCGATAGACCCGCTGCACATGATCGCGGAACATACCTGCGTACCGCAAGGATGTGCTTGTATTCACGTAACCGTTAAATGCCATATCCACGGATCCTCGAGTCCTTATATTACCCGAAAGTTTAATAAAATAATTTTTCACTGGCTTCTCGTTTTTCTTTCGTTTTTTTCTTTGGGACTTTAACGCGCCGCGAGAACTCGTGAAAGCTCGACCGATCGCGCCAGTCGCAATCAAAGAGATCGTTAAAATGCGTCCGATGTATAGCGCGCGCGAGTAGTTCATCAATCTTTAGTTGCCTCGCGGAAGCACCAATTAAGGATTCCTTTGAGCTCGGTAGAGGTGAGGGTATAATTCAAGTCTCGGCGATATCAATAAACTTTACTCCTTGTCAGAGGTTTTACCTTTGAGATATCGTTTTATTTTTCAACGCTTATACATTGCCGAGTTCGCTCGCGTTATTGTACGCTCGAGCTTGATATGGAAAAATATTCTTGACGCTTCGACGTTGGAGCGGGCGCCTAATTAGAAGGTCCTTTTGGGGGTCCCATGCTCTTCATCGAGTCCCACCAGCATTCGTGCATGTAGCTGGCAACCTCACACTCGTCGCCTTTTCCGTTAGCTACGAGTAAAATTGCAATTATTTTTATTGTATTGTGAATTACCGAAAACGTTCAAGTGCTCGATCGTACCATCATCGGCGCATTTCGTGAGCTTCTCTTTCATTTCTTCCGGCAGAGGATTCATCTTCTTCTCAGCACGCTGCAATATATTTTCCACCACAACTTTTCCATCTTTCATCTGAAACAGAAATTGGAAAAAATGATTTTTTGTCGATGACCGATCTATGCCCTTGTAAAAGAGCAATCGAGCGTTACTCACGTTGTCAAATTTTTTCATAACGCACGCGTGGAGACAACCCACTTTCGAGCTTGGAATGTCCTTCATCTGAGTGTCTGCGCATTAATATGCCATTTTTACGAGATAGCTTAGTACTGCATAAATAGAAAGTAAAAGTAACAATGATAATAAAGTAATTCACGGAACCTTCTGCTATTCCAACTTCGGCTTTGCAGCTTTTAAAAGCCTCCTTCATCTGCTCCATGTCACCACTAGCCAACACCTTGAAAGCAAACAAAATTAAAAAGCATGCTTCTATCGAGCAGGCAAGTATAGAAGAGAAATTCACGCACCACCATGGCGAAAAGAGCGAGGAAAGACGCGAAACGTCTCATGTTGTCGGCGAGCGAGCTTTGGACCTATTGCGAAACGTCGTGTCGGCGACGTATTGACTGGCTAAGCTCGGCGCACTGCTACATTTATAATGTGGCGATCGCGAGCAGGCAGGAAGCGGCTGATCGCGCAGTAAATAATCGTCGCACGAGCCGTCATTATTATTTCGCGCGACAAGTACAATAATCAGCTTAAAAGGCATGAATATCACGATTATTTTTTTTCCCTCCAATTTCCATTGTGTTGCAGCTCGACACAATGAGCGCCTCTTTTTTTTCGCCGTGAACAAATTAACCGAACGTTATGAG
Organism: Trichogramma pretiosum; assembly: GCF_000599845.2. NCBI lineage: Eukaryota > Metazoa > Arthropoda > Insecta > Hymenoptera > Trichogrammatidae > Trichogramma > Trichogramma pretiosum. Next base: position 1,722,259 of record NW_019641710.1, on the reverse strand, counting down.
AGAGGCGTAAGATCGCTGCCGCATGTAATGTTGCGCGAGCGATGACAATCGATATAACATACAATATGTTGACGCGCTTCGATGCGATTACGCGTCCTTGCAAACGGACACGTCCGAGTCAAGATCGCGCAACTCTAAGGTTAGCCGCGGCAAATTAGTTCTCGAGGAGCGTTACGCATTCGATTTTTCGCCTGTCGCTCGATCGGATCCATTTCGACCCGAGTTGCAACGTGTTCTCCGCAAATCCTCGACAATGCAATATGTTACAAGTAGAAGCAGGCCCATCGGCTTATGTTGCAGGCAATTATATACGGATTCGGAGCTCGAGTTAAGTCACGGTGCGCTGAAAGTTGCATATATCTTTTCGCGCTGCTTGTGCTGATGACGATTTATCGGACAACGAGCTGCAGCTGAATTATGAACTGCGGCCGCGCACTTGCACTCGCGAGCACATTCGGGACGAGGCGCACTCCGATTCGGGGGCCATATTTATGAAGCTCGGTCAAACGCGCCTTGAATGTTTTATTTACGATCGCGAGTGATTCAGTGGCAATCGGCCCGATGCCAATTGGGGAACGCACGTCCGTCCAATTGTCGAGCTTTGCTCCTTTTTACGAGCCATTGGGGTGAATTACGAGACGCTTTTACGCGATGCTGCATTGTAAATCAGTCGCATTCTCTTTTATGCGATCGTTGTATTTTAACATTGGACTCGTTCGCGTACCGATTCGTTAAAACCCATGTTATATTTTCTACTTGCGCAATCTCAGCGAATCGCATAATGTATAGATTTCGCGATGACGAAGAAAGAGAAAAGTAATAGGGAGTGTACATTTTCGATAATTTTCCCATCAGTCGAGCTTGAAAGTCATCGGCTCATTATAATTATTGCGGTAGCTCGTCGGCCATGCCCTGATGGAAAATGTGGCTCAGCCTCTCGAGCTGTATAATATTGCGTATCGTGCAGGTAGCGCATAAAAGAAGCCCCGAAATAATTTAATCTCGATTAAAGGACGACGGCTGGGGCTCGTCGTAAATCGCTGCATCGTCACGAGCGTGTAATATATGCCGTATTGAACGCACAGAGAGTACAGAGAGATCCGAGGATTATTAGCGCGATGGGCGTGTAGTCCGTCATTCGTCGCGCGAAAGTTCAAAGCCGCTCGATGCCGGTCGCTCCGAAGTACTCGCACAGTCGTGACTTTGTCTTTTCTCTCCTTTGATATGTGGCTCGCTTTGGCGCGAGTGTGTTATTCATAATCATCGCGATAAACCACATACGCGCGCACATACGTATAGTACAAAAGTAATGCACGCGCGATCGCGAGAATCTCACCGGAAACTCGTAATGTAAAGATGATTAATTAATACAAATAAAAAGGATGAGGAACGTATTTTTCGGCGCACGTACGTACGTAATGTCTCGCGCCTATATAAAAGCTGCTCACAATGCGAGAATATTATATATAGGCGGCGCTCGGTCATACACTATGTAATGCTTGCGAAAGTCGAGGCTGTATTAAAATACAATGGCTGGATTCGATTGTAAGCGCGCCCATAAGAGAACCGCAAGGAGGACCAAATGTTTTTCTCGATCGTGATTCGTACGGCGCCGCGATTACGGCTAGCTACGTAAGTTCCTTTTTTTCTCGCTTCCTGTACATCCGCCGCGGCTATTAAAATATAGATGCCGAGGAGAGATAAGAGTGTCATCGCGTCCACTCGGTCAAATTTTTTGTATACACGTTGGCGCGCGTCGTCCTTCCCGGGGGAAAATGTGGAAGATGATCGTGCCGATCGATGAATCGGTTTCCACGTGTAGCAGTGTATCGTGGCTGAATCGACTCGTATGTAGCGCGCAGCAATTTCGGTAAACAAAGTGTACGAATAAAGTGGCTAACGATTCGATTCTCGACACAAAGTCGATGCAGCGGCGCACGAGCCCGTCTCTCAATTCACACATGGACGTGCAAAGCACACAGTTTCTCCGTGTTAAGCGAGAATCTGCTGGAGCAACAGCAGCAGCTCAGCACGCGAGCAATCGTGACTCTCTCATCGCTCGCGACTTTTCTCGCCCGCGTTTTCTCCTTTATTTTACTTTTGTTTTTCTAAATACTCTCCGCTGCTGTTGCTGCTTTAAGATGCGATCGAGACTCATCTGCCATTGCATGCACACTTTCTTCGACGCGCTTGTACATTACACATTAAACGCTCAAAACGCTTCGACGACGCAACTCGCTAATCCGCCATTACGCACTCGCTCGAGTACGAACTTTGTTTTCCTATCCCTCCTTCGAATTACTCACGTCGACAATTAGGATTTAATTGATAATGCTGTATAAGGCGGAATTTATATGTGTTTTTCGTGTTATTCGGACGGAAAGTAGCAGATAGCAATTACGAGAGCGAAGCTTGTATTGTAGCCGACGCGGCAAGAAATGCGCCCGAGCGAGCATCAACTTTATGGCTAGAGCTTAATTAAATATAAAATTGTTGAATAAAGCGGCAAAAAAGACGTTAACGCCGATGGGCCCGGGCGTAATGATAAGTGCACACCCGCGATATTTCAACTTTCAACCGTTCGGCATACTTTCGAGGGGAAAAAATCCGGCCGGTATAGAGCTGCGTGCGTATATACACATACTGGAATTGCAGACGCGCACACGCGGCTCGTTATTGCCAATATACATAACGCACCACTGATTGCTCCGAGGGAAAATTATTGGGAAACGCCTCAAACACGTTGTCTTTCGCGGCGAATGCAGGAATATCATAATAATCCCAGGGCCCCCCCGCTGCAGAGATACCGATGGATATAAATCAGATTCTCAATTCGCTCATTCACGTGCATGCATGTGTGCATGTAGCATAGTTTTCGCGTCTGCGGCTCGAAAGAGAGAAATAGAGAAAGTCATCGGCCGATGCGATTATAACTCCGTATTAGCATAATACAAATACTTTTTTTTGCTCATTGAATTTTAATCGATGAACGCGATTTGAACTGAACAGGCCATAATATGCTCGGTTTCTTATTAGACTTCATTTATTTTTTCTCCTATCTGTATATATTTTATACAAAATTGTTCGAGCCGATCAAAGTGGCGTGCGGGTTTTTTTCATTCGCCAGCTGATGGGTGCCCAGCACTTGTGATTCGTTACATTCACAAAAGTGAAGTAGCCGCGAGCAGTGCGAGTCGATTCAGATTTTCCAAGATTCATCGTGCTTCGATTTGATTTCATGCATCTCGTCGAAAATGAGAGGAAACCCATCCAGAACGCGATAAAGCCTGTGCAGCACGTTCGAGACTCGTTCAACGAATAACATTAGCACATTGTGCGTGCGCAGTACAATGTATACAAAGAAACGAGAGAGAAATTATGAAGTTTTGCTATTCAGCAACTTTCCAAGAATGTTAATTTCAAAGTTACATACTTGCTTGCACATACTTGCGCACAGACGCAGAGACACGCGGTGTGTGTGTGTGTGTGTGTGTGTGTGTATACGGCATGGAGCGGGTCATCGACTAGAAATATATTTTATGACTTTCGAAGTAGTCGCGCGCGCGCGAAAAAAAAAGCGAGACACATTGTCAATACCAAGCACACAAGTCCCATTAATAATTGAACGTTGAAGCTGCCGCTGCTCGATGAAAGAAACCGAGTGAAATTATTCTTTCAACGAAAGTGCACGAGTATTTGCTCTCTATTAAAGATGGGGACGCGCCGTGTCCATTAAAATTGAGCAGCCGATAATACGCGCTAATGATAAATGCAGTCGTACGACGCCTATATACAATATTATTATATACACACACATGCGATATGGAAAAGAAAATTTCTTCTTCCATAGCGCTCTTGAATATTAATATTCATTATTGCAGTTTTTGGCGTGGAGCCGCGGTAAGTGCGCGATCGCTACGATCCCGAGTGCGCCTGTCCACGAAATTCCGCGCGGAAAACTTTTCGCTTAATTAATTTGATTTGCATATTCAAATGAGGCTTTCACGCCCCTAGGCCTCGAGTTATGCCTCTGCCACGAAATATAACATGTATATAATGCGTCTCTGTATCGGCGTGAACGCATCTTGTGACGACAAAATCTATCTGCAACGAGAGCCGCAGCTAATCTGAAAATACCTTCGAACGAACGTTCAATTATCAATCTCAAGGCTCGCTAATGATTCACGATCGTTGCTTATATTTTTCAACGTTACAATTAAAATTTATAATTTTCGCTCGAGCAGTTTGATGAAGCAATTCAACAGCCCCCGTCAACGACGTTTGTAATTGTTGTTGCTGCCCAAGTGCAATGAAAATTTTATCCCGGAGGCGCAGGTATCATGAGCCGAATTGATGAGATGAAAGACTTTATCAACTAAATTTCTTTTGAAAATAAATTTTGAAATTAATGAGGAAATCTAGGATACGGGACAAGGGCAAATGTAACTAGTTTTGAGGAAAAGCGCATTTAAATCAGTCGCAAATACTTGTTCTTCTTTTCAAAAGTCTAAAATTAGTAATAGAATTGCGTATTCTTGGCAAGATTTTTGTTTTAAGAATGAATTTCCCAAGCTTATCACCGTTTCGAGACTTTTTCATAGCGTAAGCGAATAAACGTAACCGAATCAGACTTCATTACTCGACGCGCAAAATTGTATTATAATCGAATAGACAGTTTTCCCGCGAAGAAATTACTTTCCCGTGCAAACCAAATTACAAGTACCTATATATGCGTCCTGGGCTAAGTTAATACGATGCAGTGCTTTGAGCCCAACGGCAAATAAAAATCTTTCCATGCGGCGATCGCGTCGGTTATATTCTTGCGCAACAATCGTCATAATCGCGCCTCGCAGTACTGCACTCGAATCGAGCCGACGATGTAATCGGTAATCGTCGGATCGAGTCGAAGGCGAAGCGCAAATCTTACGCGTCGATCCATACTTTGAACTCTCGGCAATAATCCACGATTCGGACAAATAATCTCGATCAAGACCATAGTCGAGCTGGATCGCAATTATAGTTGCGCGTCGTAAAGTCGAACTTGGACAGCTCGTCATCGCTCAAATCAGTCGTTTCTGCCTGTTTTTCCCCTCCCAAAGAGGTATGAATTGCGCACTCGTGGCCGAAGAAAGCGCGAATCGCATTAGACAATTTGAATAGGCTCACCGCAGAGCGTGTCATGTTTACTATGTGTTGGCGCTAAATTGTTGCTGCCGTTGCTGAAATTAAACGCAAGCAAGCAAGCGGCATAGGACGATGCGTAGCTATGTACACGAGGCGTCTCGGCAGCCGCGAGGACGAGCTGTGGGAAAAGGCACTCGAGTCGCTGCCAAGTACGCCTGAGTGCACGATAAAGCCAAGCACGCACTCTTCATTTTCTCTTCTGGCTAAACTGACGCATAAGCACGCGCCAATCCTACAACAAGCAGCAAAAAGAGAGAGTAAAGGTGACAAAGTATTTTATAATATCTTTTGGCCACAGCCTTTACGATGCGCACTCGCGACCAAGGAAGTGGTCTTACTTCATTTAGGGGCGCAGACGCGCTAATTTCTATGACCAATATACCCAATGGAAATTGCACACTCGACTCTTTCGTAACTTCAACGCGCATCTTCTCTCGCAAAATGCATGCGTGTGGCTTATTGCAGCTAGGTGACGTCAATTGATGTCAATAATGCCAATAATTGCCTTCTTCATTCGTTTGACATGTTTACAAGGGAAAAAAGTCTTTGAGCTCGATCAATACTGTTTAAATACACGAGGTTTCGTTCCTTCAAAGATCTGTGTGCGTATTGCGAGTAAACTGACATTTTTGCATTTCTACCAACTCGTCTTGTCACTTTATTATAAATTTCTCATATCGCGGCAATATCTTCGAAAAAATCGCCACAATCACTTTGATTGTGTTCCGGATACGCTGGCGTGCACCGGTGCGCAATAAGTTGATGTAATTTCTAATTAACATGAGGAAATCGTTGACAAGTAAAATCACGACTTAACATCGATATCAAATATGTGATGATGTGAATCATCACGTCGATCGATAATCATTAGGATTCTTCGTTTAATCGAACTTGCTTCAGTACATTTATCAGTACAGATACAGTACAGATTAATCTATAAACACTATGTGGTGTCCTTCGTTTCTATCCAAAAATATCTAATCACGTGGATCGTATGACAGACGATCGATTTTTGCCTAAGGTTTTTTGAAGATCATCGAAAATATTGTATGTATCTAGCATCGTTTCTCCGTCATTATTTATTACAGCAATGCCACTATGCAGTCCTGTGCAAATCTCCATCAATCAAATCGTTGGTATTTATCGATACTCGAGACGTCAATCGAACCTTTTTCTCACGTATTTTCACAATATCGAAGAGATTAGCGGGAAACGGCATATTTCTCCTCTTATCGGACAAGCGCATGCAAATGAAAATATTTTTAATACTGCGTAATTAATAGCACATATAAATGTAACGAATCCTCTTGTCGACGGCATCAACGTTATTTTTTCCTCGGCTCGTAACGTTTACTGTTTGTGAGTGCGACAATCGTCAAAATAGTTTGTGTTAAAAAATGAATATTATCCTGGTATTTCTGTTTCATTGTTTGGCCATTGTCTATGGTAAAAATATTCATCATTTCCATAAAATTTGTTTGTGCTCATTTAAAATCTTTAAAAAATTGTTATTGTGACTCTATAGCCGCACCATCGAGGGTAGTGGGTGGCAGCGATGCACCAGACGGTAAATATCCGTATCAAGTATCTCTACGAAGCCCGTCGCACTTTTGCGGTGGCTCAATTTTAAATGACCGATGGATCTTGACTGCGGCTCATTGTGTAGTTGGGTAAGCTAATAATAGCGTTAAATTTACACCTCTCCAAAGTCCCAAAAATATTTGATTGTAAAAAATGATTTTCAAATAACAGACGGTCTGGTGCGAGCGTCACAGTCGTAGCGGGAACGAATCTACTCAATGGTGTCAACGAGATTGTCTACAAGTCCGAATACATAGTTTGGCATAAAAAATTCGACATGTTTCGATTGGTCAACGATGTCGCTTTGATTCGCGTCGACAAGACCATTGAATTCGGCGAAAAGATTCAGCCGATTTCTTTGCCTCGAGAAGACTTTGTCAAGATTAATTATCCGGTGGTACTCACGGGATGGGGACGAATAAAGGTAAAGCTTCAATTGTATACTTTTAACGATTATTATTATCAAAGAGAATGAAGTCTTATTTAATGTGCACTTGCAATTAGCTCAATGGCCAAGTACCAAACAACTTACAAGAAATCGAGCTTAAAGTAATCGATCAAGAGGACTGTGCCCGAAAAATGTCAGCTGTCCGGATAACCGAATCTCACATTTGCACCCTTACAAAATCCGGCGAAGGTGCCTGCCACGTAAGTTTTATTGGCATAATCAGTCAAATCTATAACCATTTATGATAGCTCCGTTAGGGATTATAAAAATGACATTATTACACGCAGGGTGATTCCGGTGGTCCGCTAGTAGCCGATGGTGTACAAATTGGCATCGTATCGTTTGGCATGCCTTGTGCCCGAGGTGCACCGGATGTTTACACACGAATATTCACGTTCGTCGATTGGATTGATAAGCAGATCGACGAATACGATCAAAGTCTTTTGAGTTTTTAGTATTTAATATAAATTTGTTGAATACATGTGTTTTTATTTTTCATACTAACCGTCCACTAAAGAGTTTTGTGATTAATAATGGTCAAGAAAAATTTTGTTCGATCATTTATTTGATAAATCTTGGTAAAATGTACTACTAATAACAAATTTTAAGGAAATAATCCAAAAAATGTTATAACAAAAAAATTCATTCAATAGTCTACGACTTAATAAAAAATTTTAAGTAGTAATTGTATTCTGAATCTTACTGTATCTATACAAATGTATATTTTAAAACAAAAATACTTTTTCACTCGACGCTTTTCGAACTTTTAATACAAATACTTTTCAACAAATTCTACAAGTTAATACAAATAAATAGATATTATATACATAATCAAATTTAAAAAATTTAAATAAACATATATACATTACAATATTTAATCTCTTAAGCTGCGAAACATATTAGTTCAATTCTTTGTTCTTGATTTAAACTCTAACTTCATCCTTTTTTCTTCGTCTCTGTAATTTAGAACAATAAAACTCAATATTAAACATCAATTTAAAAAAATGTTCAACTTGTATTTTATAGAATATTAGTTATATAGTTATTGATTACCCTTGGTGTTGACTTGCTAGGAGATGGAGAAACCTCTACATTTCGACTGCGCAGATTTAGAACTCTTACTGGAGTGAGAAGGGATGGTCCCGGTGAAGAGTTTGCTAATGCTTCTTTTTTTTTTCTTCCAACAACTTTTGGAGTTTTGGCCGGACTAATGTTGATTTCCTATTAAACATAAAATAATTATTATGTGTGTAATATTATGTGTGTAACATAATAAAGAAACAATTATTTATTAAAACAACTCTTACTGGAGTGAGAAGGGATGGCCCCAGTGAAGAGTTTTCTGATGCTTCTTTTTTTTTTCTTCCAACAACTTTTGGAGTTTTGACTGGACTAATGTTGGTTTGCTATTATGCATAAAATAATAAAAGTTTTATACGTGTAACATAATAAAGAAACAATTATTTATTAAAATAACTCTTACTGGAATGAGAAGGGATGTCCCCAGTGAAGAGTTTTCTGATGCTTCTTTTTTTTTTCTTCCAACAACTTTTGGAGTTTTGACTGGACTAATGTTGGTTTGCTATTATGCAGAAAATAATAAAAGTTTTATACGTGTAACATAATATAGAAACAATTATTTATTAAAATAACTCTTACTGGAGTGAGAAGGAATGGCCCCAGTGAAGAGTTTTCTGATGCTTCTTTTTTTTTTCTTCTACCAACTTTTGGAGTTTTTACCGGACTAATGTTGGTTTGCTATTATGTGTAAAATAATAAAAGTTTTATACGTGTAACATAATAAAGAAACAATTATTTATTAAAATAACTCTTACTGGAGTGACAAGGGATGGCCTCAGTGAAGAGTTTTCTGATGCTTCTTTTTTTTTTCTTCTACCAACTTTTGGAGTTTTGGCCGGACTAATGTTAATTTTCTATTATGTATAAAATAATTGAAATATTATATGCGTGCCATAATAAAAAACAATGTTTTTTTAAAACAACTCTTACTGGAGTGTGAGGTAAAGCTGATGATGAAAAGTTTGCAGATGCTTCCTTTTTCTCTCTTCTACCAACTTTTGGAGTTTCGACCGGACTAACGTTGGTTTTCTATTATGTATAAAATAATTGACGTATTATGTGTGTGTTTCAATAGAGAAAAAATTATTTATTAAAACAACTCTTACTGCAGTAAGATGAGATGCCACCAGTGAAGAGTTTGCAGATGCTTCCCTTTTTTTTCGCCTAACAACTTTTGGAGTTTCGACCGGACTAATGTTGGTTTTCTATTATGTATGAAACAATTGAGGTATTATATATATGATATACACAAAAAGAAATTTACAAAAAAATTAATAATGATGAGTTGAGATATTCACCGAATTTAAAAGTGGAGAAGTTGCACAAGCATTTGATAATCGTTGATGTTTCGCGCAGTTATTTAATACCCTTTGAATAAAAGTTTTGTACGAATCTTCTTCCTGGAGATAAGATTATTTCATTTTTAAAACATCAAAAAAAAAAAAAAATACTTTTGGTCTGAACAAACCTCTTCATCTGAAACCAGGTCTATCACTTCTGTCTTCATGATTTTCTCTGAAGGTTTTTTCAATACAGTAATTGGGCATTCATCTAAACCATCGCATAATTTTTCTATTTTTTTTGCAATTCGCTCAGGGGAACGAGTACATTCGATGATAATTTTTGGAAAGGTGGAAACGCCTTCAGAAAACGTAATTGGATCCTAAACATTGAAAAATGATTTACATTGGGATGAAAATTCTAGATAATGAAAAAACAGTAAGCTTACCTGGCCAGTAATTTTATGATTCAATTGTTTATTTGAATGCATCATACATTCTGAAGTATTTCGGATTATGGGGATGCCTTCAGACATCGAAACTAAGGGCTGGAATTAAAGATAAATTTTTACCCGATCGACGTCACTAGATATTAGAAGAAGTACGATTACTTACCTTGTTGCAAATATTAGTATTTGATTCTTTATTTGATAGAATCAAATTTTCTATAGTGGCTTTGTTCGTTGTTAATACGTTCGATGAAGGGACACAATGTTCATCGGTAAAAACATGATTTTTAACTTCCGCTTGTCTAACTTGAAATTTTTCGGAATTTTTGGACGACGGATCACCTAAGCTTTTGTTTAGTCTCAGTGGATGTATAGAATCATCTTTCGTTCTTTGAGAGTGACTTAAACGTATGTCAGTTGGGATGCGTCCTAAAGTCGAAATTGATCCCTGAAACAAAAAAAATTATTTTCAACACGATCGACTTTACAAGATGACGGTAAAATGGTGTTTACTTACATCGTGGCTAACTTTGGTATTAGATTGTTTATTTGAAGGAACCAAACTTTCAGCAATAAGTTTACCAGTTGTTGATTCATTCATGACGCTTTGCTCGACACGATCTTCGATTTGATTTTCGATTTCTGCTTCACTATCGGTAACTAATCCCCAAATCTTAGATTTAATGTAAGAAATTAGGCTGTTATTGAGTTGAGATGGACGTGGTGAATCTGTTTTGGTTTCCAGAACGGAGTTCCTTGAAGTGGTTTGGATTTTTGTGTCACCTTCGTGCATCGAAATTGAAACCTGCAATAAGAACGTTAATTTCATCCCCATCGACTTAACTAGATAAAGTAATCAAATTTTGTTTACTCACATGATGTCTACAGTCGCTATGTTGGACTGTCTTAGCTTGATTTTCGATCTCCTCATCACTGTCCGACTCTCTTTCGAAATTCTCAGATGACACGTGAGCAGAGCTTTTATTCAGTTGCGATGGATGTGGAGTAGCTATTTTGATTTTCAAAGATTTGTTCAACAAACGCTTAGGGCTTTCGGAGACGGTTTTCTGCATCAACGGGGAACCCTGAACAAATAAAATTAGTTTCAATGCGAACGAAAATTTTAGTTAAAATGAAATGTTGTCTGCTTACATTGTGACTAACTTTGGTATTTGGTTGTTCTTTTGTAGGTACCGTATTTTTAGATATAGATTTATCGGTTTTCGATGCATCTAACGGAAAGTCGCAATGTTCGACTGTCTCAGCATGACTTTCGATCTCCTCATTACTATCGGTCTCTTTTTCGAAATTCTTAGATGACAAGTGAGCAGAGCTTTTATTCAGTTGCGATGGATGTGGAGTAGCTATTTTGATTTTCAAAGATTTGTTTAATAAACGCTTCGGGCTTTCGGAGACGATTTTCTGCATGAACGGGGAACCCTGAAAAAATAAAATTAGTTTTAATGCGAACGAAAATTTTAGTTAAAATGAAATGTTGTCTGCTTACTTTGTGACTAACTTTGGTATTTGGTTGTAGTTTTGAAGGCTCCGATCTTTCAGAAGTAGGTTTAACGGTTTTCAATTCATCTAACAGATAGTCGCTTTGTTCGTCTGTCTCAACTTGATTTTCGATCTCCTCATTACTATCGGTCTCTCTTTCGAAATTCTTAGATGAAACGTGAGCAGAGTTTTTATTCAGTTGCGATGGATGTGAACTGTCTTTTTTGGTTTCGATGGAAATGAGATGATGTCTGCTTACTTTGTCACAAACATTAGTATTTGATTGTTGTTTTAAAGGCTCCGAACTTTCGGGAGTAGGTTCATCAGTTTTCAATTCATCTAACATATATTCGCTTTGTTCGACTGTCTTAGCTTGATTTTCGATCTCCTCATAACTATCGGTCTCTCTTTCGAAATTCTTAGATGACAAGTGAGCAGAGCTTTCATTCAGCTCCGATGAATGTGGAGTGTCTTTTTTGGTTTTCAGAGTGGAGCTTGATGAAATTTTTTGGATTTTGGCAAAACCTTCATGCAACGATAGGGAACCCTGAAAATTTGTAATTATTTTAAATGGGAACAATTACTAGTTAAAATGAGATGATGTCTGCTTACTTTGTGACTAACTTTGGTATTTGATTGTTCTTTTGTAGGCACCGAACTTACAGATATGGATTTATCGGTTTCCAATTCATCTAACAGATAGTCGCTTTGTTCGACTGTCTTAGCTTGATTTTCGATCTCCTCATCACTATCGGTCTCTCTTTCGAAGATCTTTGATGATGCGTGAGCAGAACTTTTATTCAGTTGCGATGGATGTGGACTGTCTTTTTTGGTTTCGATGGAAATGAGATGATGTCTGCTTACTTTGTCACAAACATTTGTATTCGATTGTAGTTTTAAAGACTCCGAACTTTCGGAAGTAGGTTCATCAGTTTTCAATTCATCTAACATATTCTCGTTTTGTTCGACTGTCTTAGCTTGATTTTCGATCTCTTCATCACTATCGGTCTCTCTTTCGAAGTTCTTAGATGACGCGTGATTTAGGCTTTGGTTTAGTTGTGATGGATGTGAAGTATCTTTTTTGGAATTCACAGTTGAGCTTGATGACATTTTTTGGATTTTGGTGATACCTTCATGGATCGAAATCGAACCCTGAAATAAGAACGTTAATTTCATCCCCATCGACTTAACTAGATAAAGTAGTCAAATTTTGTTTACTCACATGATGTCTGCAGTCGCTATGTTGGACTGTCTTAGCTTGATTTTCGATCTCCTCATTACTATCGGTCTCTCTTTCGAAATTCTTAGATGACAAGTGAGCAGAGCTTTTATTCAGTTGCGATGGATGTGGAGTAGCTATTTTGATTTTCAAAGATTTGTTTAATAAACGCTTCGGGCTTTCGGAAACGGTTTTCTGCATCAACGGGGAACCCTGAACAAATAAAATTAGTTTCAGTGCGAACGAAAATTTTAGTCAAAATGAAATGTTGTCTGCTTACTTTGTGACTAACTTTGGTATTTGGTTGTACTTTTAAAGGCTCCGATCTTTCAGAAGTGGGCTTAACGGTTTTCAATTCATATAACAGATAGTCGCTTTGTTCGACTGTCTTAGCTTCATTTTCGATTTCCTCATCACTATCGGTCTCTCTTTCGTAGTTCTTAGATGATGCGTGATTTAGGCTTTGGTTTAGTTGTGATGGATGTGAAGTATCTTTTTTGGTATTCTCAGTTGAGCTTGATGAAATTTTTTGGATTTTGGTGATACCTTCATGCATCGAAATCGAACCCTGTAATAAGAACGTTTATTTTATCTCGATCGATTTAACTAGATGAAGAAGTAAAATTATGTTTACTCACATGATGTTTAACAGGGATATGCGATTGGTATCTTGTAGGCACACAACTTTCTGAAATTTGTTTGCTGCTTTTCAATTCATTAAGACGATTAATACTTTTTTCAATAGCCTCAACTCCATTTTCTTTCTCTGCTTCCCTATCGGCGTCTGCATCAAGGTACTTTAATGAAGTTTGAAGTTCATCCATTTGTGATGAATATTGTGTAGCTTTTTTAGTTTTCCGAACGTCGTTCGAAGAAATATTTGCTCTATCGACGAAGCTTTCATCCTGTAGCAAAAAATAATTTTAACACTTAGTTTATTGACAATTTTTATTTTAAAATTAATGAAAATTTTTACCTTTTCGACTTCGAAACTCAAACTGACCGATATCTCAATTTTTTCTGAGTCGATTTTTGAATTGGTGCACACTTTTTGAACGGAATTTGAAGTTGATGGTACTATAGCTACCCCATCTTGACTATCCAAATCTATAAAATCAAATGTATGTAACTGGTACAAAATATGTAAGTAACATTTTTTAATTCATAAACTTAAACCAGGCATACCTTTATTGTACTCTTTCTCAAGGGCTTTAGCAACATTAGTTCTTCCGAAAATTGGTGGTTCTTCGTCAGTCCATAACTCTCTTTTAACTTTATGTAAACTTCGCTCAGTATGTTCTAAAATATTACATTTTCGATCAAAAAATAAATACATATATTTAATGTAGATATTTTTTTTTCATTACCTTGTTCCAGTGGAGAATTAGTAAATCGTTTAATTCTAGGTAATAATAAAGATTTTAAAGTAAATGGCGAATTTTCGGATGTCTTTGGAGTTGTATATTTGAAATGTGCTAGACCTTTTGGAGCGGTGAATTTATAATTTTCCGGAATAACAGACTATAAGACAAAAACAAAAAAACACTTGATATTATGAATTGTTACATACATATCGTCTATTTATTAAAAAAATTAATGTACCTGATAAGTCATAGGTAAATATGGAGTTTGAGCTTCTGAAGTTTTCAATGGATTATGTAAAAATGGCGGGGAATGAATTTTATGTCGAACCTTTCCGACAACAAATGGCTTTGGCTTTTCTTCTGTTACACACGTGAGTATCCTTCGTGCCCCATCGCACGTTTTAAAAACACATCTCACGGGGATTCTTGTTTTTCCTCGGCACTTGATGTTCGAGTGTAACTTTTTTTCAGCATTTTCAGGTTGTTCTGTTAAGAATAAGATACAATTTTTCAAACAAAAATAATCAATAAAAATTTAAGATCGCCGGCCAAGCGCAGAAACGTATATTTTCATATTTAGAGGCAAAAATGTTACGTTTCTGTGCTAGGTCGACAAATAAAGGTGTAAATTCGAAATAAATACGTGAAATTATGAATCGTGAAATTATTACGACAATCAACTTTAATAAAACCTTACCTTCATTGAAGCTATCATCGCATGCCATCAAAAATCTCTGATCATCGAAGGCTTGGCTTCGTTTTTGCTTTCTTTGAAAGTAATGCTCTTTAAATTGCACTCTGTTCATACGCCGCAACGTAATACCATTATATTTGTACAATTGATCCATGATGTCTTATTTCAACTAATTACCGAGTAATTTTAAAACTGTTCACTTAAATATTTCTAATATTTTCAAGTGTCAAACACTTGTAAAAAAATAAGTAAACAGGGAGCAAATACTTTGCAACATCCCAGATCCGCGTCTGATTCTAACTGACGCTGAGCAAGTTTGTACAAGTTTTAAAGCGCGCGACGGTTGCTCACATCACCCCTCCGAGTCCAGCTGTTTTGGTCTGTGCTATAGTTATGTATATGGGCCGATCTCAAGAAAGAGCTGAAAATAAATATGAAGTTATAAGCTCGTTTTTATGTTTTGAAAAGCCGATTATTAATTAAGAGCACCATTATTTAATATTTTCACGAAGTCACTGTGAAAAATAAAAATTTCATCTTGTATGAACATTTCGGAATTGAGGCTACAAACTTGAATATTTTTTGGGGGATATTTTTTACTGTAATATGTTTTTTTCTCCTTGGTATAAAAGGGGCTGCATCGCATAACTAAACAATACCATGCTTATCTTGGCATTAAGCAAATGTACTTGAAGCAAAGACAAAAAATGAATCATAATTATATGATAGATTTATTATGTATAGGGCAGAATCATATAGAACAGAGGGCATTCAACTAGTAGAGGTCCGACACTTCAAACCAATGTTTACATTTATAAGCCAATCCTCTCAAGGTTGAAGCGCGCAAATAGCGTTCATTTTCAATTTATCTCTTTTACGCAGCAGCTCCACCCTGTTGATTGCAACCAGATGAAACCAATAAAAAAAAAGGTTAACTCGTTTTAAGTCGGTATCTGCACCTGCAATTCCGACTTGATACCAGCAGAAAAAATATTCATGTGGCTGAATCGAAAGCCTATATAAGTCCAGTTAAGTGATTAATTTTTACTGGTTTCTCTCCCGATCAGCCAAGTCTCATTTCGAAGATACTGGTTTTTATTGGCGAAGTTTTCAGGAACCCAGAATGAATAGGTTTTTATGCGGTAAGGAAATATTGATCCACGTCCAACAAATTTGAAGTGTTTTGTAACGGTGTCGAATTTATCAATTAAATTCATGAGTTTTGAAGTCGATCTTTACTGGTTTCAAAAGAGTTATAGTTAGTCTTGCGTTAAAACTCAAAAAATTGATTTCGTACATTTAAACCGTCAAAAATCAGTACAACAATTTAGCAAAGTCGACGCTTTGCTAAAACATAAAAACTGCATATTTAATCAAGTTGTTTTAATTTTTTACCAAATTGATAAATACTTTTGTTACACGAGTCATCCAACTTATAGTAAATACTACAAATAGTTAAAGGTAATATATAAATAATCATATATTATTATTGCGAATTTTTATTTATAAGAACCACAGAATTTTTAATAATGATTAGTCTTCTCTGGTTCGTAACAAAATAAGTTTTCCAGACTATTATTTAAAGGCAATCGTCGATCAAATAACAATACCTTGCAGTCGATATATATTACAATGAAACAAAATAACATATATAAAATATTTAACAAAGAAGCGTGTATTACGTCATTAACTTACATACTAATTTTCATTTATTCTGAATGAACTAAAAAGATTTCTGTAAGTAATTTCCCATCAATGATTTCCAGGAAATGTAGTTTCGAACTAGTATTTTATGGCAATCGTCGATTAAACAATGATACCTAGATGGTTGAAAATTATTTCAATGAAACAAAATATTTTTTTTAAAAATATTTAGCGAAAAACGCTCATCTTGCATCTATAACTTATATACTAAATATTTCAAAATTTTGCTAAAAATGCACATCTGGCATCTTTAACAAACGGACTGAATTTTCATTTATTCTGAAAGAACAGAATTGTTTTGAGTAATTTTTTTTCTTAATTTCTAGCATATTAATTTCACAGACTAGTATTTTATGGAAATCGTCGATCAAATGACGATACCTTACAGTCAACTGTTAACTTATTATTAAATTAAAATATATTAAATATTTTAATAACTTATCTATTAAGTATTTAAAAATATTGCTAAAACAAAATATTACATCTATAACAAACATATATTTTAATTTATTCTGAAAGTTCAGAATTTTTTTCAAGTAATTTTTTATTTTAATTTATTATTATATTAAATTTCAAAGACTGGTATTTTATGGAAATCGCCGATCAAATGACGATACCTTGTAGTCATTAGTTATTTTAAAAAATAAAATATTTTATAAAAAAAATATTCAACAAAAACGGACATCTAATATATTTAATTTATCTATTAAATTTCTAATCAAGTGAAAGAACTTCAGAATTTTTAAGAGTAATTTTTTCTTTTGTCTGTTGAATTTAGTTTCAAAGACTAATATTTTATAATGATCGTCTATCAAATAACGACTAGGTATTTGTACCAAGTATTTGTAAAAACAAAAATATTTCCACGAAAATATTAAACAAAATGCACATCTTACATTTACTAATTATCTTCGTCTTCACTTGACTCACTTTGAACACTTTCCTCGTCTGCCTTTTTTTGCGCACTATCTGCGTCTTCATCTGAATCATTGGTCTTACTCATCTCTTCTTCTGAGTCATTTTCATCAGCTATCTCTTCTTCTGAGTCATTTTCATCAGCTATCTCTTCTTCTGAGTCATTTTCATCAGGAATCTCTTTTTCTGAGTCATTTCCGCCCTGTTTCTCTTCTTCTATATCACTCTCTTCATTTAGCATATCGTCATTTTCTTCTTTGTCCTCATCAGATTCCTCTTTTTCACTTTCTTCTTTGCTCTTCAAGATTTCATCGCTTTCATAGTCTGATGGGGCCAACGATTTCAAATTTTTCTTACCCTTTTTTACTTTCGGATTTTTCTTTGGTCCTTTTGGTTTCTTTCCTCTATCTCTGCGTGCATCAGTTATCATTGTCGAAATATAACCATTGACTTTATGTAACAGAAGTGTTATTTCTACCGAATCTTTTTTTAATACATCTTCGCAGTAGAATTGAAAAATATCTAAAACACAAAGGATGTATGATATCAAATTCTTTATATTACATATTAAATAAATATAAGATTTTATTTACTATGAATTGCCATCAATTTAGCGGGATCCAGGGGTGGTCTAGGTACCGAATCTGGAACGGAATTGCATGCTCTTCCTGTAACGCTGTATTGCTTTATTTCGGTACCGAAAAGTTTACGAGCAATCGTAGCAGTATATCTATTGAATCGTGTTTTTTCAAGACCACTTGCAGCAACGGTTACGGCTTCGAAATAAACCGGTGCATCAAGCCAAAAATTATTGCCGCAATATATCTGTTTACAAATTAAAAATACTGTTTTAATTTTAATATAAAAATATTAGGTAAGGTATCATATAAGATGTAATTTGTGCAAGTATACATACGATCACATTGAAAATGTTCATGATATTTGTACACAACTAATATTTTTATGAATAATTGTATATTGTATGCCAAAAATCGAAATTTTTTTTAAATCTTTATAGTTGTTTACTAATAACATGCAAATTTTTGTTGTTGATGTATATGCATTTGCTTTAGTTTCTTATGAATGAATGATACCTTATCAGAACATAAATTTATTACCTTGTTAGTCTCAAAATTGATTCTTCCGATTGGCAAATCTCCTTTTATTCTAGAACAATATGGATTAATTTGTCTAGCAGCTGCAAACAAATAATTAATATGAAAAATAAATCAGATATTTTCAAATACACGGTCATACTAACAATCCCACGATTATTTCTTTTGAAAATTTAATTCTTACTAATAATGTAACTAAAACATTGCATTTGTGAACGTACGTACAACAAAAATTACTAAGAGATGCTAAAGAGAGAAAGCGCGAAAATGATCGCTCGTTTTGCATGACATAGTTCTATGTATCAAATCCCCTTAACATTGTTTCACCTTCAAAATTGAATATGTTTCAAGAGATGTACACTAATAAATCTTACCATATTCTTCCATTTTATCTAATATTTGGTCCTGCAGGCCACCATTCCGTAGCCTCAATACTTTTATTTCATCGTCTTTTTCTTTAATAGTTGTTTTTAAATCTTTAATCACAGATTCTGCATCTTTCAATTTTTTGATCAAACCTTGGTCACGCTGATCAGTACTTTTCCTTTTCAAATTTTTCTTATCAAGATTATTCAATACTTTTTTTGAGGATTCGTTGAAGAGTATTTTTTTCTGATTTTCTTTCACCTTTGAGTCATTTTTGTTCGGATTTTTTGTCTTCTTATTTTCTTCTTTCTGACCTATTTTTGGTTTGACAGAATCTTCTGTGAATGTTGTTTTTGTTTTAATAGTGCCCATATGCTCGTTTTGCAATTCAATCTCCATGGGAACATTTATAAGTGAAACGTTCAGTTGATCCTGAAACAACATCGAATTGATTAGTTACTGTTAAATTAGGTAGTTTGTGTATGTGTTTTTTTTTTATATTTTAGCAATTTTATTGAGCGTAAGCACGGAATTTTCTACAATTTCGTGGCTTACTCGAATTAATTTATACACCCTAGCCAGCGTTTAAAATAACTTTGTTGTGAGGCTGTGAGTAGCCTTCACCATTTCTAGGTATTTTAGTTGATCTCAAACCTTTTAAGATTGATCTTCGTATGGCAGGTAGATAGAAGTGACACTTCTACTATCAAAAAACGCATTTTATGTTTCATTGTGTTTAAGCAGAACCCACCCAAAGCCAGTGTATGTATTTGTTTATAAGAAAGCGTGTTTTGACTACAGAGTGATTAAGTTAACGAGTATTTGTTTAATATGTATAATATACGTACTTTGAGAACATCGCTCATTGCATTCTCATTGACGTATTCATTACCAAAATTATCTGTTTGTGCAAGAACTTTGTAGGATGTTTGCGACTGCAAGACATCGGGTAAAGATATAGGCAGAGTAAGATCACCATTCGTAGCTATTGATACGTTGATATGACCGTTACTGCTACTATTCTCTTCATCAGGAATGCTGGATGATATCTGTTTAATATCTTCTTTTGAATTGGATTTCTAAAAAATAATAAATCAAGTTTTTAAATTTAATGAAAACAATATTAGAATCATTAAAATTTTTTCAAAAAGGTGAGTTAGAAACATAAAAGTTACATTATTACTGAAACGAATACTTCGGTTTACGACAAAATTAAAGAGAGACATTGTTGTAAAGCTGTTGAAGAACAGACGCAGAAAATGCTGTTTTTCAATACAATAAAAGTAAAATACAAAAAAAAAAGGAAGTCTTATCATTATTACTACATTCGATGTTATAACAAAACACTATCACGTAGTTTACTACATCTATACAAGAAAATTGTAATTCTTTTAACTGTAATAATTTATTTGAAAGTACTAATTTAAGTTTACTTTTGAGGTGTAATATAAAATTGTTCTATAGTATATTGAACTTAATAAGCAAGAGCAGTTTGAGTTATTGAGAGAAATTTAAAATAAACTATGTATTAGTGTGTGGCACACCACGCGTAATGCTGGAAATTTTGGCATACGAAAATCGAAAGCGATTCAGTTTTTCAAAATTTCTTACTATCGTTCAAAAGACAGTGATAAGTTGTATTTTTTCATACCTTACATTTTTCTTCTTTTATCTTCAATATTTCTGATTTTTTTATTGTTTGTACTTTATTTTGTTGTTTTTTCGGTACTGTAATTTTTTGATTATTTGGCAGCTTTTTATTGACTATTATTTTAGGTTTAGATTTATTAGCCTTTGATGAATCATTTTCTTTAGAGTTTTTTGATAAATCAATGTCTGACTTTTTCTTATTACTGTTCTTCTTTGGTTTATTTTCACTTTTACTTGTAGGCTTATCTACTCGATCATTTTTCAGAGGAGATTTATTTAAGGAGTCGTTTTCTTGGTCAGTTCCTAAAGTGGATGAACTCATGATTGTCTGTAAAAATACAATTTTTTTGTTTGGTCATAAACAACCCTCTCTTGGCAAGGAGATGAGTAATTATGATGATGATGATGATGATGATGATGATGATGATGAAGGTGATGATAACGAGTTGCGATTGAAAATGAAAGTTTGATAATTTATAAATATATTAAATAATCAATAAAACATTGATTTTTTCTGAAATCATGATAGCCTGCATTTGAAATAAGCACTTCATGTCGTACTTATTTAAATGTATTTAACAAATTAATTCGCGCAGAGCCCATCATCGACTACTAGTATAAATAAGATATAAATATATGTATGTAATATCTATATTTATTCATATATGTATATATTATATACATGATAAAGTCGATGCTCAGTAAAATCGAATGACTAAAAAAAATTGTCTGTTGTTTTTTCATGTCATAATAGTGCTTAAATAAGATAGATATTCGGGTTTTATTTAATCAACTTACTATGAATGTAACTGAAGTTGACCAACGTTTTTGTACAGAATTTAGTCATTGGACTTCATATTTATTGGCCACGCATGAAAGATAAACGTCAACGGTATTGTCAATTACCAACATCTTTCGATCTATTTGAATGATTTCTACGAGGACTTTAACTGATAATTTTTTTTTTAACTTGTACATATGCTCAACTATAGGCAGCCCATCGTCACCAGTACCGAAATCGTTATCTTGTACTTCTATTTCACACCCATAAATATAGCATTTTCCATCGACTATAAGAAAATAGTGAATTTCAATAATTCTATCGTCGATAGTTTTAATAACTGTATCACTCGTTTTAAGGCAACGTTTATAATTAACTCCGTGGAGAAACATCGATTTAAAGATGCAACGATGGAATACTTCGATCAAACGAGGACCATATTTTAATACCTTTTCAACCGAGTCAATAATTTTTAGACAATTATTGACTCTTCCCGTTAAAACTGCATCATTGATAATTGTACAGTTTTTAAGTGGCAAACGACTGGTAAACAAATTTTGGCAATACTGTAAAATCCGATTTCCATCTTCTTTTGCATGCGATAACTCAGCTTGGAATTGATTTTTACGAATCCATTTTTCCGATAACTGTTGTAAACAGCCATTTGGAGCGTTTATTTCTTTCATGAACAGATATATTCCGTTTTCAAACGGAAAAGCTGAAGTCGCCCATAGCGGTCCAGTTTGTTGCACAGCATGGTACAAATGATTTAAGGAGTGTAAATTGAAAGTTACAAAACCACGACCATAGTTCATCTCGCTTTCTCCAACAAATTTTAATAAGTTGTATTCTACTCTTCGTAAATCTTCAGGAGTAATAGGTGCTTTTAATAATCTATATATACTATCAACTAAATAGCAGTACGATAAAAATTCTTCTGGTGGTAAAATATCTTTCAATGCAGGCAAACTTACAAATAACAGCCAATTTCGCCATTCTGTGGCCTTGTACTTTCCAGAGAACTCTAGTGGACGTATTGACCTTCTGATGTCACGGCAGAGTTTAATATTGAGCATTCGCGTTTTAATTTTTTCTAATTCTTTTTTTTTTAAAAAAATGCTCAGCCACTTGTTAAGTAGTTGCTTTGTAACTCCTAGCAGCGTTCCGTGCATGTAGTCCGGGGGCAAGTCCCACACAATATCGAAATTGCTAAGTGAAAGTAATATCGATTCACCTTTGACGCCCCTGATTGACTTATTTGATTCCAAAGCAAATTTCATGTCACTTACATGTTCGACGTGTGATCTTAACGGCGCATCTTCATTTTGCAAAACGTATCGCATTGATCCATCGATCCAGATTCCGGGATGGTAGCACCAGCTGCAGCCGTATGCTCCGTTAAATTGAATACGATTTTGCAGTTTTGGTCGGGCAACTGTATCAACATTTCCTGTAAACGGCATGATTGATACATACTCAACTTCACCAGATAAACTATTTATAATTTGAACACCTTCTTCGCGTAGCTGCTGCATCTCCTCTACCAATTCTTTCATGTACAAGTTCATTAATTTAGCGGTAGGCTCTGACTCTGTTTCCATTAAGGCAGCAATAATTATATGTTTGAATCTGATTTCCGGAGGTAGCTCATTTATATACAGTTGTAAAGGCCAAAGACTTTTTTTAGAACTATTAAAGAGCTGTGCTCCATCAGTATTAAAATTAAACGTTAATGCTCCTGGATGCGCCATTTGTAACTGTTTGTACTTGAGGGAATCTTGAACATCAGTTATACCATCTTCTAAATAAGTTTCTCTTTCTTCGACAAAGTTTCGCATATGCTCTTGAATATCGGGTCTATTAAGTAACGTTTCTAATTGATTCTTAACTTTGAGGGTAATGAAGTTTTTGGATCGGTGACATAAAACTATTTCATCGCCACACGAGGAGCATTCAACGGTGCAGTCAATTTTTTTTGAAGATTCTATTGATAATAAAACCTCATTACATTTTTCACAATAAAAATGTTTTGTACACCCCCCCGGAGAAGGATTTAGTTGTTTTTTAATACGATACGAGTTGTAATTCCACGTCTTGAATTGCTCCCCGGCAAGTACTTTAACAAGTTCAATAAGAGCATCTTGTAATTTTTTTGTTGGATTAAATTTGATTATGAATGCATTTAACATCGTAATCACTTCGGTTACTGTACATCCAGATGAAGGAAACATAGTCCGATCATCAACAACGTGTTTATTCGAGTCCTTCGGATTTTCGACATCACCATTCAAGAATTCTTCATCACTGTCGCTATCATCGTCATCCGAATCGAATACTACTCTACAATGATTTTCGCTATAATCAAGACTTTCATTTATCTCTTCAACGCTATTTTCGTTAATTTCATGACAGTTTTGATCGTCCATAGCATTGTCATATTGTTCAATGATATTGTGATCATTTGAATTTGTAATCAAATTTGCATTCATTTCATCGTTTGTAGAAACACCAGATTTCATCGAAGCTCTCACTAAAATAAAAGTATAAAATTATTTCGAGCGCTGAAAGATATTGAAATAAACTTGAGTGGATTTTTTATTTAAATTTTTTCCCGAGCTAATAATGCATTATTTAACGCGTGTGGGAAGTATCAATGGTAACTCTAAGACCGAAATGTATTTGTACTTATTATTTGTATGTATTTTGGAAAATTTTCGGGAGTTCTGTATCGAACCTGCGATTTTGATTTATCACTTGGACGCATTGACCACTCAGCCACATAATGTACATAACTATAACGTTTATTATGAATTATACGTGTAACATAATAATTTATAATTTTGTTGCACATTTTGTGGCTATTACAAGTCCGATTTATAAGCTTAACAATTACAAACTGGTGTAGTGGTATTCTGATATACAAAAAAAAACGGTTTATAATTCCATACCAGACTCAAAACTATTTTTATCGAATTTTTTTTATTTCAAATAAATTAATCTACGTATATTATATAACCCGATGATTATTAATTTTTTCAAAATCTATATGGAATCAATGACTTTTTACGGAGAATTTAAGTCGAAAACCGAGTATAAATGTACAAATATGATCGAGTAGACGAAAAAAATCGAAGTGTAACAAATAAGTAATTATCGAGAGACAAATTATGAGAATTGAATTTTTAAAAATACCTTGTGAATATAAATTGTAAAAATTAAGTTTCTAAACCGTCAGTAACGTCTCGTTACTTGTAATGATCCTCGTGATAAATCATAGACTGAGTACATTGTACTCAGTAAATAGGCTGAGTTCGTGATCTAATATACTTTACAATATAATTATGCCATACTCGGTTATAGGAAACAAAATTTTCAAATTTAACCCTAACACTTACATTTTAATGTTTCATTGTGTTTAAGCAGAATCTTGGCCCATCTGTTTCGAGTCCATCGGCTGACATTCCGTGGATTGTAATTTGCAGAAAAAAAGAGTTTATAATGTTTCTTTACTTTCGCCATTGTAATTGAACTTTTGACAATCCCTTTGAAAATAATTATATTAAAATACTAGATGGATTTTCACTCCGTTAAAATAGTGAGAGTCATATGTATTTTTATGGATTAACATATTTGTAACGAGTATTAAAAAATTCCAAAGTATTGTTATATCAGGAATTTCAATGACTTAACCTGGATCAGATTTACAAGAAGGTCGTAGAAAGGGTACAATTCTTTACGTAATTGTTATATCAGGAATTTCAATGACTTAACCTGAATCAGATTTACAAGAAGGTCGTAGAAAGGGTACAATTCTTTACGTAATAGTGAAAAAAATTTTTTTTGGGAATATGAAAATAGTCTCGTTATCCATGGACATGAAGCTGCATATAAATGCACTTTTCAAACAGGTGATTGGACTAATTTCAAAAATATTTCTTTCAACAATAGCAGATGCAATTTTTATAAAACAAATCAAGTTTTAAGATGTCTGATATGTAATAAATAGAGATATAAAAACCTTGTCAATTGAATGACGTACCATAACGTAGACATACTATCCGACATTTCAAAAAGTTTATTATAATTCATGATTTGTAATAAATAAAATGTTATTCAATAAAAAGCCATCCTTTTGTGTAATCTGACACAATTAGCAAGTAATATCTTGGATGAGGTGTATCTTGTCAATCGAATTAAGCATTGTCAATGACCTAATACTCAAAAATTGGTCAACACAAAAACAGAAGAGAAATAACTCTTTGCTTTAAATGATAGGTAGAATTTCATTTTAACTCTCACAATATTAAAATATTTTTCCCAGTGAGAATCACTTACTTTGGAAAGAAGTCAATAATCTCTTATGAAAACAAATTTGAAAATCTATTGCTTGATCAACTTTAAAAAATATTTGGGCTGTCAAATACACTCAGCGCATACATTGTAATCAAGCAGACTGAATGTTGTACAATACGTAGACATACTATCTGACATTTCAAAAAGTTTATTATGATATATGATGTGTGATAAATAACATCTTTTTACATGCTAATTGTGTAAGATTACGCAATAAGAAAAGCTATTTGGTGAAAACCTTGGATGATGTGTGACTAAGTATTGTACAACATTCAGTCGGCTTGGTTTCAACGCTCTGCGTTGAGTGTACTTGCCAGCTCAAACATTCTTTCAAGTTGTCAAAGAAATGTCATTTCAAATGTGGGTTTAAAAGATTCTATTGACTAATTTCCAAAGTTAATGGTTTTCACTGACACAAATAGTTTTATGTTATAGAAGTGAAAATTAAATTCTGAATACTACTGCTATGTAAATGATATTTTAACTACACGTTTCAAAGAGCTTCTAAGAGTTTGCGAAAATTGTCAGTTTATCGATAAATGAGTTGAATATGAAGATTAGTATGAATGGATGTGAGTTCAACGTTGTGTGTATGACATGAAATACCTTTTGATTAAGTTTTTTCAATTTTTCCGTCAGCAACTTAGCAGTATCTTGGGCTTGATTTTGGTTGACTTTTGTAACCGGAACTTCAGAGCTACTTGAGTCAGAAGCAGATAAAATAAGGTGTGATGGTGGCACCTTCTTCCTATCAAAATCAATTTTCAAGTTCAGATCAGAAAGCGTTTCTGTGAAAAATAATACAAAATTATTTAATTATACTTTTTATTAGAAATCTTTTCTTTAGCCTGTTCGAAAATTACCTGCTAGGAAAACAACAATTCCACGCTCCTTTGTATCAGTTATAATATATTGTTTACAGGTATTATGATTTTCTGCAGAGAATTTCTTAATATTTGCTGTCTCTGTGATTTTGAATTCACCATTCGTCAACTTCATGTACGCAAAGGACATAATGCTTGATAAAAGAAATAATAATTGTATCTTAAAAACATTTTTGAGGTTACTTGAAATAACAATTTCACACGAGAGAACAAGTTTAAACTAAAATTAACTTCATTAAACAAACGAAGATAAAATGATTACGTAAAACGTTATTAAAATTTACTGTATGACGCGTTCATAGTATTAATTTTACGATAATTAAACAAACACTTACTTAAATCATGTAATCCGTGGTTATCCTCTCATGAATAGTCGTACACGGAACAATGGCAAAAGCAGGATAAGACGAGAATTGCAAAGTGCAAACTATGCAGCCTAACCGACTTTTGCGCGCCAACGTGATTGCGCGCCAACGTAAAAACTCAAAAACTTCCATGTATACGCTCTATCGTACAAAACTTCAGCATATATATAGGTATATGTAAGGAAACGGAAAGATTCCTCCCCTACTTTTTTCTAGAACAATGTATCCGTATTTAAGTGGAATCAAATGGCTTGTTTGCGACCGTATTGAAACCAATTGAATCGGTATCATCATTGACTTGTAAAAAATTTGGCAAATTCTTATTTTTGTAATAGTTTGGGCCAAAAATTGAGAATATTGAGCAATAATTTTTCAAAGTAATTATATTCTTTATAAATTTTTTTAATGCCAAAATTGTCCATTTTTATTTTTTTTTTTTTACATACATAATTGTTTTCACTTTAAAATAGTCTCACTAAAAATACAAAAGTGTTACCAAACCGGAGAACTTAAGAGATTTATGAGAGAATTTTTTACATTAGAGTATTTCAATTATATGAAATTAAAATTTTTGCATTATTTTCTATGCGGAAAAAAACTTGTAAACCGATACGATAAGATAGTCTGAAAATGTTGTATTATTATAAATATTTACTTTATATTATTTAATTTTAAATATGAATTTTCGTTACAAAGTAGAAAACATGAAAATTTAGAATTTCAAATTAGGAATACATCGCAAGAAGTTGAAAAAGCAAAACAATTTTGTTACTTATCAACTTTTAAAAATTATAACTAATTATTTAGATAGTCGACTAAATTTTTATATCGGTTTCAAATCGGATCCACTTCAAACCATATCAATTAAAATTTAACCAACTTTCTAGTCGGTTTCTGCACCCGGAATCCCGCATTAAAACCACGTAAAATGAATATCAGATTTATTTATTGAAATCCCATTGATTCCACTAAAACAATTCACGTACATTTCCCGATAGAAAACATTTAAAATATCATCACATTTCATACAGTTTCAAACCAGTATTTCTAGGCGTGACGTTTGTCGAGTTATTCCCCACTAGAAACCTACAAATGTTGTCTCACATTCAAAACCACTTCATTCCATATTTATTTCGAGATATAAAGGTTAGATTTACCGTATTGAAAACAGTAGAGCAGACATTCGCAATTTTGATTTGATTTAAATCCTGGAGAAACCAGTCAAGACACTAAAATCCCATATAACTTTTCAACTGTGAAACTCGGCTTACCGGAAAAGATTCTTTCACGTATTGGTTTCTTAAGGTTTCATCTGGTTGCAATCAACAGGGCAGATACTATGAAAGATCCTTTATTCTGCTCCTTAGAACGCGGCAAAATTATCACATGGGGAATTTAGATTCTCTAACGGTTATTTATCTTTCATATCAATTTATCTACTTGACAAAAACATTGCGCATAAATTGTTTGAGACACACAAATATGCCTCTTCGTAAAAATATGAATAATTTGTACCATAAATTGGTGATTATTTTTTAGAGAGAAATTTTTCGCATTAGAAGGGTGGCTAATAATAGTTACTCAGTATAAATTTAATATAAATATAGAAAATTAAGATAAAATGTTTCCAATACTCGTAGTCGCTTTGTGTTGTTGTCAACTTATGAATTCTTCATTAAAATAATTAATTTATTATTTTAAAAGCCCATTTTGTTTTGATGTTACATGAGAAACGCGCAGAGAATCTTGCACGCGTCGTGTATAATATAAATATAAACGGATGCACATTTAGAGAGTTGCTTATTGTATATAACCTACTGACGAACTGTGAAAAACTAAACCATTAAAGATTCAAATGCAAAAAAACTAGAATATAGAAATGTAATTTTTCGGAGCTCAGCCTGTAGAGTGTAGGCCACAACTCGGACCGCTTACTTGCAGGCTGCAGTGCAGCCGGCTGAACACCAATGCCAGCGCCATCTATCTCTTAAACTGCCTTATGGTAAATAGAGCCCATTGTAGCTTTGCACGTGGTTGATAGTTATATAGTTTCTGCATGTGCTTCTTAACGAGACTCGCAACAACAAAGTTATTACGATTTTGCGAATAACATGTGTATCGAAATGGAAGGAAGTACAGAAACCTCAGATATATTTGAATTGTGGAAAACTAGTGTTGACTCGAGAAAACCACACACGTTTTTACCCAAATATATAAAATTATTAACCGAGGGCAACACAAACAATGTCGAGGATATCGAAGTATTTCAACTGCCAGAATCTTTTCTTGAACAATTCGTTCAAGATCTGAAGGATTTTACCAGTAGTCAAGTTATTGCAATTTTGCGAACATTGATTTTTCACCTAAATAAAGACTGTGTTGAAAAATTGCAAGATCAACAAAGCACAGGTACTTATTTTATCAGAAAAACAATAGATCATTTGTATTTGTAGTTTATTAATAATTCTTTTTATAGTTTCAGTTAGTCTTTCTTCGAAGGTGATGTCACAAATATTAACAGTTGTGTTATACAACGCTAAATATTTGGACTCTCTTATACCAAAAAACTGTCAGTTGAAATTTGATCAGGCTTTTACAGAGTTAGAAAATATTTTGGTTTTGTACTATGAAAAAATTTGTACAAATTCTAAGCAGAATAAAGTTATAACTCAATCCTTTATTGATATTTGCAAAACATTTTGTGAAGTCCTTAAATGTTTGAACTATTATAGGCAACGCAAAGAGGATGGAAAATTCTTTTTAACAGATGATCAATTAAAAAAATTGAAAAAACTTTGTAAGAAAGATAAAGATCTTGAAACTTCAATGGTGAGTTTATTTTGAAAATAATAATTAACAGCAGATAGAAAGATTTATTGTCTGTACTTTTCTTGCAGAATAAATTGATACTTGTCAAAAATGTATTATTTAATACCAGTGAGAACATGAATGAGGTGTTTGTGGGCGAACATTGGAAGACAATTTTAGTTAATCATTTTAAGCACTTGGAATTTTTTAATTCTAAGCAAATTCTATCGATTGCCTCACAAATTGTAAACAATACCGAAGGTTTATCAGTATGGAAATCATTCTGTGCAACAAGACCAGAGGACATAACTGAAAGATTAGTGGTTGCAATATTTTTAGAATCCCTAACAGCTCTTGTCAAAGATTCAAACAGCTCTACAAAAAATATGTTAGGAAAAATTGATTATGTAAGTTTAATTACTATTGATATTTCATATGTGACAATTGTAGCACTCAAAATTTCATTGTTATTAGGAAAAATTATTAGATACATTAGATAATCCAGACAATCTGCATGACGTTTTCAAGCGTGCTAAAAAGATTATAGCTCAACAAAATTTCAAGTCAATTGATGAAGTAAATTTAACCAAAGTGGAAGAAAAATTGGAAATTATAAGATGTTTACATCTGATGTTCACTCACAAAACTCTTAGGCAGTATTTATTCCTTATAATTTATCAATTTGAGAAGGAATTTATTAATTCTACAGAAGAAAAAGTATCATTTAATACCATATATAAAGGTGAAAATTTTAATAATTATAAACATAATATTGTTATTAACATCAAAATTATTCATAATTGTTAACATCTGAATATAATTAATGCATTTGTATTTTTGTTTGCAGATTTATTGTTTGAGAAAGATATAAATGTTTTAAAGTGGGTTCCACAACCTTTAATAATGATACAACATTTTTCTTGCTATCCAGATATATTAGTTCAAATTTTTAAACTTTCATTTGACGAATTAACGTTATACGATCATTGGGAAAATTTTATTCTTGAAAATAATTGTAACAGACAACTTTGTTGCTATCTCATATCAAGTGCCGAAAGTTTAAAGCACAAAAATATGCCACAAGAGCATAAAAGTGCTTTGAATAAACTATTTTTAAGATTGAGCAAAAAAATTACTAAAAATCTTGATGAAAAAATTACTACTGCTATAGAAGTCGCTGGTTTGAGATCTTCTATAAAAATTTTATTAATGGAAAAAAAAAAATTAAAAGATCATGTTAAAAAAAATGTACAGGAGATTCTTTTTGAATTAACACAGGTAAAGACATAAAATTCAAAAATAAATAATTACAAACTTAATCCATTAAAGAAAAATAATATTTTTATTGGCAGGCAAACAAAAATGTACATTCTTTGACTCAAGAATGTTTGCAATTGTGGATTTTAGCCTTGACCCACAGAGAATATTTTACTTTTAATCAAGAAATGACAAAAAACATCTGTGCTTTAGTTATTAGTAATCCCAATGGAATATCATTTCCATATCTTTTTGAAATCTTGAAAGATGATGAATTTGAATATTTTGTGGATATTCTTTGTAATGAAACGGTAATAGTGCTGCATAATTGTACAATTATATAATTTTGAATTGAACTTTGAATTTAATCATCGATTATGTGTTTTTTTTTCAGAAAACAAGTTTAATAGAAGGAAACGTTTTATCCTTAGTTACTCTAATGACAATTTGGAAAAACTTATCTAAGGCTGAAAGCAAAGGAAGTAGATCAAATCGTATGACTACAGTCATAATTGATATGTTTCTTAATATTAAAAATAAAAACATAAGTATATTATCGCATGTATTCTTGATCAAACTTTGTCGAGCACTTATAACATCTAAACGGATGATAACTTCAACACTGATCAACGAACTGATTGAAGAAATTTTTATAACTACTTCCAAGTATGTAGAAATAGAATGCATCGAAAATGTTTTAGAAATTTGTCAAGAAGATTTAGGTTTGTGTTTAGATTTTCTACGGTGCAAAACAGAATTGATGCATGATAGACTATACACTTTAATTGAAAAATATAAAAGTATACTTGAAATAATTTTAAAAGAAGCACAGGAGAACAATTTTAAAAATGAAGATACATTGAAAATTTTAGCAGTGGATTTAGAAAAGTAAATATCTGATTTCTGAACACTCATTATTTATTCTTTTTTGTGTTTGACAAATTTTAACATTCTTATTCATGCAGGTTTTGTATATTTCTGGGCAAAATGAAAAAAAATCCATCATTTACAAGCCAGGACTTGATTGCGCATTTGATACACGTCTTGGGTAGACCAACTACTTTGCCAGAGTTTTTGAAAACTGCAATAGAGTCTTTGATATTTCTACTATTAAGCGATTCCGATCGGCACATAGTGAATAATCTACTACGAGCACTGCCTGTTGCACTTCAACAAATTTTTAGAAGTTTATACGACACCTATAAGAGCTCTTACAAATACACTGGTAAAATTTAGTTAAAAATTCTAATTTTACTTTTACAATTGTAAAAAATGTATAGAATGGATTTTTTTAACATAAATAATGTAATATTTGAAATAAATTTAAGTTTACCTTAAACTTGATTCACGTATGTTGAAACCCTAATTTTCATTTTACTTTTTAATTAATTATAAGGCAATCATATTGAAAGTTAAAAAAAACCTCTAGAAATTTTTTTATTAAAGTTTTGGCAGAGTATAAAACATTGGTTTTTTCACTTACCACTTGACTCTAGGATACTAATGATAAGAAATTATTTTTGTCGACAGTAAGAGTGAATTGTATTGTGAAAAATTATGACAATTTACATTTTTTCGATTTTCCATGACCGCAGTAAATCACAGTTGATGCGCGTTTAAAATGTGATCGATTTTCATAGGTTTTGTATAAAAGAATAACTGTACAACTTTAGTAGTTACATAAGCGAAATTATTTTCAATACTCGTGGTGTTCTTTTTTATGATTTTGCATGATAAATGAATAAAATTCAATTGAGGTAGTATATAAATTTTTATTTTTTACTGATCAGAGTGAAAAGGTTGAAGGTAATTTTTTCACGAAAACTTTCATCGAATATCATGTAAACTTCTTAATTCATACAATATCTCCATAAAAATACACAATTTTTGATTGTAGTTGAGAAAAAGATTTTTTATTACAAAGTTATTCTCTACTCGTGTCAAGTGAAAGAATACTATTCGCACAGAATATCGGACATGATTTATTTAAAATGTAAAAAATTCTTATCAAATTTGGTTGAATGTCACAAGAATATAAATATTTTATAAATTTTCAGATATTCGGTAAAAAAGCTATATCGTTAATTCAGTGTAAATGTTACAGTAAACGGTTCACAATATTTCATTATTCGTTTGATAAAAACCTGTTCATTTGACAATATGTATGCATGTGTACAATTGTATGGTGAAATAGATATTTTATTTCGAATTTTCAAGAACTCAAAAATACACAAATAACGTAAATAAAAAAATGGAAAAAACCATCTAAACATAAATAAAAAGTTTTAAAATGTACATAAATACACAATGATACTTTTGATTCAATATGCTTTTTAATTAAAAAAAATATTGATAATACGAAGCTGATAATGACAATAATACAACTAATAATTATAATATAATTAATAATCGATCAATAATAATAATGATAATAGTAATATTAATAATAATAATAATAATAGTAGTAATAATATTCTCTACTACGATCCTACGTTCTAACAAAGTTATTAGATATTTCCTTTATACACGTGTTACATATGTAATTTTCAAAATTCATTGATTCGTTTTCTTACAATTTAACTATACGCATGAGTTCATAATATTTGATTTTTTTATATTCTATACTATTATTTTAATGATGTTGAAATATGTATATCCCACCCAGAAACAAAGAATGTAACATCCACTCAATGATTTCGTGCTTGTTTCAAGAGAAACAACGACGGTGTCAGTTTGACTAAGCAAGATTTGCATGTTATAGCTATATTTGTAGTTTGATATAGTGATTAAAATACTTTGTAAAATTGAAGAGTATCAAGTTTTACAAATTATTTTTTATTCCACTTTTTACTACACAAAACTTTCAACAATTTTACGCTTAAGTTCCTAGATCTTATAAGGAATCAATAAGACGTTTCCTCAAATCGTAATTTCACCATACTTTCGTTGAAAATGTTTTCAATTGAGCTCTTTTATCTTGTAACACTGCACTTTACAACTCATATCATATGTTGCCCTTTTTAAAATTAAATACAAAGTTTAGTAATAATAGCTTTACAAAGAGTCAATAAGACTTTTCTGGTATATTTGATATATAAAATTCCATAATAAACACCAGTACAAACTATCAACTACACAATATTCGTACATCCAAAATGTGCTAATATCGATATAAAATTGTGTAAAAATTATAAAGGCACTTTGCGTACGTATCCTTATCTACCGGCGTTGTATTTACTTTAAAATTAGGAAAGACATGATAGACAGTGTTTACGTCTAAAAAAACACGAATTATGACGCGTAAATACTCTTAAGGATTTCATGCATAATAATCTTGTTGCACGAAATCATTGAAGAAAGCATAATGTATGTATAGGCGCGTTTGTGTCAAGACTTATGTGAGACGCTTCCATTGCTGTTAGTCATTCGACTCATGCATGCGGTAAATGATTATCTAAATTTATTTATACGCTTAACTTGCGTATGCGAATTAAAATGCTGGTGACTGCTGCTTTTGCTGCCGCCCCCCATTGTCTAAAGTAAAGTAAATCGTATTTATAATTTCCCACTCTTAGGCCACGGGTCCAGGTGTGAATTCAAATTAATTTCAGTTGTTTTTAACAGGGTACTTCTTTTTTTTAATGTGGCGCACATTTTTCACTGTAACACTGGACAAAGAGTAGTAATTTTGCAGTCGTCGGAACACAATTATACATGATTCGACGATGCTTTGTCTTATGTACCGGACTTAGACAGGTCCACTCACATTACTATCAATTGCTTCTTTAGAATCTGTTAATGCTAAACTTTGTTTG
Organism: Trichogramma pretiosum; assembly: GCF_000599845.2. Lineage (NCBI taxonomy): Eukaryota > Metazoa > Arthropoda > Insecta > Hymenoptera > Trichogrammatidae > Trichogramma > Trichogramma pretiosum. The sequence continues at coordinate 1,687,447 of NW_019641710.1, read as the reverse complement.
GGATTATCTGTTGGCTCTGTAGTTGTTACTACTGCTGGCTGCTGTGATGGTACTGTCACAATTTCAGTGTCGACGGAAGTCTAAAAATTTCATAAATTTTCAGTTATCGACAAATTAACTTTATAATAACATGTGAAGAAATAGCAATGGTTCACCTACATCTTGATTCGGTCCGTCGCTGCAATCATTTTTGACGATTTGATCAGTTATTTCAGCACTTGTGTCTATAAAAAAAATGTTGGTTAATACATTCATTGAATTGGAGCATTCATTAAATTTACGTGACAAAAAATATGAAATCCATACTTTGTTCATTTTTTAGCGAAAGTTCAGAAGTAACATTGAATTCATCCGTTGTTTCTCGACGTTGCACCTCGGCATCAATCGCATGCAAACGTTCTCTACTTCGCCGTAATTCTTTTCGTAACCTTTCTCGTTCTTCATCTCTATCTTTAATAATTTCCTGTAGTACCAAATCAAACGTAAGGAATCAAATTAGTAAAAATTACATGTTATTAAATCAAATTTTTCGAATTTTTTATATATTTGATAATAGTGATAATTCTCAATTCTTTGAAAAATAAGTACGATCAGTACCAAAAAAATAATCACTTACAAGTAACTGTACTAGTTGTGACGCAATCGTCGTGCATATAGGCTGTATTTTGGATACTGATATACTTGGTTCCAAGTTCGTACGTGAATGAAGTCGTGGTGTGGGGCATCCTGTCGCCTCGCAACTTGCTGCTGCATTGATACCTGCATTACTGCTGCTCTGGGACGCCAATACTGTTTCTGTTTCGCTAAGCGTTAATGCTGAATTCATCATTGTAACTAATCGATTTGCTGAAAATATTATTAATGAAATTACATTTTTGTACAAAGTTCTCCGATTAGAGCCGGGTTGAGCAATCAAAATTTATTCATGTAGCGATTGGTTAGTCATTAGGTAAAAACTTACTTTGTTCTATCGCAGAGACAATAAGCTCTTGTGGTTCTGTAAGAACAGCATCCTTCTTTATTGAATCATCAGCGTGTTCAGCTTCGTTCCTTTTTGATCCATGCAATATATTCGAAATTATATTTTGTTTATCGACTAAAGCTTTCTTGACCGTTTCGTCTATTCGCCGGAGCGATTCGATAGGTGTTAATACAGGTTCAGCAACGTGTACAGGACGCTCTTCAACGTGAACCTCGACTGGATCAATAAGCGAGCATTGTGTGCAAGTGACAAGTCGCAATGATTCTACGCCACTTGGTTGATGTAAATTTGAATCTTCTGATTCGGTCTGTTGTTTTTTATGATCTTCAGCGACCGGCGCTGCAGATTTATTTTCAGTAGTCGTTGTACTTTCCGGAGAAACAACACTAGCAGAATCAACAGATTCCGAAGATGACTGCTGCAAATTACTATCGTTTGTTTTAACAGGTTCAACGGTACTTGTTTCCTTACGTTTTTCTGGTTCGCTTTCTTTTTTATTCGCGTGATTCGCTTCGTTATTACTATTTTCCTAAAATAAAAAAATAATAGAAAGGTTTAGAGTAAATGAAAAGAGAAAAAGGAAATGATGACGATTAATAAGAAAAATTGGACTTACCTTGAAAGGCGTCTCTGGCAACAGATTATCTTCAGCGCTTTCGCCGAGATCATTAGACGAACTGCTCGTTGTCATTCTTTTGTCATTCTTTTCTTTGAGAGCCTCGGCAGCTTCGTTGATATGCTTGTACCAGAGCTTGCGCTCTTCCTGCGAAGGTGCCACAAGTTCATAAATCTGCGCCCCGTTTTGGGATGTATTGACCAAGTACAATGAGTTTTTATCGACTGCGTTGTGCCTGACAAGTGCTGTTGATACTCGGACGATCGGACTTAGAACCGAATTCATGTGAGAAATGAATTTCAGGGCTAATCTATCATCATCTGATTTATGCAATAAGAGAATTGTGTCGTCCATCAATACAACGTGTAACTCGACTGGTTTTTTTGTGACAGTACGCCACAAGAGTACTCCTTCGTGGATGAGACGACGCTTAGTAATATCGAGATTCTTGAATTCCTGAACGCAGGGATGCTCAACTTTGTCGAAAGCTGAACGATCGATCATTCTTTGAATTTCAGCAAGTCTGTGATGGTCTTCGGATTCTTTGACTTTTTGATTAACGCTCCGAAGAATCTCGCGACTACGAGCCAAGCAGCGCAGCACAGCCGTACGTTCCTTTTCGTTTTGCTCGGCCGTGTATTTGGCCAGGTTGTCGAATAACAGTGGGTATTTTGTGAGACGCAACATACCTGTCAGGATATGATCTTTCAACTGTAGCCTATAACGCAACACAGTAAACGTTCATTAATGTAACTGTCAATCGTCAACCGATGAAAAAATGTTCGTTAAAGTAATCAGAAAAATGTTTACCTGCGACATAGTGGATTAGCCTCGATGTCATTGAGGATCGTATTTAATTTAGGGTCTTTTCGACGTTGCTCCCTGAGCGCATTGAGGGCCACCTGCTGCTTGGAACAGAACGTCGAAGCAGCGCGTTCGAAAACTTCTCCTGCCTCGCCGTCAAACATGTCGAGCAAAAGATCGCCGATGTCGCCGACGCAGGGATTTTCCTTGCGTTTGCGCTTCATTGCCTGATTGAACTGCGAGTGAAGCTGAACCATCTCGTCGAGATTCGAAAAAAGCAACTGCAATTGGTCGGCCGGCAATACTTGCGCTTCTAGTAGCGGCCTATGGAAGACTTGTGACAGAACTTTCAACGCCCGAACGTGCGACCGCTCCGTGTGAAATAATTCTGCGGAAAAACAATTTGATATTTTACACGTGAAATCATAGGGCTTGTGCGACAAATGACTGAACGAACGAATGACTACTCACCATTAATTACTTCTTGCCTTTTTTTCTCCGTATTGCTAAGACTCGCAAGGACTTCTTCAGTGACGCTCTGACTCCAGTCCGGTGGGTCTGCCTCGACATCGACATCGCTATCCCAAGACGCTGATGCCGATGGGTGAACCTGTTCTAAGCTCATACTGGGACTGTCGAGGCTGCGGGTCGACAGACTGCTGTTCGACGAGCTGCCTGCCGAATTGCCTGGGAATGCCCCGCTTCCATCACAGTCACTGATTATTAGGAATATTCGACACAATCGACATTATTATTTTCATTTGTCCATTATTAGTTTTGAAATTACGACAGACAACACTGAGTGTAGTAACGTCGAGGCGTTACTCCTTTCGACTTTTGATTCATTGCAAATAGTACTTCGTTGGTTTGTTTGTTTGATCATATTCATTGCTGAATTTATCGAATTTTCAGCTCTAATTTTTAACGAAATCAAATGATTTCTCATGATTACAGCATATGCAGCGACAACCTATTTTTTTAATTCGTATATTTTTCAATCACTACTTTTTAAAAGCATTTGAATGATATCTCTCTAACGTTTTCAATTCTACGAGTATTAAAGAGCGTTTTTACTGAATTTCTTAAGGTTAGTCATTTTCGAATTCAAGTATCGTAAAGTTTAAACTTTTTTATAACTCATAGTTGAAGTTTATTCGAAAGTAAGTATAGGAAAAGTTTTAATTAGTAAATTTAATGAACTTCGTAGAATGGAAAACTAGACTACGACGATATTAATTAATTGAACGAGGACATATCCGAGCACTTACAAATCATGTCAATAATTAGTTTGATCGTTCATCAAGATATTGGAGTGCATTAGTCAACAAAGAAAAATAGAGATGTATAGTAGTAACATTTATTCATAGCTAAGGACTTGATTCTTAGTAATTTGATTACAATTACAAAGTAAAAAAAAATTTGAAAAAAGGCACGTCCTCAGCGAGAAATATGAGGCGAAACTTCACGATTGTGACCAACTAGTAACTAATTGTGACAAATTATCGAACTTTTCAGTGCTCACGAAGCTCTCCGTTAACTCATAAAAAAACCAAATAAAAATATACGTATATACCTTTCAGAGCGTGTTCTACGCTCGGGTAGTGCGAGATTATTGACATCTTCGCTGGGAGTTTCATCGACGCTTGCGCTCGTTTTTCCCGCTATACCTTGAGCCATCCTCACCGACAGACTTCTTTACGATATATGCGTAAATAATCGAACTCAACAATTAAATGTCTTAAAAATCACACAATAAGTATCCTTCTTTTGGCGTCGCTCAAATTTATTCAGTTGGACATGATTTTCTCTCGGGAGCACAACAAAACTTCAAGAAAGCACTACCTGGTGACCGATTTAACGAAATTACGCTTCTGAATAACGAACGTGCGATCTTATGGAAGAAACCCCATGTTTGCCAATGCTCTTTTTTCTATTTGTACTCTCATGATAAATGTACCTGTGTGTCTTTAATACATAGAATAATTGAAGGCGAGCGTATCAAAAGCGCCAGTCAAGCATACAGACATATTTACCCGAGTCGAGCTTTCGTTAAAATATCAAAGGTAAACGCAGACATTAAATAACACGAAAAAGGTCAATCGGCCATTTTCAGCTTCCTTTTTAATTGCAACCCTCCCCGTCGACTTTTATAGCTCACAATTTTTCTATTTTCTCTCGGCTAACATGAATTACAATATTCTTTTTCAAATTATAATAACTTGTATTACGAGTAGAAATTTTTCATATCAATTTTGCCTTCAATTTGAATACGAAATATAATTAATGTATCAATTTCTGAAGAGAGCCAAGCGCTTGTGCGAGTATGGAGATTTGCGAATACTTTCATCTAAATATAGAAACATTACGTGGGTAATGTACAAGTGTATTTTTATCGCTGCAGTCTTATCGTCACAATCGTTTCTCGATGCGGCACTGTTGTATAGATGCATTTGTATACAATCACGACTCGTCTTCCTCCAGCTGTAACGAGTACATCGGAGCTTTGACAATGAAAATAAGAAAATCGAACGCACGTGCTCGACTCAACATGGAAAGTCCGAGGATGAGTTCCGCCGACGCTGCCGCCATCGTCGCGTATACGCGCAGACATTAATATACGTATTATAAAACAGAGGAAGCTCGAGGGCCGAGCCTCATTGGCTGCGATACGTGTATATATGCGAGAGTGTCCGTATAATGTGAGCGAGTGTGTGCGTGTATACATGTGCCGCTCCTTGCATTCACGGCCGTCACTTTCAATCAAGCTTTTTTCCTTTGACTCTCCCTACTCTGATGCCGCTGCCGGTGCTGCTGCTGCTGCTTTCGATTGCGACTTGCACATTTGAACCTATAAATACGAGTGCGTGCATGTGTACGTGTGTGCGCGCGTGTACGCGTGTGTATGATCGAGGCGTTGGCGTTTCATTCATAATGTTTCTCGCGTGTTTATATAAGCACGTATGATGACTTATCAAACGAGTCGTCGGCTCTTCGAGTTTTATAAACATCTCTTTTAGCGATCCTCAAAGTGTATGTGGCAATCGGACACATTTGGCGAGAAAATTTGATCGTTGCATCGGTGCATTTATGCGAGCGATGATTCACGTTGTTGTATACAAAACGGGCGAATGAGCGTTGCATAATAAGCAGCGGGCAAAAGTTGCGCCAACGAGAGAGGAAAGACACGGGCGAATGTGGACGAAACAATGGAAAATGGCAGCGCGCGACTCTCCGGTGAGGTGCAGCACCGATCGTGTGTCCGATGCGGCCTGAAAATCTTTTTTTTAAGAGCATCGCGCGAAAAGTATACGCGCATAATATAATGTATATAAAATTGCGAACACTACGAAGGCGACTAGATTATATCGGAAGTACAAGTCGTGTAGTCGTGTGCAGCTCGGCGATAAACGAATCGCACATGTGCGTTTATACGTGTACGTATAGATATTGTAGGCACGTATCGATTGGACATGTACGCACTGCAGCCGAAGGCGTAAATCTCGCTGGCGCGACAGCTAATACTGTGTCAAATGGCAATATAAATCTGTTAATAAACCTGTCTCGCATTAATAGCATCGTCGTGCGCTATCGCTCGAGCGAGCTGCAAGCGCAGGTCTGCCTATATAGGATAGATAAAGTTAGCCGCTCGCGCGCACGAGCTTTCTTTCTTTTGCTTTGTCCAAGCTGCGATTGGTCACGTTGTTTCTTTTATTTGCAGCGGGAAAGCGAGATTACATTGCGAGCTTTTCTTACTATGCCTTGGGCGAGCGATGCAGAGAAAGCGAAAAGCACCGGGACTCGTAAGCGCGCGAATCAACGACCATATATACTTTCGACGAGATTGCGGCGCGAGTAATGAGTCACAACGTTCGAACGCACAAATTGCATAATGCGTAAAATGCATACACGCGAGATTCTCGTTTCAAAGTTGCTTTGAACATTCGCGAAAATAAATCAACAAATGCCCCCTCCTTTCGAGCAGCAGCAGCAGCCACGGCACACACCCTCTGTCATACACCTCGAGCACGAAGTAGGTGAAGATCGCTTTTAACGAGCACGTAATTAGCCAATGTAAAACTGAAATAGAAATTCATTCCATGAACTTTTTCGGCTTTTCTTTTATAGCGCGTAAAATCTTTTGAAGAACGACTGCCTCCGATGAAAACTCGCGAAGCGTGCTGAAGATGTCTTTCGCACGCCAAAACGATGATTCCCCTCGATTGATCATCCCATGAACATGACTTTATGCTTTCAAGTACGGTATATTAGTGTAAATATTTCGAGAAAAAAATATATCCACAAACTCTGCGAGATCAGATTGAAAATAAATCGATAAAATGTAAATACGATAGACGAAATTATAAGCTCACACCTCTGCAAAAATCTTCCTAGTATTACGACCATCGATCTATTCTTCGCTTTTTATTAAGTGCCCACTGGCGTGCGCATTACGTATACAAAGCTTCTCACTGTGAGCTTTCAGAAACAAACGCGTCTCAATAGAAAACTTCCATATACGTCTGGATTCATATTTCAATAGACTTGCAAGCTGATTAAGCGGATATATTTTTCTAGTATATCGACACGAATAAAAAAGAAATGGCAAAAAAAAGGAGAAACGAGACACAGAGAGACTCTACTAATGCATGTGGGCAACAATCGATAATGAACATTTATGGCCTTATTATACGAGTGCAATAAACGACCATTTTTTATTGCGTCATACATGAATTTTTATGTTCGTACCAAACGTAAGAATCATGAGTTCGATCACGATCAATTTAATACAACCACGATATTGATTTTCGTAAGGAAGAAAAAATCTCGCGTCAACGATAAAATCAAAGTGAGTATTTGTAAGTTCGTGCACGCTCGGTTTATAAATATACATACTTATACGTATGCAATATATATACAAAATAGATTAGTCCCGCAAAGTTCATTGCAACCCCCGAGGCAAATTTGCAAATTCACTGTAAATGCGCGTTGGGAGGAGAACCGGACGAGATGTATCACGAGAGATAAAGTGGAATTTAGTGTCGCAGGCTATATCCGCATACACTAGCTCTCGGTCTTATCTCCTTCTGCAAATGTAACGCGCCTACGTGCCTTAAACACATATTGACGAGACAGATATTTTCTTATTTCGCGCTCAAGCTATCCTTCAAACGTCGAACAGAAGAAAAACGAAATTCGCACCCTGTACCGAGGCGTAAAGCATATAATGTTATCAGCGGGGGGTTCGCAACGCGGCAATATTTTTCACCCGTCTAAATTATACTCCCCAGAAGAGGCTACGGTCATATAAAAGCGGGGAGGCAGGTGCTGCACACCTTTCGGCCAAATAGCAATCCAAGCATAGCGCTTATACATTAGTACACATACAAGCAGACACATACGAACGCGGCGAGCAGAAAGGAAAAATGAAGCGGGCATATAGCCCACGCTATAACATTACAACGAGCGAGAAAGGGAGTGAGAGAGGAGCGCGAGAACAAATAAACGTCAAGCTCGCGCCAACGCCGCCGACGCCGCCGACGCCGCCTCTGTTGCCGTGCAGGTATATATACATAGTATTAGTGGTGTTCAAGGCCGATTCGGTCCGGCTTCTCCTCGTTCACTTGCGCCGTCGTAGTATACACACACGTCAGCGTACACCTAAGCTTTGTGGTACGGAACACTAGTATAGAGAAACGATCAATAAATTCCCTAAGGAAGAGAGAGCTTTTTTCTCAACCTTTCTTGCGGTTAATGTGTAGCTGGCATAAAAATTCTGCCCTTTCGCTATCGAAAGCGACGACCTTCGGCTAAATTTTCGCGCCGAGCACTTAGAAGAAAGTTTCACGCATCCGTCGTTAGCTGAGTGCTTCGACGATAGCCGAAAGCTATAATAGAGCCGAGCTTAGGACTGAAATGCACGCACGACGGTGCGTCGGGACTTTTTTCTCTCGCAAAACTAGTTTGAGAAAGTGCCGATGGGAGACATTTTTCATTTTTCAAGTGCGAAACATCGAAGCCGAGCCGTATCATTGCATAAAAGAAGAACTCGAAAAAGTTGGTGGTTGCCACAATCTCATGCGCAAAAACCTGCACATACGCACAGATTTCGCAAGGGAATCAAAGTTTTTTCGTTACTCAGTAGTTGTAAACGAAACCTCGCCTCGAATTAGCATGGAAGGCAAAGTTAGCTCGTGTAGTAACTTTTCTCGCGTGCAAAAGAGAGCAAAAGCAAAAAAGAGAGAGAAACGAGAAGATAGCCAAAAAAGATAATATCGTAAGTGAAGCTTTTTTACCGAGGCTGAAACCAGGTTCGTTTTTTAATAAAACTGACGCGGTATTTGATACTCCTCTCTGCGAGTTATCGGTTCGAGAACGGGATTATTCCTTCTTTTTGCACTTGTTCTATATAAAGCAAGCAGGGTACCCTTGCAGGTGCGTCAAATGCGCGGCCAACAGAGAAACATGCAAGATAATAGCAACGACTCAATTTCCACGTGCTGCACTGTTTGTACGTACATGTATACACACGTGCACGTACAATGTAAGCATACAACGCACACAGAAGCTTGCAAAGATAATTTTAAAATTAGTTCATCTCGTTCGTCCAAAATCAAGTGCCAAATAGCATTTGCCGCCTCCGCCGCCGCCTCTGGTCTGTGCGCACTCACACGTACCGGTCACAAATTATTATTGTCGAATGAGATATCGAGGATCGCGTTTGAGCATTAACGAGAGTAGTTTCACGAGCTTGAAAGCTTTAACACGACACACGCGCTTGTACATCAAAATTGGACAAACCATGCGATTTTACTACTTCTAAAGTAACTTTCAATACTTGCACGACAACATATTGTTGGTTTGTAATAATTTACTTCTCGCACACTTTTTTGAAGCACACGAGTTTCTTACAAATAATAACAGTTACCCTTGAGAATCGAATGATTATTTGTTTACACTAAATGTATTATTTATTTTCTTCCATAAGATCGCACAAAGGAACAGAAACGCAAAATCTGAAATTGACTCGATGCGTAAACTCACGACGAGTTGTTCAGCGCGTACTTTTCAAAGGGCAAGGGAGAGAATAAAAAGACAAACTGCACCAACCGCACGAAGCGAACTTGACTAGCGGCGAGCACGCAACTGACTCGTCGAGTCCAGCAACAAGCTGGGGAGGGTTATACAAGCCCGTGATAGAAGCCGAAGCCTGCGCGCGCGAATCCACCGACGACGTAAGAGGGTGCGCGAACGATAGCGCGCGAGTTCGGGCTTCTGTGTGTGCGGCATGAAATACCCGCTATGCTCTAGATACGCAGAGAAATCGCTTCTGTGACTTTGACTCTGCGAAGGTGGACCTTCGAGGACGGATTTGAACTCGCATTGCGACATTTATCGAGCCAGTCGCTTGAAATCCTCTACCGCGACGTTCGTTTCATTATTTTCCATCCGTCTTTTTTAACTCAAAAGAACGCGTAACGCTTCGCGCCAAGTCGCATGTGTAATCCAAGTCACGATTCGACGCTGGGGCTTTGCAGTTGGTATTCCGGGGGGATTGTCGCCTGCGAGCATTTTTCAAAGTCAGTCACGATAGTGTGTGTCGGCTATTGGAAATATTTCGACCAATCAAGCGACTTTTGTTGACTCATTGGAACAAGAGGAGGAAAAGTCGAGATTTTCTGTGGCAGCGGAAAAAAAATCAGAGCTCGGCGCATCAGCCAAAAACGTTGATGAGTCGCCGAAAGCGCATTGGCCGAGTTACCGGAGACCCTGAAAATCCTACGCGCTTCACCTTGCTCCGAAATCGAGAATCGCCATCGTCGTCGCACAATATAATATCCCCTTATACCTGTACATTTCCATAAATTCCACAGAACGCCCAAGCCATCGTTTCGCGCGTGTCGTTAAATGCCGAATGACTGATTACGCTTTTAAAGCAGGCCTACTTGTTTTCAGTCATTTCATACAATAAGCTTCTCTTATGCACCAATTATCGCTTTAATACGCTACGACAGCGACCCAAGCGGAATATTATCGATTTGAAGATGTGTATATTATACCTGTTTACGCGATGACACATTTATTGGTACAATTGATCCTATCAATTTTCAGTACATTTGCAATGATCGAAAGTTTTGTAAATCAATAACAGATTAACAAAAACCCAGAAAACTAATAATAGACAACGAAAATAAAAATAAAAATAAAAATAGAGTAGAAAAACTTACTTGGTCTTCGATAGATTTGGATCACTCGTTTTTCGCTTCTCACGCAAGTGTCTCTGTAAGGAAAAAGCTTTCTATTAAATTTATACCTTAGACAGAGAAATTTGATAGTTTGATCGAGCAGAAGTTTTTTATTGTGTGGATACTGCGACAGTCACTTCATTTACAGTTATAATAATTATGAATAAAATTATACAAATTATTATGGAGCACTATAATTTAAAAAAAAAAAAATAATACTGAAGAAAAAATGATGTAATTAAGGCTTCTTCAGAAGCTCAAAAGAGGGTCAAATTCAAGTCGAGCCATTTGATATAGGTGGTTTGTTTTCAATGAAGCGTAAATGTGGAAGAGCACATATCATCGCACAGTAAAGCATCTATCGTAGTTCCAATAGTTACATACGTGTGTATGTGGGTTGAAAAAATAAAGAAAATATCAAAAGTCAATTTACTCACCTTATTATGTATCCGCTCCTTGTAACTCTCAGACCTGTTTATGTTCGATGTCTTTGGCTTACTGGAAATGTTTTGCTGCACCCTGCGAATGTTTGTGTGCGTGTAAGTATGAGTATATCATCATATCGCGTACGTACAATAATATGCGAAAAGCGAAAGAACGCGTAGATTAATCAATAAAGAAATCCAGTGTCGCATAAAAGACGCGCAGTTATGATAATAGCTCAGTTAAAAATGTGAAAAATAGAGCTTATGCTCACACGCAGATCGATGAGTTTGACATTCTGCGATCGAAATAAAAGTTTCATATCTACGCGTGCGGTTCATCCAGTTTTCCGAAGACTCTGCGCTTTTGCGGCCATTGTTATCAAGCTCTCATAGTTTGGATAAACGAAAGACCGCGAAGCCAGTTCGCAAGAAATTCCAAACGTCACTGTGGAAGCTTTGGGATTTTATCATATACTTACATTTCGGAAATGTCTTCCCTCGATGAGGGATCGTCCATGCTATCGGCGTGATCGAAGCCGGAAATTCGGCGAAGTTCGTTGGCAGAAGCAGCGCCACAGCCCGCCCCGCTACCGATCACACCAATGCCGCAGCCACCGATGCTCGATCGCGACCCGCTGCCCGTCGCCGACGAGGTGGCCGCAGCTCCGGTGCAACCCGACGCCGACCCGATGCCCCGATGATCGCCTGTGAAGAGAGAAAACAAAAGCTCTTAATCGTTATTGATGATGTCATTGTCGCCTATTCGCTTCCGTGCTGTTACGCATAGCACAGACGACTCGTTTCATGGATCTTCTTTTGAGATTCAAGGCTTTGTCGAGTAATTAATTTATATCGATCATTTGTACGCGTAAAAACTTCAACGCAGTTGTCCATCGGGTGATCTATATGGGTCCGATTAAAAAGATCGAACATCGATATAGGTGAGGAGCACATGCGCGAATGACATAATCCTTTTACACGAGTACAGCTGCAATGCCATGCCTCACAAAAGACCGAGAGCGTGAAAAGGCGATCAGCATCAGCGGCAACAGCAGCAACAACAGTAGGAACATCAGAGGAGCTGACCATGATTAAGCGGAAAATTTCATTGAGTTTACCATATTATGTACCTATAGAGTGAAGCGCGTCAGTCGATTCTAGCGATAGGTAACCTACTTCTGTCGATCTAAACGAGAGATACAAAGCGGCGCGCATAAAAGTCCATCGCAACACATCCATGCAAGTGGTTTTTTCACGTCAACGATTTCTCGCAAGATGGATACATTGAAAGTACTGAACTCGCCCGTAGAGCTCGAGGCCCAAGCAGATTTTGGTAGCGAGAAGGGAAAAAAAAGACACGCAAACGCGTCAATCACGTCGTTGCGTACGTGAAAAAAATTACGCTGTTCTGCGTATGGCCGCTGTCTACGCGCTTAATTAATTAATTCGAATCGGCGCAAGAACAACGACCAGCACATCGGCAAAATTACGGCGAGACGATCGATAAGTGTAGGAGTCGTCGAGCGATGAACGCCGTTGGAGAAGCAGGGCTCGTACAAGCGACCGCTCCGGGGAATATGGATCAAGGTCGAGCTCGCGATGAATTCACCACTGTGATATTTTTTGTTTTACACGATTTCAACGATTACGTTTCAATGAGGACAGGATGGCGGCGTCTTGTACGAGCATCGTAAATCTAATAACGAACGAACCTTACTAGAACGAAGAAAGGCACACTGCTCTCGGCTTGTCAATACGCACTAAATCATCGAGGTTGGCGAGTCCGATATTCCATCGATCATTCCACAAGCGCGTCCAACGCACTTTTCACTGCACTCGGGCACTGCGAGGCGCGCACACTGCAGTCGTATGGGCGCGCGCGGGGGCGAGCTCGCGCACACACAGCACGGCACAACGGCACTATCTGCAAATTTCGCGCATTTTTACGTCGCTCGAAATCTGGAGCGTTAAAATAAATATACGCTCATAAATGTATCTAGAGGCTAAAATCTAGTTCGTCCGTGGCCGCCTCGAATGGCGAACGGGGAGAAACTGAAGGCAGCCGTTGTCGTCGTGCTGCTATACGCTGCCTGGCCCGTGGACTCGCGCGCGAAACTAAACTAAACAGCGAGTCTGTGTGTGTGTGTGTGTGCGCCGTGCGTGTATAGACATACTTACGTACGTATATTTTAGCGCACGATGCGTGTGTAAGTGCGATCAACGCGATGATGCCAGTCTCTGTCCGTGTGTATGTGCGCGCTTTATGTACGTGCGTGCCGCTGCCTCTACATACGTATTTATAATCGCCTGCGATCGTTGTAAACCAGCGGAGCTCGCATTTTTAGGGGAAAGAGGAAGCAGAGTGCCGAGAAAGATCTTCTTGGGGTGATGTCTTTTCAAGAGAGAAGAAAAGTATGCGAGAGAAACGGGGAGAAAGTGGAAAGAAAGAGACCGACAACCTATGTATCGTTTTCGTACTCGAGTTTTTCGGAGCCCAAGGGCCCCTACTGCAGTAGTAGGTCCCAATGATCGACACGCTTCGACAGGCACCGGCTTACACCTATACTCCAAGGAAAATTAAGGGTTATGAATTTCCAATTCAATGACTTGCGGTTGAGATTCGAGCAAATTGTAATGCTTATATGAATCATATTGATGATTTTTTGATGTACTACACGATTGAGCTACTGAATAAATCTCGGCGCAATTATCTCAAAAGACATCGTACAAATGCTCGAATCGATTTGAATAATAAAAAATCTTATGAAATAGTTAATGCATCCATAGTAGCTTAGTGCAATAGTGGGGAAAAAAAGCACACGAGTTTCCGGTTGGAAAACTAAAAATAAATAAACACGTAAACGGCACGCGACACTGAACGGGTGCACCCATTTCTGTAAGATTACTCGTTTTCGCAAAGAAAAAACATCCGAGCCAACAGCAAAGACGAGAGAAATTTTGACATTCTGAACGTAAAGCCTCATAATCGACTTGGATAATATATCGCAGATAAGCATTGCGGTTAATCTGAATTTTAAGCGAAAGAAATCAGCTTTTGACACAATCATGCAAATGTACGTAAAAAAATGGCGCGTGCAGGAGAAAGTATTTGAAAAGAGAGGAGCATTTAAATTACGCCCGCGCATTTATGTATAAAAAATATATTTAAAAAAAATTATATTGAGCAGGAATGTGCGCACGGCATCAATCTCATCGCGTAATGCTAATAAAAAGCCAAATCTCGATCGTCCTTGATATAAATGCTATAAAAAAGAAAATAATCTCGACGTCATGCGCGCGTAAAAAGACATCATCTGCAGCACGCGCGCGAATTACGCGCATTGACGCGAAGCAGAATCTGTCTTGCAGAATTTACAGCGCTACCTTTTCGCGCGCATAAAACATCGTAAACAAAGACATAATATACTTTTATCGATGCGTATATGTGTGCGCGTGCGGCAACGGCGGCGCTTGAGGTGCATCTGCCTCCGTGAAAATATGCGAAAGCTTTTTGATCGTGTGCCAGTAGGTGCGCGCGCACGCAAAAACAGATAGAGAACGAGGGAGAGAGAGAGAGAGAGAGGTTTAACGACTGCAGTCGCGAGCGCTAATTTAAGATCATCTCTCAAGCACAACTGCACAAGTTCGCCAGCCCGATGGTTAATCTGTCGAATGACAGAAAGTAGTGCCGCCATTGCTTCATCATCGATCAAAACTCCCCGAGTGAAAAGAACATACACAAGCAAGCTTTATGTTTACATTACATTAAACATTTACATTATGTTAAAAGTACATGATACAAATGTTGACTTTTTAAAATGAATTTTATTAAAAACGAAGCAAAATTAAGGAATTTTTCATGGTATTTTCTATGGACTTTCTTGGCAATAATAAGTTAAGTACTTGAAAAAAATCATCCTCAATTTTGATGCATCAGTAATCGTGTAAACACACATGGAACCTTTATTGATTTATTACGATAAAGCTCGCTTGTGTAACGATTATCCGAGCATTTTTATTGGCGTAGATTCAGGGAATAATTTTTTGATTGAATTTAAATTAATTTTAAATACATTTTGTCTCTATTATAAAATTTTATCCGAAGAGATTCCCGCAACCGTACCAAGAAAAAGGCCAAAAATACACCCTGCCAAAATGGAATATAATATAGGCTATATTAAATGCTCAACCAAAAAATGCCAATGAGTCAAAAAGTATACGCAGGTGAAAAATGCGAACAACGACTCTTGAACCGTGTGTATGCGTAAGCATGAAAAATTTCTGTCGGTAAAATTATTAGCTACACTTCAACGCTTTCGAATATAGTCGATGAGATCAGCACGTGTCACTCATTTGTTTATTTTTGACTTCATTGATATAAATGTCTAATGTGCTAGGCTGCGCTGGCTATGGTCGAATTGTATTATTTTCACGAGCTTGTCAAACATTCTCCCTACTTCTGATCGAGAAAAAGGTGTCAAGAATTATGATCCGATCGTTCATACTATACTTGATTACACATATTTTCTAATATTCGAGAGTTTTCCGATGGAATTATCTTTAGTAGAAGCTACTCAATTCTAAATAAAGATTCAATGGGTTCTCGAGATAAACAGGTTTTTTTGTCTCATATCGGAAAGGATGAGTGGCGTTAACGGTGAAAGAAAGACGCGCGCCTCCGCAGGGACTCACCGTTTCAAGATTAAATTATTTCACTAGTTAGGAATTCATTCGAAAGAATGTCAATGGTCGTCGGTTCAAGCGTTCACACACAAGTTCTCGTTCAAATTCCGATTTTTCATTTAAACGCTCAACATTATTCTGTACGGCATACACACACAGGTGTACAGTACTAACATCCAAATCTGCAAAAGATTTGTATTCACGAAACAGCTAATCGGCTTTTTGTTGTCACGTAAAAAATAAACGTGTATTTATTCAGCGAGGGGTGTCGCGAGCGCGTATCGATAGTGCACGACTGAGATGATGACTCGAAGCCCGTGCATAAAACAAAGTGTGCATAATCGGTATTAATTTCACATAGATAATCTTTTTATAATGCACTCGGGCCGCTTGCATCCGAGATAAGAGATAAATAGCCCATTATGAATGGTCGATAACGTA
Organism: Trichogramma pretiosum; assembly: GCF_000599845.2. NCBI lineage: Eukaryota > Metazoa > Arthropoda > Insecta > Hymenoptera > Trichogrammatidae > Trichogramma > Trichogramma pretiosum. The sequence goes on along the minus strand of NW_019641710.1, from coordinate 1,671,253 downwards.
AGGCATGACTTATCAGCTCGAGTCATGTGCGCCAAAAGCGTTTGGGCTGATGCACAACGAGCATAAAGCCGATTATAACGATACGATTTTCCGGGCTTGTTTAGAAATTTCCATCGTCCAAGCAATAATGTTTTGGCTCGATTGCCTCGTATTATTTTGCCAAGTTTTATCATTCTGCCACCTGAGGCCTAATGCGAGCGATGATTCATACGTACGTTCGGCCGCTGCATCGAAACTAACTTCGTGAGAAAAGATCGACAGTGTGGAATAAACCCGCCTATGTATTTTTATCCAAATTGAGAAAAATGTATTTAAGGTAGAAAGATTTTCGTCGTGATGGAATACAAAATTTCCCGATTTGTACGTTTTATGGGCGTTCAATCACGTCAATTAATACGTTGCGGTACTGTTTCAATTGTTTTCACGGCGCTACAAACACTTTCCGGTGTTAAAATGATACTTTTCGTCAAACGAACTGTTACTAATGTAGCGCCTACAATTCCAAGAAAGCGTCTAAAATGAAAGTTTTCTTGGTCAAATAAATTTCAAATTTCATATGCAGATGGAAAATGCATCGTTACGTGAGCATCCATAATTTAATAGAAGACAATGCGACATATAATCCCGTTTTAATACCTAGAAACAAGCTTAATAAGGTCGAGCCTTCTGCATTATGTACCTTTAATAAAGCGACACCGAAGTGAAACTTTTTTAAGCCTAAAACCTGACCCCAGAACTCGAGTATGTAAACACCAAAAACGATGAGAAGTTTCAAATGGATAAAATATAGGTCGAATTTTATTTTCGTATGCGTCAATATCTATTGTTTCAGGTGTAGATTATCGTGAGAAAGAAGTTTTCTCCGACTTTTCAGCAAATGAATCCACGGATGAGTTAAAAAAAACACTTGGACTCGTGCTCTGAGCGCGGGTCAATGACCGCTCTTCACACGTTTTTTCAAGTTTATCTCGGTCAGATCTCAAACAAGCTGTCAGCCTGGTATATCACGGTAGCTGTGAAACAAAATACAATTTTTCACCTTTCAATCGATCATCCTCTCTGGCATAGGCCAGACCGTCGGTTGTGTCGGCATTATCTCTCTTCAACTCTTTCTCGAGGCGCGCGATCAGCTCTCCGCCCCGTTTGACGCTCGAGCCGGGGCTCCGGTTGGCCCATCTGACCGTGGCGATCGTGTCCCAGACTCGGGCGATCGCCGACGAGCCCTTGACGGCGGCGTTCGACAGTGCGCTCCCATTGCCGGAGCTGCTGTTCTTGTCGCGGTGCGCAGTCGTGCTTCGCAGAGCTTTGGCCTTGAACTTGCGATTGAGCAGAATTCGACTGCGGCCGAAGCGACCCTGGCGACTCGAGGCCGGCGTGGAGGAGCAGACGGGCGTGTCGGGCGGCGAGCTGTCCTCATCCTCGGGCTGCTGCTGCGTGGGCGAGTCTGTTTCCGACAGTTTAAGCGAGTCGAGAAAGCCCCGGTTCGAGGGTGACTGCAACTCCAGCATCGCAGGGCTTCTTCCCAAATACTCGCCGTAGCTGACGACTCTTTTGATCTTCGGTTTTACTTGTTTTCGTTGCGCCGCTAGTGTTGCCAGATATATCTTCGATCGAAGTTCGATCTCCCTTGTCTCTTCCTGCGTTTTCTTGCATTCAGCTTCGGACTCTTCGTCCTGGACCTTGATTGTGGATATTTGGATTTGCATTATTCAGTCGTTCGTACGTTGATGTTTTTTTGATGTGTGTTAGTGTATGTGTGATTCGAAGACTATTACGAATGAAATTTGCTGCTGATTCATGCGCGAACGCGGACGAAAATTCAGAGTCGCGCGAACGGAAAACGGACGAGCGCGAGAACGAGTAGTCGCGCGTCGCCTTTTGTATTTTTGCCATTTAATCGCGAAGGTCACGCGGCGCACGTATGCGCCAACGCGAGCAGCGCGACTCGCTACAACAGTAGTATAGGTAGGTAGGTATATAAACACGCGCGCATATACGTACATACACGGGCGCTTTAGTCGGTTAACATTGCGTAAACAGGTGGTCGCTCGCGGCACCGACTCTACTCTGCATCTGTGTGTATGTATACATATTCATGTATAAGCGCACACTCGCTTCATCATCATGCTCTAGATAACGCGCCTCTATATGTGCACGAGCAGAAAACGGAGAAAAAACTGCACGGACGCTCTCGGATGCCTGTCGCAGAAGAGAAAATTTGATGCAAAAACACGCGGCGCGTGCTCGAGACTCGACTCGTCTTTTTTTGGGCAGAAAATTCAACGAAACGACGACGTTTCTATGGAGCTGTCGCGTGGCCTGCGCGAACGTCCCGGTAAAAAAGGTATTTCTCCATCGTCTCGATATAATACCGCGAACGGAGCGAAGCGACTCGCACGTGCCCGCAGCTCGCTCGGAGCTTTGGCAAATCGAGTTGCGAGTGGCATTTTCGAGTCTAAATTTATAATGAGAAATTCATTAATAGAATAAGAGAGCGCAATTGAAAAGAGAATATGGCTATAATTATTTAATCTGGAAATAGCTCTCGGTAAGTCGGTACAGTGCAGCGAAATTGCAGACGAGCAGCTGTGCCTTGCTTGGCTACTTTGCGCGACGCCTATAGCTGCCCAGTGTCGCACAAAACGGTCCAACGAATCATGATCCGACGAAAAATATAAATCGCGCGAGTCCCATCGAACCGCAGACTCGAGTAAAAGAGAGACGAAAAAAAAACACGTTTTTCGCGTAATTAAACGAGTTTACGCGTACGCTACACAAATCAGCAGTAAATATTCGCCGTGATAGCACGGGTTACAGGTTACAGTAAGAAAGTAAATAAATAAAATAAATAATCAAGCATAAGCTGGACACTCACTCCACGTAAACAACCGATTAATGGCATTTTAGTCGCTTAAACTGTCGCACTAGCAGTACAACTTACATAAGGCCGTGTCCGCGTAGTCGGCACAGCGTTTCGTTCTCTCTTGATTCTCTAGCGTATAAAAGAGGCAAAAAATCAGGTGAAACGATCGCAGCTCAAGACCTTTGCTTTTGGCCAGTCGCTGTTATTGTTGTATACGGATGCCGCTCGTGCCCTGTCGTACGTTATCTGCTATTCGGCCGATAAATCCGTTGGGCATTCGACGACGCGCTCGCACGCGCGCACATACATAATCGGGCGTTTACATACACTCGATCACGATGTCGCGAGGCATAAAATTACAGCACCGGGACAATGATAGCGGCACTGCGAATCGACACACGTCTGCGCGACGTTGCTACGCAGGCCGATGTCCACTCTATCGAGCTGTGTCCAAGTCGACGACCCGAAATCTTTCTGCTCCAAAGCATGAAACGTCGTGGCGCAGACGTTAAGTGTCCGTCTTATATTATGTACGTCCAGAACAGCACTGTGGCAGCAACAACACACACGGGTCAACACTTACACGTGGCTTCACTCGTGTACATACAGGGGAAAACACTTGCTCGTGTCTCACCTGTATCCCAAATGCACACACCGACACTTTTTTTTCACCACTGAACCACCTATACTTCGGAGTGCTCCGAAACGTCGTCTCGGATGCGGATGTATCACAATCAGCACAGGGAACACAATACACATTACACACTAGCACTTTGCACGCACGCACTGAAGTTGGTCGCACACGCGGCCCGATCAGCAGCCAACTCGTTGAGAGCTCGTGCCAATCAGAGTTCAAACATCGAGCGTGATGACTCGCGACTGTTGTCGTACATAACAATACATACATACATATGTACGAGTACCTATAATAAGTATATAAACACGAATCGTGGTGCGTGCGTGAGAAAAAGCGGAGTCGCGCCGCTCGCGCTCTATAAGACCAGTGGCACGGCCGTCTTTGCTAGTACTGACCCAATACATTAACACGCTGTGCGCACAGCGGAGCCGAGTCAGAATTGAGAAGAGAGGATTAGGAGAGAGCGAGGGAAGGGGGAGAGGAGGGGGAGCCACTCGAGCTGTGTACATGTATATATGTGTTAGCAGCAGCGAGTCGCATGTGTCGCGCGTATACTCCGAGAAAGCACGAGAGCTCGTCTTCCTTTCCCCTCCACCCCCGTCTCACCATCTCGCTCCGTTTCTCTCTCGTGCAGCGCAGCGTACAATAGCCAACCCGAAAGCGTGTGCAGCTCTCGCTGCACCACCGTTTGCAACGCGTCGTCTGTCTGTCTGTCTGTTTATGCGCTATATTGACACACGCACACTCTGGGCTTTCTTCCGGTCTGGTACCGAGGCTCTGGCCCTTGCACGGATAAATTTCTGCCTCTATATCTCACTCGTTCGGTGAGCCCAGTAGCCGACAACTTCCGGTTTTGCTTTCAGATAAACCCCTCAGGCCCCTCTCGCCTGCTTTTGGAGCGTTAAAAAAGTTCGAGGTGACTGCTACTCGCATGTTGTGATAATTCACCGTTACCACCACCTCGATATACAAGTATATTATTCCAGATGATATTATCGAAGAGGTCGAGCACAATTTGACAGCTCGAATAATCACTGCCGATACTCGCGTTACACGCGTGCTCTCGTTTTTTCTGCAATATTTCATCCGTCTTTCTCTCTTGCACTCGTTTCATAACACGCGACGACGTCGAGTCGACTTGTTGCTCAGCCGCGCATGCTAATTCGAGACTCGTGTTGCTGCTGATCGTGCTCCTGACGCAGTTGCAGTGCGTGTACACAATTTTTACTTTATTGTTTTCCGCCTGCGTGAATGAACTTGAAGAGTTGAGACGTGAGCCTTCAAGATCACGTCCATTTTCTATTACTTCTTCGTTGCTTCGTAATGTATACATGCATATACTGCACTGCACGACTGAACGATATCGTACCATTTCATATGTGGACGAGTTTTTATTTATCTTCCATCTAGCTGATCGACGTAATGTAACGCTTACACGTGTGCGCGCTTCATTGTTGTCGTTGGGCCCCCTGCAGTTCTTTGACACATTTATTCAAATGTCTCGCCTCGATTCACCAGTCGGTCGAATTTGAAATATCAGAGCAGCCAGAGCGCGCTGACATTTCGATAAATTCGACGACGCGAGCAAAAATAATCACTCTCAGAAAGCCCCGTGCTTCTGCCGACGAGAATTTTCGTAAACACACGTGAGCTGCGTAAACGCTTCAATTTTGGTCGATGATGATACGAGCTTCGTCGCTTGCACAATCCCTCTCGCTTTTTGACACTCCATCGTTCTCGCTCGCTCGTTAAAATAAAATGAGAAATCAAACAATTAGGACTGCCTCGGTACTCGATATTTGCAACGATGACGCGCGATCGAGGAGGAAAGAATTGCCAAAAAATACTCTCGAGAGCGCAAACTTAGATTTGATCGACCTGCGAAATGAATAGCTTTATTATCGTGACTAATCGATCGGAAAAATAGACCACACGCGGCAACTTAGCAGTAGCAACAGTAGTAGCAGCTGATGACGATACAAATGTCATGATGTGCTTGTGTGCGTGTGTATGTGTGTCTATATAGTGTAGACATACACAGGAAAATGCAAAGATTAGTCATGTCTAACCTCGGCGTCACCGAGCAGGGTCCATTGAAAGTCGAGCATCTGCTTGGGCTGCTTCAACTCCAATGATCCAGATAGCCAGGAGTGCATTATTATCGATGCTGGTGGGCCGCGCGCTTGCAAAAGATTATATGCACGACCAACCAAACCCGGATCTGCACGATTTCAACCAATTGCTCGTGCTCTGAATTGTTTACTTTTTTTTTCGTGCTTGCGTGTACACTTATGTCTGTCGCGTGACTCGTGTATACACTCTAGGTACATACATAAGTACAACGAGTACCGATTGACGTTGGTCGATGGTCGTTGCGTATTTGTTTGCTCATTTTATAAACACACGACTGATTGTTTAACTCGTTAAACATTATACCGCCTACCTAACATGGTATGTCAAATCGCTCATTTTCAAGAAAATACCTATTACATTTTAAACCTAAGATCGTTTACGCCCCGTTCTTCATCGAATATGTATGGAACGATCAATCGCTGTTTGAAGCGATTACGTTCTCTTTTATCGTTCGAGATAAATAATCCACGCGTAATTATAATTAATCGTCCGAGCGCATCTTTTTAATCGTAACGGGTTATTTAACTGATAAAAATAAAACGCAGAGAGAATTTGAGTAAAAATCATGGTATATGACGTCTATTTATAAGAATTAGGTAATAGTAGAAACACAGTGAACAGCAAGAAATTCTTTTTCATTTCAGTTGACACAACACACATATGAATCTTTGATAAAACAATCTCATGGTTTTCAAGGGTGCACCGACATTAATGATGTAATTTTGACCAGTCTTTTGCAACGGTATTTTGCAACTAAGAGTAAAGCCAGCATGGAAAGAATTCATCAGTACCAAAATAGAACTTCCCAATCTTAAAAATGACTTGACTTGAATATATAACTTAACTATGAAAAAGTCAAGATGTGTCTATTGTTTTTACTCTAGGAATTTTTCCAAGAAAATTTATCACCTAAAGACTCGATCGATGTAGCCCTAATTTTAAAAAATGGGATTCTCCTATTTGAATGTCTTTTGACAAAACTCCAAAAAACCAGAATCAATTCTGTAATGTGGTAACTTAAAAATCAGTTACGTTTTTTTAAATAATGCTTTGGTTGAAACAATAACGCCATTGAATCTCAAAAAGTAACATATTTTTCATGTGTAAATAAAATAATAACTCACCATTTTCACCATCGCCAAGTGGGCTCAATTCATCTTCACCTCTTTTACTCCGATCATCTGAAAAATGAAATGAAAAGTAAACGTGAGTTGATATTGACGAGTAAAAAGTACTAAAAAGATAACAGAAAATAACAATTCTTACTATGATGCATTTGATTTTGATGATGCGATGGTGGTTTTTTCTCCGGACGAATTCGTTCCATCAGTTTACTTATTCGGTCATTGCCCTTTTCTTTTCTGACCAAAGGACCAGGACAACTTTCGTCAACGATACGTACACATTGTCGATGTACATTTAATTGACAGTCTGTTGTAAAATAATTATACATTATAATAAAATTTTCATTTCATCTTCAAATCAAGCAAAACGAAAAAATACTAACTTCCACATTGATAACCTTGAGGACCTATTCCACCAATAATGAATTGACAGTGATTACAATACGTGACCGTGAAGTACTGGTGGGCAACAAAGTGATGACCTTTTAAAGCCATTTTCCTTGCTTTTGCATTGCTCAATCTAGCCTTAATGTTAGATTTATCTTTTGCAACGAATGTTGGGACGCGATCCACAGACCCAGGTCGTACATTAAATACTTTTGTCAAGACTGTAGCTAAACTGCAAGCGGTAATGAATTTGCGTTGATCGACATTCTGATCAATATTTTCTTTTTCGATATCCTCACTGTTAAGAAAAAGGAATATTTTAGTCATTTGATATCTATATAATTATAATTACAATTTATGGTAGGTTTAGTACATACGAATACGTATCCATTTTTGGTACAAGAAATTTTTCAATAATTTCTATTTCTTTACGCTTGTCAGTCGAACTTTCATCGAGTAATGCATCCTTTGGACCAAACAACATTCCTAAACCAGCAGTTCTTTTGAGTTGAAAATCGGCTAATTGCTCATTAAGCTCCTCTTTAGCTCTAACTCTAGCTTTCCAGAATATCTGTAAATCATAATGTTTTTTATCAATATTGAACGGCACTATTTATTTACTTATTTTTTGTAATAACAAAAGTGAATTCTTCATACTTTTCGGAGAATTTCTTCTTTGTCAGATTCTTTCAATAACACGTCATCAATCTCACGAGCGACATTTTCGTCTACATTGTTTAGACGTAGAGGCTGCAAATAATTTAAAGTTGTTCATGAATGCTAAACGTTAACAAAATTGAAAAAATAGACACAAATTTTACTTACAGCTCCAGGAACAAGAAAACTTGAATGAATTTCATATGCCCACTTCCGCATCTCTTTTGCATTGCCCTCTTTGTATTGGTCGGTTATGAGATAAAATAGCTGAAATTAAATTTGTTCATGTAACTTCTTGATAATTTTTAAAGCTACCTGACATGAAATGAAGAAATAAGGGAAAATTTACCAGACTAGAGGGATCCCAGTTGGAAAGAACATAATTCATAAATACAGCCAGATGAGCGTGATGTTTCCATAATTTAGAGAGTGATTTAAATGGGCCATGGTCCTCCAATTGTCCCTGTGGAAAATTCGAAAATGTACTCAGCGTTGAACTTTTATCACTTAGCCAGAAGAATGATCAGAGAAGATGTTTCCGAGAATAAATTACAGTTTGTATTTTTATCTTACGACGTTAAGCAAAAATGATGAACAATTATTTCTGTTTACAAGAAGTTAAACGCAATGCGTAATATATCTATACGTTCGGTCTATTACTATATATACTTACAACTTCTTGATCGCTCATATCGTCATCTTCCATTGACATGATTGGCTGTTGAATCATTCCCAAACCGGGAGTACTAGCATCTAGTGAACTTTGCATCGATCTTGATGAGGAAGTCATGGTAAAATTGTCCGTAATACCCTAAATGAAATGCATTTTTTAATTAAAAAATATAATAAAATATCAAAAATTTTGATCGCACATTTTAGCTTTGGTATCCTTCAAGTGTCTTTTTTGGATCTACTCAAAGCCCGTACGATTAATTGCGGAGCGATACAATTATGGGTACATCAAGTTATTCAAAATATCATTGATTTTTCTTCGTTGATATTTATCGCAATTACACTCGAAATTTTTTGCCTTGCCTCGCGTTTGTATAAGAACAGAGGTATTCTACGAATAACTTTTTATATCGATTGGTATTTATAGAACGAATCGGCTGCCGTACGTATAATGTCCCGTTAGGAGTGCGAAAAACGCGCATATATTAAATCCATTCGCGGATTTTTCTCTTGACACTGCACCACACACTTTAGACATCAAGTAATCGTAAAGGAGCACGATTAAATGCACACGTACCTCGTTAAGCGTAGATGACGAAACGTCGGCGAGAATCGGTGCGGGATATGGCGGCGGAGGAGTCCCGGGCGGTGTGCGAAAACCACTACCTCCGCAACACGGGTCGTCGAGATCGATGCCACTGTGTCGATGATGGTAGTGCTGATGCTGCTGATGATGGTAATGATGCTGCTGCTGATGGTGGCCCACCGAGTGCTGATGCGTCAACGGCGACGTCGGCGTTCTGCTCTGCCCGACGGCTAATTCACCCATGGACTCCGACGCGATGAGGCGCCGACTCGCTTCGGCTGGCGATACATTGCCCAATTGTTCGGGTGACGACTTGGCTCGCTGATGCTTTCCGCTCAACGGTGACGAGGTCGCCGCTTGTGTGAACTGTGTGTGAACATGAAATAGAAAAAGATAATGTAATAACTATTTTTAGCGTTACAAGCGCGCGCCCACTGCCGCAGACTAGTAGATTTTCGGAAAATTGTTCGAATCAAATATCAATCGTGCTATTTGGATAAAGATATCGATCATTACCGAGATGGCTATATTATTCAGCGAGAGTTGGATATTGTTCAAGTTAGAGAACATCTCGAAAAAGTTTTTTTAAAACATCTCCGACCGAAGTTGAAATTAAACTGGTATGAAAAATCTGCCGTGCGTTTATATTGTAAGTGACTCTCATTAACGATTTCGACAGAGACCGATAAAAATCGCGACTTTATCTTTTCGAAAGTCTAGCACAAAATATTGATAGCAACATTTTTGCGAGTTCAATAAAATATGCGCGAACAATCGTCCAGTTGGACAAGACTAATTATGTTTTTTTTTCACACCAAGTAGATCGATTAATTTTTTGAAAAATGAATGAATTATTCGTTAGCTACAGTTGTTAATAATCAATTCAGGTATATAATACATTTAGAAGAAGATTATTATTAATGAACACAAATCAATCGAAAAAATTACTAAAAATACGTAAGAGTAACCTTGAACTGAGTGAAGTAATTCATTGCGACCAAAAGAAATTTCATGCATTAAAATAGTAATTGAGTTCTTGTATCCAGACAAAGTAGTCAATCTTTAAGTCACAGTATTACCAAGTCATATTTTGAATATTCCTATTTTGACAGTTTCTTTAGCGGACATGATTTTATCTGTATAATCGTGCGCACCAAAACAATGCCCATGATAAACTTTTTATGTACAAAGTTAAAGATTTAGGTGATTTTTTTACTTAAAAAACTAGTTAACCAAATATAAATTATGACTCTTAATGATAGCCGCGTACGAATAAGTTGTGCGTTAAAAACTGACCAATAATTTACAAGATGGTGATGGCTTATACTATTTTCTACTATTTAAGGAACAGAAATATCTTTCCTTCGTCGCAATGAATTTTTTTTTCATACAGTAAAAATAAATAGATGAATAACACCTTAAGGATTGGCCAATCCCATGTTTTATTGGTGAGATAATAGTTGAACATATCTATTTTAACTATCACGAAAGATAAAATTTTATACAAAAATTATGAATTTAAGAAAGTGTAGGAGTATACTTGTTTGAGGTATAAACAATTCATGTACATATGAACAATTAATAAGCATAAGTAATGTCTATAGTGACATTTTTTAAATACCAAAAATGACACGATCCATCTTTTTTTTTGGTTTGTTTACTTACAAAATTATGCGAACCAGTAGCAGTCGTTAAGTATGATCTCCCCTGATCAAACACCATGTGCGACGAGTTTATACTAGAGCTCAATGAGTTATTGGGAGACGGTCGCGGTGGCAAGGGTGGCGGAGATTGACTCAGCGTGGATAAGGACTTGCGGGAGGGCAGCGGCGGTGGTGTCTCAGAATCGCAACAACTACCGCCGCCGCTGCTCAGACTACTGTTGTGCGAGCTTACCATAGCGCAAAGCTGTAAATGATGGCGACGGCGACGACGAACGAAGACAAAGTAACAAAAAACAAAAAAAATGTTCGATCAAAACAATAACAACAACAACAACACAATAACAAACAAAGCTAGCCGCTGTTTTTGGGCTGATTGTCTCATGTTATTTTCATGTCTTTTTGTATGATGCGCAAAGAATGAATGAACTTTGCGAAGTTTATGGTTTTGACAATATGATGACAATCATATGGATTATTGTCTGCTTGTAGTGCTTTTTACTTTAAAAGTAAAGTGAGTGAATAAGCATGCGAAATAAATGTACATGTGCTAACAAGACAATTTACAGTCAAAATCATAAACTTTAAACATAGATATTGAAAGAAAGTTTAACTTGAACATTGATAAACTGCTGTTGTATATGCGATCAGTTCTGAAGGTTTTTGATTTTATATACTATCTTTATAGTTTAAAAAAATAAATGTGCTTTCATGAATTTTTATTTTTAAGTGTTGTAAATGTTATGTATAGTAATTTAAGATAATGTGTATTGTTACTTTATAGTTTTAGTATTAATTCCTTTAAAGTATATAACAACCTTTATTATCACTTATGCATGGTTAATTAAAAGAGTTTTCAACCCATTACAAACAAAACTGATCACTGCAAAAACTTAAGCTTAGATGCTGATATATACATCAAAGATAAGCATGAAAATGAAATATATTAATTGTTCATACCTGACGATCTAAAGGCTCCTGCAATTTTTTCAATCGACGTTCTGCTGTTGATAATTCTGCTTGTTTGGCTACTATGTTATTAGCATTACCAGAATTTGCTTGGCTAGCCAGTTTGGCAAGTTCACTGCGAAGCTTGTCAACATTACTTTGTTCAACTTCCAACATTAATTGTAGAGTCTTTACACGCTCCGCATCTAATTGTCTTCTTTTTTCCAACTGTTGCATAATGATGAAATCAATTATGATATTCTTTTTATTTGTATAAATGCAATAAAAATATTAATATTTACATCAACAGGTTGTGGACCAGTTATTCTTTCTGTACATGTTGGCCCAGTTGAAACTCTGTGTTGTAAAGTTACTGCTGAAGATGGAATAGTATTAGAATTGGTTGATAAGCTAGTTGGGCGGTGATGCTGTGATGAGGAGAAACCAGAAGACATATTGTGTGATTTTTGTTGCACAGTCAAGACTACTTGCACAGATGCTGAATAAAAATTTAAAAATTAACATATATTTTATCAATACAATAACATTCATTAACATTATTCAGTTCTTAAATATTCAAAAGGAAAATATAATAAAAATATTCTCATTGATAATTAATAATTTTTTTTGCAATTCATAATTTTAACAACAAAAAATGTTTGAATTAAAAAAGTAATAGAATATGTTTGAATTGAGTGCTTTAATGAACTAATCAATAACAATCTTGTTATTTTTAAGGAATTCAAATTCAATGAAAATGCCATTAGTAAAATTTTGCGACATAAAAGTATACTCAACTAACATTTGATAAGTTCGACCACTTGTGTATGGGTAGACTGCGTCACATTAACTCCGTTTACCTGAAAAAAATAATTCGATATATTAAAAGATAATTATTAACATTCATAAAAATACATATAAATAAAAACTATTTTAATTTACTTCTTCAAGATTTTGTGAAAAATACTCAGTGCAAATAAAGTATTATTTATGGTATGAGGAAAATATAGATTACATGAAAAATAAATCAAATAATTCTATGTCATTGCAAACTAACAATGAGTGGTTTTATAGATTTATAAGCTCTCAGAGCATAATTTTTGGTCATAATCTTGGAGTAAAATTTTTTGTTATTTTCATGTTACTTATGATTCTTTTTTTAATCAATAATATTTTTTTTTATGTTGCATTTAATAAAAATTATTATGAAATATTTTTATTTTTAATAAAAAAAAAGTAATTATTTCAAAAATACTAATATTTATTGATGTTTATTGAAAGAATATGTAAGACAAGAGCGAATCTTTTGGTATCAACAGAACTGATGTATACTAACTTATTTCATTAATTCTTTCATGATGATCAAATAAAATCTTTTATTCATCATTCTGATACAAATTTATATTCAAATTAATGGATAATAAATGTATTTTTATGTAAAAGAAATTAACATTCAAGTTTTATTCTGAGTAAATTTTGGATCCATAACTTTTTTATCTAATTTAACAAATGCAACCCACCTTGATGATTTTGTCACCTGGGCTTAAGCCAGCTCTTGCTGCTGCACCACCTACGCAAAAAATGTAATTGTTTATTTTGATGATTTTTGAATTTAAAATATAGTTTAATTTTAAATGAGCCAAGATATTTTGAAATGTAATTTATAAAATGTTACAAGTCAGAATTTAATTTACCTTCTTTAACAGATTGAACATAAACTGGATTGTCACCAGAAACTTTCATCCCATATCCAGCTTCATCTTTATAAACAACCAATGTGGCGACTGGAGGTGTTTCGGTGATTCCGCCACCAACGCAATGCAGTGCTATTGTTCCATTCATCCCTTCTACAGGCTATTAAAAGCCTAATAAAATTGTAATACTCCTAACACTGCCTGGTTGGATAACTAGCTTGAAAGATACACAAACAAAAGTTAGTGACCTTGTATATTCTGACTCTTGATACTATGAAAAATGTAAATATCATTCTTTATTCAACTTATAAAATGGAATGGTCGTAGTTAGAAAAAATTCATTGCCAATTTGTACTAGCTAACTTGTCAGATTGAAACCATTTACTCAGATACTAATTTGATACTCAGTTGTATGATAAATGCAAATTAGTAACCAGTTGCATATCTGAAAAATTCCACTTTCAACAGGATGATTCTAATTGTTATCAATGGATGTAATTAAATTTGATTAAATTAATATCTAAAATGAATGTTATTTTAGCTAGTACAATGAGAGAAAAGTCAAGTTTTAGCATGGGAAGCCAAGTGATTCATACATCTCATTTCCATTCATATATAATCAAGTCAAAAGTATATAGAACACTGTCAATGACAGAATTCCAATTTTTGTCATGTAACTGATAGTAATGGATAAATGAGAAATGATTTTGTGACGGGCAAACGTATTCTCATAAGCATTTTGACAACTAATAATAATCATAGGATCAGCAGCAACACCCACGCAGCCTCTCTCGAGTCATAGAGTATAAAATCTCGAGAGTTGTGGCATTCTTTGGGACGTTGACACGCTGACCAACTATAGTTGGATCGAGGAGTACAATACGAGGATTCACTGTGAGCACGTAAAAAGAGGAAAAAACAACATTACATACATAGAGGCTCACCTGCAGCAGGATTTTGCATCATTGCATCGGACTGCATGCACACGACGTGGAATCGGACGTGAGAATCCGCTTTCGCCTCGCGAGTTATTCTTTCTATTCGGAAGCGCGAAGAACGACGACTCCACCTCGACGAGCAGTCGTATTACAAATCCTCATGATCTTTGGTAAAATGTATGTATAAAAGTCGCTCTCTCGAGCTCGTCTCTCTTTCTTTCTCTCACTCTTTCTCGGCTGCTGCCTTTCAGGGTTTATAGGCGCAATGACGAGGCGATCCTCGTCATAACAAAAGGAGAAGCTGTTGCGGATAGCTGGTCGCGGCTGCTGCTGCTGCTGCTGCTTGCTTGCTTGCCTCGCTTTGCTGCTGAAGCGTATATGTATACATATATAGATGTGTGTATACGCGAGAAGTGTACACACACGTACATATATATGTAAGCGAGAGAGCCGAGAGCAGCGAGTCAGTCTCTCTGTGTGCGTTAATGTGTGTATGTGTGTCTATATACGCAAGTAAAGAGCGAGAAAGAGCGACTGCGAGCTGCGAGCCTCCGCCTCTCTTTCTCTTTCTTTTTCGTAAGCTTCTTTTTCCAGGCACGTTATATGTTTTACGTGCACGGGCACAGCACAGCCACAACACACAGACCGAAACACAGAGAGAGACGCAGAGCCGTTGAAGGTATATTAGAGAATTTCGGTGAAAACGGCCAAGACAAGACGTAGACGTCGAGGCTCGGAGATGACTGTGCGCTGCGACGAGATCCGTACGTAGGAGCAGGCAGGCAGGCAGGTTCAGCTCGGCACGAAAGTACAGCAACAACTATTTTTCTATATGTATATGATACGCCCGAACGCACGATGACTATCAGCTCGCCTACATCAGCAGTATATATATAATACACTTTAGTTTATATATATAATACTACATTACACACACACACACACACATCGGCTACATGTACGAATGTATTTACACTATGTACAAGACACACTAGGGCGCACTGACACTTGGCAGCATGTAGTGGAGGCAGGAAGGAGCACAACAATATTTTGACACGTACTTTCGCAATTTTCGTGAATTCACAGGCCGTGACGACGATACTGCAGTACACTCACAACGCACACTGGATGCGTAAACGTATATTATAGACGAAAGAGGTGTACGCGCGAGCGCGCCCGTATGTGCGAGTGTGTGTTACAGTGCAACATGCACGAAAGGCAGCTCCCGAGTCTCGGAGCACAGACACACGGCCGAGGAGAAGCAGAGAAGCACGCACACATGGACACACTTGGTCGGAGTTACGATGCACTGTACGCGGTGTACGAGAGGTAAAAAATGCATTCGGCTGTCATCGACGATGCACTGGCGATACTTTGTATCGTCTTTTGTTTTGCACGACGACACTCGCTTTTTTATGAAATCCAAGTGGTGCAGGCAGGTGTGTGCATCAACAGCCCTACGATTGTTTTGTATACATAAGCATATAAAATATTGGTTGAGCGAGGCACGCGCGCAGGCGAGCAAGAGCTGCCTCGGTCAGTGCAGCAGTCAACAGGCAAGAAGCCGCGAAGAATGCAAGTATATGTATGAGAGCAAGCGAACGACGACGACGAGCAACGAGCGATTCGTAATTGTCGCGCTATATACGCGCTCAGTAGGATAGGTATATAACGGCGCTCCTCGACCTCGCAGTTGTGTATGCCTACTGCTCTCGCTGCTCTGCTGCTTAAACAGCCTGACTTACTATTGCACACACACGTACGCGGTACACGAACACAGCGAGCCGCGGCGGACGAGCAGCAGCTCGCACACGAGAATACAGATACACGTATGTATGTAGGAGTCGCGCGAACTAGTAATCCTAATTCTGAATGCACTTGGACGAGGCGTGGACTCGTTATTTCTTCTTCTGTTGCTTGGGCTCCGCACTCGAGGATTTCTTATACCAAGGCCACTGCGTTTTTATTATTTATTATCTGTCTACTGTCTATGGGTACAGGGCATAAGATGCATTTTTAAAAATCGTGCACATTGTGCAGTGAGCTGCTGCTGCTGCTACGGGCGTCGACTCATTCCGTACGTCGCTATCTGTATATCAGCATCGCGTTCGAAACACTACCACACTGCAAAACTGTAATTTTATTTCTCGGTCTCTGTTTATTAGCGCGATGTGCATAGCATGTGTATACACGACAGCGACTGACTGCCGCGCGCTTAATATACAAACGCATACATGTTACACATGCACGTATTTATAATGCACACACATATATAAATCTGCAGACGTCCACGTCGCATATAAGTACGGACTCGACTTCTAGTCTACGGAGAAGTCGGAGCTGTAATGCGCTCAAATACGCATTACACACATGCAGCAGTCTTAATATGTACACCATGAGACGTTTAATTCTGCTCAACAGCTCGAAATGTAAACAGAGCGAGGTAGGGGCTCTCTATATACTGGCCCGTAGGCTATTGTTATGATTTCCGCTGCCAATTAACGCAGAGAGTCGCCCTTGCTACGCTAAATTTAAGTTTCAAGTTGTCAGAAAAAAAATTAAACTCCTTTTGATAACGTCGTATGTGTGCATACAGAGCTATAGCGCAGACTTGTATACTAGCTATACATTAATCTCTCGTCAGTCGCTGCTGCTGCTGCTTTGCCGTTAGTCGTGTAGCGCAATATATGAATGTGCAGCAGCACTCACAAGCGCAAAAGCCAGGCTCGAGTCTCAAGTCCGCCTATATCATACTTGCGATGCGATTCGCATAATAGTCTCGCGTACAACATTCGATATTTCGTGTCTATAACTAACATACACGCATGCATAGAGCGAGTAAGAGAGAGAGAGAGAGAGAATAGCTGGTCTGTGTGTGCGACTGTGCGTTCATTTGTAGAAAGCGGCAGCATAACTCGAGAGCAAAAGAGAGAGAGAGAGAGAAGAGAAAAGACGACGATCGCGAGTTTGCCTAGTGCTTCCTCCCTCTCCCTCCCTCGCTCGCCCGCACACATATTCGCAATCCACACACATGTTCAGCCTCTCTCTCTCTCTTCTTTGGTTCTCCGCGTGCAGCTACTCGCGGTGTAGGCTCTTGTGCGTGAACGTATCTCGTTCTTTTATCGGCAATCGCTATGCCGTATCTCTGTTGCTGCAGCTGCATATACATATATTATACGCGAGTCCTATCTTTCGAGCGATGAAAATGCCCCGCGCTATATATCGCGTAGAATCCGCGACTCTGCGCTGCTGCGAGTGACGAATCCGCAGTCCGCAGGAGCGATACCGCGTTACCGCGTATAGCACAGTGTGTCTGTGCTATGTGTGTGTGTACATAATAAATGCAATGTATAGGTATGTGTGTTGTGTTGCATGTATCCACTACATACGTACACGAATAGAGTACGTGGGAGGGCGGACGTTGACGCGCGCCAACGCTGCCGGAAG
Organism: Trichogramma pretiosum; assembly: GCF_000599845.2. Classification (NCBI taxonomy): domain Eukaryota; kingdom Metazoa; phylum Arthropoda; class Insecta; order Hymenoptera; family Trichogrammatidae; genus Trichogramma; species Trichogramma pretiosum. Next base: position 1,653,506 of record NW_019641710.1, on the reverse strand, counting down.
ATAAACATTAAGCGAATCGCAGCCGTCGCCATCTTAGCTGGAGCCAGGAGCTCTATACAACAATCCGCACGAGATTTTACCACATCTCGCGAGCGTTAAAGCTCGCTATCCTCGACTCGGTCTATCCTTCCTAATTAATATCGACGCAATGTAGTTTGAAAAAAGTCTCTCGCTGCTCCGGCCTGCTGCCGCTGAACGTTCAAATGCATGCCTTGTGTGTACGACTGGCCGAGCACGCATAAATACGCTGCTGGCTGCACCACCTCTATACTGCAGCAGGCAGCGCGCAACGGCTCGGAACCGCAACTATACACTTATAACTCGCGAGTGAGTCGCGAATCGCGATAAGCGCGCGAGCCTCGAATGCAGCCGCAGCACCTTCCGGAGCTCGCTGTAGTGGTGCGCCTACCTACTACGCGATTTTCGCTCGCACGCGACGCGCTCGTCGGTCCCAAGAACGCGAGCCAACTTAACTCGCTCGAGCCGCATAATGCGCCAAAACTTATGTAAACACGACGAGCGAAAAAAAAAGAAAGCACACCTACACTGGCATACAGGCAGCTGCTCGAGGATCGAATCGGCGTTACCCGAAGCTCTCTATACCTATACCCATACACCGGCAAGTACATAACGGCAGCATCTAAAATTTTATCGCCGCGAGTGCTGCCTTTACGATAACGTTCGCAACTCTGCCTCTCGAAACCATTCTATTGTACACTCTTTTACCTCGGCAACCCGACCACTTTATTTTCATTGTTTATATTAATCTTCCGGTCGTATATTTATAAATAGTGACCGACTGCTAGCTGCGCGCGCGATTCTTCGATGAATGTAAGCCAGGGACTTTTCGGAGCTCGCACGCGTCTAATCAACGACTAATGGCCAATTTTACTCGTTCGAAGCTGTTGCGCTTGAGAACGCGACTAGGATATTTCTTCAACGCGCTCCTGTGAACATTATTTCTTGGAAACATTTCACTCACATTATTCATCGTACGTTAATCATGCTTTGATTTTTTACTTCGATCTGCGCAGCTATTCCATTCATTGATTTTAATGCACGAATGGAGCTTTTTGAGCTTTTTTTCTACTATCGTGACGTTAAATACTCATGCGGGTATTCATGCTTTTCATTATGATAAACGATAAACGATTTCATTTTATTGTTTTTTTTACGCAGTTTTACCTAACGATATTTACCTTTTTGAAATAGTTGCGGCTGTTTTTATGTATACGTGTTTTACATTTTGACATAACCGCCCACGTGTATACGTTGGCAAATTCGCGTGCCTCGAGTACGCCAACGGCTATATAAACATGACGATGAGCGTGTGCAGGACGCAGGTGTGCTCCAACGACAGCTCTCGATCAGGCGCACGACGCAGTTTATCACTGCTGACTGCTCTGCAAATAATGGCGGCTGCTAGACTGGCAATGTTGTGTTTTCGTTCGCTCATACGTTTTTCCGACCGTGAGCTCGTTCGTTGAATCGTCGAATCATCGGATAATCAACCAAGCTTCCTTTTAACGACCGACTGCCACCGATCGCCACGATGGTGAGTATTTTTCCTCTTTACAACTCCAAAGTCCGTTGGTTCTCGACGATCGCTTACATAACCTCCGAAATATGACAGCATTGTGTTATTGGTTCTTTAGGCTTATCGCCAAAGTTTGATTCAAAACACTCCTACGCAGTTCATATTTTTCTCCCTATAGACTTTTAGATGCTTACAGTTTTTTCCATTCGATGGTTTTAACGCGATCTGATCATTTTCCATATGAAAATTTACAATAAGAATTTGTTCATTTACAGTATAATTATTTTATCGAATTCTTTATGGATAAATAAAAGTTGAGCGATTGATTGCATTATTTTTTTAACATTTTAGAGTTCCACTACTGCTTTGGATGACCCAGCTGCCGAAAAAGATGATTCCTCTTCCTTACAAAGTCCAGATGCACTGAAAACTTTTCGTGAAGAATGGAAAAGAGAATTACAATCATCGCCGAAACATGTTCAAAATCAAAAAAGTCAGTCTCACGATTCGGTTCAAAAAGACGAAGATATTCACGAAAAATTGCAAGATCTTTTAGAAGACACTGCAAAAGAAGCTCAAGTACTTTTAGTTTTCATCAACTTTTTATATGGTATTGTTGATATGATTTTTAAAAGCTGTTAATATTTTTTTTTAGGCTAAGAAGTTATTCTTATTAGGAGTCGAACATGAAAGAACTGGAAAACTTTATGAAGCCATACAATTTTATCGTAGAGCAGTACAATTGGTACCAGATATAGAATTTCGCATATATGAATCCACAAAACCTAAACCTAGAGAAGAAATTGAGCCAGAAAAGCAGGTATCTTCTGAAATAATAAAATGTGATAGAAAATCATTGGAAACACAAGATGATAGTAATATTTTTGAAAAATTTTCTAATGACGTTGAAAAAACTGGTCAGGTGTGCCTTTTAAATAATGAACAAGAGGTAATTTCAATTTTATTTTATTTAAAACTTTCATAGCAATTACAAAATTTAATTTTCTCTACAGATGGTTCACATCTCAGCCCTTCCTATAGAAATAATTTTGTACATTTTTCGATGGATTGTTTCTAGAGAACTAGATTTTAGAAGTTTAGAGAAAGTTTCACAAGTTTGCAAGGGTTTTTATGTTTTTTCTAGAGATGTAGAGATATGGAGGATGGCATGCATTAGAGTCTGGGGAGTAAAATGTGGCCACTTTGAACCAGATTACCACTCATGGCGACACATGTATATGCAGCGTCCAAGACTGCAGTACAATGGTTGTTATGTTAGTAAAACAACTTACCTAAGACCTGGGGAAAATAGTTTTCAAGATCAATTTTATAGGCCGTGGCATGTTGTGGAATATTACAGATACTTGAGGTATTAATCATTTGAGTTTGTGCATATAATCAACATATAAATCTTTTTACTCTTTTACTTTATTTCATATTGATTATTTTCCAGATTTTTTCCGGAGGGGAAAGTATTAATGTTAACATCGACTGAAGAACCGCAATCATGTGTGAATTCTTTAAAAAGTCGCAATCCTCGAAATCCTTCTGTGTTAATAGGTCACTATAGACTGCATGAAAATCGAGTAACTCTGGTAATGAAACGACAAGGGACCAAAAATGATTCGAATGTTGTTTACTCAAATCGACGACGTAAACGTAATGAAATAGCACATGATAGTGGTGTACAAACATTTTATTTGGTCAGTAGTGGTTCACTTTTCCGATGTATTAATAAAAGTAAAAACATTAATTTTCCTCTTTGGATTTTTACAGGAATTTGAAATTCAAACTTATCGGAAGCGAGTCAATTTTCAACTTTCGTGGTTGAGTTATTCGATTTATACAAAGTATAAAAATGGCGATGAAATTCCAGCAAAAATGAATCTTGGCGGCAGGTATCCGTCATTCCGATTTGGCCGTGTTAAATGCTACACCCATGATAGCGAATTTCCATTGGAATAGCTTTGAAATTGCGTTCGAGTGTTCGATTTATGCGCTCAAGTGTAAATAAATTCATAGATCAAAGTGTAAATATTTAAAAAGTTCAGTTTATACGCTTGATATAATTTATTTTACTTGTTCTCGATTTATCTTCATATCATATGAGTGTTGAGTGAATTTTTGAAAAATTTACGTAAAGTGCATAGACATCTATATTTGTTATTATTTTTTTGGGATTTTTACATGTGATGTGAAATAAATAATGCCATGAATTTTGGAACGGTGTATATAGTTTATTCGTCTAACAATAATATACAATCTGTTTCGAAACCTTCGAGTGACAGTTTCAAAATAGCACTTCAGTACCTACTACATTAAATGTATCATATTTTTAATTCTAAGTTCGCCAGAATTGCTTGTTTTAACCACCAGCTTATGTATATTATTACTCACTTATTATGATATACTTAATTAGTTATGTTACTCTGTCGAGATTATTTTCTGTTGTCGTATACGTGCTAATTTTCTTGTATAAGTTTGTTATTTTTATTATTGAATTGGAAGTAATGAAAAAATTAGCGTAGACAATCATTATAATAACTAGAAGATTTTCGCTCTATATTGTTTATCAGTTATTGAAGAAAGAAGCAAGAAAACATATTTATCGTAGCGTATTTTAACAAGATATATTGGCGTTCACAAACGCATCACAGCCTTTCTTGTCAAGCATTTATCTGCAATGATTAAATTTATTTTCAAGGATTTTCACATATTTTGGCCGAATCCGAGCATCATAAGAATCATTAGCCAATTGAGAGGTATTTCATTTTTATTTTGTTTTTCACGTTATCATTCAGCTAATATTCATTTTAGAGTTTAATTCGAACTGTTCACAAGATTTCTTTCATCTTGCATAAAAAGTTTTCATGTAAGAAGAGTTTCTGAATTACACGATTGGTTCCACTGTCTATTAAAGACATTTTACTCAAAATGCTGCGTTTAATGAAAAGAAAATGTGTAAAGACGAAGCTAATTTCATTAAAGTATGAAATACGGTGCAAATGAGCGTATAAGTAGTAATTGATTATTATGGCTTAATTAATGAGTGAAAAGTTCTTTTAAAAATTCTTACCATCAGAGTTTTCTATCACCCTTTAAAATGGAAGTAAATTTATTTGAATTGGAATAAAATGCCCTATAGTCTTTTCAATTCATAAGAGTGAATGTAAACAAAAATAATAAATAGTTGCTTATTGTTTATAAACTTGACGCATAGAGAATCTGTTATACTCATCGAATTAATTTTCTTTTTCTCGAAAATCTGACTTTAGATTTTTGAAATAGTCGAAAAAAGCAAAAAACAAAGTTGATGTTTTCTTTTTCGTGTATTTTTTATTTTATTTTTTGCTTGTTTTTTTCACTGCGCAGATTCGATCGACCACCACATATAAGTACACTTATACCTTACGCAATTGTTGTTAATTACCACTATGATCTATTAAGGCATAGAAGGCTACTAGTAAAGACGCTTAACTGATTACAAAGATTTATTCAACATAACTTTTTCTACTTCCGTGCTTTGAAAGCGCCTCGAAGCTTCAATTATTTGTATTGTTTTGAAATCAATCTTATTGATGAGATATCGTAATTTTTCTCCGTCAAAATCTATTTCTTCTACATGTGTACAAGAGATAAAAGGAAAATCGTTGTCAGGATGCGTAATCGAATTTTTCCCTCTCGCACTTTTCTTATAGTTTATTCGCATGAATATTATGGCAGCATATAATTTATATAATGCAGCGGGCAGGAAATCACAGATTTCAAAAGGACAGATAGAGTCGACGTTCCATGTATAAGAGTAAATCGACGAAAAGCAATCGATGCAATGTTAAAATATACATACTATATATTATATACTTAAAATTTTCTTTGATACGCGTGTATTTTATTCTACATTATATGCGGACGTTCAATGATCAGCTACCACATTATAATTTCATTTAAAAGTATATTATAATCTTTGCGTATAAGTGTAGGGGAAAAAAGATTTAATCACCGAGGGCATGCTTTGAATCTAGTCCAGAGTTGGCTCTTTGAAAAATTTACAAATAATTCATCCTTCCTGCAATTTCCATATTTTTTCGAGATTATTTCGTAAAATGATTCCGTTCCTCAGTGGATCGTCGCGCTAAAATCTACCCTGACATGTGTTATTAGATCGCCAAGTAATTTATTTCTAAAATTCATTTTGTAAAATTAACGGAATGTACGTGTAGAAATATTTGACAATTGACTAAGTTGCATATTCATATAATAGAACGACGTTAAAGGCGAAACCAGGCAAACGAAACAATTGTCGAAATACACATTAAAAGCATCGCTTAAGTGTGCTGCAATAAAGATAGAACTTTTTAGTTCAATGTAATTATTACTCGATAATTAATTCAAATAGTTTCGAATGCGCACCGAGTGCGATGCTCCTGAAAAAGTATCAATTTTTTTTATTTTTGTTTTTTTGTGTGTGTTACCGCCTTTGTTTAATTGTCATCAAATTTTCGCGTTTCTTGGCGCGTCTTCGTTATTATTTTGTATGATAATTATTGCATCGCCGTTTGCATGTACATAGTGATTTTATAATCGGTGTATAATTGTAATGTTATGCAATACTCGTACGCGTACGGTTGGAATGGTTGAAGGGCCGAACGAAAACTTCCACGGTGCGTCAGAGACGGCGTCTTGTCAGTGGCCGCCTCGTCGATTCAGAGCTCCGGATGACGCGGGACGAGATCGTCGGGCGAGCCGCTGCCGCTGCAGACCTCGGGCTCGAGCATCCAGGCGAGGTCGTGGAGAGTAGCCGCGTGCATCGAGCAGACGGCCACCACCACCATCACGTGCATGATGTTGTGCGAATTGAACAGCATGTCGAAGCAGCCCGGGATCCATTTTTCCGGCACTCGCATGGCGCCTATCGTGCCCCCGATCACGGCTATCAGATCCTGCCAATTTTTTCACATTTTTCTTTTATATCGATGATTATAGACTTATGAGGTGCGCATTTATGTACAGGTATCAAAGTTGCCAAGATTAATAATTATTTTCGTTGGACAATTATTTTCCCGATCTTGTGATTTAAATATGAATTGGTTTTGAATAGGTTCGTTGAGATTCATTTTTTTTTATTTTCAATAAAAAATGAGAGAAAATTTACCTGAAGAACGACGTGGGTGAAAGCGTCGGGGTGTCCACCACCGACCCCTAGTGACCTTAGCACCAGCACCAGCATGCGCATCATGAAGGGTGGTGAGAAGCACAACCGCCTTTCCCAAGGCGATTTGGCGTTCATTGCCTGAGCAACAAAATAATCAAGACGATTACGCGGTTCGAGAATATTTTTTTGTGAAAATTAAAAATGAGTAAGGAAACGAACTTTATAAAGGCCCCAAATGCTGAGGAAACAGTAGGTGACGATGCACGACAGCCACAGTAGGTCTGGAAGGCAATGGACCGACGCTGCTATCAATGGCAATGCCCCTGTAAACGATCAATCGATTTTTCATATAAATTTAACCAGTTTAATGCAAATTTTCTCTTATTTTTTGCCGATAAAAAAAAATAGAAAGTAAGTATAAATTCATAAAACCGCATCTTCGGCGGATAAAACAGTTACTCGCTTGAACGGCATATAATATATGAAATCACGCAAAAACCAGTTGTGTAACGGGTTACAAACGCTGCAGTGCGACACACAATCCAGTGTGTACGTTACATACATGAGAAAATGAATGTGTGTGTGTGTGTGTGTGTGTGTGTGTGTGTGTGTATTAGCGTACGTCGTAGAAATCTCGGAGCAGACGTCTAACAGGTGGAAGGAGAGTCATTTTTATTGCACACGCCATGCATGAGTCGCTCTCGGCAGTCGATCTGCGCGCAGTCGAACACTACTACGACGACCACGAGTGCGAGCAGAAGTCAATTGATTTCAATACAGGCGCATCGCAGTCTGGATCGATCGATTTTCAGCATGATCGTCGATACTTTGAGCGGCAAACTGAGAGGTTCCAAGGAGGCCTGTAAAGATACCGAAGATGGCCGATTTTACTACTCTTTCAAGGGTATACCCTACGCCGAGCCACCGACTGGACAATTGAGATTTCGAGTGAGTACAAAATCGTACACTCGCGATCGCCGCGTGCGCGATCAAACCATTCTTTTATCTCGAGCTCGCGCTATATTTATCTTTGTAAGCGCAATGTCATCGCAGCGTTTTTTTTCACGAATCATTTAAATAAATGGATCCAATCGACCTTGTGACACTCTTTACTCGATTATTTACTTGAAATAATTCATTTTTTCACTCGGCATGATCTATTAATTTTTTTTTTGTAACTCGATCTTATAAGGATCCCGTAGCGGTGAAGCCATGGAAAGGAGTGAGAGACGCTCTGGCACACGGAGCCAATAGTCCTCAATCGGACTTCATTACGAGCTTGATCGGCGGCAGCGACGACTGCCTCTACTTGAACGTCTACACGTCGGCAAAGTCGATCGGCGATGGGGATGGCTTCGAGTCGCCGCAACGACTTCGGCCGACCATGGTCTGGATTCACGGCGGCGGCTTCATGTTCGGCAGCGGCGACGACACGCTTTACGGGCCCGACTACTTCATGGCCAAGGACATCGTCCTCGTCACTATTAATTACCGTCTGGGAGCTTTGGGTATACATACCGATTTCTACAAACGTATAATTTTGTTCTCGCTATTATCGTATATTATATCGTGAAAATCGGCACAGGATTCTTGAATCTGGAGGACGAACTCGCGCCGGGCAATCAAGGGCTGAAGGACCAGGTGTTGGCTCTCAAGTGGATTCGCGACAACGTCGCCAGCTTCGGAGGAGACCCCGAGAACGTGACGATTTTCGGAGAGAGCGCCGGAGGTGCCTCCGTTCACTATCTCTCGATATCGCCCATGGCGAGAGGTAATTTTATTCGACAGCTGTATGGAGTTGTTGCTTTACACTCGCTCGTAATTCGTAGGTCTATTTCACAAGGTCATCAGCCAAAGCGGCGTAATTTTCAATCCGTGGGCACGCACGCCAGCGAACTCCGCGAGGAAGTGCGTTTACAAGCTCTGCGACAAGCTCGACATCTCGACGCGGGATCACAAAGAGATTCTCGATCAGCTGCGAAGCGTCGACTGTCTCGACATCGTCCGAGCTCAAGAGCAAATCTTGACACCCGAGGTGAGTCGCTGAAACCTTGGCATAATCGTCGCTCGTAACGAATAACGCACGGGCTTACTTTGTATCGCAGGAAAAAGCCTCGTTCTTGTTCCCGTTCGGGCCGGGCATCGACGCCCTGTCGCCGGAGCCGTTCATGGCCCGCGATCCGGTCGAGCTCGCGGCCGCACAAGGTGTACAACTGCCTCTTCTGCTCGGCCACAACACTCGAGAGGGCATACTTTTTCTCCGATGTAAGTGCAGTGTGATTCGTTGAAAAGCGATCCTCTTGGATCGAGCTCATACGAAGCCGACGTTCTTTTCAGACTGTCGCAACATGGACACGTACAACGACGATTTAAAAAAGTATTTGCATCCGCACGCGGTCGAGCTGATGAAGAGCTACGATCTGACCTTGGACGATCTGAAGCAGTTGTACTTCGAGGACGGCCGGATCAGCCAAGCGAATCGCGACAAGTTCCTCGATCTCACCGGCGACTTATACTTCAACGAGGGCATACAGAGACTCGCCAAGGTGCAGGTGAGCGTCGGCTCGGCGCCTACCTATCTCTATCGCTTCTCCTACGACAGCGACGTGTCGGCCCTCAAGGCCATACTCGGCGCCCTGGACATCCGGGGTACGTCGCACGGCGACGAGCTTCAGAAGCTGTTCCGGGCCCGCCTCATGGACACGATGTCTGCCGGGGGGCTGGTCAAGGGCAGCCAGGCCTACAAAGTCATGCAGCGTATGATCGAGATGTGGGTCAACTTTGCCGCGACCGGGTAAGAGTGACGCAGAGACTCGATTCCGTCTATTTCTTGTGCCAACGATCGATCATTTCATAACATTGATTTTTCAACAGGAGGCCGACCCCGGAGCCGAGCGAGCTCGTACCGATTTATTGGCAGCCGGTGAACGACGGCGACGTTCTCCGCTACATGGATATCGGCGCGGGCCTGCGTATGAAGGTCGATTTGAATTTAGAGCAGCGTTTCTTGAGCCGGCGAATTTGCCAACCGAAATTGTAATTTTAACGAGCGTCTTGTCGTGTGCCTCTCTTGTCATCATTGCTTATTTGTAAATATAATGAATGGAAAATTTTACTTGCTCAAGTTTTTCATTTACTTATTCATACATACACGCAGATGTTTATACCTCTTTCAGAGTACTCGTGTTTGTTTATTAACTGTCATATTATTCAAGAAGAATATATGTTATGACGATCGGATCTCTCGCCTCTATGGAAAGGGTAAGGCTGTCGATATTCAAATTCTCTCTGATTTTATCATCTTTCGCCGGACTCGTTACACTCGTAATTGACACGTTTCGCTAATAGCACGAAACAATCGAGATAAATTTTGACGGTTAAAAGAAAGAAAGTAATAGATCGACATGGCTGAAGAATCGTTGAAAGAACCAACCAGGAAAATGACTAAAGTCGAATCCAAAGAGGAAATTGCAGTTACCAAGTACGGTAAAGTGAAAGGAATAAAGAAGACTGCTTTAGATGAATTCGATTTTTACGCGTTCAAAGGGATTCCGTACGCCAGACCCCCCGTGGGAGAACTTCGATTCAAAGTAAGCTTTATTCATACTTATTACCAGAGAATAATCGTTTAGAAATATTTGCGAATAAATTGGATTCCCCGACTAATTGAAAAATTGAATAAATATCCGATGGGCGAGTCCTGTTGCACGTATTTTAATTTACAATTTCTGGCAAAATGAACGCGCGAAAATTGTTCTCCATTTCCACTTTGCGAGTTGAACAATTAATATTTAAAAGTAGCATCTCGTTTGCATTTGAACAGAAGGATTTGCAATTTGAATTGGTTTTTTGCACATCGTTATTCATTGTTTTTACCGAGCAAATAGTCGCGCTGCACTTTACGTAACTGCGCATAATCTTTTATTTTCAAATCATTGAAAATGCTAACGATTCGAAATGAAAACTCCACCAGGATCCGGAATATCCCGAAGCATGGGAGGATGTACTGGACGCGACCATGCACAGGGACGCCTGTGCTCAACCGAATCTCATGACGAAGGCCTTCGAGGGCAGTGAAGATTGTCTGTACCTAAATGTTTACACGAGGCAATACAAGAGCGGCGACGAGCCGGTGGAAGCGAAACCCGTCATGGTTTTCATTCACGGTGGAGCTTTTCTCTTTGGCAGTGGCGACGACACCATCTACGGGGCTGATTATTTATTGAGAAAAGACATCGTCTTGGTGACATTGAATTATAGACTGGGGGTGCTCGGTAAGCCACGCGTATTTTTTTGTCTTGTTTCATCCACTTACAAGATTGTAAAATGCCGATAACTGTGAACAGGCTTCCTCAATCTCGAGGACGAGCTCGCGCCTGGCAATCAGGGACTCAAGGACCTCGTGAAAGCTCTCGAGTGGATTCGCGATAACATCTCCACTTTCGGAGGAAATCCAAAAAACGTGACGATTTTCGGAATAAGCGCCGGCGGCGCCGCTGTACACTTCTTGACACTGTCACCGTTGGCCAACGGTAATTAGCTCGAGGCGAAGCTCGCGAGCGACGCATTAATTCTCGACTAACGATTTCTGTTTCGTCCAGGTCTCTTCCACAAGGCCATAATGCAGAGCGGCTGCGCCTTGAATCCCTGGGCTTACAGGAAGGACGACGCGGCGAGATTCGTCTACAAGCTTTGTGAGATTCTTGGCCACACCGAGCGAGATCACGAGGGTATAATGAGTTTCTTGAGGGGCGTCCCGGCCGAGAACTTGATCCAAGCCCAGGAGAAGCTGATCAGCAAAGAGGAGAAAAAACGTTTCTACTTTCCGTTCGTGCCGGGGGTCGACGCCAAGTCGAGCAATCCCTTCATGCCGATCGACGTCTTCGAAGCCGCCAAAAAGGGCGTCAAGGTACCACTCATCATTGGCTCGGCATCGCGCGAAGGTTTAGTTCTTTTGGAAGGTACGAACCGGCAATTTCAACTTTTTCATTTAACATAGTACATTTAAATTATTATTCATTGCTCTGGAAATTTTTGCAGAAAATCTGTCCTGCTTCAAGTACAATGAAATTGATTACGATCACATGAACGAGCACTTTGACAAATACCTGAATCCAGTTGTTGAAGATTACTTCAAAAACAAGTACAGGATGAACTTGCGAACTTTGAAAAAATGGTACTTCGATGATGCCCTTATTTCGGCGGGAAATCTGGGCAATTTCTTCGACATGGTCGGCGATCTCTACTTCATGGAGGGCATTCACACGGTCGTTGGAATACAAGTTCAAACAAATTCCAAGAATACTTTCATGTACGAGTATGCTTTTGACGAGGGCATGTCGCTGGTGAAGTCGATGTCGACTTATAAAACTAAGGGTGAGAATTGACATTGGCTCATTGCTTACGATCTGAAATTTTGACGAACACGATTGCTCAGGTACATGCCACGGGGACGAGATCGTCAGCCTGTTCCGGACTTACTTGTTGGAGCAGCACGGCGTGCCGGCGCACACGAAGCACTCCAAGCCCTACTCGATCATGGAGAAGATGGTCGACTTGTGGACAAATTTCGCCCGACTAGGGTGAGTATTGAATGGCCAAGGGGAAAAGCGAGATGAAAGAGTAACGTTCGCACGATTGGGTTTACAGCGAGCCCGATCCAGCGACGTCCGACCAGTTGACAAGCCCATGGAGTCCGGTGATGAGCGACAAAATTCTCAGTTACTTGAAAATCGACCGTATTTCACGCGTCAGGAGCGTCATCAATATGGAGCGCAATTATGAGGTCAGCGGCCCGGTCATGGCAGGATATTCGCCCAATCCGGTTGATCTCGATGAATCCGTCGAGGCCGACGCACCCAATCCCATGGATGAACTCATCGTAGCGGATGCAGAGGCCGCGGCATTAGAGGCTGAACAAGCCGAAGCTGCTGCAGCTAACGAAGCTGCCGGAGCTGAGGTAGCTAATGCAGCCGAAGAAGCTGATGCAGTCGAAGGAGCTAATGCAGCTGACGGAGCTAACGCGGCGGCTGACGGAGCCGACGGAGTCGACGGAGCCGGCTCATTTTCAGCCGATGAGTAATTGTACAAATGCACATGAATTTCAAAATACTTGCCTACTCGGCAACTCTTCTGTGAATTGAATATATATTTCTTTTAAATATGTCTTTGGATCTTTTTAAATGTATATGTGTATTTTTTTTACTACCCGAAATATCTTGAAACATTCGCCGAACTAGTGGCGTTTGATTTTATTGTTTTTCGACTAACGCTAGAGTACAAGAATAGACATTTCGATATTTTACAATCATACCACTTGATATATATCAAAATCTGAAGGGTAAACTAAAAAAAAATTTCGTACTTTTGGGCTAAAGTTCGGACAGGGTCTCTGTTCTGTTTTTGGCATTGTCACCGATGGCCAAGGATAAGATGCATCGATTTTATACAAATATAATATAAAGCCAATCAAGGTTGCACATGTGTATCTGTACACTGTGCAGGGCCGAGAATCGCCGCATACATCATGCACGCGTAAGCCTACTTATAATATATGTATGAGTGGGTCAAAATAATAAAACAACCTAAACATATAATATGATTTGGAATTCCTTTGTCTCGTCGAGTTTCTGCCGAGCTTGAAGAAAGCTGCGCCGTTGCCGCACTGCCTGCTTATCGCTATTCGGCTTAGCCAACTCTATATACGATCGTAAAGTCGAAACCAGAGCCGTGGAAAGATTGAGACTCGACTCGGCCCGTAGGAGTGCTGCTGCTCTTTGTGCTCACTCTGATTTTAGTTTTTTTTCTCGCAAGTATATAATTCGTCGTCGGCTCCATACCACGGATAATGTCTCGCCTTACCAGCAACGTATACGCGTCGAGCTGTGAGCTACTTGCGTCGACGACAGATTCGAATCGACAGTCCATCGAGACGCATGTAACCACCGAGTCGCTTCTCCTCTCTACCGCATTAACGCCCTTATATTATCAGAAACGTATTATTCCCAAAGTTACACACATACATATTATAATTCACGAACAAATACTCGCGCGCGTTAAATATTTATTGGTGCCTAATTTAATTGTGCTGCATCGAATATATCCTATCTGAGGTTCTATCTTTAGCGCATTGAAATTAAGCAGATTTCAACGATCAACTAAACAGGTAGCAATTCAATTTATTCAAGTGGCTCTCTTGAACATCACTTTATAAAACTGAACGCCTAGCTTTCTTATCTGATTTTCTTCTTTTTTGATTTTACATCGCGTGAAAGATCATACATAACTTTTGGCTAATTCGACAGATTGTAATTTTACGAATTAGATATTATTTAATTCATTATGATTATGCGCCTCCAAAATTAAACTTCAAATTTCAATCCTGCTAAAGATAATAACTATATTTTATAATATGTAATTTTATTTCAAATAATATTTCAAGTTATTTCTTTTGAATATCTTCGTCATTTACAAGCACTATCAAGTTATTGATTATTAAGAATTTAGCATGCGACCCCAAGTGAATGTATATTTGTTAAATTTTTCGAGGTACAATGAATCATCCTTGAGATTTGTGGCAAATTTTTTTTTTCATTTTTTTTTACAATTCAAGGATGTAAAAAAATCAAAAAGAATTTCTATATACAATTTAAAGAAATTATCACGGTATGCACGACTTTTGCACAAGTACTTGACTAATCGTATTGAAATTGAAATTGCACAATTTATAATGGTTTTAGAAGTTGGTTCATAAAATATGAGATTATTAATTTCGTGACATTAAATTGTTTTAAGTAATGAGAAGTGCAAAACATCGTTTGTTTTTTGTTGTGGAGCTCTCCTATATGCTCAGAGCTAGTATTTTTCTGATGCGCGAGCGACTATCCGCGTCGACGTCACCTATCGGTGACTAACTCAAATATCGTTAATTAGATGAATGATAGAAATTCACTTGACTAAATGAGAAAAAATTATTGTTACAGATCGATTACAGAAGATGAAGGTTTTAGCAAATGAAGACTGCAATTTTCGCAGACCAAAACAATTAAATTCTTCTCTAATAAGTATCTCGAGAAGAACTCCATACAAATTGAATACAAGGAATAGAACTGATTATAGCCGCTTGTACTGCCTGATTCCCTGGACTGAAGAATCCGAAGAAGAAAGAGTGAATAAATTTTTTCACGAGTTCGCAAGATACGGACAGCTCGAATACATCGAGACAGTCAAGAATAACACGTTTGGCTACGTCAAGTACATCGACAAAGAAGATGCGAAAAAGGCCATGCGCAAATCCAAAGGGACTGGCTACGCTCCAATTTTCGCGGATGAAAGAAAACGCAGCGCGGCTGAGAGATCGCTCGATCCGTATGACTTGAAGATTTTCCATGAAACATGTGGAAATGAAATCTATGCGAGTACGCAGGAATTGCATTACGAGACCTGCGCCAAGCAACTCAATTATTACAGAAATCTTTACCACGGTCCCGATGGTAAACCAGTATCCCAGTATCCCAGTGGTACCAGTCAGCGATTGCTCTGCACGTGCCCAATTTGTCCTTTATCAAATTCTTAAAATTTCTTTCTCAATAACGACATCATTGACTCTATGTAATCCATCAATTTTACTGCTTTTAACGTCTCTTTCAATTATCAAAATGCATAAACGAAGAAAAAAAGAATACTTTTTGTTACAATGCCACTCTTCAATGTCACAATTAGCTTTTGTAATGTTACGATAACTTGAGCTGAAAACGTAGTTATTTTTTTGAATGTCAACACAATTTTATATAATGAAACTTGGCTCGTTATGTAACAAATGAAATTTACTCATAAGTTTGTTTGCTTTAGATTTTCATGACAATATATTTATAATAAATTCATTTAAAATTTTTTGATTTTTTGATTTATTTCATAAATGTCCACTCAAGTTCATAATATTGGAAGAACATTTTTTACACGTAAATCTCTTTTTTAACAGCTAAAACCATCAAAAGCAGAGTGATCATCTTCATACGTATTATGACACATGATGATAAGATTTGACTCGGGTTGGATTACAGGCGAAGCATGTTTTGAAAAAGTTTTACATTCACCGAATATGCAACAATAGCAGAATGTCCAACGTGTACTAGCATACACGGTCTACAGTTGCAGCTCTATACACACTTGGGTATTAATCTGGCTATTAATAGTGTGTATAGTCAACCTCATTCTTTGATATGTAACATTTACTTGAATTAAATTAAATTATTTATTTCCTAGGTTAATTGCACGGCTTGAAAATTGCTATAATTCGTACGTATAAAAGGGAAGAAAAGTACACATTTGTAAAAGTACAATAACACTTATCGAAAATCGATTTCAACAGTATTTGGACTAGCCACCAGTTGAATGGAGATTCGCTGGAAATTTCGATAATTTAAATAGATACTTAACGGGAAATTACATAATTTTCGAATAAAAGCAAGCCCTGGCGTGAATTTATAAATTGAATTCGAATAAGCGCGCCGTTCGAGCTACGAGTCGAGTCGCGTTCATTCATTGCATCGTCTGTCGCACACATACACATTTGACACACGCACACACGCGTTTCGCAGCAGCGAAAGAAAGATACGGGTCGCCTCGAGCGACGCGTAACAGCCCCCCACGCGACATTGCAAAGTTTTGCGTACAGCCGTATAGCAGCTCTGGTCGTGGCACGTGACCCCTTTGATTTCCGCATACGCAGAGGCATGCCTGAACGTATCTAACGCGGAGACCGGAGCAATCGCTCGACACGGACAATCGCACACAGATGCATACACGCGGCCTACGTATCATGACTCGGGGTCCATTGATTGAGATAGGCTTGGCGGCCGCAGTACCTCGTGATATGCCGTAGCAATCGTTTGCTCGCCTTTCGCGCGACTTTGCCTATGCCGAGCCTATAAAGTATATGTGTGCATTTTATATAGAATAATATATAGAGTAGCAGTGCAGAGCTACAAGAGGAGCGGAGGCATGGCGGCTTCGCTGATCGTCGAGACGCCAAGCGGCAAATTGCGCGGCGAGCTGCTGCGATCGCCCGAGGCAGGACGATTTTTCTCCTTCAAGGGCATACCCTACGCTCGGCCGCCCATAGCTCGGCTCAGATTTCGCGTGAGTTTATACACTTTTCCCCAGCATCATCATTATTGTCCCTCGGTAATATTAATTAATGTAGAAAATGACGTGCGCTGCTCTACGAGTGGTTTTCCTTGCGCCAAACGAGCTCGTTCGAGTGGGGAGTCGCATAATGTGTAGCATAAAATGAACGCCGAACGAGAAGCGCTCAGCCGGTGGTTGACATTTCTCCAATGTTTGTTTACGTTCCCCTCGTTCGCGAGCGCTGAAAATCGCGTCTTCTGCTATTCGCAGCCGAGAGCCGCAACTTTTTGCTTTTTAAATGCCACTCGCTCTTGGTATCTGTTGAAAGTTTTACTCGATTTAAATAATCCTACGTATATTATATTTAAATCGATTTAAATATCGTACGTATGTGCAATAAATAAATGTCAACCATTGACTCGATTTGACGCGATGTAAGCCAGATACCTATAACCGATCGTGCAAGGCAGATGTTAATCAGCCTTTAACATTCACGAAAACAGTCGTTTTCTGCTTTATGAAATTCGATGTCGATTTACATATTTTCCTATTTAATTTCAACGATCACCGCAATGACAATCGTCTCTCTCAGGATCCGCAACCGGTGGAGCCATGGCAAGACATCAGGGACGCGACGACCCACGGCCCGATGTGCGCCCAAGTCGATTCGCAAACCCAAAGGCTCAAGGGCTCGGAGGACTGCCTCTACCTTAACGTGTATACGCGCGACCTCGACGGCCGAGCCCCGGTGCTCTTTTGGATTCACGGGGGTGCCTTCATGTACGGTAACGGCAACGACGAGTCCTTCGGGCCGGACTTTTTTCTTCAGAAGGACGTCGTCCTTGTCACCATCAATTATCGACTCGGCGTCTTGGGTACGTGCTTTTTTAGCTACCGTTCGTTGCGTGGAAAAATTAAGAAAACGCTCTAATCTCGATGTACTCTCGTGTGCACGATAAGATAAGATGCACGCGTTGAGCCAGAGTATCGTTAAACAAAGGCTGCTTACACGTTGTGTGCAATAATGATAACGGCCAATTACGATGAATTAGGTTTTTTAAATCTTCAAACCGAAGAAATTTCGGGCAATCAAGGATTGAAGGATCAAGTGATGGCCTTGAAATGGGTGCAATCGCACGTGAGATGCTTCGGCGGCGACCCGGAGAACGTGACGATTTTCGGAGCCAGCGCTGGCGCCGCGAGCGTGCACTACCTCACCCTGTCACCCATGGCCAAAGGTGAATGTCGATCGCGCATCCATAATTCGTTGGAAAAATAAATAACCCTGGCTCGCTTGTGTGTTCCTCCGCGCGCAGATTTGTTTCACAAAGCCATCTGTCAAAGTGGCTCTGCTCTGAATCCCTGGGCTTTGCCGAAAACCCCGGAGGACAACTTAAAGGAGTTCTCGCGCGCCGTCAACTACCGGGGCAAAGCCGACGGCCCCTTGACGGAGTACCTGAAAAACCTCGAGGGTCACGCGCTCGTCAAGGGCCAGGAAAAATTGATCAGCCCCAAGAGATTGATGCAGTGCAGATTCCCGTTCGGCCCGACTCTGGATTACGCGAGCAGCGAGCCTTTCATGCCGGCAAATCTGCGCGACGCCATCCTCGAAGGGGTTCAAGTTCCGCTCATGATCGGCTGGAACAGCTTCGAGGCTTTGTTCAAGCTCGATGGTGCGTACGCGATTATACGTTTTGTTTTATCGATAAAAACCGAGCCGAGCAGAGGCTATATTTACATTAACAAATTAATCCATTGATCCTTCCAGTTTTACGTCTGATCGGCATGAAAGAGATCGAGGAAAATTTTGCCGAGTACCTGCCATCGACGGTCGCCGACGACTTCAAATACAAATACGGCCTCGGTGCGAAAGACTTGCAAAGATTGTATTTCAAACGCGAGGCGCCGGACGAAAAAAAAGTCCTCGAGTTCTGGAGCGATTTGGCCTTTGTCGAGGGCATTCACAGTCTGGAGAACATTCAGTATCACCAAGGCGCAGCCCCGACGTACTTGTACAGATTTTCTTACGACGAGAACGTTACGCTAGTCAAGAAGTTGCAAAAAATTCCCTACAAAGGTATGACGCGCTCGAACTCGTTTAAAATTGCGCTTGGTGCGACGCGAGTATATTAACGGCAGCAATCTATTGTACGCAGGTGCGAGTCACGGAGACGAGCTGACGTACCTCTTCAAAAGCAGACTACCCGAGATCAATAATCTGCAGCAGTTTCAAGAGGGCACCGGGGCTGATCGAACGGCCAAGCAAATGATCGAGCTCTGGGTCAACTTCGCCAAAACTGGGTGAGTTTTACGATCGCGCCGTTATAGGCGTAATATGTCAATTTCGCGCGACAAGTTTTAAAATAACTGC
Source organism: Trichogramma pretiosum (assembly GCF_000599845.2). Classification (NCBI taxonomy): domain Eukaryota; kingdom Metazoa; phylum Arthropoda; class Insecta; order Hymenoptera; family Trichogrammatidae; genus Trichogramma; species Trichogramma pretiosum. Next base: position 1,634,318 of record NW_019641710.1, on the reverse strand, counting down.
TGGACGTTGGGTCGAACTACAGGCGACCCACCCCGTTCACCTCGGAGCTACTGCCGATTTATTGGCAGCCGCTGATCAGCGACGTGGTACTGCGCTTCCTCGACATCGGCGACGAGCTGCGCATGGAGAAGGCCCTGAACATCGAGCAGCGCTACTATGGCGGCAACAAACGCCGCGTCTCGTTGGGCTACTTGTTGGCCCTGGCCAGTGCCGACCAATCGTCCAATCGCATCGAGTCTAATTGATGCATCGCCGTGTATTTTTTACACTCGATTCGACGCGTGTGTTGACGGGCTGTAATCCGACGCTTTCACGACGATTTTTCTTTAACTTATCAATGTATTATTTTATCAAACATGTGCAATAATCGCTGGTGACTTTACTTAAAAAGAACTAATTTCTCGATAGGTGGTGAAAGTTCGAATTCAATGAAACTCGAGAATAATTACATTTTGTGGTGAAGGGGGTACAAAATAGGTGAAAATATTTCGGTAAAATATTTTTGAAGGTATTATAGTGTATTTTTATATGTACGTTGAAGCTGCAACAAAAATAAATAAATCATAAATTGACGTTCTCGTTCGAAAAAAAATCGATTCAATTGACGTCCTGCTGCATGTCTCTAGCGAAGCTTGATCTATTTTTAAGCTATATACTTATATAGCGTTCGCGAAACGATACACGCACTATTCTTCCAAAATTTATAAATATTTTGACTCCGAGGAATTATTGGTAATTTTAAGTATCGGTCAAACGTATTGACCGATAAGTTGAATATTAACTAAACAAAAGACTCTCATATAACGGAAAAAATGAATAAATCAAAGTCGGAATCGATTCTCTGTTATAAAAGAATCTAGAATCGGTATCGAAGCCATTGTTACAACGCAAGAATCGAATCGATTTTTAGGAATAAAGTAGAATCGCACATCCCTAATCAGTACACGTTACGACGCGACGCAGCGTGAAAGACAAAGTCCGATAGCAAGCGAAATTGAATATTTGAAGTTTATGAACGAGCGTGTGTTGTGTGTGACTGTGTAACACAATGGCTCAAGAAAATCAGATCAATCGGGGCATTGAAAAAAGTAGTCACGAATTTCTTCGTCAACTTAATTCCCTTATCAGTGATTATGAGGGACAACTTCCTAGCCTCGGAGACATTTTTCGGCTCGCAGCGATTAAATGGCTTTTCTCCGAATTTGTGAATTCCGATGGAGACCTGAGGAAATCAAGAGCAACTATCAACTTTTTGATCAACGCCGAATACAAAGACGAACCAAAAGTCGATGAAAACGGAAAGCTATCGTTGTGTCGTACCACGCCAATACATTATGTGTCTAGGGATAACAGATTAGATGATAGACTCTTAATCCGTGCAGGCCAAAACTCGTGATGTTGATAAACTTATTTCTGGTATTTTTTTTATGTTTGCTGTCATTCAATTTTTTATAACATTCAAATAAATAAAAATGAAAAAATGGATTTTTTTTTTGTTCAGATTTAATGATTTTTTTTTGTTTCATCTTCTTTTTAAAATTTGAACGATCATTGGCAAAGGTCACATTTTCCCTCAAAGTCACTTGAATTTCAGAATGTTTTAAGCCATGGTTGCACGAACAAGGATTGACGCATTTTCAAATATCCTGTGTGTATGGCTGTGATGAAATCGTTTAAAAATTCCTCGAGCTTGGACAAGATCGGGACAAGATTAATTGCCTCTTGCCAAAAATAGGAGACTCCCTGTTACCCTTGGCCGTGGGCGAAGCCCCCCTAGTAATATATAAATTTGCTGCACGATCTCTCCTGCGCTCGGATTCTCGCTCGACATTGGCGTGCGCGATATTTTTGCCAAGTGCATCGAAATCCAGGTCGCGTAAGAGAGTAAACGAGGTATACGAGCAAAGGATCACGGCCGTATTTTTATAATCCGATCCATTTCCGTTGTACGGATGCGTGACGAGCGCGAGAGGCAAGTAAGGAATATCGGGGAAAAGGGACGTGGTTGCGGCTTACCGACACTCTGGCAGATCCAAATTCCCAGCATGTCGAGCTTGAGGAGGTTCCTGTAGACGGCCTCGCCGTAGTCGAGGTTCATGAAGACGTGATAGAGAAAGGAGCCGATCCAGGGACTGACGGCGCCGATCAGGTGGCACCAGGACAAAAAGCCCGTCAGTGCGCCACGAGCGCCCCAAGGCAACATGTACGGCACAGTCACTAATATATAAACGATGGCGAATCCTGTTGAACAAAAAATCGACGAGCAAGCATTAGACACGATAATATTTCATGCTATAGCATATTACTAGTTGGGCATTTAGATAATTTTGATCCCGTCGATCGGAGCCTCGAGAGATTTAACATGTAAATCCGAGCTATTATTCAAACACATGGCGTGTAATAAAGAGAGTAACGAGGTTCGGAGCTCGATCGTAGAATAAGTCGAAGGGAAAGGAAGAAAAGCTCGGAGAAAAATGGCAACGACGAGCTACATCGGTGAGTCGAGTCTCTATATATGTATATACCGACGCGTGTAAAAGTATAGTATATAGGTATAGAAGCGCTACATAGCTATAGAAGGAGAGAATAGAAGCGTGTAAAGCAGCGTCCGTTGGAGCATGTCGCGCAGCACATGGCATTTATATGGCCGATTCTCTGTGAAATCGATTGGTCAAAAAAATTTTTTTTCTGCAAATATGAAAAACTTGTTGTATTTGATGTCAGAAATGTCCCCAAATTTTATTAGAATTTTTGGGGCCTTCTATGACACTTTTTCAGAGGCCCAAAGTTGGCCATTTTAGGGTTTTTTTGAAATTCATGAAAAATCACAAATATTAAAATAATTCCTGGATTAAAGTAGAATGATTCAAAAGTAAAAGTGCCCAGCAACTTTTTTGTTGGAAATTGTCCAAATTTTCAGAAAAAAAATATGCTAAAGTGATTGGAGCCACCTAAATACCTACTAGTGGGAAAACATAAAAAAAAAACACAAAACAAGAAATCTACTCGAGTTCGAACCGGACTTTCATTTCCTAAACTATGTGAAAAGCTTCCTAAAGATGTCAACTAATGCCTGATAAAGTTTTGTAATGGGTCTTAAAGTTTAACGCAATGTAGACATCAATGTGTGGCGAAAAACGTGCAAAAAAGGTCAAAAATAGGCCTAAAATGCCTAAAATCACCAAAAACAGCCATTTTCAGGCCTTTTTTGCACGTTTTTCACCACACATTGTTGTCTACATTGCGTTAAACTTTAAGACCCATTACAAAACTTTATCAGGCATTAGTTGACATCTTTAGGAAGCTTTTCACATAGTTTAGGAAATGAAAGTCCGGTTCGAACTCGAGTAGATTTCTTGTTTTGTGTTTTTTTTTTATGTTTTCCCACTAGTAGGTATTTAGGTGGCTCCAATCACTTTAGCATATTTTTTTTCTGAAAATTTGGACAATTTCCAACAAAAAAGTTGCTGGGCACTTTTACTTTTGAATCATTCTACTTTAATCCAGGAATTATTTTAATATTTGTGATTTTTCATGAATTTCAAAAAAACCCTAAAATGGCCAACTTTGGGCCTCTGAAAAAGTGTCATAGAAGGCCCCAAAAATTCTAATAAAATTTGGGGACATTTCTGACATCAAATACAACAAGTTTTTCATATTTGCAGAAAAAAAATTTTTTTGACCAATCGATTTCACAGAGAATCGGCCATATATATAATATATATGGTTTATAATATCGGTAGGTATTACAGACACCTATATCGAGTTTTTGCGCGCGACAGTCGCTCTCTCGGTCGAGTACTACGATAGGTATACATAGAACAGAGCGCGGAGCATCCACGTGGTCCAACGGCAACCTTGACCTTGAATTTACACACGAGCTCGCTGGCTCCGTCCGTAAATGATACACGGTATAGGCGAGAAAAGGCGCTTACAACGACGACGACCTACAGCGATATACATATGACAGATCCGCGAGAGGAGGAGCGGGTTATCAATTACTACACGTGGCAGCTCTCGTGTTACAATTATATATACGTAGACGCGCGATTAATCGTAAGGTTCGCGATGACAAAATTTTCAGCGCCGTCAATTATACGACTCGAGCCGCCGCGCATCGATTTTGCCCCAATACTCGACCACGTACGTGTATATAGCTATAGCTGCGTTCGCGAGTCGAGCGAAAGTAAACGACGCATTACAACGCGTGCATTAATGAATATATGTATGAAAACAGTGCGCTGCGTATAACGTGCGCCTGAAGGCGCGTGTGCCGCATAAAGAAGCCAGTGGCACACACGTGCGCGCATATAATAATAAGAACGCGTAAGCTCCGCCGTTGGCCACCGCCGCATCGGCCGAGCTTTCGCGCGCGCGCGCCAATGGACGAGCCGACGGAATTCCGCCCGCAGAGAGAGAGAGAGAGAGAGAGAGAGAGAGAGCCGCAGCAATGCCAAGGCTACTGCCAATGTCTCGGCTGGAGTTCCGTCGCGTGTGTAGCCAGCAGCTCGGTGCAAGAGTCGCACTCATTATGCACATCTCCAACGCGACTTTGGCGCGGTGGTATGAAATATGCACCCGAATCACGACGAATAAGAGGACGTGCGTTCTCGGGACGCAGGAGCTTTGGGGACGCGCGTCGAAAGTCGAGCTGGCCTCGAGGTGATTGACTCTCTCTCTCTTTCTCTCTCGATCTCGGGCCTCGAGGGAGGTGGTAGACGCTACTCTGCCACGATATATAATATACGCCTCGGGAGAGCGGCGACAATTAGGCGCAAAAGCCGTTTCACCTATATAAAGTACGATGATACTCTCTTCTCTGCGTCCTGAGAATATGCGCTAATGTTGAATAAGCTGCCGACTCGCTGACGCCTATACATGCGAGGACTGCTGGTCCTATGTAGGACTGGCGCACAGGTGCACGGGCCGTGTGCAGCTCGCGCATTACGCCGCTTCAAAGCAAATACGTCAAAAGTAGACTGACCCATTTATATACGCAAGCACCTACACACACTTATCGCTCTGCACGAGTTCGCACGCGGGCTTTATAAGCTCTCTCTCTCTCATCCTCTTCCTATATGCATGTAAAATTGAACGCGCACATTGTCGAATTATTTGCCTTTTTCAAACACCTCTCGGCTGTACTTAATACGCACTCGGCCGAACGCGCTGAATTAGTTAAATAGGATAAATTTGCTCGCATTATGTTTGCGCTCGCGCGATCCTATTATTATTATTATTACTACTAACTCCGTGCTATGTGCTTTCGAACGTATGTATTATAACTGGGCTGTTTGTGTGTGTGTGTGTAAAATTCGAGTCGAAATTGAATATTTATAACGTAGCGTCCGCATTAGGCAGCGGCCTGCCTCGCCAAGGTATAATACGTCCGCCTAGATATAGATATATAGACATACGGACGCGAACTAAATGACGTCACGGGACGAGCTGCTCCGCAACGCCTCTATACGTATACATGCTGCATTCGCATAGATTTGCCCGAGGATTTTCTTTTTTTAAACGCGCACTCGTGCATACGCGATGCTCTCTCTCTCTCTCTCTTTCAGCGACGAGCACACCTACAAACACGACGCTCAAAGTTAATATCGTCTGGAAACACTAATACCACCACCACCAGTGACGGCCTATTCTCTCTGTCTACTTCTGCAAGCTCTGCTTTGAGGATGTTCTTTCTCTCTGCGTCAACAATAATAAAGCTTCCCAGCTTGTCCAAAAAAGCCAACTCTATACCTCTATCTATATACTCCACACACATTGTTTTCGGGCTTTTTCTATTATTCCAGCCGAGCGGCTCTGTAACTCGACTTAATCCGCTCTGTACTCCAGCGATTGTACGTATACACGAGCCTCGACCTATCAATGCGCAGCGATATTTTTCATTAGCCCCTTTTTTCATCGTCGTCGTCGTTGATGCATGTATCAGTTCTATAGGTCGAGCGAAACAATTTATGGAGTCGTGATTTTTGTTTGTCCTAGAGAATCGGAGCTACACATGTATGCGAGAAACACGTGATTCCACCGAGAGACCGAGAGCGAATGTCAAGGAACATGTAGAGGTACATGTAGCAGTCGTGATAATTGGCCCTGATCTTTAAAATTCCAAGCGCCCGTGCGATAACACGAGGCTATACTTAGCGCCTCGCGGCCGACACATCCGCGTTCGCTCGAGAGAAAAACTAAAAGTGCCGAGTTTCGTTAACAAGAGCGACTTGTCTTGAATGAAAGGGAAAAAAGCATACACGATAACTGGAAATTCGGACCAACTGTAAGAATTTAATGGAGCAAAGTTTTTCACTCCAATTTCCTTCGTCGATTCAAGGATGAAGAAGTTAGGCGCTCAGAGTACCGCGCGACTTTCGGCGCGTTCCCGCTCCTCGTCGATGCATCGGTGGATTTTCTCTACGTCCGCGGCTACCATTTAATCGCCAAGGGGACCTATCATCCTTCGTTACGAGGTAATAAAAATTTAAACCGCGTTCGCATCAGCCGCTTGGCATTATTCAGGGCTTTTCTTTCCCCCAACTTCCTGATGCGGCGCGCACCTGCTTCACGACTAAATAAGTCGCGACAAAAATCGCGATCAGCTTTCTGCTTCGTACGCGCGTCTCGCTCTCGATGTACCTCGTGTATCATTACATACACGTGCGCGGGTGCGAGCTATTAAAGTGACTTATCGGCTTCCGAGCCTTGCATAAGTCATCGCGTTACGCAACTGACAACGCCGCAACTAACGAGCTCAAAGCTGCTCACTGCTCACATACATACAATGAGCATTTCGTGTCGATACTCGAGGCCCAGACCACTGCAAAAGAAAAAGTAAAAGAGGGAGAAAAAAGCTCGACTCACCATGCGTCAAAATGTTAACAGTCTCGTTGTGCAGGCTGAAGATGCTCCTCAAGCAGTCGCCGGGTCGCATGAGTGGCCGATAGCCCGTGTGTATGTGCGGATTGAACTGCAGATGCTTCGGCATGTCGCTCCAGTTGCACAATTGGCACTCGGGGCCGCTCGACGACGATCCGCCCTGTGTCCGTGTCTTCTGGCCCTCCAACGACGTCGTCGTCGCCGCCGGAAATCCATCCTCGTCCCGTCCGTGCTTAAGCTTCTTTTCATCGAACGAGACATGTTCCTGATTTAGCTGTTGCTGCTGATGATGCTGAAGATGGCACGGCTGATCGCCGGCCTGAGTAGGACTGGGAATTTTGGCCGTCGTCGTCGTCGAGCCGCCGGCAGCGATGTGGCAGCTCGAGTCACCTGCTCCAGCCGGTCTGTCCCTGCTGCTGCTGCTGCTGCTGCTCCTCGTCCCTTGTAGCGCTGCTGTCGTTGCCGCTACGATCAGCACCTTCGATTTGGCAATGATCTAACTGCTGCTGCTGCTGCTGCTTCTTGTGCTGAGGCTGCTCCGACGATTTGATTATCGCCAGCATAACGTGTGTTCTGGTACTTAAGGCTAGTTTTGGTGAATGCTCTGACAATTTCTGTAAACGAAACAAAATGACCTGTTAGCCTCGGACTTGGCGCATTAGCACGTTTAGCCGCACGTTTGAAACATTTTTCTCCGACTCGTGACGAAAAATAAAAACTGCCGACTTGATAACAATTTAATTTCCTTCTTTTTTTTCAACTTTGTACGCTATCGTTAATGGCTTATTTTTGTTGGGCACTTTGCTCGATAAAAAAGTCTCGTTGCTGCGATAGGCCGTAAACCGATAATGTATGAAACGCAATTTTTTTTCTCCACATTTTTAAGGGAATATCGAGCCCATTGTTGCTGTTAAAAGCATTTTGTCGGCCCCTGCACGAGTTCGTCAATCGAATAACAATTAATATAATTGTTAAAAGCTATTAAGGTCAAAAGAGGATATCGAATGCGTGGGCAAATATGGCAGCGAAAATCAAGCACGGTCCAACAATTACAAATGGAAAATATTTAAAGAGCTTAATTAGGCTACACGGCTCGAGTGAGCTCAAAAAGCTGATTAAATACATTCGAGCTCGTTGAATTTTTCAAAACGTTAGAACGTAATTGTAAAATTAAATTAAAATCAAATTTCGAGCAAGTGCGCTAATGCAGAAAAAGGTCATCGGAGAAGGCTAATTATGACACTCGAATTAAGTCTTTATCTAAACTAAATACTTAATCGTACGTTGAAACTTCAATAAAACATCCGAAACCTATGTAATAAAAATCCAGCGCAAAACATTTGGCTAGAGAATATTAAAGTGCATGAACGACTTTTAAAAGCAATAAAAAAGCACTTGTAGAGGGTAAAACCTCAATGAAATCCACACATGAAACATATGATATTTTTGTTGCAGTTAAATTACTCGGTGTTTATTTTCCCTACGATGGCGGAGAAGTTGCGGACAATAACCTGCCAATGTAATCGACGTGGAGGACAAATTTAATAAAGAGATCTATGTACGAATATCGCTTCACTGCCAGATATGGGCTTTAACTATGAAAATTGAGTCATTACTCATTAGAATTTAGTGGCTCTAGTTCTTTCGTTTTCTACCGACTTAAAATCAATAGACATTTGTGCAAGGGCATTTTTGTCAACATTCCTTTATTATACATGAGCTACTCCATTATTTCGAAAAAACACTATAAAATACTCGAATCGAGTGCTTAGCTTTACTCCTCTACTTAGCTCTCTTGACCACTTCAGTTTTTTTCCCTTTGCCCTCGATTTATGTCGATCCCTCTTCGCTTCTTTTTTATTGCTGCGATGAGTTGATCAGATACAGATATGTTTCGATCAAGAAAATAATCAACCAGGTGTTACGAAGTTGAATGAAATTTTTACTCGCGATAATGTTACGAGCTCGATTGGAGAATAACATTGAAAGCTTCGAATCGTTATTCACTGCGAAATAAATTACTAAGCACGTGCATATTTAAATGAGTTTATATAAATACATGTATACAACTTAAACGTGGCTATGTATCGCCTGGATTTGTTATTCAAATGAGCACGATACTATTTGGAAGGTATCTTTTGACAGGGCAACGGGCAGAGATACTTGGCATTTGATGCAAAAGATTGATTTCGGCAATTTTCTATTCAAGCTTTACAATAAAAGAGTTATTTTACTGCGAAATTCAAAAGGCCATTTCCAATTTATTCCGGCTGCTGGAATGCAGGTTTTTTTTCTTACAAATCCGCGCTGCATTGTAACGAAAAGTCGATAAAATTCTTGAATTTTGTATCGCGTGATAACGAAAGGAGCTATTAAATTTTCTCTCCGAGGGCAAAAAAAGGTATCGTTACTCACTGAAAAATGCGGAGCGTCGTAAAGAGCGGAATTTCTCGCGCGTAACAATAAATAACCCCTAAAAAGTGAGAGCGTCTCTCGGGCGAGAGAGAAAAAAAGAGGGAGCCAAAGGAGAAGAAAAGGGTAAAGAGCTTTGGCGCGCTGGCGGCCAATTAACGGCGTAGATAAGAAATTGTTTTGAAAATAGCCCGTTGCGCGCGGGTAGAGTCAGCTGACCCGCAAGCTCGAGCTCCCGCGTACATGCACCGCACACAGCTGCACACTGCTCCGCGCACTGGCACTGCACCACACGCGCCTCGGCAATTTTCGGTGACCTTTCGAGTCGATTTAAGCCCACCCAAAGCTCTGGCGCTCGGAGGGGCAGCCTCGAAGCACGAAGCACACCTCTCTCGCATAACCAAAATCAAAAGATATTCCGCAAGTACGAATTAGCCAAGGAAGAAAGACCTGCCTACAAAATCACTGCTTTCCTCTTGACGGTCCTTTGGGGAGTCCTCGTGGATGAGCGTCAAAGGTAAAAAAGCTCGGGGCCCCTCGGCACAAGATCGGGAGCACAGGAGCAGGACGAGGACGAGGAGGAGGACGACAACGACGACGGTGGCAGAGCGAAGCTGCCTACCAACTATTCGCGTCCGTTGCAGAGCTGCTGCAGCTCTCACTGGCTGATACGGCTATGCGGAGCTGCGCTCATCGGCGAGCAGCAACTACCGGGGCTCGACTGCTGCTGCTGCTGCAACTGCTGCTGCTCACGGAGAATTGAGAGAGCGAGTTGGCTCCGCCGCGACTCGCGCGACTCTCTCTACACATGTATATAGCGTGTGTGCATATATATATATAGCAGAAAACGCCAGTGGCAGTGGCAGCAGCAGCCACTATTCGCCAGCTGTACATTATATATATACGCCATCGTGTGTGCTGCTGCTCGCTGGCTCCGCATGTAGCCTGCGCGAACTTCAACCCCCTCCGCTCTCTCGTGCCGTCGCCGAGGAAACGATTGTATCGATCTTAGTTTTCGTGCATCTTGACTTTTTTTTTCATCGTGTACATATACGTATTATTGTGAGTGCGGTTTTTAGGGGGACTGCTCCCCCCCTTGCCCCTCGTACTACAGCCGCGAAGTTTCTACCCTCTGCCTACATATACGCGCAGTCCCGATCCTGTATGTATGCGCGTGTGATTAATAGTTGGCTCGCGCGATGCACACGATGTAACGCGCCTGCATGACGCTTTACACAACCCCCGATAACGCATGACCTGTTCTCCCTCTATCTATTGTTTTTTTATTTAATCTTTATGATGATAAACAGCCGATGCTGGAAACTAAGGACGCTCTCCAACTTTTCCCGATTTTTCGCCGCGGCCAGAGTAAATATAACGTTTGAACTTGACTATCCACTTGGCATTTCAAGTGTTCGAATTTCTCGATACATGATTTTTATCCTTTTTTTTTTATTTCCTTTCAACTGCGAATTTATTTTAGACTGGATTTTAAATTTATAACCTTCGCGTGAGTGTATGTTTTTGGGCGGACGATAAAAAATACATCGTTTAAGCAATAACATTTTTTTAACCACTCCTTCTGCTTGTTCAAGTTTTTCAATTTTTATCGGTACTTTTGGAATTAAATTTCATTCTCGAGTATCGGAAAGAGATCAACGTTGCTAAAAAAATGGTCCTCAAATATTGTTGAGTAAAAAATAGACTCTGCTGACAATGATGATCGATTCCGGTAATCGCTTTTTTATACGATTGGGATTCATCTTTTCACAAAAAATTTCTCCATTCAGAAATAACGAGAGTTTTAAATTTTAATGTAACTTGGAATTGTGTCTCTGACAACAGTTTTTAATTGAGGATTTTTGGCTCATATTTTATATTTGAAAATAACCTTGAGCTCTTTACTGAAGCTACTCATTTTGATTTAAGACTTGCAAAGGACAAAACAAGAAACTCCTCCTTCCGAAATTCCTGGCACTTTCGGAGAACATATTATGCATCGCCAAACCCTCAGAGAAATAAGATAGTGTCATAGTGTATATCTCTGGGACTCGATAATTGAAACTTTATAATACGTGACGCGCGCATTTCTCTGGGGAATTCACTATCAAAAAAATACCACAATTGGATTTCATGCACCGACTTTGCCTACGTACATACTGGCATACAGTGAATAAATTGCGTAGACCTGCGCGAAATTGTGTCGAGACTCGCATTAATTTTCATACCTGTAATTAATATGCGTCAGTACATCCGATTGTCTCCGAAATATTTAAGAGCAGTGATAGACTTAATTTTTGAGCGAACGTCGCGAACCTAAAAAAATATTTCCTTTTTACAGTTAATAAATATAAGGGTTGATGCGAGCATAAAAAAGAGAAAAAGTATTACGTACGATGCAGTCGATTGTAAGAGCTTTGATGACTTTCACGTTTCGATATCGAAACATACCGGCCTATTATAAGCGAGAAAAAAAGACGATCCGCTATTCGACCTCATCGTCATTTACAGTTGGAAATAATCAAAGCCAAATCCAGATTGAAATCTAAAGATAGTACCGTAGAGTTTGCGTACTTTTCCGTCTTTCACTTTCTTTGTTGTCCTGGTGGCAAAGGTTATTCAATGGCAAAAAAGGCAGACGCAATTATTCGACACGCGTGATTCGATACACGAAAGTGTAAGTTCTAATGACTCAATGAGGGGACACACGAACGAGCACTTTTACAAATACATACGAGAGTCGAAGCGCCGCCTGACCACAGCTCGCGTCCATGCTCTGCGGTCAACTCGACGTATAAAGTTCGACATTTAGCACAAAAGGTACAAATTGTAAGGCTGTGTGCGCACGTCATTGAACCATTAATACCCGAGCGACTGTGTGTTATATTTTTATAAAATATATACGAAGAAAATATATAGTAAAAGAGAGAGAGAAAAGATAGCACGAAGCAAAGACGATCGCGAGAGCTTGCGCAGCACGTGGACGAGCTAATTATCTCATTGGATGGTCCGATGCGCGCAATCACGGCCCCAAGCCAGAAATTCGAGCGCGTGAAACGAGCTCGAAAAAGACAGAATTCGAGCGACTTACGTGTGTGCGTGCGTATATCAAAGGCCACTCGCTCTCTTTTACATAATGTGCTCAGCAGCCGCTTATTATACATTTTCAATTGGCCGCCACGTGCATACATTCAGGCACACGTTCGTACGTACGCTTTCGTTGTGTAAATTTACGCTGCGCGCAGTCGGTGGAATCGAGTCGTCGTCTCGGCGTGCCTGAACTCGTCGCCGCAGTGAATCGCAGCTGCTCTCCTATTGTGTGTATAACTGTTCCGTGTATGGCAAACCAATTGCCCGGCTAATTGTCGCGCGATCATAAAGTGGTGCTTTTCGAGTGCTGGATTATAAGCGGCTGGTGGCGCACGAAAACTCAAAGAGTCGCGACTCGACGGCGAAGCGCAGCGGCTGCTTATATCGCTTTATAATACGCATACAGCAGCTAGACCGGACAAGCGCGCATATATATATGCGGCCAGTATAGTTCGCGATAAATATTTCAGTGGCACGAGTAAGCAGCATACGATAAATAACAAATTTCTCCACCAGCAGCAACCCCCCGTCGTTGTGTCCGCTCGTAAGTAATTCAATTTATTACTCGCGGGAGCGTAAGCTTCGAAACTTTTGCAATAGCAGCTAGGCGCGCTACAGCTAGAGCTATAGGGCTGCCAAGAGCACATAATTTCTCGAGCTCGACTTTTTGTGTCCGTACGTACATAATATATTTATTAAAAGTCGACTTGACGTCATTTCTGTGTGTGCGCGCGCTTGTAGCACATTTTTTATTTCTTGATAAACGCCGATCTCTTTTACGCAACATTAATTCACGAAGAAATTGCGAGCTGCGGTCGCTCGTCGACTAAAGAGTAAAGAAGCGGTCGCGACGCGATAACGCCGAGAGAGAGAGAACGTGTCGTCGTCGGATGGAGCGCAGATCGTTATAAGTCACTAAGGACGGAGTCGCTTTCCGGCGCGAGTACGGGCATTTCCGCTCGCTAATCAGAAAATCGATCGCCATACACAGTGGGGGCCGCTTTTCAATCGAGAGCTTTGGGGATTAGCCGTATGCAGCATATACACATAGCGCCGAATCTCGCGCATCTCTGCATTCCGGATGAGTAGCAGCAGATGCAACTGCACCGAGCCCTCGTGCCGCCTCGTCGCTCCAACAAAAAAAAAAAAAAAAGAAAAATCCTCTATTTCCTCTCGACACGTGCGCGGGCCGCTAATATAACACGTCTATTCTATGTGTGCAGATATACAGTCGTGCTCGGGTGACCCACATTTCGTTTCGTTTTCCACCCTTCCTCGAGAGAGAGGGAGAGAGAGCTCGAGAAAGAGGGAGAGGGAGGGAGAGAGAGAGGCAAGTATAGCCTTCGGCAAAGGGCATCGCGCTTGCGCCATTCAGAATCCGCAGTTCGGTGCTGCTGCAGTAGAGCTGGCAGACCAGCCGTCAACGGTGTGTGCGCAGTCGGCGCCAACTACTTTTCACTGGCCAACGTCAACGAGGAAAAAACGACCGGAGCAGTTTGCGTTGGGCCATCGATGGGATACCCTATATATTATGAGCAGGAGATCTAATCTCTTGCGTTACTGTCGCTTGTTCGTCCAACACAATTGTCAGCAGCAGCAGCAGCAACAACAGCAACAACGTCGAGCAATATCCGGATACTTTTTCCAACGTTTCAACGGCTACAAGGTATATAGATACATCTATAATATAAAATATACATCCGTACTCTCGGTAGGCACACCAAACGCAAAAGCCAATTTCTCGTCTTTCGACGGACGACGGATTGTTTTCGTTTGCGCTCGCAGTGCGCATCGATTCGGATTAGGGCGGATGGCGATATTTTATTTAACGCGTTTATTTTCGTATTGCAAAAACAGTCGCACACACACACGCACGCACACACATTTACACACGTGCAAGCTCTAACGAAAAATGTAGACCAAGCGCAGATCAGCTGATGCGACTGTGCAGTTGAAAGTGGAAGTGGTTGCGATACGTAGCTGTGGGTGTCTGCGCGTGTGTGCTCGTATCTGTGCAGTGTTCAATAATCACTTTTCTTTATTCGCGCGCGCGCAAAACAGAGATGAGAAGCTCATTTATTGATATTCGCGTTAAACATTGTGAATTATTGTAGATATGCTGCGGTTGTAATAGCGCGCAGATGAAATTCGGCATTCGGCAGATGATGAGCGACTCATTTGGTAATAAAACTAACAAATACAAGCAGAAACTAAAAGCAAGAGCGACATGTACAATTTTTTATAATCGCATAATATAGATCCCTAGATGCAGCTTCTTTATTATTCTTACTCTATTTTCTCTATTTTACACGATTTCTTAATGTTAACTTTTTTACTTCTTCTCCGTTTTTATCTTGCTTACTTTTATACTTACAATAGGCGAAATAATTGAGCTGGAAAATTTTTTATTTTATCAATGAAATAACAGTACGTTCAATATTGATAGTCGATTTTACAAATAATAAAATTACGGGTTTTGAGCAACGAACTCGTCCACTCGTCGTTGGCACGGTTCCGAAATATGAAAGGAGCCGAGACAGTAATAAAAATCTCCCCGCTATCCGGTTAAACGTTGCATTAAGAGCCCGTAATTTTATTATTTCCACGCGCGACTGTAAATATTACAACGATAATTATGTTTTCTCTACTTATTCTTATACTTCACGTGTACACTTTTTTATCTACTCGCTTTCACTTTTGTTTCCGCTTGCGCATGCCTCGTGAAAATATTCGATGCGCAGACCCTCGCTGCGAAAAATTTTCGGCCCCCGTCGATGTACATGAAAACAGTTTCAATCACAAGCATCTCGAGTCAAAGTCGAACAATCATCTTGTACGAGTCAAGAAATAATCAATAATCATCGCCATCACGCACCGAGGCGTATATATAGTTACGAAAATTCACACACATTATACACATGCGGACGTAGGGCAGACTAGCTTATGCAAACACACATACATCGATCTGCTCTATCGTATAAGGCAAAGCAACGTGAGTAAAAATATGTACCCTCACTCACTTGATTCTTTTTGCAGTTGGCATGCAAAAAGCTGTGGATGACATCGCTAGTGTCAGTGCTTTCATCAAAGTCATCATTCGTGGCGAGTAGAAAGTTGTTAGGCCTACTGCAGGGAAGTGCGGGTAACACGAGCGCGTACGTAAACGCGGGAAAAGCTCGGACTCGCTTGCCGGCGAGCACATTGATAGCTTTGCAAGTATGTATCCTCGTCGCAATCGCGATGATTTAATCTCCAATTCGGTCATGTTATGATAATTTGTATATGCGCCAGATTACGTTTTACTCTTTTGTATCCTTTTTTCCTTGTGCGTTGCCAATTGTTTGACGGGTCTTTGCAATTTATATGTAGAGTCGAGGCGCAGTAGCTATTCGTTGCTGCTTCTTTATGTACTTGGTTCGATTTTTGTACTGCGCAATGTAATAATAATGGAAGGCAACAATAAAGGTATCGACTAGTTGATTGTACTTTTGAGATTGTTTGTCGAAGCATCTATTAGAGGTTTATTTGTTTATAACTGTTGTAAGCAATTCTGAGAAATTGGATTAATAAAGTTGTAATTAAATAGACAAAATTACTTTTGAAAATTACATCTGAAATGAGGTTTAATCATTTTAAAGAAGTCATAAAGTTGAAGCACACCCTGATTGCATTCCTCGATGAATAATAATAATAATATTTCAACGTCATCCTGCTGCACGTACCCTTTTGTTAAGCACATTTATAAAATTATTCCATTTTGCAAGCATGCCTATTTATACCGATGTTTTACCGATTCAGTCCTTGACTGTGCTCCTCGTTCATTCGGGGCTCGTTTCGATCGCCACAAGCGCAAGCAAAGGGACACGAATATCCATGCCCGATCGAGCTTACAACGGTGACGATCTTGGCGAAACTTTGCGCGAGTTCGCGGCTTGTGGCATAGGGCGCCCTCTCATTGCAGCCGGCAAACTCACGACATATACATACATTATCATTGTCATGATTATTATTATGGCGGCACGCGGTCCAGGGGCAGTCTGCTATGTAGCAGCCGCAGTAGCAGCTCGGCAGTTCGGAGCAACGAAGCGCCCGCGAGTATACGAACTACGAAACTCTACATGTAATACGTAATCAGTACGCTCGCGTAAATGGGACTGTCGAGATCGCTGTCGAAGTCGTCTTCGCCGGTTCGCGGCCACTCGTCGCGTTCGTCCTCTTTTCACCTCATTGTGTATCATCGTCCATCGTCGTTGCCGATCGGTAATCGTTAATTCGCGACTTCTGTGACAAGAGTGTTGCTCGTGCTCAATTATCACGAGTACATGTACTTTGTCCATATCGATACGTGCAGGCTCCCAGTTACAGTGCATTCGTTACTGGCAGCCCAGTGAATAGATCCACCTCTGAGATGTTGATAATTGACTTCTTCAGAATGGCTATGAGAACAATGCGAAATCATTTTTATCCATACTCAACACGTGACGAGGTACGCATATATACGATTATCTACTTGTCGCGTGTTCACCTTCAAATGATACGATTGTAAACACGAGAGGAGAGGGAGAGCAAGTTATTCGCTCTATCTGTCGCGATACCAGTGAAAATAACGACCAAAATTTTATTCTTTTGCCTAGCGCCCAGTCTTTCGGTCGGCCTGCAATAATACACATCTATAACGAGTCTTGTTCATTTTTTCTCGCAGCTACTGATAACTTTTCCCCCTCGACGTGTATATATCGCGAGCTGATATCTATGGTGTACATATAGGCACTCGTTTGTTACGCTAGATCAATGATTCGTCAGACGTAAACAAAGTCCATTGGAGCCACGAGTCATTCGTACCAAAATTTTCAAGTGATAATTTTTACACGTAATCTGCATCAAAACATCGGCTTAAGCAGCTTCGTAACTATTTTTTCCCCTCGGCCAAAGTGAAATTGTACAGCCGAGCGAGCGCATCGCAATTATTTTGTCCACATTACAAGAGAAAAGTCGTACAGAAATGGTCAGTCAAAACGAGACGAGCCACGCCACCGCCAGCGATGCCCAAGCCGACGCAACGATGGCATTTTCGGAGCCGATTCGCAACGAAGCGGAAAAAACTACGAAATCGGTGAGAGGCAGTGCACCGCGCGCGTGCTAGTTTATAGGCGGCCGTGTATTTGTATTTGTGCAACGCGGAGCTGCATCGCGTTTCTAGGTTAGTGCCGAGCCGGTTCGCGATTCCGAGAGAAAGAGGGATAGAGCGAGAAAAACCTGCTGCCGCGCTCAGCTCCTGCTTGTTGCCTGTCTGCCTGCCTATCGATGTCTTCTCGGGACGCCAACTTTTACTTTTAGTTTTTTTTCTCCCGCTCGCCGTGGCCGTGATCGAGCAAGTGTGTCGTGTGCGTGATTCCGCTTGCTTTATGTGTTATAGTGTAGTCAACTCGTGGCGGTGTATGTATCGTTTCAAGTCGATAAATCTCAACGCCAAGATTTGCATCGATTCCGAGAATTAATTCCATTGGTCGGATTGAATTTTGACTATCGCGCGAAAACCGACCGTTGTAGGATTTTTTTATCGCTTCGAACTTTTTTTTCATAGTTCATAGTAATTTCAATTTCCTGTCGTTGCGTTTGATTGTATTACAAGAAAGAAGTTGTGTTTTTATTTCTTTTCGGTGTCTTGACGATTTAACTTCATTTCTAAATTCATTTGAATTCTTATTATCCTCTTCATAAATATATTTTATCACGATAAGTTATATTGTAATGTACGCATGAAAACTCAGTGTATTAATACGAAACGCGCAAAAATTCGAAGAAACTTAGCCGTCATTGACACTTGATATTCCTCTTTATGCGTCTTTGAATCTCTTGAGTTAGGCATTCAAGCTTTTGTGCTGCAGTAATATACCCGTGCGTATCACGTTTAACATCTGTTTAGAGCTGAATTCAAACGGGCAAAACCTGTCGTGAAGCCGAGAGCAACGCGAAAACAATCAATAATGCCGAATAGTTAGAAAAGGAAGAAAATGCACGAGTCGCTGTGGCTGCAAGGAAATTCGAATTTTACCGCTCCAGCGACGAACACGCGCGCAGCCAGCGAAAGTCGTTGGGCATTCGCGCGTGCGCTCGCGGCGCATGTATAGGCAGCTCTCGGGCAACTCGTGAAATTCCGTCCTCTTCTGTCTCCGTCGCTCTCTCGCTCGCCGTCCACCATCCCGTTTTCTCGATCATTCTTCGCAATCGCCTGCAACGAGGGGAGCTCGCATCGATTCGACTTGCGCGCAGCTTTCAGGTGTCGTGCATAACGCAGTAGCACTGCGCGACGCGAGAGCTATATATGTGCTGCACACACATCATCTGCTGCGATTCCATGTGTTTTGATGCCTACGTTACAGCTCGTCCATCGCGACACAGTGAGCCAAGACAGTTATCTCGACATCTTTCTTTTGTGTTCTCGTTGAAGTGTGATCGTTGAGTTTGATATTTTCCACCGCGTCCGAGAGAGCCAAGTGAGCCACTGCTGATATATATTGTCCATAGACATTGTCAAAAAGAGCGGCAAAGTCCGCGTGCCAAGCAGAAAGAAATTATCGAAATTCGTTTGCCGAAAAGCGCTTAGCTGATCTACCGATGTAAGTCCATTGTTAACTCTCACTTTGATAGATGTATTAGAATAAAAGGGACGATGCACACCTTTCGAGGTCGTTCGAGGCTAGTGGATGCTGCTGCTCCGCGATAACTGCGTTGCCATTAGTAGTGTTTACATTTTCGATTGGAGGTTATAATAAGTTCGTGGCTCGTGCTCGCTCTCGACTCGTATTTCTTCTTGCTCGCGTCTTCGCGATAAGAAATCTCCACGAAAAACTCTATAGGAAAAGTGTTGAGCCACGACGGTTTCGTTACGACGTATATGAGCGCGAATTGCGTAGATGGTATCGCAATCTTTATCTTATATCTCGCACGACTCCGACCATGTGTTTTCTGACCGTCAGTGCGATACAGCTGTTGATTTCCTACTCTATATATGTATAACATCCAATGTATATACTTCACTATATATAAATAAATTTAATTTTCACGTAGTTTAATTTATTATTACGTAGGTGGTAGCTATAGGTGCTATACATGCGGATAATCGGATAGGCTGTACTTCAATAATCGTTGCTTTCACTACATTATTATACATTCACCTTCCATTGAGCTATAAGCTGACATTATCGAACACAATTATTAGACATTCGATCGCACTCAAGTCCATACATTTCTTTTGTTTCGTTTTGACATTTCATCGTTGTGTTTTTCTGTGCTATAGTAAGTTTCAATTATAAAATCATTCAGAAGCAAAAATTCGAGTGAACAATATTTAAAATTATATAGCTTCGAATTGAAAAATAGCAACGGATAATTTTTTCAAATGACCGTTGTAAAGATCGCAACGTGTGGTCGTCATTCGATCCTTCTTCATTTAAACTTTTCCAAGAAGCCAATCGATTATAAACAAAAAACTCTTAATACGCTCGTTTCGAACGAAACTTATTGTGATATTCGATCTGTCACGCAACACAGTTGCAAATTATACGTTCATTTTGCGTGTACACAAGCTCGCACGCTACACATAGGCTACATAACTATATACACTCTTTGTGACGGTCATTGTACAACTGCGCTATAGATATAGGCAGTGGACTGTCGCGGTAAAGTGCTCCAAGGCAGATGTTCCAAGATGGCCGACGAGCCGTGAAGCTAGCCATATTCGCATACATCCTAAACTTAATCGCGGAGTAATAGACACCTTTCTTTGCTCGTTTTATTGTTGCTTCATATGGTTTGCGACGACAGATCGAGATTATACTTTTGAAAGCAACGTGTGCTTTGAGTTTTTCAAGTTACATCGAGCTGAAAACAGTAGTTGCACTTAACCGTGTGCAATTCCCAGAGAGCCTAAGAGCACCGAATCGATCTTTGATTTTACTCGTTTGTGTATATCTATAGACAAAGTAACTGGAGGAGTCGCAGATTTTTCATACATTGCCAATTCAAGGTCCTTGCATCATTAATCTGGTGTGACTAGACCATCTTTTCAAGGTTCTATCTTTGTTCTTGTTTAACGATATTTTTGTTTATCTTTCAAACTGAGAAGCATACTCTATGCATATTTGTTTTGCAAATAAATGGTGGTTGGATTAAAAAAGGTTTAGGAAATAACAGAGTAGCTACTGTGATGCATTTTAACAATTTGCAGCTTGAACAACATTCATTCTTATTTGTACTAATAAATG
Organism: Trichogramma pretiosum; assembly: GCF_000599845.2. Taxonomy (NCBI): domain Eukaryota; kingdom Metazoa; phylum Arthropoda; class Insecta; order Hymenoptera; family Trichogrammatidae; genus Trichogramma; species Trichogramma pretiosum. Next base: position 1,613,667 of record NW_019641710.1, on the reverse strand, counting down.
ACAGAATTATTTATCTTCTGCGTACTTGATTGAATTTTCTAGTGTTCTCATAAATTTCAAATGTTTATTTTATTTTGAAATCTATAATTTTATATTTTACCTGGATGAAAGTTGTCAATTGCTATAACCATCATTTTTTGATACTTCAACTCAAATTTGCTCTCTCAATTAAACATTGCTTTTTTATCTCTCAATACATAATTTACTTTAATTTCCATTATGTTTATGTTTATTGCTATCATGGTCGCCATAATACAGAGTGTTCTAAGCAGATGTCCTCCCCATCTGCTTCTATTTCACAAAGCAAACTTGTACCTCAACAAGCTTCTTTGCCATCATTACCTTCATCCTCACGTACTTGGATAACATCATTATTCGATTTTTTTTGGGATCAAGTAAGCCTCTTCCGATTGTCCAATGTAAGTAATTGTCGAAGGTGGCTGTTGTTTGTCCCTAGTCGTTACAAGCATTTGCAACTATTAACCATACCCAAGTGATTCATAATTCCATCCTATATTCCTGAATTTTATATACCAAGTGTGTGTTAAGTTATAGTTTAAAATATTTTATAGGAATTTTTATTATGAAAATTTTTATGTTTTGTAGAATTACAAAATATTAATTGAAAATTTAATTACTATATTTAAAAAATATTTTGATTGTTATCATCTATGCATGTTTTCATTGAAGAGTGATCGATTGTTCGTAATTAATACGATACAATTGTTGTTGCATTGCAGTATTATTTTTATTTAAATTTATAAACAGCAAACTCATAATCTATAAAGCTACAATACTTTAATATTCTTCTTTTTTCTTTAGATGCCACGAACAAGAAGACGACACCGAAGCCACTCGCGATCTCATTCGCCAGCTACACAACAATATGAACCTAAAAGGAGGAAAGTTGATTACGACAATTCTCAGCACAAAGGAACTTATAGGTAAACAAAAAATTAGCAATAATCTTTGTAAAAAATTAGGTTACATGTGTAGGTTTCTGTTTTACCAACTTCTGATTTCAAAGTTTAAATATTGTAGTTTCTACTTTAACAAATGTAGATTATTATGATAATTAATAATTAATACTAGATGCAATTTCAGAAACGGTAATACATGCAACCAATTTAAATAATCGAAAGGATCTTTTGTACATCTACTTGACAAACCCAAAACCAATTAAAATTTGCATTAGGGAATAAATTCCAATACCAGCATTGAAATACTTCATAATGAACAGCTAATATTGTTTGTAATAAATTGTGAATGTTAATTCAAGATAAAATACTTTTATTATGAAAGTAGGTGTTGGAAATGGTGAAATACCTCAAGTGTATAAAATCAGCATAAATACAAGTCTATAGTTTCTGCTTTATACTTTCTGATAGTTTAGGTGTGTGTCAATGCATCGGGGTAATTAGCAAGGCTTTTAAATATTTCTAGTTATAAGACAGAAAGTTGATATTGATATTAAATCAAATCAATATCATTGAAAGCATATTTTCATGATGATCTCCGCCTATAACTATGAAATAGTGTAAAGTTGAAAAATGTAAATCGCGCGTGTAATGTGAGACATGAATACATATCGGTGTCAAGCTTGTCCAAGCGATGCATATATTGTGACTCTATAAGTGAAACCGCTCGATCAGATGTCAACAGCATTTGCGTTAGATTCGCTCGTTTACACGCGTTTAATAGCATTCGACGATGCGTGGAAGAACAATCGATCGCGTCCCTCCCCACTTTCCTCGTGGCGACGTAGCAATACAGCATAAAAAGACGCGATCATTTGAAAATTGAGCCTATGACGTGTATGCATATCATCTTGGCTCGCTTCAATCGAAATGTCGAGTAATTCTTGTCGGTGCTTTTCAATCGCTGCACACGAGGCAGTGCTAATCGAGCCTCAGCCGCGATCATTCAAATCGAAGCGCCGCATTCTTCGGCCTCGGCTCAGTGTCTCACGATACGTATAAAATTAATATGTACCGTTGTCTCGTCGTGATCTTCCTCGACTTGAGATTGGGTCTCGGTGTCCAGCAAACGTGAAATTACACCGCGGAGATCGACGTCGTCGTCGTAGGCTCGTCTAGTACTGCGCGCACATGCCCCCACCTACGCGCGGAAATTCTGCCTGATGCGCGAGCCGCAGCGCGAATGGAACTATGATGCCGCGGGCAGTCTCTCTTATGCAGTGCGTCGCTTTGCTATTATTTTATACTGGACTCCATAAAATAGTTGTGTTTTCCTATTAATTCAGTGGCACTCGATACAAATGATACTCTGCAATGTTTTCAGTGCAGTACATTTAGCGCGAGTGAATTAAGAGCGTTAAGCTAACACTGTGATCTAAATTTTTTTTAAAACTAATACTCTGAAAGTAAACAAACCAAAACTTCTGTGATAAGATATATTGTGTCTAATCGTTAAAAGCGTGCTTTCAATTAATATTTTGACCCTATTACCTGTCTTATCTAAACCCTGCCTCGTCTAAAGCAAGTGTTAATCGTAGAAATAGTGCCGAAAATCGTTTCCGTCAAAGACAGTTAATGATTTACTAAAAAAAAGCATCCATTGCCAGCCGAGTGCTGCAAGTGTAAGCGAAAGTTGAGCTTTCTACAAGCAAAAAATATAAAAACGCGAGGATTATAATCGTTGGTGATCATAAAGCGTGCCAAAGGATTCGCGTACAACAAGGTGTATCCAGCTCGTTTACAGTGTGTAACTCCGTAAAATTGAGATTTCACTTCTCTCTTTCTTTTTCTTACTCATGTTATACACAATGAGCGATCAGAATTACAAAGTCTGATTATCATAGATCGACGTCGACACGCATGAGACCCACGACGTCGGATTGCAATAAGCGTAGGAGGAAGCACAAACGCGGACGATGCCGGCTCTTTCCGTACTCTTATTGAGGTATTATTATATTGTTCTATGAAATTAACGCCAAATACCAACGCGACTTTGGCAACGAAAACTCCCGCAATCTTTTAAACGAAAAAAAAGTCATTGGCGAAGCTATTTTTAAGTATCAAAGACAAAATTTTTTTATCATCAAACAGTTTATGTGGCTTAAAATAGCAATAGCCGCTCCAAACGCGGACACGCGAGACGAACCTTGTGATAAGAATTTTTTTAATAAACAAAGTTATATTGAATATTCAATTATTTCAAATAACGTGTTTACATGCGCTTCAGTACAAGTAAACTTGGAAATGCTTGATTACAGTACTGTTCGTTTGACTGTAAGCTAACGCTTGTACCTTTTGAAGGTACGAAATCAAGGTAGTTGCTGCAAATGAATTCATAATATCGATGTCGAATTAAAGTATGCTAAATTGCTAGCTAAATTTAAATGGAGCATGACTAAAAATAGGGCGCCAACGTGTCGATGGAGTTACGCAAAAATTCCAGGGCAATTTCTTACTTCCTCATAAATAGGTTTTAATAAAAGAAATGTGCGCGTTATTTGAAATAGTAATTCATTGGATTAGAAAAAGTAATTTTCAAAATTCCGGAGATAGCTTCGTAGTGCTTCAATTCCAAGGCAAATAACAAACATTATACTTTTTATCAATGCGCGTATGAGAAGTAATTTTAAAATTTCTCAACAAAATGTTTTGTCTTTTACCTTCTTGGCCCTGTTCCAAGATAATTTCTTATTATATCAATGGATATCCTTTGTAAAGTTTTGCGTGTTCATTTTATCACGAAAAAGGGATTTGAGCTTTCTTTGGAATATTCAGAAATGAAACGTTATTCAAAATATTGTTAAAGTTTTTTTATTGAAAAAACCTTGCAGTATATTTAGTCCCTCGACAAAGTGTAGGTCACGCGGAAACGGATAATCGAACAAAAAAATTAAAAAGCTAGTTTTTTTTTTCATTAAAAAATCGATTCGACGAGCCTGAACGTGTTTTGCTGATACACGACACTAAAGGCATCGATTTTCCTCTTGAGCTTTTTCATTTATATCTGAATAATCTTGAATGACAGCCACTGAGTTTTTTCTTTATCAGAAAGTCTTTGAAAAATATAAATTCTATCACGCGAACTTAGCTTCCAATAACTTTACTAGTTGTAACATTAGTCAAGAAATAGTTATGCACTTTGCGTTAATTTTGTTCGAGTGCAAAAGAAACACAGTCTAATGCGTTTGGAGCAAGTTTTGCATTTCCTATGAATAGTCCGTCTGTCTTCGATCGAGTAAACTCGCGTCTCGAATGTTTCGTCGCGTCGCTCCGAGGGAGTTAATTAAATCGACAAGGAAGTATTTCGCAACTAAATTGTCTTTTTGAGAAAATGTTGAAAAAGATAGCGGAGACTCTGCGCGTTGAGAAAATATTAAAGCAACGCGAAACCTTTCATCATCGTCCTCAAAGATAAGCGACACGAAGAGACAAAGTCGAGTTTCGCACGCGACGAAAAGAAGCCTTTTTTTTCTTTTCATATACTTATAGACGCGTGAACGGCAGATATTGTGCATATACGTACATCGCGAGTATGCATAGCATGGTATTCAGCTGGTGCGCCGCGATAATAATCGTCCGTGTAGGTATCCTTCGCGCAGTTGTATTCCTCATGAGCGAGATGAGCTCGCGCGCGCGTGTATCATGTCTTGGCGCGCCCGATCGAAGGGTCATGCTCATTAGTCGAAATGCATGCGAGCTACGTAGCATAAGGCTACGGACAAGGTCTCTTGGACGCTAGCCAAAGGAGCGCTCGTGCATCGACCAAGAAAAAGTGTCGTGTGGCAGATAGCGGATCTTCTTTTTAGCCACTTAACGCGATCGATCCCCCGGGGGGCGAATGTCACTCCTTGGCGCATTGCATCGTGCTACTCGAGAGATGTAACGCATACAGAGCTCTACGATACAACTCACTCTCGTCGCTCTCGTCGCTCTCGACGCGCGAGAGTGAAACCTGCCCGAGAAAGGCTATGATTAGGATTGATTTATTTACTAACGCCTGAGATAATAATCTTTCAATTTCATAATGTTCTCTAACGCGTTAACGTCGTTAATTGTCCGTAACTCGATCTGACCGGTAACACGCGTTTGCGCGCGAGAGTCCGTCGACGGGGAAAACGGAGCATCGGTTTCGCGCCCGATTTTTTTTTCTCTTTCACTTTTTCATACGCATTCGGCTCTCCTTTCGTTGGGATTCGTTGGAGCACGCGATGAATTCGTCATCGCGCGTTACAAGTGCGTTCCGATGCGCACCGAGTCAATGACCCCGCTCGTGCAGCTCTCGAGCGCGCATACGCAAGGCCGCTCGCTCGCTGTTTTTCGGACGTATTTTCTTGCGCGTCGAGTGTGCGACAAAAGGGTTGCGCTCGCATCGTGTCGTTGTCCTGCAGTCGTCGTTGCCTTGAACCGGCTCGCATTAATTCCACGCGCCTCATCCCTATTAACTATATGGAAAAACGATCGGCGAGAAGCACGCGTGGCGGAGCACTCCGTATGCGTGCACAGGTTTGAGTGTAGCGTGTTTTTGTTGCCTATCGAGTATATAGTCACGCGTACAATGTGGCGCGTCCAAGGCCATGGAGTTTCCATATTCGTCAAGACGAACGTTTTTTCGTACGCGCGCACCATCGAAGAGAGTAAGTGCAAGGTCTCATTCGCGCGCTCGCGGCGAGTAGTAACTCGTTCTCGACTTTGTTTCGCGCTATAGGCTTTTCTCGATTTTCGTATCGGCTGAAGCGGTCGAGTCGAAAAGCTACTCACTCGCGGCGCATTCGTACTGTATACGAATCACTTCGAGAGCGAACGCTGTACGCGCGCGAATGAATCATGCTCGGCGCGAAACTATGTAAACTCATCGGTATATATAATTAACCGTTTGTTGTCACAGCATTAGAGCAGCTCGGGCGACTGTTTTCTCTCGCTCTCTTGGCTTCGCGCTTTTGTTGCTTGTCGTCGCAAACGCGCACAGTTATTATTAATCGTACGTCAAAATTGATAAATTTCGATAGAGTCGTCGTACAAGCTAAATTGGCCAACTGACCGAGTCGCGAACAAAAAAGTTGTTCATTTCTATCGAATGCACGGGGCAAAGGATAAATCGTCGTCTCTAGCCAAAAAAAAGACGTATCGCTTCGTCAGCCAAAATCGGAGTCACTTGGATCGCGCTGACCTTGAGACTTTCTTCAGGCGATTGCGATTTATTATGAATCCATATCCATATTTCGATTCGCGGCGCCTTGGGATTTCGACGAAACGCGTTCGTAGTCATGCACGAGCCAAATCGGCATCCCAAGCAATTATCACTCGACTTACGAGTTTTCCGCGAGGCACTTGCGATGCAGAATTATCGATCCGATGAAATAGGAATATTAAATGCTTTGTTTACGTTTTGCCATTTGCATACGCGGTTGTCTCTTGCATTACCCGTCGCACGTGACGAGTTTTCAATAAAGATCACCGCGCAGAGTGACGAAAAATTACTCACTCGGCTCCGACCCAAAGAATCGATTTGTGTCACCGTCTTTGTATTAGCTCTAATTTGCAAATAAAATGACAAATCGAACTGGAAAATTGCGAAACCAGATCTTATCGGTAGCACGACCGAAAAGTGCAATCGCTTCGAGTCAATCAACGCTCGGATGTACAAAAGATCGTTTCTCAATGAGAAAAAAGGCAATCCTTTTTTCTCCGCATATATTATCGGTAATATGAATCTGTAACATCATTTGTAACATTGTGTTGTGTGTAAAGCGGCGAAAGAGTACTGCGTTCACGACAGCACGAGCGTGGTACGAGCCAGGAGCGTCGTTACAAGCGCTCGCACCGTCGCTCGCCTTCGAGTCGTCAGCACTCCCATGCTGCCCAGCACCATCGCGAACGCGATCGTGATCGCCCCAAAGAGGCGACACTCAACAGCCATCATCAGGTCTCCATGTCGTCCTCATCGTCGTCATCGAAGCGCAACCACCGACATCGTCACCATGCCGTGGCCAGCGCGACCCCCGAGCAGCAGCAGAGCCAGGTGCAGGCCCAGCAGCAGCAACAGCAGCAACAGCAGCAGCAGCAGCAGCAGCAGTCCAACAATCGCCACAACAAGCACCGATCTCCCGCATCTAGGAGTCCGGTAAGTTTTAGAATTGCAAAATTATCACTTAATTGACGTGCATCGTCTCTCTTATCCTGATTTTTCGCATCCTTCTGAATATCCAACCTGTATTCCCTCGCATCCTCTATTCTACGGAAAAATATTATTCACTTGTCGATGCGTTGAACATTTTGTATGAATTACGAATCGATCGGTCGGCAGCGTAAACTGGAAAAAGTGTAAGCGCCAAGGCCGATAAGCGGAACGTCCTGCATGTCTCAGCGTTAAACAGTGCGTCTGACGTCAGATATGATACTTTTTTAAAAACGGTTCCGAGATGCAGTTAGCTGCGGCTCGCAATGGCAACTAAACCAGTGCAATGACGTTTACGCTCGCTTGAATTTGCATCGGCAGGAACTCTTTTGTTTTTCCCCGAAGATTTGACGAGCAAACTATCGGAACTTGTATCCATTATAGCTTTTATTTCGACAAATTAATTCGTCGACGCGGAAGAGCGAGCCAAAGTGCAACGATCAATTGTTAAACGGTATTTTGAAAACCAGCGCCACGAATTGAAAAAAAACCAATTCCCAGTCGAAAATGCATCATTGCTCGCGTCGGGGTCTTTGAACTCGAATCGGTCGCTAGCATGCCGAGACAAATCCGACGCGCAGAGGCGGCGCTTCCGCGAAAAGTTGCGTGAACACAATAGCTGATAAAAATTTCGTCGATCGACGCATGAACCGCTGCGTCCAGCCGACAAAACAATCATCTCCGTTCGGAGAAACGAGAACAATAAGAGCTCCTATACCGAAAGACGAGTTGGAGGTGGCGGTGGTGCGCCAACCTGTCTGAGTAACGCGTCCACGTACAATCATAATAAGTGAAAAAGCGAAAGATTAGCATCTCTCAGCGTCTTTGTCCACGCGAAGCCCTTCGTAATTCCTTTGTGGTGTCAACTTATAACTGGTATATCGTCGTCGAGTTGACGCTGCGTGTGCAGTCTTCTCTGCTGTGCATTACGGCAATAGCGATCGTCGCTCGGAGCAACTTTCCTTTTTTGAAAACGTCGATTTGCGCTTTGTCCGCGACTTCCGCCTCCCCTTGTGTCGCGCGCGCGTATACGTGTACGTACTTTACGCTACTCGGAGAAGGTTTGAGTCACACTACGCGCGCCCGTATGCGCGTGCATTAACAAACGCGCGTATACGATATAATGCACACGCACGAGCGTGTCCAGCGCAGCGAACCAACTCCGTATTACGCCGCCGGTGCAGCTCGCCACAGAGGCACATGTGCACCGCTCGCGGCTCGACTTTTTTCACTCGCTCCACAGACAGTCGCGTGCTTTCGGTGCTCGTGCGTGGACGCCCGACATCCAGCTCCGACATGAGGTACATAGTCGTGCGACGGGTGAGTTTCAAGCTCACCACCGAGACGCATTTTTTCACTCACGACAGATCAAGTGTAAGATTTTCAACAAGTGATATTTCTATGAAATGAATAAATAAATTTAAGTCAATAGTTAAGAGTGCGGTGCGTTCGTCAAACAATGGTAGTGATAAGTAGGAATTTTCATGCGAGCTTTTAGCGAGTGATAGATCAAGCCGCGTTAACTCCATTGGCTTTACGTCTTTCTTATGTACAAGCTCGAATCAATGGAAATCAGTTCGGAATTTATTAGTAATTGATACAGCTGGCTCTCGTTGTGCATCGCGAGGCTTTTCTTGCCGGCGATACATTAAAGTTTCGCCTCGATCGAAGAGCAAGCTATACACCACTTGTCAATGGTAGATCGAGCGGCCGTTGGTTATAGGTCGATGCTATCATATTAATCAACGAATGATCGACGGTTCGCGCGTTCAACAGCACTTCAATCATCGTTATTTGCTACACTCTCAATTGACACATTATCACTCGTGTAATTATAGCATACAATGTTTCGCGAAAGTAAGATACTTTAATTGCGCTTTTACGGAGAAACTCGTCGAGCCACTTATAATTTAGTATCGCTGCGCAGATAAACGCATCAATTGAAAATTCGCTCGTGCGGATCCACGTGTTTTTTATTCGACGTTCCGTATCTTGCCTTCTTGTAAACAAGCTCACTCGCGTCTACCGAAAAATTTCATGAAATAATACGTTTGAGATAAGAGTAGCCCCGATCTCGCTCCGCACGTAGGCAAAGGTTTTTCCACGAGACACTTGTAAACAAAACTAAATTTTGCATTTCCTGTTTGTTCGGCTTTTCGCATTTGTAGTATCATTAAATTGGATCTTTATGTAATTATAATGACTTGGGACGTACATAAAACACGACAGTATCCATTGAAGCGCGAAGGACTTTCGACGAAAGATTTCATTATTTATACTCGGCGCGTTCGTTCGCTCGGTCTTTCGATTTTATTGCAATAATCTATCAAAGCGAGCGCGGCCAAAAACGACGGAATTGAATTAATTAAACGAGATAAATTTGCCGAACTCGTAGCAAAGTGCACAGCTGCAGTGACGTTCTTCAACGAAAGCTCGAATAACCGATCGAATCCAAACATCGACGCGTCTTAATCCTAAAATTAGTCTCGCCACTATCGAAGCTATGAGCTTACTTATCCATCTATATAGAAGCGCATTGACGCTCAGTGCCCGAGTCAGCGGCGTATCGCATCTCTGGAGAATAATAACTTTGAAATTTGTCAGATTCACGCTAAGAGGCCGTAATTACCCGTTGACTTAACAAATTTTCATGATGTATCTCACTCGGAGCGAGAAGACGAAGTGGATGTATACAAGATATAGAGTGTAGCCGAAGAAAGTTAGCGCAGCGGCTCGCTGCGTGTCGATGGTGTGTGCGTGCATGTGTATGTGTGTGTATATTATATATAGGATACGCACACGTGTGCACGCGATAGCTTCCCTCGCGCGCATATTCGCCCCGACTCTATTTCGGACTCGGTGCTGCTCCGCGCCGCTCTCCATCTTATTGCTCTCTTGGCTTTTCGTTGCGCGTTTATTGCCGTGCAAGCGGGCGCGCGAGCGGCAGTTCTAGCCGCGATCTCCTCAGTGTTAAATAGTCCGAGTAGTGCCGAGAATCGTGTCGCGGTGCTGCGGCCGCGCCGCTAGCGCACGCATTTCTTTTACCTTGACTCGTAGAAAATCGGCTCGCGCGGCGTCGTCGTCTTCGTCTCACCCAGCGAAGCACGCCAAAGCCCAGAAATTAGCCTCCGCGATCGCCAGTAGACGCGCGCGTTCGAGAAGCTCGGGCCAGAGTGCAGCTCGCTGCTATCTCTTACCGACTCTTTCTCCGACCTGATCTTTCGACCTGTGTCGTGTGCCTACTGTGTGTCGAGTTCGGACCATCGAAATTCCTCCCAAATGTGGAAAAATACCTTCGATGACATCGCCTACTACAATTACCGTAACAACAGTTACAACAACAATAATAAAGATCTCGGCGAGGTTCTAACGTCTTCGTCGACTGGGAACGCGGCGAAAACTTCGTCGACGACGGCAGCGACTATAAAGACCAAGTCAAGCACGAGCACGACGGCGAGGAATAAGAGCAAAACGAGGTTCAAAACCACGACAACAACGGGCGAACGCGTGCGTTGCTCGTGCATTCGATGTCGCGCTGCGAAACAGGCCAAGCGCGAATCAAGCGCCTTTCCAGAAATATCGCGCTCGAAAAGTACCAGCAGTAATAGCAGCAGTGACGAAGATCAAGCTGACGACGACGACGACGACGACGAAGAAGACGAAGAGGAAGAAGAAGAAGAAACGAAGGAGAAAAAAACAAAGTCGATTATAAACATGGCGAGACAAGACTTGCAAGTACCTGCGTCCATGCAAATAGCATACCGCACGAATTTGAGACATCCGCTGCCTCAGCAACAACAACAACAGCAGCAGCAGCAAAGGCAAGAAGATAGTGCATGGTGGCCGTGCCAAGCCTGGGAGGATTGGCTGCAGAGAGCCGTCGATGCGCACCATCAGGGCATGAATAAATTGCACTCGTTAATCGAGGTATGATTCGTGAACTTGCTGAGCTTTCGTCACTCGCGATCGTCTCGAAATTACCCTGTACTTGTCCGTGTGTATGAAAAATCGGATGAGTAAGAAAGCGTAATCAAACGTTTCAATATTGACTTCTGTCCGTAAATAACTCTTCATCTTACATCAAGATTCGTGAAACAGTCGTATAAACTAAAACTCATCGGTTTATGCTAACTATTAACAGTACTTAATTGCACATTGCTTTAGCCCATGTACATTACGATTAATCCTTTAGAAAGAAGTAAAAATTGCAAAAGCCATCCGCACCATGACTTCCGGGTGTTACTCTGCGCACCGCTGCACGAAACATCTGCGAATAATAGTGGAGGATCGATTTGCTTCTCATCGCGCATCTATGACCTGCGACAATATTGTCACTGGCCTCAGATGATTGGTGTGAGCGACCACTAGAGCGCTCAATTTTCGTTCGAAACGCGTGCTTAGAACGAGCTCGAAGTGCAACACCATCTGTAGCCGAAGACACAGTATTAACGGGTTCGCTTTAACAGATAGTTAGAGTAACGGCAACACTTTCATTGGAATGAGTGCTTTGAATCGATTACTTTTTTATTACAGGAACATTTATTTATCGATTTACATTACGAAATTAGTTAAAATTGGAAACTTTCATAAAATTATCTTGCGCTTTGTAAGCTAGAAAGAGGTCGATAAAGTAGATCGAAGGCAGTTGAATTTTCTACAGCGATTCTTTATCCATCAGAAACTTCTTGTGCGAGAGCTGCTAAAGTCGCGCACGCATTTAACGTCACTGGCCGATGTATCATTTTCAACTTCGCGTCGTGACCACAGGCGCTTTGGTAAACAAAAGTCGCGTAATTTTGTTGCTCGAGCGAGTAGCCTTTCATTCTGAACTTGCAAGCTCCTTCACTCCGTATAGCGATTCGCTTGGCTGACTTAACGATGCCATTTACGAGTGTCCGACACTCGAGACGGCTTTTAACAAAGCTTGCTTTGTCCTGCGCTGGTTTTATGATATTTCATCAATTCGCGCCGTTGCACTTATCAAAGTCATTTGGGTAGCGATGCGTTGAGCAGCAGCAGCAGTAGCAGCAGCCGCTCTACTTTTTTCTCCTCGACGAGCTCGTACGTACGCGAGCGCGAGCATGTGTGTGCGTATGCGTGTGTGTTTTGTGTGTACATTTAAAACATGCAACTCTGCCAATGTCATCGACACAGAAGGCCTTAGACTCACTGCGCGCGCGGCTATAATATATTATTATAAGCATCTTTCATCGACGCTGCAGCCTGCACAGAAGCGACAGTTGCGGCTCGGGCTTGGACGTTTAAATCTAGTTTCGAGAACGATTGACCCAGTAACGATTTTGGATAGAGTAAACGAGCCGTCCCATTGCCAATATCATTAAAAGTAAACATAAACAAAGGCATTAATTGCCGATGAAACGTTGAAAACTCTACGATATATATGCGGCGCGATTGTCTACTTTTGGAAAGTCTATTTTCATCCATCAGTTTGATCTAATTGAGTGGACGAGTTTCGCTATCTCGACCGATAAGTCAATTTTCACGAAAGAATTTCGTAATTGTTCGAAGCGCGAAGAGTCAATAGGTCAAGGCGCTGCTATTGCGCAATTCGTGCGACAATTTTTGTTTTTCAGGTAAATATGACAAGAAAGATGTTCCCATAAGCCATTCCGTGGAGGGAAAAAGTTGGATTAGGTTAAATCCTCAGAGAAATTGGCCGCAAGCTCGTCGCGCGATGCTTGCGCCTAATAAATTCAGACTCGTGCTAATCGTGTAATACATAATACACATTTAATCAAGAGGGGATGGCCGTCGAGCTCATTTAAAATTAACCGACTTTTAGTAAAAGCACGAGTGTGTGTACACTAATGGCGAAGATCTTTATAGAAATAATCGTATTTTCACAGTGGACATTTCATTTTGATGAAAGTTTGCTCGGAATGGAACAAAAGCGGAAAAGAGCGAGATCGTATGTAAATAAAAGACGCAGTTTCTCCTGGTAAATTATATCATTGTCGACTTATGACTATAAAACCATATTTTGACTATGAGCCAAGAAACGTGTATACTTTCAATTATAATCGCAAGAGGTATAAATAAAAAAAAGTTATTACTTGTAAACAGGATTTTTATGCGTCGCAATCGATAGTAGATGGTATCTGATCAATCGTTCAATGATTTATTTTAACAACAAATTCGATCGATCGAAAAAGATAATTAGAAGAAAATAAAAGTTTGATTGAAAAATCGGGTTACACCCTCGCCAAAAATCTCGTCCACTCGACTGGTTTGCGTACGTCCAAGGCTATTTTTATAAGCTCTCCGATCGCATTCGTGATCGCGCTCTCTTGTCGCAAAGTTTCAGCATTTCTAATGTGTAGCCTAAATGCTATATAAACGCGACGTATCCATCGGTATTCTCGCGAAGAAAGTTTAGCGCACACGTGTTGCTGCTGCTTCTACTCGAGCTCGTATTTGTATGCACATGCGTGCGTAGGAGGAGGAAGCAGACAACGCTGCTACTGCTGCATCGACCTTGCTCTTTATGCTCACGGTTTCGTGGGAATTTCGCTACTGCTGCTTGTCTCTTTCTCTCTCTCTCTCTCTCTCTCTCTCTCTCTCTATACACTTTGGCACACTTTGCGACATGATGTTCGGTATTATCGTCTGCTCGTTTTGCAAAAAATCACTCGAAGCTGTGTCAGTTCGACGATGATGATGTTTGGGCGAGCCAGCTGATGATATTCAAAAAGAGCATCTTTGTCCGGAAATGGATGCCAACTTGTGAATCGAAGAAGAAAAAATAAATAAATCTAGAGCTGCGAAGAAAATCCATCGAACGCGCGATCCCGCTGGCGATGCGACGAGCCGCCAGCGCACAAATACGAGCTAGGCGCGTGTGCGATCAGTCGTAAAGAAATCGCCGCAATAAAGACGCGATGGGGGCGCGCGCCCGAACAGCATCAGCTCGGTCAATGCGTATTATATTTCCGTATGGCGCGTGAGTCCAAAAAAGCTCATTATAAGGCTCTGGCATACATAGAGACGCGCACACCGGCTCGTGTATATAAACTATGGCCTTCCGCCTTCTTATTCTCAATGCGTCTTTGCGTCTTGGGTCTTTCATTCTCTCTCTGTCTCTCTCGGCCTCTCTCGTTCTCGGCCCGTTGTTCGCTCCATCTGTTGCGTACATCACGTCTCTCTTGCTCTCTCAGCGAGAGAGAGAGTGAGAGACTTTTAACGAAAATGCAGTAGCAGCGGTGGCAACGGAGCAGCATCATCGGCGCGTATACGAGGCCTCTGCGTGTGTTGGCGCGCGCGCCTGCATCGGTGTGCGCGAGCCCATCTCTGTGTGCGTGTTTGGGTATTATTTTTAGTCTCTGGCAGATATTTGGCGGGGTGTATACTATTACTACTAGCGAGGCGAAGACTGGCGTGCGAGACTCGCCTCTCTCGATCTCTGTACACGCGCGCCTCTCTGTCTCTGTGTCTGTGTAGTCTTGCCGTCCGTGTGTGCGTGCGTGTGCCTTTTTCGAACGATCTCGACTACGCCACTGCTGCGTGTGCGACGAGGACCCCCTACTTGAAAAAGTCTTCAGTAACTTTCGGACGATCGGTTCGATCGGATATACTCAGAGCGTCGCGGCGTCGTCGTCCCCCAGTGTGCCTGCCTCAGTGCGTGCGTGTGTGTGAGTGGCATCGTGAACTTGTTCTACACATCGTTTTGTAATACACGAGTGAGGGAGCGAGTGAGACAAGTGCGCGTAGCGTCGTCGTCGTCACCGCCGCCGCCTCGTTCCAGTGCATTCGCGAGCCGATATGCTTGTCGCCGAGTGAAACTATGAAAATGAGCAAGGACCAGATGAAGATCAACTGACACGTTGAGAGGAGCTCTCGACTCGGCGCGACTCGCGATGCGGGTTAAAAACTGGACGAATGTCGCTCAATAAAATCAAAGGAAAATGTGTTAACATGCAACCAAAGAATGTACATATACTTGTTTATTATCTTATAAGGGCATGTATATAATTTGTACATACACGAAACGAGTCTAGTCAACCAGACGATTCTAACTCATCAAATTGTGATAAAAAATAACAAGACGAAAGTAAAATAAAGAAGAAAAGAATTATAAAGCGAAACGATAGTTCCTGTCACGTCCACGAACGACGATTACAAAGTAACTCAAGTAACACTAGGATATAGGAAGCGAAAAATTGTGTGATATATGGTACGAAATACCAAAGATTAAGCGGACAAACAAATGATGTTCATATTCGCATCGTCCCGTGACAACATGCAGTCACCACAGCAAAGCCAGCCGCAGCAGCAGCAACAGCAGCAGGCGCGCCGTAACGGCAACAATCGTTACACGCGCAGCTCGACGACCAGCATGACCCAACTGCTGAGCGACTCCTGCTCGAATCTGCTGCATCGGATCACCAATCGGGTCCGGGGGCCGTCGACGAACAACGATCGGCCCGCCTACACGAGTCTCGCGTCCAGCGCAACGGCTCCGATACACTCGACAGCCGCGTCCAACTTGGCCACGATACACTCGCCCGCCAGGCACCATAACAGACCTCAACAGCAGCCGCAGCCGCCGAATCCACATCATCGTTACGACTATCGTCAGTCGCAGCAGCTGCTCAAAGGGCCAACGGCGCCGGCATCGAGCAGTGGCAGACTAGTCGGCAGCCGACCCGGTACCGCGGTCCTGCACCACCGAGACGACTCGGCCATCGGCACGGCTCGCAGCCGACTCGAGGAAAAGTACTATCCGGGCCTGCTGTCCGACGGCAGCGGACGCAAGCGCAGCGTCGGCAGCAGCAGCAGCGGCAGCGGCGCGAGCTACCTGTCGGGCAGCAGACAGAATCTGCAGCGGCCGCACCACGAGGTCAGTCCGTTCATCAGGGAGGAGAGGACGCTGGAGCCGTCGCTGAGACGGAGCGTCATCAAGAGCCCCAGCACGATATTGCTGAGCGAGAAGGCCTACCCGTACGTGAGCAGCCCCGCGAGGAGGGACAAGACGCCCTGCGCCCACGAGAGGAGGACGCACCATCCGCGAAAGAATGCCGAGGGACGAGCCAGCGGGTACCTATTATATGCACCGACCATCTTATTGCGACTGTGAATTATGAGCGGAAGTGCGCCGATATCGTCGCTTGGATGCGCACTCGAATCTACGCCGATCTGACGCAAATACACACGTTATACGCGTGTGTTATTATTCTCTTCTGGGCTCTATCTCGTGCTATACACGATTGCGCGCGCGTTACAACACGCACACACACACACACACACACACTCACTCACGCCGGTCACTCGGCCAAAAATCGTTACTCACGCGCTTGACAGCGACGAGTATTCTTAATTAGTTGAGGATTTTGTTATTTCGTCGCGCTTGCTTTATTATTAGATCGATGATGCGCGCAATAATACCTTAGCCCGCTCTCTGGCCTAACTCTTTGGAAAACGACGTGTATGTGTGCGCGAGAGCCGCTCGCGCGCCATTTCTCAAAGCTAGGAAATTTGAAAAATTAGCGAGCATTGAAATAAACCGTCGTGCCTTCGCTTGGTAATGCAGCGCGAGATGCCAGCAAAACTATACCCGACTCGCTCTCGCGGCTTGTAAAGATAAAAAAACCGAACGAGGCTGTACGCGACACGAGTGGCTCGCTTGTGCACTTTTCGATCGCGAAGAATCTCCACCGATGCGGCCACTACTGGCTTTTCATAACGCTCTATACAATAGCGACTGTAAACAGTCAACTTTTCGCTAAAAATAATCCGCGCGAAGATGTGCGCGTGCGCGCAAACGGTGGCACGCGCTACAGAGTTTTCAATTTTTGTTGACATTGATCTTGCGTCTATATTGCCTCGCGGGCCGCGTTCGAGCTGCGGCTCTTCGTAATCCGCTACGATCCAAAAATGCTCGAAGCTATGCATTAATCAACGACATTTTCACATCTTCTCGTATATTTCTAATCCCGACATTAAAAACTCTTTGCTGCGACCAATTGGCTTGAAAAAAAGAATTGTTGGCATATTGCATCGAGCGAGAGCTTACATCATTTATTCATAATCATAACTAGCCTTTTTATATCGACTGTATACTCTTCTTTGATACAAAATGTATTCAACTCTTCTTTTAAGCGTTTGGATGTTTTTGCGAATTCAAAATGATTTTACGCTCATTCCGAAAGTATTGGAGAGCTTTCCGACATCACCAATAATTAAAATTAATCATCGCGACGGGACGAGCCAACGAACGATGAATTTATACACGCGCGCTTAACTTTGCAGAGCGGACGAATTTTCCGCGCTTCAAGGTCGCGACAATCTATTTTCACATTTTTTGATTTTGCCGCCAAAAGTTTTCGGTGAATGTTTCCGGACTTATGGGTAATTTGCGGTGGTGTTGATTAGCATCTGATAGCTGACGATTCAAAGAGATGAACATGCGACCGCATCGCGATAGATATCACGAATCAAGTCCGAGCATATTTATAGGTGTCCAAGGGTTCGTTTATAACGTGCAATCTAAATATGCGTAGCAGAGTCATTTACGCGTGACTAGAACTAATAAGGCTATTTATTTTTATAATATGCCCATTACCAAAAACATATGCACTTTTGACAAGATTTATCATTTTTGAGCGTCAAATTCAAATAGTCTGTAGAAAATAAAATGAACCAAAAAATGGATATGAAGATTAATTCAGCCTGCGAACTTCCGCTCATAATCAGTCGTCCTCAAAAAAGCTCAAATTGATATTAAAAAAATAAAACAAACAAACACAGCCAGTGCAACAGTCACAGCGCAAGCACCGATCCATATTTCGTTTCGGCCGAGAAGTATGCCGCTCTTCGATCGAGCTTGCAGCACTCGGACAGTATGAGACGCCGTGGCCGACACAAGTCCGGTCACGCGGATTCGAGTCAAACGGGGTCGCATCAACAGCAGCAGCATCAGCAGACCGGGCGGCCCTGGCCGCGCAGCCGTCAGGGCAAGAGCGAGCAGCCCAGCGCGAGAAGGCGGCAGTCGTCGACGAGCTCCAACGACCCCGAAAAAACGCCGATGCTGCCGACCGCGGAATCGCCGATCAGCGAAAAACAGGAGCAGCCATCCAAAGCGACGACCCCCACGAATCCCCCATTGGTCTCGACGATGGACTTGACCGATCTACCGGACGATCCGGCCATAATCGAGCGCGAAGCCAAGCGCAAAGAGATACAGAGCTTGATACAAAAGTACGCGGCTATCGACGCGCTCTACGACAAATCCGCGGCTGACGCGATAGCCAGCAAGTATCAGAAAAAGAAGACCACTGATACCGAGAGTAACGCGACTGCTGACCCGGCGCCGGTGCCCGACAAGGCTCCTCTATTACCTGTTAAAGTTGCTAAACCGAACAACGACGACGACGGAATCGATTTGATCGAGGATGATTTCGTTATGGTGAGCGAAATAAAGCTCAAACGACCCGCGAGAAAACAACCCATTTATGTAAGTTTCATAGCTCGAATTGCACTATTTTTCGTATACGAACGGTTGCGCGAAGTGAGTGCGTGCAGGAAGATTTCTGCCGTTGACAATTAGCTTGAATTTTGTTTAGGTTTTGTACATACTCTTCGTGCACGCTAACTCGACTTTGCGGACTAAGCACTCGTTGCGTGCAATGGTAAAAAAAAGCACCTAGGCTTGACTCTGATGCATCTTTCTGATAACTAAATTCAGTAAAAATCAACTCCATCACTGCGCTCGTTATCGTTTCCTCGCAAATTTCTCCGTAAAGTAGGGGAAAAAGAGTTAATATTTCAATGTGCCCAGTGCGTGCATACTACTTGAAATACTTGGCGAACGCGTGTACTATCGAAACTTTGTAAATTGGCATTGACATTAAAAATTTTCGCGAGTAAAAATTATCCGCGCACTCGCAAAAGTGGCAGTGCTCGAACGTACCTTGCAAGTTCAATTTGTCCTTTGGCTTTCCTTCGAGATGTAGATAAGCAAAGTATCGATTTTTACCCACGAAAATAATTGCTATCTCGCAAGTTCGCCACTGAACTTGACACTTGCCAAGCAGCGAAAAATTAAAATGGACTCAAGACAACAGCGCTTTCGAGAATCGTTCGTCTCGATCTCCGAACTCTCGTGCATTCAATTGTTGAGGTCGTCAACCCTAGGGTCGCCGCAGCGAGAAGTCGCGTAGCGTTCCCCGCAAAGATGGGAGGTCAGGCGCGCGCGCGCTCTCCGAGCTAATATAATTCGGAATAATTAAGCAGGCCGGCGTTGACAGTTGGCGCGGCGGTGTATACGCGGCAGGGGGAGGCCTGCGTCGTTCGGCGTCGTTGTCATTGTCCTTGGTATCGTTACGGCTCGTGCGACCCGAAAATGCGAGCCGAGGCCGTCGCGGTGCAGATCGTCGCATTTGGACGCGCTTCTGCTGCCACTGCACTCTGTATACGGCCCACTTTCGGAGTAGTTGACTGTTGCCGTGTGCTCGAGCCTATAGACGCGCAGAAGCTTTACAATGTTCAAAGGTGACCGCGAACGGACCGCAGCGCGCGCGAACCAATACCGCCCGCCCCCCACTCCTCCCGCCTCTTGTCTTGTTTATGTTTGATGCTTTGCCGATGTAATAAGATATATATACACCCGACTTTATAATAAGCTGGCTTATTTTTAGCATAAAAACATAATGTTCAACGCATAGATTTCCAACGTTTGAGTCATACTTTTCAATGTTTTAATTCTTTCTTCGCTCCTCTAACACCCTTCTCTTCTCCATTCTCTACTCTATATCTAATCTATCCCTCATCATACGGTTTGTATATTTGAAAACATAAATAAGTTTATGAATGATGAATATATATATCTACGCATACTCTCTTTCTCATTTACTATAGTATATGTATATTCTTAGTGAGTAATAAAAGTAGTTAGTAAATTTGACGCGTGGACATGAAACACGTGTTTTTTGGCAACGCGTTCAGCGCTCGTATCTCTCGCATTCTCTCTTGTTCCTTGAAAGTTACAATTTTTAAAATCCATTTGAAAAATAGCGCGAGATCGACGCTTCTGGTGCACAAAAATCGTGATTCAAATCAACCTTTTCTCGATTTATTTGGTCAATTTCTTTTTCTATCTGTTTTTAATACTCTTTCTATCCAACCATTGGTGTTGCTTTATATTTAACCTCGGTATCGTCATTCGTCGGTTAGTCGTGCAAAAATCGGTCAATTGCGTCGGAAACAGCTAGCCGCGAATCAGAAGTTTTGTGTACGCATATGTTGATACTAATCAAAACGTGTGCGATTAATCCACCTTGCATTCCTTAAAGAGTCATGGTGCATATATCAATATGTATTTTACATTACATAGTATTAGTATTTGATAGCATTTAATATATGATAATATAAGACAAAAAGCAAACATAAAATAGAAAAAAAGCAAAAAATGGCAAAAATGTCTGACTTGGCAAACCATTTTGCCCTCTCCCCTTTCTCTTTGATTGTTGGGTTATCATCTGCGGTTGAATAACGGAATGTGGCTGGCCAATACACAATGTTGATGATGATGATGATGACGATGGTGGTTTTGAACTTGATGTGGTGGCGATGATGATGACAATCGGTGACGATGTTGAATACACACGACGCGCTTCGCTTTGATCGAATCTTCTCCCCCTTCTTCGACCCGCGAAACGCGTGCGCGTCAATGATGGATGTCTCAACTTGGCTGCTGGATGGATGTCATGGACCATGGCTGGATTGGATTGGATTGCACCTGCGTGGATCTACTCTCTGATGATGGATGGAATCAACGAACGGAATCAACCCTCTCCATCTGCTCCACGATGATGATGACGACGATGAATCCAATGGTGCCGATGACCTGATCGCCTCCATCGCCAACGACCTCGCAACAACACCTCCTCCTCCCACAACTGCTACTACTACCTGCTACTACTACTACCACCACCACAACAACAACCGCCACCACAACCATCACTATGTAAACGCAATGTGTCTCGCAAATCTCGCAATGACAGACGCCACGAGCGCCCTCCGTCGAGGACGACGAGGACGGTCATCTCATTTACCAATCTGGCGACGTCCTGGCCAATAGATGTTCGTGAATACCAAAACTAATAACAATACGTGAATACACATAAAATAACAATCTCTCTCATTGTAGTTGCAAAATTATATATACAGTCTTTATACGTTTACATACTTTCAACTTTTTTTTCATTTTTTTTTATTTCATCTAATTTTTTGTCATTGATAAAAAAGAGGACTGAAAGATAACTAGTTGATTCAATCGTTTCATTTTGACTTTCAAAACATTTTAATATCGTTCAATTGCATATAATTAACTTCAAAGGTACACATTGAAATAAAAGTAGTTTTATAAGAATACTTGGTTCGTATTATTCAAGTGTACCATATTGAATTCAATGTAAAATCGCGTTCAAATTTTTTAATTAAAAGAAGTTACTAGTTCTCCAGTCGGGTTTAATTTGAGTTATGAATCAGTAATCTATAAATCACGTTAACTTTTTCATTATCATATCCTCATAACATCGAAAAAGCGATCATTGCTCGAATTTCAAGTTCATTATTTGTACGGCATGTTCGTTTTTTCGATTCAACATTGGTGTAAAGTCTCACGGCGGCGTCACATAGAAATAAGTATGTGCAGCCGTATAGACGTCTTAACGCAATCAATGTCGATATCTATTAAAATAATGACAAACATAATTAAATTTCAATGATTAATATCGTCTATATAATTTTGTACTCTAGAGACTTACATAAATACGAAATCGAATTAATAAGCAGAAGATAGGATAAATACCAAAATTATCAAAGCAAAGAACAATTTTACTTTTGCCGCTTAAATCTTAATACTATGATTGTGTAACAAACAAGACAGAGCATTGCGTATCAAACACTGCACTCATTGATTTTTTGTATACTTGAAAATACTATGTGTCAAAATCAAATTTATTGATCTATTTTTTAATCAAATTTTCTCGAAAATTTTGAACTTTCATTACGTTTCAAAAAGTCAATGATCCCTCAGTTTTTTGTTTGAAAGTCAACGCTCATGTCGCTTGCCCAAGAATGTGTAAAAGCTAATAGTTGCTTTTGTCAATTACAGATAAAATACTTACCACCCTAGGAGAGGGTACATTTGGAAAAGTTGTTCGAGTGAAAGATTTACAAATGTAAGTATTTCGATTGTAAAATTGTTAGAAATGTCTTTTATATAAAAAGTATAATTCGTCAATTATATGTTTTATTAGCATATCCATTTTTCATTTGGTATTAATTTCCATTCAAAATTTATTTATAAAAAATGGATTAGGTAATTTCACAAATCTAAATGTCATATCATAACATAAGATTTGCTAATCATTTTTTACTTACGCATGAAAAAATTAATAAAAATTAATTTTATTATGTTTCTTAGGGACCATGAAATGGCTTTGAAAATCATAAAAAATGTTGAGAAGTACCGAGAAACCGCTAAACTAGAGATTAATGCTCTAGAGAAGATAGCTTGTAAAGATCCTGAAGGTCAACAGTGAGTAAATGCTATGTTATATAGTTTTGTTTAAAAAACTGTATAAAGCAAATAAAATATTTATTAAAACCTTTTTTTACAGTCTCTGCGTCAAAATGCTCGATTGGTTCAATTATCGCGGACACATGTGCATTGCTTTTGAAATGCTTGGGCTAAGCGTTTTTGATTTCTTGGTATGTAAAACATTGTTTAAATTTTTATAGAACTTTCAACGACTCATATAATTTTTAATACTTCATGATGAACAAAATTGTTTTTCAGAGAGACAATAACTTCCAACCATACCCATTGGACCACGTAAGGCATATGGGCTACCAATTGTGTTATGCAGTCAAATTTTTGCATGACAATAAGCTGACGCACACTGATCTCAAACCCGAGAATATTTTATTTGTTGATTCTGATTACGAAGTTGTCTACAATGGTAAAAAGGTTAGTATTAAAAAGGATAATAGAAAGGAAAGCATAAAAGTTAGAGTACCTAACACCGAAAAGGTTAGATAAATTATCACCAAGAATTAAAATGTTAAGTTATCCAATATGTTCTAATATTCCATTTTTTATAGCGAGTCAGAAGAGTGAAGAGAACAGAAATCAGACTCATTGACTTTGGCAGCGCCACTTTCGACCACGAACATCATAGCACAATTGTTAGCACCAGACACTACAGAGCACCTGAAGTTATCTTAGGTACTTATTCAAATACATCAATAAGAATTCTATCAAATTATAAAATACTTACATTTTTTTAATTAAATGCTTGAATCGTCGCAGAACTTGGGTGGGCACAACCATGTGACGTATGGTCGGTTGGATGCATTCTTTTCGAACTGTATCTTGGCATTACGCTGTTCCAAACACATGACAATCGTGAGCATCTTGCGATGATGGAACGCATTCTGGGTGCAGTACCACACAGAATGGCTCGTAAAACAAAGACCAAATATTTCTACCACGGAAAATTGGACTGGGATGATAAAAGCTCAGCTGGACGATATGTTCGTGATAATTGCAAGCCTTTACACGTGAGTATTCTTAACTGTTCAGCGTGACTTTTATACATGAACCAAAAATATCAAGCCCATATCTATATTTTTCAGAGATATTTATTATCAGACGACGAAGAGCATAAGCAATTGTTCGACCTGATTCAAAGAATGTTGGAGTACGAGCCCTCCGCACGTATTACCCTTAAAGAAGCTTTGAACCATCCGTTCTTTGATGCGTTATCTCCTAGCCAACGACTCACAGATTCGCGTGCCGCTGGAGATTCTTCCGGGCAGTCGCACGAGCGATCGCATTCGCTCTCACGATGAAGCTAGAAGAGGGACCGCACCACAGATCATCGCATTATTTACGGCATGACCGCGAATTGCCGCCGTGATCTGTCGCTCTTCGTACGATGACTCTCTGCGAAGTAATGTTTTCAGCGTTCAAGAATTTAACAAAAATCTCTAAACATCTCATTTTAAAACTTTTCGACTTATTTGTGTGAGCGGAGATAGTAGTATATTTAAGAAACTTGTAAAACTGTATCATTAAGTACAATTCATTAGAATATGAATCTTGAACGGAAAACAAGTGTCGGTCCCACTACTCGGGAGTAAAATTAACAATGGCTATTCAAGGACGAAAGTGTTTAAAATAATCTTTGAATCAGTAATCATACCATTCTTAATCGAGATTGTGAGTGACGGTGAGATGCAAGCTTTGACGAAGATTCTGCTCACCGAAAGTATATTTTTTGTAATAAATTTCTGGACACTAAAGTCAGTTAATCATCGAAACTTCAGAATTATTTCTTGATATAACTAGAAATGGTACTGTATTGAAATAACTCCGTACTTTATTTTCACTTGAAAAAAGTTGTTTTAATATTTGTGATTTGCGAGTGCTCGCAATGAAAAAAAAGTAATTAGTGAAAATATTTTACTCTTGACCATCGAGGAATGCCTGCTGCATCGTGGATCAATGATAAAAGTAATGCCATCATTTTTACGTAAGAGTCAATCGTATTGTAGTCCGCTGCGAGGGCAGAGAGTGCGTGAGTCCCTCGTATAATTTAATCAAAACCTTTTTGTAAGAGAATTTTCTGTACATTATAACTATAATTTTCGTAAGATTTTGTTCTCGGAGCGCAATATAAATACATCAGCGAATTTGATAAGTGTTAATAAAGTTAAGATGAATCGAATGAGGAAAATGCAATTTTCTCATTTTTGTTCACATGGTTGTATACACTGTATTGATTAATGACATAAAATCAATGACTTGAACAAGTCTTTTTATGTTTTTCTGATCTACGATAGATGGTAATTTTTTAGTATAAGTAATACCGAAATGATTAATAGTTTGGTTAATTAATTTATAATGAAAAAAACCGAGTGCGACTTTTTCGTAGGATTTATTTGACATCCTATCGTTAACAATAACGAAAACACCTGATAATAGTTTTATGGAACAATGTCAGAACTGTAAATAAGTAAATTGTGTTAAATCTTAAAGTAATCACTTATTTTTGCACACCCTCATACTTTTAGAATTAAGCCCTTGATTTTTATTTTTAGAGGAATTATACATTTATATGATGAAATGTATATATTATGAATTTTAAAGCAAAATCATTAATACTTTGATTTCGCTACAAACATTGAAAAAAATGCATTAATATGTATTGTATTTTTATTTTAGAAGTATGTAATTCAATTGAAAATTTGAAATTGAATCATTATACTATTTCAGAGAATTTTCTCAATAAAAAAGCCACTTATCTATGCTTTCGAATTGATTTTAATTTTAATTTTGTCAGGTAGGGGTTTGATAAGAATATAATAGAAATAACTTGAAATAATGATTTTAATTTATTTATAAATAATACTTTCAACATTTTTTGAAACGTACATCATTGTTTGATTTAAACGGTTATTCATGTGCTTTAGAAAATTTAAGTTCTATACTTTTTTTTTTACAAATGCCAGATGTCGAAAACGTTGATTGATAAAATATTATTATAATAATAGTCCGGATGAAAATGAATTTAAAAACAGTGTGATAATAGATTTTACAAACGGTACATTCATAGCGGTTGATATAACATTTGCTATAAAGTTAAAAGTTAATTATCCGTTAAGTATTACGATAGATGAATAATTTGATTACTTCAACTATATTCATAACATACTTTGGTCTTATCAAACTCAATTAGATGCTAAATGAATCATAAAGATTCAGCTTTGCGCATAATTTTCTAGAAACTTTTCTTAAAAATATTTAAAGTGCGTACGAGTATGACGCATATAAAAAGATGGTATACCATCCATAAATAAGTTAAAAATAATATCTGATCCTCGAAAAATCCAAGTAAAGTGTGTAAACAAAAAATAGAATTATAATGTAAAAATAAGGATAAAATCTAGTGCCAGTCATCAGGACAAAGAATTTGATCCCGCGCCACAGTGATCCAGGAAGCTTGATCAACTCGATCAACAGGTTATTCAAGCCTCGATTCTTCCTAGTTTATGTATGACACAAAGTCATCCGTCGTGTTTCTGCAACTTCTCAAGTTCAGAATTACATCTTAGGCCAAGGATAGACAGCTGGTATGGAGGATGTATAAGTCGTGTCGTAGAGCTGATCTCTTATGAAGTCCTCGTAATTGTTTGGTTCTGGA
Source organism: Trichogramma pretiosum (assembly GCF_000599845.2). Taxonomy (NCBI): domain Eukaryota; kingdom Metazoa; phylum Arthropoda; class Insecta; order Hymenoptera; family Trichogrammatidae; genus Trichogramma; species Trichogramma pretiosum. The sequence goes on along the minus strand of NW_019641710.1, from coordinate 1,587,286 downwards.
TGCACAGTTGCCAAAGCTAAACAAAAAAAAAATTATTGTTAGTAAATTGTTGTGTCTGGCTAAGAATCCCTTGGCTGCAATTGTCGATTACGAGGAAAACTTACAATTGGCATAAGCATAGTCCATAAGTTTAACTGCAATCTTGATCGAGCACATCTGAATGTCTTTGAGCGGTGGATAAAGGGTGCCACGTTCGAGATCCTCGTCGGTCACGAGTTCAGCCAGTGTTTGAGCCGCTTGCAAGAATGACTCTTCCGGTATGGTTTTCATTCCTGCGGTGATGGCTCCCAGAGCAACACCTGGGAAAATGTAGCTGTTGTTGCCTTGTCCCGGATAGAGAGTTTTACCGCCAAAGTTAAAGGGTTCGAATGGCGATCCACTGGCAAATATTGCTCGTCCCTGTTCAAACACATTTTCATTGCAATAGCGAACATCGAGTTAGCGTTCGGAGCGAAAGAAAAAAAAACTCACTTCTGTGGCGGTGTAGGCCTGCTCGGCGGTGCACTCGGCTTTGCTCGTAGGGTTGCTCAGGGCAAAGATGATGGGTCTGGCGTTGTTTTTGCCCATCTCCTGGAGTATTTCTGTGGTGAAGGCGCCACCGATCGCAGCGGCTCCGATGAGTACCGACGGCTTGGCGAGGCGCACGACTTCGGCCAGGGAGTCAACGGGCTCGTGATCCCGGGCGAAGTCGGCCTTGTGCTCGGTTATGCCGCCCTTGGGACGATTTTTCACGATGAGCCCCTTGGAGTCGACCATCCAGATGCGGCTCTTGGCTTCCTTCTCGCTGACGCCGTCTTTCTTCATGGCCATGACGCAAAGCCACGCTATACCGAGGGCCGCCTGTTGGAGTAGAAAAAAAAAGCTCGAGTTATTTTCCGCGGCATCGTCGGTCGATAGGGATTAGGGAGAGAGCTCGAGTCTAGACGCGCAGTGTCTGAGCTGATTAAAGGCGACTCACCTCGCCAGCGCCTTGGAACACGATGGTGTTGTCGGACAGTCTGGTATTGGTGAGCCTCAGCGAGGCAATGAGCCCGGCCACGGCCACGCTGGCGGTGCCCTGAATGTCGTCGTTGAAGGTGCAGTAGTGGTTGCGATACTTGTTGAGCAGCCTGAAGGCGTTGCTGTTGCCGAAGTCCTCGAACTGGATGAGACAGCTCTGACCGAAACGCTTGACCGCGGCCTTCATGAACTCGTCCAAGAACTCGTCGTACTTGGCTCCGGTGACGCGTTTCTGCCTCAAGCCGATGTACAGAGGATCATCGAGGAAGGCCTGATTGTTGGTGCCGACGTCCAGCGTGATCGGCAGGCACTGGTGGGGCTTGATGCCGGCCAGGGCGGTGTAGAGCGACAGTTTGCCGATGGGGATACCCATGCCCTGGGCCCCCAAGTCGCCCAAGCCGAGGATGCGCTCGCCGTCGGTCACGACTATGGCGCGCACGTCGTGCTCTGGCCAGTTCTTCAGCACGTCGTACACGTGGCCCTTGTCGTGGTAGCTGATGAAGAGGCCTCGCGGCCGCCGATAGATCAGGCCGAATTTCTGACAGGCCAAGCCGACCGTGGGCGTGTAAACGAGTGGCATCATTTTTTCCACGTCCGAGCTGAGTAGCCGGTAAAATAATTTTTCGTTGCGATCCTAAAAACAGTAATACAATTCATGACGTTACGATGTGTTTACTTCTTCATAAGCTCGACAGAGCCCATTTTTTAGGGTATGAACATGTAGATAGTACAGCTACACGATAATAAAAGATGTACCAAGGTAGGTATACAATTTCATTAAAAAAAAAAAAAAAAAAAACGAATTGCTTGTAAAGTTCTCGAAAATAAAATGAAAAGTTTTCATCTCCAAGGTAAATTTTATGTAAATCAGACATAGATTCAGTACTTACGAGTAGGCCAGTGAGGTAAATGTATTTGGACAAGTCGTCGGTGTAACGATCGAGATTCAGCTTGCAGAGCTCCAATTGTTCGTCCTGCGTCTTAACGGCCGCAGGCAAGAGTCCGTGAATGCCCAATGTCTGGCGCTCCTCGATCGTAAAGGCCATGCCCTGGAGGACGACAAATAAAATGGCTTTTTTTAGAATCACGCGTGTAAAATTGTTAAGAAAGCGACATTGTGTCGTGGGTCTTTTTTTCATTTAATTTAATGACGAAATTGCGGAAAGTGCAATAAAAGGACGAGAAACACTTGCGACTCTGCGATTGACGTCAGTTAAGCAAAGTATGCTTGAAGTACATTCCAATTGAATCGTTGCAAATTATTGATCAAATGTACATGGGGGCGAAAACGAAATTATTAAATAAAGATAATAGACAAGGAATAAAAAGTAGCTGGATGTCGGGAAGCTGCAATTGTAATAAAAGAAAATCGTATTTCCACGGGGATGTATACCCGTAGCCAAAGTTAATTGACACTCAACGCAGAAGACATACTGTAGCGCTAGAGTAAATATTCGATAGGCCATGACCCACACAGCTTTAAAACCAAACGTTCAGAGCGAGAAATAATAAAGTATCGCGAGGTGTGGATGTGCACAAGAATATATAGTCATATAGTCGATTAGAAAAGCCGTATAAGACGTCCTCGCGGAAAGCAAGACGAGCGACCCTGACGTAAACGCGCTACTGTGCGTGCACAGCAGCGAGAGAAGCAGTTGCACTGTCAGGGCCTCTGCATAGACGCACGTTCTATATAGGAAAACTATACACTCGTCATCGTTTTTGCATCGAAAATCGTCGTGTCTTGCCGGTTAAATCGTAAAAGTTAATTCGTAAAACGGTATCGGTATAAGAAACCATTTAACTTTCAGCTTTATTTGAGATTTTAAACTAGTCGATTATAAAAGTGATGTAACGTTTGTGAATATAAAATATCGTTTCGACTCGAGCTCTTTTTTGCTATCGCAACTTAGCACTTATACAAGTCTGCAAATATTATCAACAATGAAAATGCATTTAACATTATCTCGTTAATGCATAATAAGCTGCTCGAGACGTGTTGTAAAATACGAGCACATCGTGCTGCTGATTTTCAGCGTCGATATTCAAGTTTGATGCATCGGGTGCAAAAAATGCCATTCTAGAACTCCACTGATTGAGATATGTTTTTATCGTCTTGTCGCAGCTTATCATCGTTACTTACAGTCGAAAGTTTATTTATAATACACTAAGTGTACAGTCTGCAACAATGTAATTGATCAATGCGGGCCCCGATGACCTAATCAAATTTCGACAAAATTCAATTACTTTGTTTGATGTAAATAAATCATTAGGTCCGATGAATAACGAGCTCGTGTGTTTTGAAATGACAACAACAAAAAATCATCGATAACGACGAATTGTGTGTATGCAAGAGGTGCGCGGAGGGCTGGCTGGAAATGACGCGCCGTCTGCGCCAAAAAAGGGGGCTCGATTCTGTTCAATTATACATTTATACAGGCGTGTGCTTGAAAATTTCCAGCCCGATCGCGCATGTCGATCTTTGACCGCGACGTACATTTGTATTTATAGGCTTTAGGCGATAATTATCTTTCGCTCCGTCTGGTCTTCATTCTTCAGCCCCTTTATGCGGCTTTTTGTGTACAGCGTATCGCTCGATCTAGTTCGGTCGGCTACAGCTACTTCAGAAAATGACTAATTACTCTCGGTACCGATGAGAGAGAAAAAGTTGACTGTCAAAATCGCGAACAAATGATCGTCTTTAAAAGAACTATTACTTAATTCCAGTGATGGAAAATATATTTGATTGCTCGATATAAATCTCTTACACTCAAAGATGAGCGAGTCGATCGGAAATTGTTCATTTTGAGGACAATTCATTCGATCGACAGTAGAAAGACGCGATAATCGCGGTCGATTAGGTAAAAATGATCTCACCCTTCCATCGATCGACAGCAAAGATTCTGGTATTCGTGGCACGCGATGCTCGGAGGGCACGAGTACCCACCAACTTGTCTCCTCCATGGGTGCGAAGCTCTCGACGACTGCAGCTGGCACAATCACGACTCGTTCTCGAAAGCGGCTTTTTCATAACGCGATGCTACCTCCTCGAGCGAGTGAAAAAAGCGACGCTCGGGCGGCACACGGAATAAAGAGCGAAAAAACAACCGGCGACGACTGGAAGCTCGAGGAAAAAAAGGACGACGAATACGGAGCGAGAGAGCGGCCACGGCGATGGTAGCGGAAGAGCAGGTAAAATAAAATAAACAAGGCCTGCTATCGCGACTGCTGCTCTACGTTTAATCCGTCAAAAATACAGTCGTATCCTTTGGAATCGCGGCGTGGAGTCGATATGCGGAATACACACGCGACGAGTGCACAGGTTGTGTGAGGCGCTTTGGCCGTTGCCTGACAGCGGCGCAGCATTTTCTCTCCTTCTCGCTCGTGTACGCCCGTAGCCAAGCCTACCGCCGCTCGTTCATATGTATATATACCTGTACGTGTAATAGGGGCTGCGAGAGAGCGAGAAAACACCTGCGGGGGGTAGGCTGTGTGCCGCGTACATGCGAGCTCTATTACGATCGATATAAGACCCCTCCACGAAATTCAGGTTGATGCACTTTGCCTTACTTTGCCTCTCTCGCCTCAGCTCACTCCAATTCCATATTATATAATAATAATGGCTGGCAAAGTGTGACCAACGTCAAGGAATACCATTGGCCGCTGCTCCTGCCGCAGGAGAATATGCACGGCAATTTTAGCGGGTTATTAGGGCTGCAGGAGTCTCGAAAGCCGATGAGTTAGCGTAGCTGCGGATGACGATGGTGGGGAAAAGGAGGTTGAGCCGGTCATAAGTTATGCGGCTCGGGTTTAGAAAAGACGATCCTCTGTCTGATTTCGAACAACCCGAGTGAGAGACCGCCACCGCGCCGGTCGCTGCTTGTATCCGGCTTTTATCAGATTTTAGCCAGGATTATTGACGCGTCTTGCGTGTGCTAGCAATGGCTCTACGAGACGACGGCCCGTAGAAAAAAAAAATAAAAGTGCTCGAGTAAGGTAAAGTATCAATCGGCCAACCCAATTACTTACTGCATATATTTTTGTACACGCGGCAAGAAAGGTTTTTTTATTGCCTCTTGATACTTACCGCACTAATCGGCAGATAATGCAAACGGCGGAAAATATTAACTTTACTCAATAGTCGCAGCTTTTTTTGCTCGCCATTAAGATTTCCCGTGATAAGATAACCATGCCGAGTATAGTTCTAGAATGGGTGTAATTTAGAGTCGTGCACCCTATGGTGCTTGGGGCATTGGTCATCCGTGCCACCTGCTATTAATGTACACAACAGTAAGAAATGTGCATTTACTCATTCATATTAAACTTTCTCACACATGATAGATTCAATTTTCAGCGCAAATAACCAACATTTTTCGAAATCTTAATTTTGATGATATCATATGTTTTGTTCGAATAAGAACGTGACACTGTGCTCACAATTCATTCGGAGCGAATCAGTCTCGATAGAACAGGATTTTCAACAATTTTAAAATATGAAATTAAGTTTTTATAATTCAGGTTAGCAAAGATCGGGGAGCCCAAGGACAATTTTTTAGAGTCCTCTTTTTACATCTATGAATCATGCATCAGCATCGTAAGAATAGCATTATGACACGGAAAATCAAAATTAAACTTATGCAATGGCCGCAGACAAAGAATATGAAGCCATTGCTAAGTCATTCCACTCGACACTATATTCGTTGTTGAAAAATAAAAAAAACTAAACGCGTTAAAAATAATAAGACGTTCGGGAAATGGATAATAGGGAAATGTGCGTGGCCCGGCGACGATCAGTGACCTCATAAGGTCAATAAAATAATACAGCAAAATAACCGTGGAGGCTCGTCTTCTTTATTTGCAAAACGATTAGAGGCGGCTGCCAACGCGAGGCCATTGTTTGCGCGTACACGGGAGAATAAATACAAGCTAATTATCGGTTTTGAATCACCTAATTTGCAAGGCGCCCCTCGACTCGGAGCTCTATTTACCGTCGTTTATCGTTAGAAAAAGTTTCCGTCGCAATTATTGAGAGGTAGCTCGATTGTTGATCGATCGGGCATTTTGATCGATGGAGGAAGCTTATCGAAGCTAATGCTCGGACAATAGGAAATGTGTAGTCAACCGCAAGCACGTTCCAAGTCTTTAGAGGCACGTTTATATCTATCGATGAGGAAAGCACAATGACGACGACGATTCGTCGCGCTTGTCTTCGACTTTCGTCGGCTCTGCGTGTATAATACGTCAGCGTGAGAGCTATCGAAAATTGAATTAGTTTGTCATCAAGATTAAATTGTTCCTATGGTGTCGCGCAATTTCGATAACGCGATTACGACTAGACACACCCACGGAGCTTTAACACGTGTAAAACGATATCGTGAACTATCTTTTTAAAGTCTATTTGACTAGCGCACAATCAGCCGAGCTCGCGAGTCGAGATATATAGATTCAAGGTAAGCGTTATTATGCGACACTATTGCATAAGCTCAAGCTGCACTTAAAATACTTTCGTTTGCGTGCGAGCTCGCCTTTGCATTATTTATCGAGACGTTTTATAAAATTCGTCGAGCTTGACAAAAGCAGAAAAAAATAAATAAAAAAATACCATTACCACAGTCTCGAGCGAGGAGAAATTTCGAGCGAAAAAGAAACGTTTGGCACATTGCGAACGATTGTGTTTGCGCTTGGAGATGTAATCCACAAGTCGTGTCAACGGCCTCGCGTTTTCGTCACACCGAGCACAAGCGAAATGCCAAAATTGTTATCATTATTTTTATTTCTCATTGCATGCAAACACAACCACGTGTGCTGCACTATACATGAAACACGATGCCGTTGCTTGGTAACCGCGTCGTTTCCTACTCTCTCTCTCTCTCTCTCTCATTCTTTTTAGCGTCCGATGTAGAACGCGAGTTTCGCATACGTCTGCAAGTGGAAAATACCACCCAACTTATGTGCGAACGGATTTTCACGCGCAGAAGCCATAAATTGCGAATCGTTGAAAAAATTTCACTCGCCGACCATTGCGAGTGCGTATGAGTTTTATGTCTTTAATTGAAAAATCGACCGATGAATTTTAGACTTCGAACATAAAGAACCTTTCATAAAACCTCAAAATATAAAGAGAACGATAAAAAAGTTATACAGCCTTCGCTGTTCATACACTATTACCACTCGTACGATATTTCGGCTGTAATAGATATATCTCACTAATTATAGTTAGCTAATCAAAGATTTAGCTTCTAAAAATTTCAACGACTCGTGGTGTTAGGTACCGTAGACATTCGTGTTATTGAATTGAAAAATGTATGAGATAGTTAATAACACGTAATGTAGTGAAATTATAAAAACTTGAGAGCAATTAAATTTTCGTTTATTTTATTGCAACCTTCATAAAATAGCTATGAGTTTTTTCCATGGCACTTTAAAAACTAATCAATAAAAATAAAAAAGAAGGAAAAGAGTGAACACGAATGCGGTCGCTCAGAAAGTAAGATTGTAAATGTGAATTTTTAACTCTTAACAATTGCAAGGGCGCGCTTAATTCAGTCTCACGACGTTCATGGACGCGCTCACTGTTGCACAATTTTCCAGCGAAGCGGTGTCGCATCGTCGGTCGCCCGTTGAGAATTCAGACAAAAAAAACTCTTGTGCGTCTCCGCGAATACGCAGACGTTCATTAGATAAATAAGACTCGGTAAATGCATAAATTTCTCACGCGTAACGCATAGATGTCGGGAAAAAAAGGAGCAGTAGAGAGGTACATTCACGTCGTAATTGTCGCGCGAGAGACGAGAGAGAAAAAATCGAGGATTTAATCGATGCGGCGAAGCGAGAGCAAGGGAATCTTTAGAAGGGCTGAGCAAACGTTACCTTGTTGATTCGGGGATTGCGCAGATGGTCCAATCCTCGGGCGAGATTGGGCGATTCGCTGTCGTTCATTGGACGCTGTCCCAGCTGATCGCGCTGTAAATACTTGCTGCTCATGTTGCACTTGCTTTCACCTGGACTGGAGCTTTGATTCTTGGCCTTGTTTCCTTCGCCTCGGTACTGTAACCTGCAAATATCGACGGACTTGGTCTTAGGCGGGCTCGTCGAGAGCTTTTTCGGTCGAGAGTAGAGAGCTTGAAAGACGCGACACGAGCAAACGCGAAGCTTGTATTATCGCGGAGAGTAAAGTAAAGCGAGGTGTACGAGGTGCGCAATAGGCGAGTGGCTCGACCAGCCAGCTGATCGCGACTGACACACGCAACTTCGTACTTATAGCCTGTCGCTGTCGCGATATTGCGCGCCTGAGGTGAGTCGCGGTGGCTTCTACTGCGCTGCTCCGATACGCTACACGAACGTGTGTACCGTCTATGTATTTTGTATCAATGTGTGTATAAATGCGCCGTGAGCTGTCAAAGGTGGATGTACGCGCAGCCGTACTTCTAGTCCGACGAACCACTCTGCGTACTATATATACGCGCGAATATACCGTCTCTGATACGTGCAGCGGATCGGTGTGTGTCTGTGTGTGTGTACTCGAGCCCGCTGCTGCTACGGCTGCGGTGGTGGGGAAAAGTGCAACACGCGGAATCGCCTGTTATCGGCTCGTTGCGCGCGCGACAGCGGCAGATTTGTTTTGAATTTTTAGCGCGAGCTCGGCGACAACAGGATGCGGTCTCTCGTTGGTTTTTCGTCGATCATTGGCCCCGTCGTCGTCGCGGCCTGTTATACCAGAGAAAGACTCGAGGATGTGAACGCGGTTTCGCGGCAGCTTTCACTCTCGACTGCGAGTTCGCACGTGGCGCTCGTGTTTCCCTCCGCGCGAGCTGATATCCTTAATGAGCCAGGACCGCCCCGCTTCTGATTCGTTTCTCTTTGCCGCCGCCGCCGCCGATCATCGAGTGCATATATAATAGCGAGCGTTGATTTACATCGAGGCGCGAGCAGTCGAGCACTATACGCGTTATGCGTGCATTTTACTCGATGTCTCGACATTGAACTGCTGCGCGGCATGTCATTGTTGCGCGCGAGATAAATTAGCTCTTTCATTATCGCGTGGAGTCTTGGAAAAAGACGCGGATCAGTGATTAATAGACGTTAACCAAACGTCACGATACTTTTATTCTCGTTTTATTTTTATTTTACACGCGTATCATATTATATGTAAGTACACTTATCCACACACTCGATCTCGGCATATCTACCTTATTTGTGGTATTCGAATGAGATTAAATAACTATAATAGTTTCGCACGGACGCACCAACAGTCGCGTAAATTAGACGTAAACGCGAATATTTATCAGCATAACCTGCGATAAAAATTATCCGGAGCGCGCACGCGTTTCTCGCGTTAGGCACGACCACAAAACTACCAACGAGACGGTATCGCATCTTCCTCGGCGACGTTCAGATATTTGGCTGCGACGCGCCAACCACAACATGCGAGTTTACGTGTACTTTTTTTGCGTTGTTTTTCTTTTCTTTGTAACAAATATAACCTGTGACTGATGGGGTCAGACTTCCAGGTAGAAGCCTTGGTGCCATTGCCGTTGTCCTCCTTGACACCGGGACGAACCGAGTTTGACAATAACCTGTTGGTCGAGGACATTCTTGGATCACCGATTATCCGTGTAAACGCTAAACGACCGCTCGACATACTGTCCGCTTATCGCTCGTTGTACATGCGTTTTTCACTGGCCTGATCGACTGAAATTATTTATCCTGAATACCGCAGGGAGGCACACGCGACAAGACGGCAAGGGGAAAGAAAAAATAGATGAAGGTTGATTGGATCGGCAACGCGACAAACTGCAGCGCAGAGGCTCATTAGCGGCTACACGAGTTTATAAGGCAGCTCGACAGTTGGAGCACTGACTGGCAAAAATTATTTGCGGAAAATCGACGATTCGTTTTCCAGCCGATAAGGCGTCGTACCAACACTCGCCTCTCTCTCTCCCTCGTATAGTCGTATACGTATAGCATGTCTTATTTGATCCGCGCGTAAATACGCTGCGATTTATGTACATGTAAGTATCGAGTGTAAGAACGCGTGTGTTGTGATGACGATTCACGTGACGCGTCTTAGAGAACGTGTATCGCAGTAGCGTGCTCGGGACGTGAGCGCGACTTTGAAATTCTTCGTCGCGATCTTGTTCCGATCGGATCCGATGATTAATCTGCATGCTCCGAGCTGGACCCGCTCGTATGATTGTTTGTACGTAAACAGGAACCAAAACCGACTATACCGAGCAGATGACGAAATTCCAGCAAATTTTAACGTGCCCCTATTGTACTACTATTATCGGTAGTGCTAATACCCGCATGACTGATAGGAAAAATATATCTGACGACAAAAATAGTTAGCCTAAGGGGGTTTCGTATGCGTTTTGAGGTACCACAAAACTAGAAGTGTATTTCCACGTATTTTAACCAGCTGAATCCAAATTTTCAACTCGTACATCGCTCAGAATTAATTGTTTACAAAGCTGTAACTCCTAAGCTATTGAGTATTTACCAAATCAATTATTTTCCATTTTATTGCACACAAAAAGAAAAAAAATTTCCTTTTTTTATTCGTCTTGATACGACCAATAGAACCGAAGATATGGTTAGGGGAAAATATTGGTAATTTTTTATCTATTAATACGTCAGTTCAAGCCCAACGCATTGACCTTATGCAAAATCGTTACTTTTACTATTTTAATAATATCTCTGGTCCTATTGATTGTATCAAGACGAATGAAAAAGAAAAAGTTTTTTCATTTTGTGTAGAATAAGATGAAATATAATTGTTTTGATAAATATTATATAGTTTAGGAGTTATAGCCTTATAAACTATTAATTTTTTATAACAAATTTTTCCCCACTCAAAGCGATATGAGAGTTGAAAATTCGGATTCAGTGGGTCAAAATACGTAGAAAAACACTTCTAGTTTTGTGGAACCTCAAAATTCATACGAAACCCCCTAGACTATGTTGCATAGAGCTGCAAAAAACAAACAATAAGTTTTATTATGTTGGAATCAACTAATATAACTTTCACTATTCAATTTCACATCGACATTGAGCCGAGGTGTTTCTAGTGGTTGGCTTTTGCACAAGTATTTCAGTAAAAGATATTACCGATTGGGTTGCTTCGCGCCGAGAAACTCAGGTCGAAATAATTTGAAAACGAAAAAGACCTCCCGACGAACTTTCTTTTTTGCCTAAGATCAATCGAACGATTTGACGTGGACCTGAAAACGTCTGCAACGAAATATCTTTTCATCGATGTCATCATCTGCGCCACGTGCCTACCTATGCGATACACGGCAAAATAAAGCCCAATGTAATTTTCTTTGTTAAATGAAAATGTCAAAGTCCAGCTGGCGCATTATAGCCTTCATTCGGCACAACAGATCCCGAGGCGGCAGCTATTCCGCACAATGGATCTCATAGTAGGCCTGACGTGCTCCACGCGCGTTAGCTACGGCCACGTTATTAAAGTGACACGTGTGAGTGCACTTTCGAATGGACAAAAGGCGCGAGAATCGGAGTCATGGAATTCAACGTTTCGCTGCTGCCGTGTTGTAAGCTCGTGAAATATCTCCCCGACCGTTTGACAGCGGAAAGAGCCCAGCGAAGGCAAAATTAGAGTGCGTTTGAAGCGAGGCGCGCGCCAACGACCACACGCATGCACGCGGATGTATAAGCTCACTAAGGAAGGAAAACGTCGTCGATTTTGGCGGTAAATATAGCGAGAAAAAGAAAAAAATAAGAAACAAATGAAAAAACAAAAAAAAACTCACGTCTTGAAGCCGCTGCAGTCCAAGCTCATGGAGCCCTTGGAGTTTTGCAAGCCCATAATGCAACTGTGTGACGGGAACGTCGACGGCGATGATGGCCTTCACACTCGGGTGCAGAAGTATGCGTATATATTAAAGCAACAGCGGCAACTGCCTGCTGCGTGAGCGATGACTCTCTAGCGACTGGCAGCAAGAACGAGGCATCAAAACGTTATTAAATCTAAGACTGTATAAGACGTCCTACACTCGTGTGAGGCGCGTGAGAATCAGAGTTTTTCTTTTCTTTCTTCTCATGTTGCGCCACGGACACAGGTGTAGTACGAAGTGGAGGCTCGATTTATTGCCACCGGATGGTCGATTTTTTGCTCCAGCACGTGGGCTCGGCACTCATGCGATCGTTTTATTTGTCGGACCCTGTTCATTCATCCCTTTGTCATAACAACTAATTTTGTATCATTTTTTTTTAAACATTCGCAGCCTTGTCCACGCACTTGTTTTAGAAAGTCATCAGCTGATCGCCATGCCTATACGTATTCGCTCGCTGCGTGGACTGACTAAATTAGAATGAAAAATAACCTTTCACTCGGCCTTCAGAGAAATTAAATCCTTGCCACTAGCTCATGTCCGCGTGCAAGCAAGCGCATGGTAATCTGCACACGAACCGCGTCCCCGCGATCCGCGGTCTCTCATTTTTCAGCGAAAGTCCATCTATTTTATTTAGTCGGAGCGCCTGCACTATTCCTATCCGTATAATGTACACGCGCTCGCGCGTCAGTATCACGCCACGCGTTCTTTTACCGGTACTAACTTTTGCACTGCTTATCGACGTTTTTTCCTCCTTTTTTCGATTGTTGCAACTTGAAAATCGATGATGCAGTAAGTCTCGCACGAATTGAGAAAAAAGCGACGCCATTTAAATTTCCAGCGAAAATCGCTGATCAAGTATCACGAAACCGACAAGTTTTGAATATCTGAAATAATCAAAACTATCGATGAAGTGATTATAATAATTATATATGTGTATGACAATTTAACTATCGACACGAGCGCAAGAGCTACGGTATGAGCGAGTTCCTTCGAAAAACGTGTTTATCTATTTTTATAAAAACAATATCGTTATGAACGTTCAAAATATTACGTTATTTGTTCTAATAATTCACATCACCTATCGAGAAAAGATATTTATAAAAAAAATAGAATCTGATTTAATGCATCCACGTAACTGCAGTATTTTCATACCGAATACTACGAATAACGCACAAAGTTTTGTCAGTAGTTACTTCAATCATTATCATTTACGCGCATCCAAGCATTTCATTTATTTTATTCAAGAGCGTGAGAAATTTTTGGAGAAACACCAGGATGAATTATAATTGCTTTTTTTTGTTATAATTTATTCAATCATCTTTCCTGTATTATTTCATTCGTAATAAATTTACTGAGTTTGTAAAAATTTTGTTCAATAGTTTCTCAGTTTTTTCACATACCTATAGTTTTAGGCACTTAGAATGTACAAATCGTAAATTATACTTCGTGATACAAAATCTGCAATTAGTTTGGATGAAAAAAATGCAACATCGCTGATTATTCTTCCTCGGCGTGTAGATGATTTTTGCTTCGTCACTAAAAGTAGCAATCAATACTGTAACCGAAAATCTTCGCATCACTGAACACTCTTTTGCGAAACATGTATACAGGTTCCAACACTATGACTAAGGAAAAAAATTATTTCTTCCTCAGGAAGCGATGTGATGAACTCACAAGTGACTTGTTTAACCAAAGTCCATATGAAAATTTTATTTATTGACATAGTACTTGTTTCGAATTGTTATCTTGCAGGCTGTCAGGCCACGAAGTAGCCATGTCTCAAAGAATGATAGGTAAGTAATTCATCTCACCATGTTTCCTCTGAACACTCTTTCAACTCTAGGATCGCTTTTGCTGTCCACCTTCCTTTACTTGTATTGACGTAGACCAGAAACTATGTCACACATTCAGAAAGCGAAATCAATTGAATGTTTTATCTTTAACAATAAGACCGTTTTCCATTTTGCTGATTTCAAAAAGCCTTGCTTGTTTTTGACTCTGTCACAATCCAACTTGAAATTTTTATACAATAATAATAAACTCGTCACTAGCTTTTCCTGCAAAACAAGGAGTTGTAGCACAAGTGGAAGATGAGTATGCACTCGATGCCGATTACTAAAGTAAAGCTTTAATTTAAGATTAAAACGATAGGATTCGTAGATTATTTTCGATGTTACATCCTCAAAGCAGTGTAAAAGTGGCCTATTGAAATAGTGATAGCGAAAGAAGAGAAGTTAAGTTTTAATTCGAGGCGAATCATGTGAGGATTAGTAGCATACTTGAATATTTAAACCTAGAAAATAAGACTTAGTTTAATTAAAATTGTATAAATATAACAATGAATAATCACTCTTTGAGTTTGCCAATGCATTGACACCGGTTTTTTGTTTGTTTGAGATGATACCTCTTATGCAGTCTTCCGAAAAAGTAACGTCTGTCCGCGGCTGCAGTGCAAAACCGACTGCATACCTTTTGAAACTACATTTCCACTTCTTTAACGTTTTAAAAGTTTTTGGCATTGGTAGATGCACTTGCAATCAATGTCCTCTGAAATCAACTCCCTTTCGCCGATGTACGCTCAATTCAAACATGCAATGTGTACTTATCCTCCGGATTTACGGTGGCAATTTTCAGTCACGGAAGCAGCACTATTGCGGCATGAAATTTTCACTTTCGTTTTTAACAGTTTCAGCTCAAGGCTTGCCAATAATAATAATAAAACGACGTTACACATCAATAATAATAAAAATAATTAAGCATTATTTTATACAGCAATTATGAAATATGTTATTTTATCATGCAATAACATCTTTTTTTTAATCTCTTTGATTTGATTGCCTTTTACCAGAATCGATAAACAAGTCGGTGTTTATACAGAAAAGTTTTCGTGTTAAAACATGTGAGCTTTCATCCATAAAATACACCTCGTAATTATAAATTCAAATACAGAACTTGCTGAATGCATATTTTATTCATGGCATATTTTATTTTTTCTCAAAGATTTTAAGAATAAAACGAAGTATTTAACAAAAAAGTAATTTACTGTAAATAATACTTTCTAAGACGCAACAGTCCCATTTCATAAACTATGTAAACGAAATACTTATTTAAAATGATCTTATTTTACTACATGAACTAATTAAGATAGTTTGACCTGTATCAAAGTTTTATAAAAATTTTAACTAAATAAAAACTGATACACATATTTCATGTAATGTCTTTAAGACTTATTTCACCTATTAAAAAAAACTTTCAAGATTGTAAATTGATTAAGATTTAAATTAAAGAGCTCGCACAAAAAATATTGTGTAATATGTACTGATGAAACATGATTCAATTTTTTTTGTTAAAGTGTAGTTGATATTATTTGTTTTTGATATTTTGTTTAATATTAGCTAAAAAGTTTTTTGGCAAACCAAAAATACTTGTACCAACATATAACATATTTTTTGAGTAAAAACATTAAGACTAGGTAAGAAATAACACTTCAACAAGAGTCATTGATATTCAACCATGTACCAAAAGCATTAACTATCATCATATATATAAAACGTTCAAATGTCTCATAATCCATACTGCGACGAGTTAAGTAAGTTTCATGCTCCTTCATTAATTTTTGAAGATTACTTATCATTTTGGGATCATATTCAAAATTATTGCCTTGAAGTTGATTGACTATGGTGCCTTTTAATTTTTCTATATACTTATATTTGGTTCCAAGAGAAATTTTCAATTTAGGTGATTTTCTCAATATGTCCTACCAATAAAAAATGTTGTAACTTATAAAAAATTATTAAGATGTATGTTTTTCTAGACATTATACCTTAACAAATGGTAAGCTCTGACTCCAATTTTCCTGACAAGCTCTACATTCACATTGAAATTTATAAGCACTCCAAATTGTCTCTGCTCTTTCCTCTTTAGAACAACTGGTGTAATTATCACCAACATAGCATAAGAAGAGCTACGTCAAATCATTAATATTAAAAAGATGATATTTTTAATAGAAAGGGAATTACTAATTGAGTACCTGTTCACCCTCTTCTATTGTAAATTTACTATAAACTATCCGTTCATTTTCTCTAGTAGGAACACTGATGACATTAGGATCACAACTATGATTAAATAAACTACAAATAGGATATAACGCAGAACCAAATTTCTGACCAAGTATAGTACTTTCTCTGTGTACAAAATACTGAAATAAAAAACATGTGTCAAGCACATCTGAATTAATTACTGAATATTTTGAATACCTGATATTGAATCTTTACTTTGAGATTATTATTTGGCAATAAAAGTGTTGTTTTTAGAAGCAGACCTCCAATAAACTTAACGTCTGGGTTATTCATAATTAATTTTGGTGTAGTTTTAATTTTTTTCCCAAAAAAAGGACTTTTTGTTGCTAAAAGATGTATCGCAATGCTGACCAATACAGTAAATATTCCAAGAGTTTCATCTGCTACATTGTCAAGTATTGTTGTAAGACTGTATATACTTCTACATTTTTGACTATCAAAGACACCATTAAAAAAGCCTTTTGTTCTAGGATCTGTAATAAATTAGTGTAAAAACAGAAATAATGAAAGTAATGATTAATATGAAAATTCCCATTACCTTTGTTTTTTTCAATATCAATCAACTCTTGACGCATATTATCAATTCCTCCAACTTCATTTATAGCAATAAGCATCAATTTAATAGTAGCTGCCAGTGACCTGACTAACATATGACTATTTTCTGGTTCACATTGACTCAGAAAAGGATAATTATAAAAGTTCAAATTATATAGATATGCTAGTACATTACACTCATATTGATGGTATTTTTTCCATGCTTCTGACTTACATTTATCAGAGCAATAAACATTGAACACACAACTTTTGCAGGGTACAGAAGCCCAAGTTTGTTTGGTGCAATGAGAGCAAAACATGTAATTACCCCACATACTAACAGACGTAAAATAACTTGGCTCAAGTACCAGTACCTCACCAGGATCAATTCTTCTTGCAGCTACAATATGTCTTCCCCATTTGTTGCTGTATTTGATGGCTAAAGCTGATGAAGCACAAGGTGCTTCTTGGCTTCTTTCGAAAGTGATGGCTGGTTTAGTCTTATGGTTTTCAGTCTTCTTTTTTTTGTAAGGTATTTGCAAATTATTGTCTAAGAAATATTGCAATTTGTTAATACATTTTCTTTCAATTTCATGACTTAACGTATATCCTTTACACAAATTCAGGGCATTTTGACAAACATTCTTCGCAGTATTTCTTTCCATGGCGATCAAACATTCGACTTTTCTCAAAAGCAATTCGGCTTTGAGGGGGTCCGGGGGATTCAACTTAAATCCTTTATCGCAATCTTTGATACATTCATCGAACTCTCTCAAATGATACAAAAGAGCGGATCGGTTGGAATACGCTAAAGCGAGCTCTTGCGAGTCGTTGGGGGCCGCGGCAACGCTTCGAGTGTAATAATTCCATATTTGTTGATGTTGATTGGCATTGTGATTTTTGGAAATGTACATGACGTTGCCTTGTTCGCTTAAATTCATAGACTCTTGGGCACATTTTTTAATAGGTTGAATCGGGTTGTGCTCAAGAAAAAAA
Organism: Trichogramma pretiosum; assembly: GCF_000599845.2. Taxonomy (NCBI): domain Eukaryota; kingdom Metazoa; phylum Arthropoda; class Insecta; order Hymenoptera; family Trichogrammatidae; genus Trichogramma; species Trichogramma pretiosum. The sequence continues at coordinate 1,569,822 of NW_019641710.1, read as the reverse complement.
TAGTATTGATCTATAGTCGTATGAACCAATTCTTTTTCCAATGACAAACCATCGGAGTTATCTTTATTTTCACAGCCCTCGATCCTCAAATTGATTAGGCTTCGGTTCAAGGTGTGAATCTGCGAGTTGAACATGATTACTTTCAAAGTTCGCTCACTCTGTCAGTGGTAACAAGTATTTAACAATCACAGCATTCGAACAGCAGCACGCCATGAAGTAACAAAACACAAGAGTGCACTCGTCGCACAAGCACTCAATTATAAAGTTTAAACTAACGATCGCAATCACGCACAAACACACACACACACACACGCGCGCGAGCGAGGAAAGCCGCACTACGTTCAATTTTGAAAGTCGGCGTACTTTTGAGCGTAAACGCGCGAGGCAGCGGTCGAAGAAGAACTGCGCTTTTCCCGCGCGCTCCCATAAATGCAGGCCCTGCCGAGCCGTTCGTCCGCAAGCTAAGCGTGCAGATTTGCCGATTTGGCACGAGTGGCGAACCGACCAAGAGCTGCTGCGACTGCGAGCGTATTTGAAAATAGCTCGCGCGACGAATCGCGCGCGGCTGTAGGTATGTGTATGTAGTGCGCCATACACAGCGCACGGGGCGCGTGAAGGCCCTGCACAACAGGCCGCGCGTTTCATATATTGTACGCTGCATGTGTAGCTGTACATAACGTCGGATCGGCCGTCCCTCGGCTTTTTATACCCTAACGAAGCGTGAAGAAAAAACGTTACGCACCTAATGTGTACCTCTGCCTATACCAACCTCGTGCATTATGAAACGAAAGGACTACGAGAGGCTCTTTCCTTTTCTCTATCTCTCTCTTTCTCTCTTACTCTGGTCTATATGGAACATGTACTGCAGCGGTCGAGTTGCTTCTTGCTTGTGACTTGCACGACACAAGACGCAAATGCGAGTCCGTTCATACGCACGAGCCCATGCCGCTTTGCCGCTGAGGCGTCGGCAAACAACAAAGAGAAGCCGATCTTTTCTAAAGCTTAAGCTCTTTCTCTCTTTTTTGCTCTTTTCGCGTGCATTTGCTGTATATTGACTCGGTGCTGCTGCTGCGAGAAGAGCCCGACAAATGCCTATTATACGTGTGCTTGTGTGTATGTAATGTGGCCATTGACGCAGGAGTTTGTCACTCACTTCGGCCAATGATGATGATTGCGTTGGGCGATTCCGTTGGTCATTGAAACGTAACTTATGTAGAGTTGCAACGATGAAAAGAACAAGAGGGAACGGGGAGAGGGCCAAGACCCGTGAAAGCCTCGAGGGCTGCGAAAAATCGCCAACCTGACGATAGCAGTACCGAAATCAGCGTAACGACCGTCTTTTTTTTCATGCGACCGAGTGTAGGCCACGCGATGGGCTCGAGATCGCCGAGAGGAGGCGATGAAATTTGCGCGTAGCTATACCTTGATATACTCGATCCCTCTAGCCGGCTGTAAAAACGAAGCGAACGAGCGAATGAACGGGTGAGGCAATACAATAGCCTCGTAGCCGGCACGGCGCGTTTTCATGAGAACTCGATGACGATCTGTTACGCGCGATTATCTTAGCCTCGCGATGCTGCGCTGCAGCAGATGGGAGGAGAAAAATTGCGCTGCGAGTCGATTCGTTGTGCTGCATAACGTTCGCAGGCATGGCCTTTTGCAGGGCTACGTCGTGCAGTTCGAGCCAATGATCGAGATTCGCGATACAGGAGTGGTGCACGCCTTCGTTACGCTCACCGAGTCTTTCCTCCATCGCCCAGTCTCTTTCCTTTAGTTGGACCTGAGCTTTTCCATAGCTAACATCTTCCTAAGTACTACTGATTTTTGCTAAAATAATTCAAAATTCGATAATTTCATTATATAAGTGTATTGAACCGACTTCGACAACAGCGTCAGACTGTGCTTCAAAGAATCACGAGGAAGCTTTTATTACTAATTACAGTCTATGGATTTTTTTCATTGAATAAGTATAGTAGGTTTTAGTTAGAATACCATCCAATACCAATTTTTTCAAGAATTTATACCATTTCACAAATTACAAATTTAACCTGTTCCAGATCTACGTGTAATTCTACTGGATATCTAAAATTTAACGCAACGAATATAAGCTAAAGATAATCCCATAATAGAAAATTCGAAAAAAACTCGAGATATCGTTACAAATCAACATAATAAATTAAGTCAAATTGTATATTAGGTATTAAAATGTTACATGTTGAAATTCTCCTATATTCAAATAAAACGTTAGACTTAAGATATTATTGATGAAAAAAACCTTCAATACGTATTTTTATAAAAAATTTGCGTTAAAAAAATCATTTTACAGCGTGAAATTTCAAAAATACTTCACAAGTTGAAGTGACACAAATTAACAATAATAATACTGATAATAAATCGTAGGCTGGCCAAGTGGATTTCAATGAGTATTTTTTCCATTAATTTTTAATCGATCGCGGAACGAAAAAAGAGAATATCACTGAGGCCATTAGAATATTTATCGAAAGTCTTCAGAGAGTTTTGAACTGTTCAATAATGCGCAGATTAGGGTTTTTCCAAAATTTATTTAAAAAAATGTTAATCATTGAAATATGTTTTTTTAATAAATCGATATTCCTGTAATAATAATAACTATGACTGTTACAGATAAATTAAATTTCAAAAAGTACTGAGGTACTGAATAATTCCATTCTCTTTTACAATGTGAAAAATGTTATTTTGTCCATATCATATGGTCTTAAGAATAACATGTAAAAATATTCCTATCATTGTTACAAGTTTCAATAGCACTGCTTTTCATGGCAATTGAAGTTTTAATCGTTCATTAATGCGAGATGATTAAATTGTTATGACGCGTCATCGTTGAAGGTATATAACCTTCAATGTAAGTGCACGCGTCTGCTTCTAATATAAACCTTTTTTTCTAATGGCGAGTGGTTAAAATTTAGCAATTATAACTTCAATTTCTTATTGATTACTCGACTACTCGAAAACCATCGCAAAATAAGTTACTGTTCATTGACAATTGCCTACTATGAGAGAAGCTTCACATGCGTGCAACATGAAAAATGAACGGAACAAATGAGAGTTTCATATCAGCTGTTCGCAACTTCTTCGGTCGTTTTTCACTGCCCCGATAAGCGGATGGGTCTATCACTTCACCAAGTACATGAAGTACACAATGAAGAAATAAAAAATAACGCCAACTCACAAATGAACAAGCTTAAACGGGATTCATCTATCAAAATTTAACATGAGTGAGACATTATGCGTAAGCCGAGCAATGCGTAGCTCCTGTCTCCCCGCCATTATCTAAGCTTGGTCTTCAATGGCACGCAAACATTTTTATTTCTTACTAATACATCGATCTTCAAAAGCTAAATTAATCCTTGATTAATACTCATTGATTTTAATGTTCAATGAAGAATCTCATAAAAACACCGTGAGGTTGTGCTGACGCACACACTTGGATGTTTCGTGTTTTTTATCTACCGAGTTGACTATTTTGTTCAGTGTTTAAACAATTCAGCTTTAACTTCAATTATGTATGAAAATCATTCCGAAATAGCTCAAAATTGAAAAACGGCTCACCGCTAGAAATACGAAAAGAATGAAAAAAAATATTAGTAAAATACAACGAGCATATTTCTAACAGTAACATACAGACTGTGAAAAGATCATTTCTCGATCTAATGCAACTTGTAGTAAATTGAGTCAATATTATTGACAAGTTATCCGTGATTCATGAACTAATGATAGTTATAAAAATAAATGTTTTTAAATAAATACTTATTTAAACATAGGTAAAAACAATAAAAAGATAATTTCCTATGAATTTAAAAATAAAGCCAAGCTAATGTATTTACTCTTTCACGATGAAAGAACATTGCTAATTTGTATACTATTGTTAAACTGAATATTATTACTATAGTCACGAAAATCTAACTCTTTTAATCGTAAAGATTTATTCAAGATTTTCGTCCGACCAGCACATGCATGGAATAATAGTTTTTAAAAATTAATAAATAGTTTCGTACAATGAATATCAGCGATTGCTAACATATAAGTATAAGAAAGAAATAATCATAGCATTCAATCGTTGTTATCACACGTTTTTAATTAATTAAATGTAACAATTTATAAAAACTTGAAAAAGGGTAAACTTTAAAATTTTAGCACCTATGAAAAAAAGTTGTCTCGGTTCCATCATTTTTTTACTAAAGAATTGTAAACGATACGATATGATCAAGTGCATTATTCGTGTTTGAAAACGCGATGTCTCTAAAAACGTTTTTTCGGAATTTAGTACGATAAACTGGATAAAAAAATGATTATCCTTGTAACACAAATGTTTGAGGTTTCATTTGCAACTACAACAAATTGTTTATTATTTATTGTTAATTAGTTATAATAATAAAACCCCTGAATTTTTATTTTCATCGTGTAACTATTGGCTTATGATGATATTTTACACCATTTAATTTCATTGGATGTTAAATATATTGATTTTTTATATTAGTAAATGTTATAAGGTTTATATTGTTAGTGTTTAATTTTTAAATTATGCATTGGTATTTATTACATTTTGATAAATAAATAAAAAACCAGTAACACGATGATAGGGGATATAATGTCAAGTTTAGGCCGCGACTACGTGGTCTCTCGGCGAGGTCCGCGCTACTCCTATATAACTCGCGCCACATTTGTTAGCGGCACATTCGCACATTGCCACTCGCAGCGTACGCATCTATCTACAGATTACCCAATCTCACTGACTCTACGATGGCTGACACAGCAGTTGAAACTCCAGCTCCAGCAGCAGCGGCAGCTCCCAAGAAGGAAGCCAAGAAGACTACCGCTAAGAAGCCAGCTAGCAAGGCATCGCATCCACCAGTAGCCAAGATGCTGGTCGAGTCCGTCGTTGCCTTGAAAGAGAAGAAAGGATCGAGTCTTCAAGCCATCAAGAAGTACATGGCCAGCCAATACCTCGTTGACGTTTCCAAACTGGCTCATCTCATCAAGAAGTCGTTGAAAGCAGCCATTGAGGCCAAAACTATCATTCAACTCAACGGAGTTGGCTTGAACGGACGTTTCCGTGTTCCAGCCAAGTCTGCTGAGAAGAAAGAGAAGAAGGTCGTCAAGAAGCCAGTGGCTAAGAAACCAGCGGCCAAAAAGCCAGCCGGTGAGAAGAAAGCCAAAGCTGCCAAGCCATCCGAAAAGACGAAGAAAGCTGTCGCCGCTAAAAAGCCTACAAGTACCAAGAAAGCTGCTGCCGCTAAGAAGCCAGCTAGTCCGAAAAAGGCCGCTGCTGCCAAAAAATCGCCAGCCAAGCCCAAGGCCGCCAAACCTAGCAAGGCCAAAGTAGGAGGTAAATCTCCTGTTGCTGCCAAGCCGAAAGCACCTAAACCGAAGAAGGCCACTGCCCCCAAGGCTAAGGCTGCTAAGAAGTAAAGTGAGACAGTCAAGTCCTTTTTAGGACTATAATCGGCCCTTTTCAGGGCCACAATTATACAACGTGTGAACATGTATCAATGCATACAAACATTCTACATAAATCCACAATTTAATTTTCCTCATTTTTTAATGTCATCCTGTACTTACAAACAACAGGAATTTTGATTTTACGAGCTTCTATTCTCGTTTATCATCGAAGCTCTGGATTTATTTACAGGGACTTGTTCATTAAGACTTGGTCACACTTACCCTTGATGACAAGATATCTCATCCTACAAGTCAACAATAAATCTCTTATTCACTTATTTAATTTGATAATCACCACTGAAATCGGTAGTGCTCAAAAGCTCTGAGAAAATTTGATAAATATTGAAAATATTAAAATGAGAATGAACATATGAGCAACTGCGCGATTCATTATTTTGAAAATATTTGACCGCGTGGTTACATACATCTACACATATAAGTATTAACTTCGTATGATGAGCAAGATCTTTTCTGTGTTGAATACATCGACCAGGCCAACGGAGATCATCTCGTGAATACAAGACAATTCCTCTTTCAAAGATGCGGGGAAAAAGTAATCTTGGGAATTTATTCATGAAAATCTCAACCAGGTTGAGATAAAAATTGACTATTGATTACGAGCCACGAGTCTATATAGTAACTCACCAAATACATTTTTTGAAAGGATTATTCACCCTGCATAATTAAGAGATTTATTTTGCCTCAAGTTTTTGAAATTTTTTTCATAATATTCGTGTACATTAAGCTTCGTAAGAGCAGTTGATATGATGTAATTTTATTGTGTTAAAGATATGAGATAGAATGCTGCTCTTTATTATCATGAATCATGTTAGAATTATTTTTCATCTGGCCGACCACAAGAAGTAAAGATAAAAATAGTAACATGGTCGATTTGTTAGTTGTTGAGGTATTTTTGAAATGCTAGTATCATAAAAAATTTTTTCTCAAGTATTTGTTGAAAAGACAATTTTAATCATGTTAAAATTGCTGTTGAAATGGAATGATAAAATATGTAATAGGTGTTTATTAGGGGCTCGAAGATGTTTCAGTAATGACATGCGTGATTTTCTATGGAAATCATGATAAAAATGCAATGTTTTGTGATAATTAATTCCTGTTTCAATCAAGTAGTGGCCCTGAAAAGGGCCGTTTGTTTGTAAGTAGCAGCTTAGGCACGTTCTCCACGAATGCGACGGGCAAGTTGGATGTCCTTGGGCATGATGGTGACTCGCTTGGCATGAATAGCGCACAAGTTGGTGTCTTCGAAAAGGCCGACGAGGTAAGCCTCGCTAGCTTCCTGAAGAGCCATCACTGCCGAGCTTTGGAAACGCAAGTCGGTTTTGAAATCTTGAGCGATTTCACGGACCAATCGCTGGAAGGGCAGTTTGCGGATGAGAAGCTCGGTGCTCTTCTGGTAACGTCTGATCTCACGAAGAGCGACGGTGCCGGGCCTGTAGCGATGCGGCTTCTTGACTCCTCCGGTGGCTGGGGCACTCTTGCGAGCGGCCTTGGTAGCCAACTGCTTACGCGGAGCCTTGCCTCCTGTCGATTTACGAGCGGTCTGCTTGGTACGAGCCATGGCAACAAGTTATCGTCGTGAATACTCACAGAATAATGATGTTAAACGCGCCGGCTCTATGTTTTTATACTAACGCGCGACACGACTGCCGAGCCAACAGCGGTAGAGCGGGGAGATTCGTGCGGTACCGGAGGGGGGAGTTGTTATACATCGAGAGTAGGGACAGCAGCATATGCCGGTATAAATACACTAGTCTTTCTCTTCTTTGCATCAGTTGTCTTGTCGCTCTGCTCAGTACAACGTAAATTCAAAAATGACTGGACGTGGAAAGGGAGGCAAAGGATTGGGAAAAGGAGGAGCTAAGCGCCATCGCAAAGTTCTTCGTGACAACATCCAAGGTATCACTAAGCCAGCAATCCGTCGTCTTGCTCGCCGTGGTGGTGTCAAGCGTATCTCCGGACTTATTTACGAAGAGACCCGTGGTGTTCTCAAGGTTTTCTTGGAGAATGTCATCCGTGACGCTGTCACTTACACCGAGCACGCCAAACGCAAGACAGTCACCGCCATGGACGTAGTCTACGCACTCAAGCGTCAAGGCCGCACTCTCTACGGTTTCGGAGGTTAAATCTCACCTCGTCATAAACAATCGGCCCTTTTCAGGGCCACCAAATGTTTAACGTAGATTAACTATCCGACAATGTAACAAAATGCCGTTATACGAATGTTGGTCATTGTATAATTTTATAGTAACTTTAAAAAAGCGTTACTTTATTCCATTAATAATTGATACCCTTCATAGACATGAAATATCGCGTTCTTACATACAGATGATTCGCATTTCTACTATCAAATCATATTTAGTCCTTGCTCTAATCGAAAACTTGTCCACATCTCTTGGTAGTAAAGATTTCTTCGCCTTGTGAAGGTAACCGAAATTGTAACATGATCTGTACAAAAATTTATAATTTCAGAAAACGACTAGCATTAAATCTGATTCGAACTCTGATCTTCACAAAATTATTAACTTGCTAGAAATGTTATTTTATCGTGGAGCGATCCGCACCGAAATCACAGAAGTAGATAACTCAATTTCAGACATCTATGATGAACAAATGTTAAATATTCGACTAAATGAGACGTTAGTATAAGTAAAGTGCAAATGTAGAATCAGTTGCCATATAAGTGATACATTTATAACACCTTAGATTGGGAGCTTCCTTACAAACCCACTATTATAAACAGTGCGACTTGAAAGCACAGAGCCTATGAAGCTCAATCGATCACCCAAACAAATCAAATAAGATTAGATTTCTAAACAATTAGAAGAATAAACATCCAATTTAGCCACTCTTCATTACAATGTCGCGTTAAAAGTATCAGCTAATTTATGTCGAATTAGAATTTCAAATTTCATAACCAAGTTTATGTGGTCAAACCGTTAATTTAATTTTTAACTATGTATTTTAACCGTTCATTTCAAGTTATAACTTGACTAATATTGGCAAATGACTTTTCAAGACAAGCATAAACATGTATATATCGTATGTACATAATCGTAGGTATATCGTGCATACATACACGTATGAAGTTGAGAATCGTAAAAAGCATGAAACTTTTAATGGCATTTAATGGAGTTCATATTATGGTCGCATGAATGAGTTTCAGACAAGCAATTTTTGAATTACGTAAATAAATTATGGGTCACCTTGATAAATATACACTTTATCTGTTAATCGTTGAGTCAAATTATAAGTTATTGAAGTTGAAAATATTTCATAATAGTTACTGTACGAAAGAAATCGATAAACAATTTTATCATGAGGGCATAACCAATTCGATGTCTTTTTTTGGACAGTATTTGATATTCAAAACATACCTTGCTAGGTTCGTTTCGATAAGTATATTCTGAAAACTTCGAGTTCTCTTATTGCTATCTACCATTCGTTTTAATTGTACTAGAACTTTATTAATTTGGTATTGTTTTTTTTCTTAGTGATATTTCACTTAAAAATTGAACATTATTTATTTAGGTGTTGAAGCTTTAAAGAGAGTGAACCAACGTTAAAATTTGGTGGCCCTGAAAAGGGCCGATGGTAACTGATGAATTAATTTAAGCTTTTTTTTCTGTCTTTTTGGGTAAGAGAACAGCTTGGATGTTGGGCAACACACCACCCTGGGCAATGGTAACGCCAGACAAGAGTTTGTTCAACTCTTCGTCATTGCGGATGGCCAGCTGAAGATGTCTGGGGATAATCCTGGTCTTCTTGTTGTCACGAGCGGCATTGCCAGCCAACTCGAGAACTTCAGCGGCCAAGTACTCCATGACAGCAGCCAAGTAGACTGGAGCTCCGGCTCCTACTCGCTCGGCGTAGTTTCCTTTACGGAGCAGACGATGGATTCTGCCGACTGGGAATTGAAGTCCAGCGCGAGTTGAACGAGTCTTTGACTTGCCCTTGGCTTTGCCAGCACCACCTTTGCCACGTCCTGACATGTTTTGATTGGTATAAGAGACGTTTACACGTGAACGATCAAAGATCGAATGAAGAATATGAGCAATGCGTGTAAGTATTTATATGACGATCTAGATGGCGCGCGAACAGATGTTCACTAGTCCTAAGCGCGTGAGTATGGAGGGGATGCTACACTGAGTCGCGCGCCGCACAGCCACTCATATAAATACAGACTGCAAACCCTTGTCTCCTCATTCTTTCGTATTCTCTCGAGTTCGCAAGACCCCTACTCTCGCCATGGCACCTAAAACTAGCGGCAAAGCTGTCAAGAAGTCTGGCAAAGCACAGAAAAATATTTCCAAGAGCGACAAGAAAGGCAAGAAGAAGAGGAGGAAGGAGAGTTACGCTATCTACATCTACAAAGTACTGAAGCAGGTTCACCCTGACACCGGTGTGTCCTCCAAGGCCATGAGCATCATGAACAGCTTCGTCAATGACATCTTCGAGCGTATCGCCGCCGAAGCTTCCCGCTTGGCTCACTACAACAAGAGATCGACCATCACCTCCCGGGAGATCCAAACTGCCGTCAGGCTTCTCTTGCCTGGTGAGCTCGCCAAGCACGCTGTCTCTGAAGGCACCAAGGCCGTCACTAAGTACACGAGCTCGAAATAATTTGGACTATAAAACTTTGAATAAATCGGCCCTTCTCAGGGCCACCATTCATTCTCGTAAGAACATGACTTTCATATGCACTACATTTATACCAATTCTAACATGATGAAAATATAATGTGTTTATTATCATGAACCTTGATTACATTCGTAACGCATCTATTCCATAACCGTAGTCAAACAAAAGTGGCACTAATATGACCTATAAATTCGAATTGAACCCAATAGTCGATGTTCGACTCGTTTTAGAAACTTAATTTTCAGTACTCAAAGATTCAGGAGAAATATTGACAATATCGCAATCGCTATTTTTATAAAGTAAAATATTTTATTGGTGTTGGATATAGCTATCGTAAGCATCATCTGTAGTAAGATTATGCACAATCATTTAAAAACGAAGTAGCCGTAATACTTAATCTTTGTAAAGGGTCATGAAAAACTTGATCATTTTTCGCTTCTTGACTAAAATTTTTTTGGTAAATGACGGTTATTGGTGTCATGGCTCGTTTGAAAAAATATTTTGATTTATACATTCAATTTTTGAATTTAAGGTTTTAATCAAATTTTATTTATAATCAACTGACTTATTGATAAGAGTTTCATAGACTGCGGAAAATCTGAGTGTGAAGAAATGTTTAGAATTATACGTCATTAGCATTTTTCAAATTAAAATAATTCCGTTCTTAATTTTTCTACTTCATAAAATTTTCAATTTAAAGTTTATGAGTAGAAGAAACAAGTAAAATGAAAGAATTACGGAAATTACGAGACATTCTAAAATGGAAGGAGGAAAAATTCAAATAAGAATGACATTTTGTTTTGACATCAACAATTGTATTTCTTATTAAATATTTATAAGAACACTTATTATATGATTTTTATATTTAAGCGCAATACTCGGACATTGAATTACCGCTGCAATTGTAAAACGGATCTATTAAGACTTGTAAAAACCAAAGGCATGTTAAAATATCGTAAATTAAATTTACTATCTTCACAAAAATATTGCACAAAACATTATAGATGTAAAAATTGAATTCAAAAGAGTTGCTCATTCAATTTAATGCCAAAATTTTACTATCACAGTTCCGTTTTACATTACAAATGTTCATGTTAATATTGCATGGGTTTGAGGTCAATAAGTGCTTATATTTTCACAAATATGATCATGTATATTGTGATTTACAATTAAAATTCATGCTCAAAATAATGATCTCATCTAGTATAATGAATTAACGATAATATATTAAATACTCATTATTAATGTATTTAGAAAGAAAAAAAGAAAAAAGAGGTTTTATTCAAGGAAAATGAAAACTCATGTACACTTTTGGAGCTTAAATCGTTTAATAAGGAAATCTTTGTACAGAAAGCAATAAAAACAAACGCAAAATATTTTTGAGTTATAATCTTGTCAATATTTTGATGGGTAATGCTAGAAGTACTGACATAGCTTAGTAGTTTCTAGAATTATTATTAGTTTGTTCGCACGTATATTTACCGCCAGGATCACGAGAACAATTAATTTTTATATTGACTCTTCAACGAAAAAAGTTTTTTTTTCATTTCTTTTTAATGAGTGCATGAAATAATACATAAGAATTTCATAGAGTTAGTTTTTACAGGGGATTTTCAGATCATTCTACATAAAAATTTATTTTTATGAACCTTATCCATTCTCTTGGTTTTCAGTTGCTTGTAATTTCGATCCTGCAATTTTGAGTAAAACAACGAGTTTGCAAATACTTTCTGTTTTTATATGTATGGGCATTTACGAACTTCTAAATACATTCATTTTCTTCAAAAAATGATTTATTATCCCGTTCATTTTAGTAACTCTGAACTTTTTTCTAAATAATCGATAAACAATAATAACTACGTTCATAATTCGTAATTATTGGTTGGAGGCTTCGTGATTGTTTGGCAAAGTCACTCACTGTTGAGCGTCGATTGCTGCAGGTATTACTTTTTTTAAAAAAATTTAGTTTTGATTGTTCTTACAAGAATACCTTGCAATTGAATTGATTAAACCGCTGTTTTTTCTGTGATACGTAATTAAGATTGGTGAAATTTCATTTGATTAAAATAATCGGTTACATTTTTAAAATCTCTAACAAGACATATTTTTTCTAAAAATGAACCAGCCGCTGAAACACGTAAGCAATTTTGCCGTTCATATAACACGAAGTAATAATATATTTATACCTCTTTATGTAATAATAGTAATCATAATAATCATATCAATAATATATTCATATTTAATATACCATAAAACGTTATCGGTATATAATACAATATCGACTATCATTCAATTATCTCGAGTCTTATACTATGAATCTATATCAAATAGTTTTTATTTGTATGTACAATAAGAATGTGAAAAAAGGGGGACTTAATGTAATAAGCCCATCTGAAAACGTTATTGAAATAAATAATATAGATTTTATTGAACGATAAGAGAACATATCACGAGAGAAAAAAGAGCATCATAGGCGCGTGAACTCGCTTCTGATAGTTACCAATTTAATGCAGGAATCATATTAGAATTTACTGCTATGTATGACACTTTAAAAAGTGGTTTTTACATTTCAGTAGAGAATTAAATAGGTACTCGGAATTGTGAGCAAACTAAAGGAAAATTAAATGCAGATAACACTTCTAAGTTTTATCAATGGGCGATGCTGAATTTATTATCAAGGAAAAAGTGATAGTGATGAATGTAAAAATAAAATTTCTAAAAACAACTCACAACTACAAGATTTTTCTAATTATTAATTTTTATTTAGCAACTGTCTAACATGTCGAAACAAATTATTGAACGTGCTCATTATATATAATTGAGCAAAAGTAATACTATAATTTTTATGAAAAAGTTAACATTTCAATCTCTACAATCATGTATTTTAAAAGTAATCGAATTTAAAGATAGTACAATATCGTATCTAATCCATTTTTACCGTAATGGTCCGGTCTGTACGTAATTTATTTTACACTAATATATGCATTATTTTTCGTTCCATTACACCTATATTTATATATTTATATAAATAATTTATACGTATGTTTTTATGTATATGTTTAAACCCCATGATCAGGGTCATTGATTTAGTGGGAAAGTGGCGAGAGCTCAGGAACATATATTATCAATATCTATTGCAATAATTACGTCGCATTTTTTATCTCGTAATACATTTATTTTACTCTACTTTTTTCTCACTTAATAATGCGCTCTCGCCGTCAAATGCCGCAACATATTGAAAAAAAAAAATACAAAAAAAAAAGATACATTCAACAAATCTTAAAATAAAAAAAAAGTATAAACAATCGTTTGACTTAATTTTAAACGAATGACCAATGACATTTGTGATTTGAAAAATCATAAAATCAAAAATAGTTGTTATACAGACTTTAAAGTTAGAATGTATTCATATTTTTGACATTTTTCTATCTCACATGTATGATTGGTTAATACTCATTCGTCTGAAAGATTTCGTGTTTTAATCACATTTAACTAAGTTAAACTTGGATTTTGTTTATTCATTCTTTTTTATTAGTTTCGAAGAAATCTCGGGGCTAATCTTGGAATCGTCGTAACGTGCATTTTTTCGTTTATTTACACTGCATATGATTTTTTTTTAATTTTACGTCATATGTTGCATCCAAGATGAAATATTTCCTCTTCACTCAATTTTAATAATATGTTACTCTCTTTTTTCTCTCGACATGTTCTTACTGAATAGTTTTAATGAAAAAATTAACACAAATAGGAAAAAATATCTACTACGTATACACAACGCATGTACCCGTTTACGCAGCTATTAGCTTAAATCTTACAACATTTAAATTTAACTTTATGCCACAGACTGTTTGTGACAATTCGCCTCTGTTTTCCGTATCAACAAAAAAATTATTAAATAAATAAACGGTACGTGCTGCTTACGGCCACGAATTTTGATTAAAATTTTTATAACTGTTAAGAAGAAGAAAATAACAGTGTCGATACTTTGTTGCTTCAAGCTTAGCTTAGCTCTATTTACACGGTCTTTTAAGACTCGATTTTCATTTCAGTCGACGACGGGAATCATTTTCAAATCTATACTGCGCAGCTGTAGTAGATATCCTCAGTTCGTTCAGTAAGCTGCATTCGATTACTCGTTCGCTTTTGCTAGATTTACTTATGAAATATTTCAGCGTACTTATTTTACTGCATTATAAGTCTGTGGTGGATTTTGGTTAGTCGGAACCCAGTTATGAAAAACATCTCTAAAAATAAAATATCATTGTTATAATAATTCTGAATATAGTGAATTGAAAATATAATAATCTATATTTATCTCGAACATACCTGCAATGACTAACCACGCATTCATTACTACAATATTCATCTTCCCACTCATTATTAGTTATAGCCAGATTCTGGCAGCCGTGACGAATGCATGGATGTGTTGGCTGAGGTGGCTGTGGTGGCTGCTGTTGATTTAGCTGTTGTTGAACCATTTGCTGCTGATTTAACTGATTTAACTGTTGCTGTTGAGGCATTGGTTGTTGAGCTTGTTGAAGCCTCATTTGAGGAGGGGGGCTCGATAAAGGCTCGCTACCCCGAGGTGGACTCATGTGCATCATCGGCTGTTGCTGTGACTGTACTTGCTGAGGCACCTGTAAAATGAAAAAAATTAGTTATGCAGGGCTTCTAACAATTTTTCGCGCATTCATGTCAATTACACGTTGTAATTTGAGCGTTCATGAAAGTTATATAGCGTACAATTAAAAAGCATACTATTCATGAAAAGAATTAAAATTATTATTTATTTATTTATTTATGAGACAAATTACAGAAATGATATTATTTTTAAAACTGAAAAAAGTGTTTGGCGTCTATTTTGAGAGTTCCAAATGAGTTTGACGCCAGTTGCTACACTTCCCGCTTAAAACACTCTTTAGTGAAACATGTTTCATGGAGAGGAAGGGATTTCTTGCTTCTCATTGGCTAAAAATACAGCTATTATGCCATTTTGGCCTCGATTGTATACAAAAAAGTCTATTACTGTTGTTTTTTTTTTGTTGCACGACAAAGATCCTACTGGTGAAAGTATATAATATTCTGATTGTTTAAAAGAGAGAGCATTGGAAAATGAACTTCTTTTCGATTTATATAATTGTTCTAAATTTTAATGAATTTTCCAAGCCTCATTTACCATATAGTGAAATTCAGTGTGAATTTAAAATTTTGAAAAAAAATTGAAAATTTGTCAGCTGAATGTATTGTTGAAATGATAGAATATAATGCAGAATTACATTCCGCAAATAACATACAGGAGTGTAAAAAAAAGAAAATCAACTGACATTTCGCGAGAACACAAGAGTCTCTTTATCTCGTCGGTCGCGTCGGAACCAATAAAGAAAAGGGACGAGAATATAACAAAAACTCGCGAGTGTACACTAAAGAACGAAAAAAAAAGTTGGTTACAATGCGAGTCGAGAGAAAAGAGATTGAATGCACTAAACATGTGTGCGCGTACGCAAGTGTGTGTGCGAGTGTGTAAAGCACAAAAAGAACCTGCGTAATACGATCCAATCTTTACACGTTTTCATGTGCAGAAACGATCGTTTAAGCCTGTTTCTTACAAATCGTCCTTCCCTCTTTACATGCCTTTCTTACGCTATTCTTTTATTTTGTCTTTTACGCATACACATTTATATACACTACATAATAATATACATTTTTCATTCTTTCGTGTCTCATATTGGACTTTTCTGTTAACGATCAAAATCGCTTCAAGAACGTCATAAAAAAAGAATAAAGTCCAATACACCTTTTCTTACTTTATTTCGTTTACAAATAATTTTATTCACGAATTCAATTTTACTTTAAAACGAAGAAAATTATAAAAGTCAGTTATTATAAATTAGTGAATAAAAAATTAAATTTTGAAATAAAAGTAGAATGACGAAATAAAAAAGTTCATGATAAAATTACCCAGAGAAAAGTGTAATGGAAATAATTCACTATTGTATTGGTGTTCGAGAGATGATATTGTATGCGCTGTAGGAACGGACTTCCACGCAATGCATATACAATGTATACATATATATTTATATAGATCTGAAGGGTTCACTGACCTGCTGCATGTACTGCTGCGCTTGCTGCTGCGAGACCTGCTGCTGCTGTTGCAAGTGCTGCTGTGCCATGTGAGGTGGCGGTGCCATCGGATTTGCCATCATTGCCTGCAAAAATAAAATTCATTTTAGCTTCGTTTTAAAACAAACGACAATATTTAAAATTTTCTAAAATTACGTCCTAATGAAATTACTGTCTGTACACGTATAATTTAGAAAGAATGTTGAATACAGATTTACTTTCATACATTTACAACTCGTTACATATCGTTATGCACTCGTGTGTGACTTACTCAAAATTCAGGTAAATACTAACCAGAGCGATTGAAAAACCAAATCTATAAATTTCCGAGTTTCGTAGAAGAATATATCAACGTTTGCGCAGCCCGTGTCGACATTCAAATTGCAAAATAGCGAAGATATTAAAGGGATTTATATTTTCGACTTATTGTACAGTTATAAGACTCGCGTTGTTCTTCATTTTGAAATGTGCTCATTAAGATCTACGACTGAAGTGCTTAAAAGAGAACTCCTGCAGCTTTTCGTGCATCAAATGTCTTTCAAACTTAATAGCAAAACAGATTGTCAGTGTGAGGAAAATGTTTAATACAAGAGGATTTTTGTAGTTGAGCTTCTCGAAAAGTTCTTTCAAAACATCTACCTACATTGTTACTCTGAAAAGTACATTTTTTCGCTTTTGAGTAACAGCAGTATATTTATACACATGACTTTATTGATTCTAAAAGTTGAAACGTGTACATCTTTCAAGCAACTTTTTATCGTCATTTAAGTTTGCAAAAAATTGTCTTTGCTTTTTGTATTCAATTTAATTTTCTGTTATTCAATGTATACGAGTAGTAATTTAATGCAAGGCTAAACAATTAAATTATGTCTTATTGAATAAAACTGGATACTCGACTTTACATTGCGCTGCATACTTTTCTTCGCTTAAATATCATCAAATTACATTACCCAGCGAAAAATATTTTGAATCAACGAACTTTTACATGAAAATAAAATAAGAGTCAATACCAATGATTAATCAAGTGAAAACAAAAAATGTATGGGCTCTTATAAAAACTCAATTAAGCATAATGAGAATTAAACCAAGGGTAAAGGATGGAGAGATTGAAACGCCAGTAATAGTAAACTCGATTAAAATTTAATTAGCGTGTCAAAACAGTCTCTAGCTACCGGTATAGCGTGAGCAAGCAATTCTATTGATTTCATTTAATTTAGAGTTTTATTCAATTGATAGTAAGAAATGATATTTTCTTGTCATTAAAATTAGAATCAATGAAACATCTATATTTTCCAACAAAAATAATAAATACGAGGTGCTTTTGCATACTAAATAAATATTGACACTCTTCGTCATCGGAATCCCTTTTATTATATAATATCAAAGCTCCGAACGTTATATTGACATTGAATTCAAAGCTTGCGGAACGTAGTACCTTAAAATAAGCAAGGAGGGATGCATATATATTTTCTCATACGTTACAAATCATGATTTTCTTCTTCCTTTGATAAATTTTACTTGTAATTACTATTTACACGCTGTTAATTGGCAATTCAATCCACAAAATACCTTTATACATAATATCGTCGCCCCAGCGCAAAAACCGCACTAATAAAGTCGAGAGGCAAAAACATGCCTTAATCGCGGGCGACAGCATAGCGAGTGCTTAGTGGCGCTCAGCGGCAAGAACGTGTCTTATTTGAGCGCAGCGGCAAGAAGGTGTCTAATCGGCGCCGAATCTTTTGCGCTTCGATTTTAAGTTGGCAGCACTGTTATACATCACCAGCTCAACTCGGCAGAGTTACGCGCTTTTGCCTTCGTCTGCAGTTCACTGTTTGTATATCACTGTTTGTATTGAAAATGTATGGTCGTTGCGTTGTGCTGTGTCGCTGCATCAAGTCAAACAGGTAAGTATGAATTGTTCATCTAGTTTCTAATATAATTATTTGTTGCAATTCTATATCTAACCTTAAACAAAACGATACTGTTGCAATACTTTGTTGCAATTTCTATAATACTCTTTCTATATTTCATATTCTTCTTTATATAATCTTACTAATAAGTTACCTATTTTTGCAACTTCTAATGTTTTTTTTGTGTTGCATATGACTGGTGGCAATTGCATCCAGAGTATGCGAAGAAGCAGGTAGCAGGCAAAAATAATTTGAATGCTGTGTCAAAGACAGCAACGACCATAACAGTTGCAGCATCAATAACAACAGCAACAACATCAAGCTCAACAAAGACAGCAACGACAATAACAGAGGCAGCATCAACAACAACAGCAACAACAAGCTCAGCTGTCAAAAGGGTTGGTTTGAGAGTTTAAGGCATAAAGAGTCGATCAAGACTGAGATAGACACAAATGCTGTCAGTACAAACGCAACACCTCAGATCTGTTCACAGTTTGTGCAAAACAGTTCTGAGGTATAGAGTTTGTACGTTGCCAATACAATTTTCAACTATGACTCAGTTCCTTTAGATTATTTTTTTTTTGCAAATAAAACTTATGTTTACAAAATATTCATATTATTCAATTATATATCAAACAATTATATTTATAAGTTTGGATCTGCTTTTTCAATAATGTTTACAATAATTGTTGTTCAAAAACAGTTCTGCGGTGTCGAGTTTGTATAGTGCCAATATAATTTTTAACTATGACTCAATTCCTTCAGATTATTTATTTTGTAAATAAAACTTATGTTTACAAAATATTCAAATTATTTCATTGTGTGGCACAAACAATTATATTTATTAAGTTTGGATCTGCTTTTTTAATAATGTGTAGAATAATTCAATTTGTTCAAAAATAGGCAAAGTTAGTTTGTATTATAGTTTCGCATAGTTAATGTATTTTTTTCTTATATATAAAAATGATTTGTACTTTTTTTACAGCACTTTGTACGTACAACTTGTAATTATTATTGTATATATTGAAAATAATTTAGAAAAAATATTTTTTCATATACTTATATTACCTAAAAACATTAAATAAAATTTGTTTTACAATTTGTATTTTCTATATTCAATAGAAAGACTTGTTTTATTATTTATATATATACTAACTTGTAAAAGTGATATTCGTTTCTGATCGCCATCAAATTTTTTAATTGTTTTCATTAATTTATCACTATTTTTAGAAAAAAGAATTTTATAATTTAAAATATGCGTTCGAATAACGATCTAAATTGTAAAAGACCACTATTTAATGTACGATGCACATATCAAAGGGCCGTTGGTGAAAATTTGAATTTTTGTTCGATTATTCAAACTATGATCAGCATCGTGACAAGCTCAGTTGCTTATGATACGTGGATTTAACATTTGCTTTCAAATAACGATCTGCGTTGTGAGAGATCAGTAGCTCAGTGTACGATGCATATATCGAAGGGCCGTTGGTAAAATTTTGAATTAGTGTTCGATTATTCAAACGATCAGTATCGCGAATAGCTCAGTCGTTCATCATTCGTGGATCAGTGCACTTAACCAAGGTGTTCACACAATTGGTTTTTTTCAATTGTCGTTTAAGTTCCATAATAATATTAAAAAAAAATGAGTGGAAGTCAAGAATNTGATGAACGACTGAGCTATTCGCGATACTGATCGTTTGAATAATCGAACACTAATTCAAAATTTTACCAACGGCCCTTCGATATATGCATCGTACACTGAGCTACTGATCTCTCACAACGCAGATCGTTATTTGAAAGCAAATGTTAAATCCACGTATCATAAGCAACTGAGCTTGTCACGATGCTGATCATAGTTTGAATAATCGAACAAAAATTCAAATTTTCACCAACGGCCCTTTGATATGTGCATCGTACATTAAATAGTGGTCTTTTACAATTTAGATCGTTATTCGAACGCATATTTTAAATTATAAAATTCTTTTTTCTAAAAATAGTGATAAATTAATGAAAACAATTAAAAAATTTGATGGCGATCAGAAACGAATATCACTTTTACAAGTTAGTATATATATAAATAATAAAACAAGTCTTTCTATTGAATATAGAAAATACAAATTGTAAAACAAATTTTATTTAATGTTTTTAGGTAATATAAGTATATGAAAAAATATTTTTTCTAAATTATTTTCAATATATACAATAATAATTACAAGTTGTACGTACAAAGTGCTGTAAAAAAAGTACAAATCATTTTTATATATAAGAAAAAAATACATTAACTATGCGAAACTATAATACAAACTAACTTTGCCTATTTTTGAACAAATTGAATTATTCTACACATTATTAAAAAAGCAGATCCAAACTTAATAAATATAATTGTTTGTGCCACACAATGAAATAATTTGAATATTTTGTAAACATAAGTTTTATTTACAAAATAAATAATCTGAAGGAATTGAGTCATAGTTAAAAATTATATTGGCACTATACAAACTCGACACCGCAGAACTGTTTTTGAACAACAATTATTGTAAACATTATTGAAAAAGCAGATCCAAACTTATAAATATAATTGTTTGATATATAATTGAATAATATGAATATTTTGTAAACATAAGTTTTATTTGCAAAAAAAAAATAATCTAAAGGAACTGAGTCATAGTTGAAAATTGTATTGGCAACGTACAAACTCTATACCTCAGAACTGTTTTGCACAAACTGTGAACAGATCTGAGGTGTTGCGTTTGTACTGACAGCATTTGTGTCTATCTCAGTCTTGATCGACTCTTTATGCCTTAAACTCTCAAACCAACCCTTTTGACAGCTGAGCTTGTTGTTGCTGTTGTTGTTGATGCTGCCTCTGTTATTGTCGTTGCTGTCTTTGTTGAGCTTGATGTTGTTGCTGTTGTTATTGATGCTGCAACTGTTATGGTCGTTGCTGTCTTTGACACAGCATTCAAATTATTTTTGCCTGCTACCTGCTTCTTCGCATACTCTGGATGCAATTGCCACCAGTCATATGCAACACAAAAAAAACATTAGAAGTTGCAAAAATAGGTAACTTATTAGTAAGATTATATAAAGAAGAATATGAAATATAGAAAGAGTATTATAGAAATTGCAACAAAGTATTGCAACAGTATCGTTTTGTTTAAGGTTAGATATAGAATTGCAACAAATAATTATATTAGAAACTAGATGAACAATTCATACTTACCTGTTTGACTTGATGCAGCGACACAGCACAACGCAACGACCATACATTTTCAATACAAACAGTGATATACAAACAGTGAACTGCAGACGAAGGCAAAAGCGCGTGACTCTGCCGAGTTGAGCTGGTGATGTCTAACAGTGCTGCCAACTTAAAATCGAAGCGCAAAAGATTCGGCGCCGATTAGACACCTTCTTGCCGCTGCGCTCAAATAAGACACGTTCTTGCCGCTGAGCGCCACTAAGCACTCGCTATGCTGTCGCCCGCGATTAAGGCATGTTTTTGCCTCTCGACTTTATTAGTGCGGTTTTTGCGCTGGGGCGACGATATATTATGTATGCAGTCTATTCCTTATGTAGCAAAATAACTGCTATAATTATGTCGAGCTTCTCTTTATCTATCTTCCTCTACTACCTGCTAATTTATCAAGCTTCATATTTCTGGGTTTATCCCGCAGTGAATATTAATAATCTAGAGCTTTATTTTCAGAGTGGATATTAAATACGAAACTCCACCTTGTCGTTCATCTTAAAATTAATTCAACTCTTATGAAAAGATTTGGTAGTTTATTTATTAGAAAAAAGGCATAAACATAATACTTGAATTTATAACAACAGACTATTGAATTAACTGTGATGATTTTTTGCTCTTTTTTTTTATCAATTTTTGATCAGATACATTATATGTTTATATCAGGCTTTGTTTACAAAACATTCAAGAAATGTATTTAACATAGCTATAAATTTTAAAATTTAAAATTATTATTGTACGATAATAAATTTCTCAATCTTACCTGTTGGTGTGGACTCGGTTGCATGTGCGCATTTGGAGAAAGATGATGAGGTGATTTTTTGATCGCGTTCATTTGCTGTTGCTGTTGAGGTGAGGGCGGTTGTGGACTATAAACCTGATAAGGAACTTGACCAGGTGTGACTTGACCACTTGGAGCGCCGTAAGGAGCAACGTAACTACCGTACGCAACTTGTTGTTGCTGTTGAACTTGTTGTTGCTGCTGCTGGACCACCTGCTGCTGTTGCTGAACTTGTTGCTGTTGCTGAGCTTGTTGCTGAGCTTGTTGAGCAGCCTGCTGTTGAGCTTGTTGTTGGGCTTGTTGGGCAGCTTGTTGCTCCTCGCCACTCTTTTGAACTAGCGAGGCTCGATAGGCTGCAAGGGCTTTCAAATATTCCTTTTTAGCGGCTTCTGTTTTCTTTTTGTATACCTAGAGAATAAATTTGAAAACAAGATAAATATTTTTTCCATTCAATGTAAACAAAAAAATTGGTATTTAATTTAGCACAAATTAAAGCCTGTAACTTTTTTCGGATATATTTTTAATTTAGTTGGTCTATACAGTGTTTATTGAAAACGATACCTTGAAGTGTGAGATCGAATGAAAATATTGTTATTAAAATTTGAACATATCAATAATTTATCTCTAACAATAGATTGTAAATAATTTTAATAGTACAAGAAAATATTTTTTCTTTAGTTTGGGTGGCAACCAATATGTGAAAATAGACATTTTAATTATGCTTTAAACTTGAACTTATGATAAGAAAATCATTTTAAGTGAATGATTGCTAATATTTTGAGAAAATATATTTTTGATGTTTTAACTTAAAAGTTTTAGTAACCGTGAAAGCACATAAACATAATAATATTACAAATTTCATTTCCTTCAGAGAATCATTTATGTTTACAGTAATATCTTGTAGTTAACTACAGTTATTGTAAATATTTTTTAAGCTTGAAGATGATTGCAGGTAATGATTGGTTATAATTAAATGTTCACTAAGAGTATCTTCATAATTAACATAGTCGTTTTTTCTATCCTCGCTGGCTCATATAATTACAATTACGCCTGAAACTTTTAAGCAACGAGTGTGTATGTAAAAAAATCGATCGATTAAGTAATGACACGAGTTCTACGCTGTAAAAAGAAAGAGAACTAGTGATTTAAATTGCAAACGACGCTTTAATTACATGAAAAAGAGAGATAGAATGAGAAAGAAAGAGCGAAAGAAAGAGGGAGAATGAGGGGGGGGAGGGGAGGGAGTGAAAAATGCACGGGTTGCGCTATTACTTGTGAAATAATCATAAATTGCTCACGGAAATTACAATGGATGGGCTAATTGCGAATGGGAATGGGATAGAGAGAGGGAGAGTCAGAAGAGAGGAGAAGGAAGAGGAAAGACAGAGATAATCAGCTGAAATTGGATGTGTTCGTGAAACCTTTTGAGCTTGAAAAGTAATTTTTTTGTCTAAATTAACCCAGAATAAATCAAAAGGATATTATGTTCATAAAGAATTTCTTTTTTTATATATATTTATCATTTCTGCGACAAGACTTCGTAGGTTAAAATCATGCATCCGAATTTTGTAAGTTTTATTTCAAAGATAAAAAATATAAAATAAAAAGTATGATCATGTTAGTGTGTGTGCGTGTGGGTGTGTGTTGCATGATCGCATATTAGATAGAAGATCGTTATGAAAAATAATGTTCTATTCACAGCGGAAAACCTCTCTGTGCTGTTTGGCTTAACTTTGTTGAACAAAGACATCATTTATCGTCCTTGATAGAACAAGAGGAAGAGAGGGAAATAAGATAGAGTGGAGGGAAAAAAGACACAGCACACGCGCACATGAAATGAAAGCAAATTCAAAATCGATAAAGTCAAGCTTAAAGTCTTATAAATAGTGAATTACATTACACTATATGGGGAATTCTCTGAATAAATGATAATTAATGTCCTGCAAGAAAACAGTTTCATTTTCATTCAATTTGTCAGGCACACATGAACGCATTTTAAAGGCATCAACTTTTTTAGTTTTCATTTGGGAATCAGGGTTAACTGTATTAAATATTACAATAGTCTCTAAACATTTTGCATTTCAATACAACCGCTTTGAAAATTCCCTGTTCAACTTCGTGTTCTTTATATGCATTAAGAAAAGACCAAATTTCTGTTGTTTTGTGGCGTTAAATTAGTATAAAATTTATTTTTACATATCGATATATTTTCGAATTCAATGGTCAAAGTTTGCCGATTTCTACAGAATTACTCATATATCAAGTCGCTCATTCATCGTGGAAATAGATGAAATTTATTTGCTTTTATTTTTACTATTTTTTTTATTTTATTCGTAAATTATTCAGTTTGATATTTCGAGCAAAAAGCTATACCATATACATATTGCTATGCGCGGAGAAAATTTAATAACATTTCGAGGAAATTCTTGAGAGATAATGTATATAATAAATTCTGAATAAAGAGACGATAAATAATAAAATTAAGTGATGCTAGCATGATATATAATATTTGATATATCAAGGATCATCTGATTAAAATGAAGCAAAACTTCCATTATTTTAGCCTAAAATGTCTTCCTCTGCTTGCAATATATATTGTTTCATATATATACGTACACAGATGCAGACTATTTCATACACGTATACATAGTTTGATCAAAATTCATGACTCACGGCTGTCGCACAGTCCCCCCTTCCTCTTACTTATTCATAAATAACTCAATTACACATAAAACCACGAGTGGCTTTGTGCGTATCAGGATGTTACTTTATTACAATCGTGATAAAGTGTAATTCAAAAACACATACACACTCACTCATATGTGCAGCCTTTTCAGCAGATGTATCTTATGGATGTATTGTATCTCTCAATTACGTATACCCTGAATATTGCAGGATCTAATTACCGATATGACCAATAATACTAACTTTTTGACTCATGTAAAACACTAGAAGAGTCGAAAAGATAAAACTTAGCAAACGATATTTTGAATAATATGATAATGCAAAATTTTGTAGAGTCTTTTTCAAGATGAAAAAAAATTTATTGATTTCTTTAGTAAAATATATTTTCAAGTTGATAACGCAATTTCATATTGCATAAATTAGTCGAAAAAACTGTGCACTCCAATTTCATTGGAGTGGTGATGTTTTGCAATAGAAATTATAAAAGAACCATTGCAAAATTTTCAATATAATCGTTTGTTTGTCAACTACAGTATTGCACGCCAGTTTCGTAATATGCATAATACTCAGTTATATTCGGAGAATTGCGTGATATACATTATACGATTTTCATTATTCTTATCAGGCCTGTATTTTTGTTATTGGCGAACATATGCATAAATATATTTGATATTCAAATCGAGTACGAAATCAGAACTATATAGTATAGAGCGCAAAGCATACAACAACGCAAGCATACACTCACGGACAATCTTGCATTAAACTGTATAAAATGAATCCAGGTTAATGCGCCAGATATAGAACTCGTTTTAATAATAGAACTTGATTGAGATCGAGTTTTTTGCTCTCTTTTATTGCCGAGATATATATATACAGGGCAACAAATAGATTCCAACCAGCTATTCGGTAGATAAGACACGAATCTTTTTCTTTCGGGAATACACATACACACGCACACATATACCCAAACATTTTACGATCATTCTCTGAGCAACAGCGAGCGAATTTACCTGCGCGCGGAGATCCTTTCATGATTATTATTCAAAAACATAAAGATTTTTTATTGTAATTAAATATAATTTAAGCTCAGAGCACTGCACTATCTTGCTTAAGAAATCACTAAAATAGCAGCTCAATGAAACATTTCTTTCATTAGCTAGAGGATAAATCGGCGAGTTCTCATCGATATAATCAGCTAAACACGTATGGCTGCTGCAAATAATAAGTTCCAAACGAATTTCATTATTTCGCAAAAACAATCTTAGCCGGCGATGATTTGAACCGTTGATAGATTTGCCAGCTACAATCTTCGTTTATAACACTGTAGAAAACTCGTTATGAGTATTGCATGCACTCCGCGTAATATGAACATGATCATTTTTGGCGCATACTTTAATTTGAAAATTATAAATCATTTTAATCAAAGTGAAAGCTTCAATAAATCGCAAAAGATTTGAGAATTTATGCTCTCGCACGCACACACACGTTTCAGTCATGCGATAACATCATCAGTATAATAGGTTTTTGCATGATGCGTGACTTGATCGGGTTGGCTAGCATTTGTGTATATTTTATAATCAAAAAATTATACGAAGTAAGATATACACATTCTATTCTTTTTGGAATTTTTATGAAAAAGATATATTTTTAATTTAGTGTTACATTGTAAATAGCAATGACGACTTTGGCGAATTGAAAAACTTGGATGACAGTTGCCAAACTGTTCCTAAAAAGTAAATTTCGAGCAGTTGTCTATTATTCCAGTGACTATACTGATGTTTGTCATAGAGTGATATTTGGATTCTATTTTATAACGTGCAAAAACGTGCACACGTACGATAAATGTGCATATACGCGTAGGTGCAAATGCTAATAAATACAAGAATGAAAAGGTGGTTTATGACTATATCTTTGTACGGCACAAGCGCTCTAACTTCGTTCGCTCCAGTTTTCCCTTCTCTCCACGTCGTTCATACATGTATACATGTATAACCTTTTCCACACAAAACTTATTTTATACCGTTACTTCAAAGTTTTTTAATCAAGTCCCTATTCACGAGACTTTTTAATAACTTTTTTAATATATATGAGAGAAAGAGAGAGAAATGAAAGTTTATATTATACTTGCTTGCAAACGCTAGGCTCTTTTCTTCATCTCGTTATTTCTCCATTCAAAAGCTTACGAAGTATACATTATAGAGAGAGAGAGAGAGAGAGAGAAAGAAAGAGAAGATGGAAGAGAGAAAGATAGGTAGCAAAAGAACTGAAAGCGCCAATTCTCTAAATTTTAATATCTTTGTTTAATGCAAAATATGTATTAGAATTCGACAATTTAAATTATAATATTGAGTAATGAAGTTTGTGTGTAATTATGTTCCCTTTGTTTCTCATTATTTTCTAGTTAAAAAATAAACCGTCTGGTGAATAATGAATCATTATTCTCGCTGTCACATTTGATGGTATGTAAATTTTTTCTCCGACAAACACACAGAAGATGATTTATACATTTGTTGCGCTCATAACAACGTTGCATTATTGTACGTAAAAAAGAAAAAAGTATTTTCGCGCACGGACAACGTTTAAAACGGCGATTTCCAGTGAAGATTTTACGAACGTTGCGCATATGCTGCATTCATCAGGTTAAACGAACGTATCCTGTATGTAACTCGGGATGTTATGCGATGTACTACACACACAGATATAACGAGAAAACAGATGCAGCGTAAATGGAAAATTGTTGCAATTTAAGAAAGTATCGTATTCGAACAATAATAAATATCGCTATATTACCGTACTAATTGCATTTATGATTGGATCAACTGCAGAAAAAATTTCCATGAGTTAATTGAACAATACATTTTAGTATGACTAATCTATTTAGAAACTTCCATCGACTTTTCGTCACGAATCCATAAAAAAATTCAACTTCATACCATTGATTATATGCAAAACTTTAAACATGCTGGCAGATGTTAAACACACTATAGTGGCAGGCCTTACTTAATTTGACCTCCCCCCATTCTGGCGTATTGCAAGTACTTGAATAGGAACGGCATCAGCAGCGAAACTCGTTGAAGACTACTTTGTTTTTCGCACGAGCTGCCGTGTCACAAAATCGCATTGTGTAAACAAATTCTCTCTCTCTCTCTCTCTCTCTCTCTCTCTCTCTCTCTTTCTTTTATTCTCTCTTCTTCTTTTATGTGCGATGTTTTATTTTTTCTCTCAAGTATCAAGATTACAAGTGCTCGCAATAAACCGGTTAAAATGAATAAGTAAACATTTAGCTTTTCACTGAGGCATGGGGAGTCGTGGGGAGACTATACTTGCATGTACTAATTAAAATGATTGATTGCTATCAATAAGTTATATTAGAGGGATTTGCAGAGATTTTTGAGGAGACTATGTGCGAGACCCTTATACAATCGAAGTGCGAGCGAGTGTGTATTTAGTTAGCACCTCACAGACAGCAAGAACTCTGAAGTGCTTCGCAAAAAATTTGCTGTACTCGCGGACCAAGGGTTTCTCTTGTCATGATAATAATAATGAGACGTTATTTATACTCACATCTTTATGCTCCGAGTCGAGCGTGTCCCACATTGAAGCTACAATTTTGGAAACTTCTCCAAAACTTGCATTTGAGTTTTGACTCTTAATAGCTGCTTGAGTATCCCTGAAGAAGAGCGCATAAGCAGAGACTGGCCTAAAAAAGTAAAATAAGACGAATTAAATATACATGTTTTTAAAACTTAACCATCGAGCTTTGAACTTGTATCATATTAATTTAAAAATTTCAATCGATTAAATTAAATATTACAGATGAGTTCCCAAGTAAAAAAGTTTTTTTTCACGAATTATGCTCGACCCACCCCTTTTTAATTAATATGCTCTCGAAAAAAGTTTGAAATGTTATTTTCGTCCATATTTAGCAGAATTCAATTTCTCTCTTTTCCTTTCCTCTCCCTCTACCTCTATGCTACTCGGGGCAGAGAGCAGCAAAGAGAAGCAGACTAAATACAATTATAATCGTACATGTATATATTCGCGAAGTGCACCAGAAAATGATATCGTTAAAACTTTTAAAAACGTTCATTAAGCGACTTTGAATATCGTAAATTGAAAGTCTGTCTTTCTGTCTCCTTGTGTTGCTTTTCATATAATTTTATACGCGAAATGATGGAAAGAAGGGGCAGCAGGAGAGGGAAAAAGGAGGTAGAGCGAAAAAGAGAAAATAATAATTACGCTCTAATTATGTTCAGAAGAAGGTTTAATTGAAGTTGAAGAGAAGAGTGGGGGTGGAGAGAAAGAGAAAGAAAAAATATCCCTGAATAGATTTCCAGGTTCTTCTTCTTAGTTCGTTTCTTTCAAGTTTTGCTTTGTTTCCGTTACTGTTTTATCGTATATTATTTCTTTGTCTCTTTTATACCTTTTCCATTTGCATTACCTCCTTTCCTTACTTCAATTGAGACTTTATTCCCATCATAGTTACTCTGTAATTGTGAGCAAACCCATTTTCATTCAACGGCAAATGATATTTCAACAACCAATTTCGTCTTCAATACTTTGACGATATGGAAAAATTGATGACTCCTCGTTTAAGGAATTTCCCATTTGCTCAGTGAATGTAAAATAATTAATCCATTAGAGGGAATTTACGTTCATCAGGAACATCAAACGTGTTACGGCCACCCAGAGAGTAATATTCAACATTCTATTTCTCTTGCTTTGCACAAAAAAAGGTACACGACAAGTTCGACGTCATACACACAAGTTTATTGACCTTACAACTTGAACTCGCTTATTCGAGCTACTCGGACGCTCGCACGAGTTTAAAGCGCAAATCTTTTTATACCATCACAGTGACAGTAAGTGTTTTACGAGGCTCTAAAATCGAAATTGATGGCAAGTCCGTTTTTTACCCTTCAGAATAGTGTATTGCGAAATTTCGAATAAAAAATTTCGGTGTAATAATAAATAATAAATCTGTAAATTGACTCAGAATATGAGCTTTTTACGTTTCTTTTTCTATGTAACATATTACAATTGAAAGTTAAAAAAGTTTTTTAATTAAAATTTTTAAACAATAACAATTTGCTGACTGAATAAAATGAATGAATAACAAATATGATATAAAATGTGAATTAGCTCGTAAAAGGCTTTGATTGGAAAAGACAAGAAGAATTGGATCGTCGATTTGAATCAAGATAATTTTACAATGTATGTACAAAACAGAAATGGATCATTAATTTCACCAAAAGAAATCAGCAGGATGTGTATATATTGAACCTTTTTCTTGCTAATAATAGAGCAAGGAAAAAGTGAAACTATCCATAAATTGTCGAGTACTGTATTGTGATCAAACAATGCTATTACCAACGTGAAGTTAAACTTTTTAAGATACCATTATTTTTTCATGTGGCAGTTAGTATGTCTTGTTTTCTTTACTTTTAATTAAAGAAAGATCCTTCTATTCAAAACATTAACTCAAAAAAGAAAAAAAATATGAAGTATTTTGCATTTTTATCGATAATTTACAATATATTTTGCAATGCATATTTTCAAGAAAAAGAAGAGATTAAGAGACAAAGTAACCAAAACACAATGGAAACGAACGTATTAAGAAATTGCAGTTACTTTTCTCTACGAGATACAAGTTTATCAAATATATGAATAAATAATAGAAGTGTACATACATGTTTGCACTGATCTACGGTCATTATCTATCTTGCCGATCTTTTCTAAGACAATGATCTCAAATAAAAATATATTTTTCTCAAATTTAGTTAAACACATATTATACAAAAATGAAAAAATACATCTACATCTATGTTAGCGATAAAAATCCATATAAATACTATTATACATTTAAATATGAAGACTATAGAAGCTTTGTAATTGCTTTCGGTACTAGCTACAGTGACAATTCAACGAATGATATGGATATGCTTAAAAGCTTTACACGTTATTGGTCTGAAAAAAGGGAGATTAAAAAATTATTACAATACCCCGTTACGGCATTAGGCTAAAAGTACTTGAGTGTGTTAATCAACTGCGACAGGTTAATTTTTAATGAGGATGATTTGCGTTTTTCTCACCTCGATGAAAAATAGAAAATTATCGATTTCAACGAGTCTTAATGATAATGTTTGCCTATTTAGTCACAATGACTTTGGAAATGTTCAACAATAACTTTTTATTGAACTGACTTGGTTTTTTTTTCATTATAGCCCGTCTTTTGAGAGAATCCAATACTCACGATGATACAACACTTTTGAGTTTGCCAAAGGTATGTAAGTACAATAAGTATAATGTAAGGCTAAGATAAACTGTATTGGAAGCTATTTCGCCACAATAGAACTATTATTCGCCAAACGGTTACTACCTACGTACGCTACAAACTGAAGGGATTCAAAATTGAGTTAATAATATGTAAACATAAATAAAATAGCAAAGTTTTCTTTTGTTAATAATCCTGGCATCAACGCATAAAACTAATTAGCTAATTATATTTATTATCTTTTTCAACACAAAGTCAGAGAAACTCGTTACTTTTGATCTTTAAGGAAGATTAAGCGGAAGAGGGATGTACGTTATTGTACTCTAAAACTGTCGAATGAAAGTTGCTTATTAAAATACTAACGATGCTATGATGAAAAAAATTTATTTCATGATTGTAGAATGACTAGGTTATTATACTCGTCATATACTTATAAAAAAAGGTTCTCTAATTTAGAAATTATTTTAGAAGGTAAGCGGAAACGACCAAGGTGGTACATAACAAAAGAAAAAAGAACCAGAGATTTTTCGCAACGATTGTAAGAGTTCATAAAAACCATTGGAAGTTTTTCAACAAAACGGTTTCTTTATTTACGAATATACGTGACTGCTATGTAACAAATGTGTGAATAAGCTTTTACAGAAATTAAAGTATTTTCATTGGTCAATTTATTTATTGCAACGTCAAATTATATCTCCTAAAATTTCAACTCTCGAACGTTTTTAAAAAAATGCAATAGTTTATTTCGGTATACTTGACAAAATGTTACAACGCCAATTAAAGTTAGCAGAGTGTAATTTTTCAATTGTAATGTGAATTAAGAACATAGATGCTTACTTTTGTGGTTCATTAGGATCCCGCTTCTTTTTCTTTTTCTGGGTCTTTGGTTTTTTTTGAACTTTATTCACTACGTCAGCTGGCTCAGGCGATGGCCGTTTAAATCCAGCAACCTGTAATTCAAAATTAAAATTTAATTCATTTAAAGTGAGTATAGAAAATAATGTCAAATAATGTCTGAATATAAAAGTCAATAGCTATCAAAGTGAAATAAGAGAACATGCGAAGTATAAACAGAATTCAGCCAGTTCGTGACCTTTAAAACTTTTTGGCATTCGAAAAGCTTTGTTATATTATTATAATTTCGCGAAAACACACGTTGAACGGTGTCGTTGTTTGCAAGTCTTCGAGATAAATAGCTTCATAGATAGGTCAGCCTTGACATACCATCCTTTTTGCTTTATCAGTGCGCTTATTTATATACTAGGCAGCCGGAAAAATACGAATTTACATAAAAGGATACGTGAATACATTAAAATGACTTTTAACAAAAAGTACCGTAACTTATGATAACAATATGATAAAAGATTTTTAGAAAAAGAGAACTATGGTTTTTTAATAGGACAATAACAGCAAATTTAAAGCGTTTTAAATTTATAATAGTATACATTGTTATTAAATGCAGAAATTTTTGTTTATAAAAGATAATTTTTCAACCAACTAAATTTTAATTAATTTCTTCAAATCCGATGGAATACAGATAAAAACTTCATAAAAAGATATATGCTGGCGGCCATAAATGTTCACTTAGTAGATTCAAATATGTAATAAAATAACAAATGCATTATAAATAGCGACAAAATAATGCGTACTAAGTCTTCTTCAAAGAAAATATTTGAAATGACATTCCAAGCACATAACGAGAGTACACGTTATAAAGGTACACGGTAAAACTCGAACATATAATTTCCTTTTTGTTATTTTACTGGAGAATGACTTTTGTTATAAATTCTTTTAACGGGATTTTCGTTGAAATACTCTTATTTCCAATAAAATACGTTAACAAAACTCACTTTACTCCTTTATTTCGCGATCACAGAGGAGATCATATTTCATTTAGAATTTATCGATTAAATTGCAGTCACTGTGTAGTTGGCAAAACTTTGTGAATTCGTATTTCAATAGTTGCAAGACAATCTTTTTTAATTCCCATTTTACAATATTAAATAAAGTATTTCAAAATAAAACGTATGTGGAAAATCAGCGTGTACTCGTACTTACAAAAAGTACGATGCAATGTAATTTATAAAATAATTTCTAATTCAAAGTTAATGAAAAAAACAAGAAAAAATGAGAAAAAAGGGAATTTCTTCAAAAAGTTTTTTAGTTCAGAAAATTCAAAGTCTCAAAGAATTTAAATGTAATCTTTTCTAAAGTAGTTTTAAAATAAAATAATTTTAAAATAAAAAAAAGAACATGAAGCAATTCATATCTTTAATATGTTCAATTCAACTTTCATGTAAACTTCATGCTGTAATCAAAAGTACATCTTACCACAGCAGAATGAGGAGTACTGTCATCGCTGTCTTCGCTTGTTGTTGTATTTTCTGGTACTCCAGTAGGTGTCATTGTTGGAGGACTGCTGCCCGTCCTATTCATGGCATACTGTAACTGTTGCTGCTGTTGCATATGTTGAGCTTGTCCTCGTTGTTGTTGTTGCTGCTGCTGTGAATGCATGTACTGAATGTGTTGCATCTGTTGTTGTTGCTGTTGTTGCTGCTGCTGTTGTTGCTGTTGTTGCTGCTGCTGCTGTTGCATCATTAACATTTGTTGCTGTTGGCCGTTGTGCTGTTGTGGATTTTGTGGTTGAGGCTGCTGTTGTTGATTAGCGGCATTCATCGACGTGTAAGTATTTTGAGGATTGCTGTATGATGAACTGTAAGCAGGAATCGTACTAATAGGTTTATGAAATTAATCAGATATCCGAAGCCGTTATCAAAATATCATAATGAGTGTACGTATTTTACGACGCTACCATGGAAGCGATTGATTTCATTCAATTATTATATTTCGTAAAAAATCTAATCGTTCAATGCTATGCGATGTTGACTGAAAAAGATACTAATAAATTACGGAAGAGTAGTTCAAAATAATCAAGTTACGTATTTCAAGGGGAATGAAATTGTTTTTTTGCATCAATCTACTTCACTAGCTCGCAACAGTTGCAGCATTGGTAGTTGAAGCGGTTCACAAAATATTTACGAATTCAATATTTCATTGGAAACGAGATTGACTTGGGAGAGCAAGGAAAACAAGAACAAAAGAACAGCTACAACAGTACAGATGGAAAATTCAAAATCTCAAGGGGTTGTCAAATATTCATTCAGAATTTAAAAGCCATCTCATGCATCGTTTTATAAAGCAGTATTAAATGAAAAAAAAATTATACAATTTTTGAATATTATCTTTTCAATTGATTAAATAAATTCAATACATCAAAATGTACTCAATACAGAACATGCTCATAGAAAAGTAATTGTTTAGTACACGTGAAGTAATAACGTGGACTAAATTAATAAAATGTGTAAATTAGAAATTTAATTAAACGTCAAATTGGGTTTTAGACTTTATTATAAAATGGACATCCTCTGCAGGTACTTGAAACCAGTAAAAATTATAATTTTAATTTATTCAACGATTATTGATTGATATCGTACATTCAATTTTCACAGCGATATATTTTCCACTTACAAAAACTTTATCGCAGTTCGTATACCGTTTCTAGTTGAAATAATATGCAGACTAAAATTAGTTTCTCCGAGTTTTCCGAGTTCATGGGATGTGAGATGTAAATTTTAAAGAGTCATTCAACATTTATGAATTTCCTTATCAGCTCATTTCTCGAGCAATCTTCATAAATATTTCTCCAAGTTTAATTTCAGTTTAAAAAAGATATTAATTAGTACTAAAATGGTTTTAAAAATCAACATTTATAGAACAATCATACGGAAAAATTCTATGTTATATTTTTAACAAATACATTTTTTACGAAATGGAAATGATGATTGCATTAAAAATAGTTTTGAAAATTACAGGTCCACGAGTTCTATGATTAAAGTTTCATTCTTCAAATTTCCGATAAAAGCAATAATTTTACATTACCCACTGAACGTAATTGTGATTTTCATCTGACATGATTCAAATTCCTTTCATAGCAACTTTAAGTTCATTTATATTTCTGACCATTTTGTGGGATATTTTTGAAAACTAAAAAATATAAAACAACGCAATAAAAATTTTCTTTCTGTTTTATTTTGTGCATGAAATGACTAAGATTATTGTATCTTATTGACACTGCAATACAATGTAAACCAATGTTATTTCGATTTTTTGCATGGATCAGTCAGTCGAGAATTTTACAAAGGATCACCTTAGTATTCTATACACAAAAACTTTCTGCCGTCAGAGGCCGGATGAAGAAACGAAACGATTTATCTTAATCGTATCAATCTGTCACTATATCTGACACATGATTCCGCTTCAATTTAGCCACTGCAGAAGAGAGAGAGAGAGAGAAAAATAAAGTACGAGAGGGAGCATAAAATCGAAATGTCATTATCAAAATATAAAAAAGATTATAAATAAGCTCGATCAAATCGATGAAAATAGAGGTTATTATAAATAGGTTAAATAGAGGTTATCCCCAAACGGTTAACTTTGTATTGTATTTATGAAAAAATGTACAAAGAAATAGTTAATCTAAATAAGTTGTTAAGTATTAGCCATGCTATAAATAACAGTAATTTAAATTAGTACAAACAACAACAAAATTCTTAATCTTGTAAATAGTCAATTTTATTTCAATCGATAGTGATATAATGAGCATTTGTTCCTTCAGAGGCATATCATAATATGCAAAATAAATTCTTTTTAAGAAATATGCTATTACATACATATGTCAACTGTGTAAGTATTTTTTGTGCAAAAAATGTCTCATATTTTTATGAACTACCTTGATACGGAAAATAAATTGTACTTGCAACAACGCAACTATTTAACTCTTAAAATTTTCTCATGGTAACGCGTATATAATAAGCAAGAAGTACTGTATTCTCATATAAGAGTCCACATGTCATACCTGACGTTGATCGACTGCATGCCATGTTCCTGTTGTAGATAGAGGGGCTGCTGATATCCACCGGGGTCGAGACTCAAAGCGTCTGGTGTTTGTTGCATTCCACCTCCTGGCATCATCTGCAATAAAAAAACATAAAAATTCCAATATTATAAACATTACTCAACTATTTAAAAATATAATACGAGTCAGTATGATGAAATTAGCGAATAAAGCACAACAAAAAGTTATCCGATGAAATTAAGTGAGCCGTTTAATTAACAAGTCAGAGAGAGATATATTTTTCAACGTTACTTTGTGGGTCGTTTAAGCTATATATAGTAGCACATGAGTCCATATGACGTGCTGGTGCCATTTCGAAGACGTGTGATACACACGTAATTTTAAAAATCATCAATTAGTCTACTTTTCATAAAGATATTAAAATCTAGCTCAAATATATGTATGCTGTATGATTATAATATAAATGCCTCGGCGATTTATCTTACTTAAGAAATAAAATACTTGATTGCGTTTTGCATGCTGCTGCTTTAACTATATACAAAAAACTTATACAAGTAATTAATGGGCACACGAATTGTGCATGCATGGAAAGTAAGATAAATTGCTTTGAGTGATACGTTGAAAAACTTTATTAAAGTTCTCATCTTGTTCTTCTTTTCATTATTATATGTATTCACAAATTAACATAGTATTACAATATCAATAATTTTTTTTTCTTGTTACTACGCAATTCCAAACATTTAATGCTATATTGATAATCGTGATATCACATTCATATTTATCCTCATAGATGTTGCTTTGTATTATTATAGTAGTATGATGAAAAATAGGTCACTCATGATTGAAAACTTTGGATATCCCTTTTGAGAAATTTCATGATTTGAAATAAGCGAATTGATATTAAATGCATATGAATGTGTGCCATTGATTTTCTTGAGAATAGCACTAAGCGAAAGAAAAAGATTTAACACAGCTAAAACACAGTACTATTGAAAGTTTACTAAAAATTCTTCTTGGTCGATCATTTTATATCCGATTAACCAAGTTGAGAAATTTTATTACTGAAGCTGCTTGATAATTTATACTCTAGATTTTAATTAAATTGTCAGTTCAAAACTTTCTACAATAAATACTTACATTCATATTCATTTGAATACAAACAAGTTAATAATAATGACCAATCCCCGCATAAACGAATTGAATGTAGGTGATCAAATATTCAAAGACACTTTTAATATAAAAACACCCATTTTTAAATTTTACTCCAATCATAATTAACATTTTTAATCTTGCTTCTGAAGAATATTTTTTATTAAATTTCGTTATAATCAACACAATCGAATGGCAGTTTAATATAAGTAATGAAAAATGTTGAAAGAAAGAATCAGATGCAGTTTCAAAACTAATGTCATTAATATAGAGTGTAATGTCGCGTTACATTACATGGTTGTGACATTTGATTACATCAATAGCGTTTAAAATATATGCGATTTTAGTATCGCTTGCAATGATCAATGTCGCTATTTGATTAGTCTAACAAATTAATCAGCTTGTAATGAGGAAATTCTCTTCTAGCATAATTAGTTTCATAATAATCTATTCGATTGTAAAAGAGACAATAACATTTGAAACTTTTCCTCGTAGCATTTATGAATGGATATTTTTCTAATGCTATCATTTTTCACCGATAAACGTCTGTTAGATTTCTTGCCCGAATGCATTTTCGATAATTTATTTGCCATTATATGTACATTTTTCAAAAATTGGTCAGTTAGTGCATGCGCAAAATGTTTGGGTAAGGTATAAATCTTGATTTGTAAGCCAACGATCGAATTGATCGCTGTTATCTTGTAAAACTTTCTAAGTATAAACTTTCTAAAAAAATTTGTGGTTATGAATCGCATGCTTGAATACGGTTGTTTTTTACAGCTTGAGTAATCCTGACTTTTTCAAATTAATTTTAATGTTCTATTTTTTACATCTTCCTGTAAAATGATTTCGCTGAAAAGATAACTTTTATAAATCCGATATCACGATGAATTTCATCTAGAGCAGTTCGCTTTTTCATATTTTACAGGGTATAATAAATTCATACCAGCTAAGTAACAAGATGAGACCTTATAAAAATAGATCTTATAAATATGTCATTGCGTTCATAATATCGTAACATAATTTTTTCTTGGCAATATTTTCATTTAATTAAGCATCGTTTTTAAATATAAATTAGATTAAATATTTATATCATAGAATTTTTTCACATGCTACCGAAAATAAGAGCAGGAATGTGTAAGATTAAATTTTTCCAAATAACTGTTACTTTGTATTCAATATAAACGTCTATTAAATTACAATCGATTTTCATTTATTTTTACTGAGAGATATAAATGTAAGTATACATAAATTCATTGTCCTGCGAATAAGAAACGATTTTGTTTTCTTTGCGTTTCAATTGAAACAATATGTAAATCGATACTCCTCAACGATATTTGATACTTTAGTGCATAGACTAACGGCTGTAGGGGGTCCCGTTCGTAAAGCTTTTAATAACATCGGGAAATCAATCTTTTTTCACATCACGAATTAAAGTTTGAAAATAACATGATCCACAAAGTCTTTGATGCGCCAATAGAAAAAACACAGCTTGAAAATATGAAGAATTTTGTTTGCTGCTAAAGCATGCAAAATCAAAAAAGTAAATAAAGACGAG
The DNA here is from genome assembly GCF_000599845.2 of Trichogramma pretiosum. Classification (NCBI taxonomy): domain Eukaryota; kingdom Metazoa; phylum Arthropoda; class Insecta; order Hymenoptera; family Trichogrammatidae; genus Trichogramma; species Trichogramma pretiosum. The sequence continues at coordinate 1,531,040 of NW_019641710.1, read as the reverse complement.
AGAGAGATGACAATTTCTGGTACGTACGCGTATATGTACCTGTGACTGGTAACCATGATGCATTTGATCGTGTTGCTGCTGTTGTTGTTGATGATGCTGCTGTTGATGGTGCTGTTGATGCTGTTGCTGCTGCTGTTGATGTGGATGAGCATGCATAGCAGGGATATCAAAGTCTTCATCTCCAAAACTTGGTGTGTGAAACGTCTGGAAATGCAAAAATTTTTATTAATATTGTATTACAGCCAAGAGATTATAAAATATTATCTTTTAAAAAAATTCTTTATGAAAAAATGTTTTTTTTTTGGCTACAAAAACTGACAAAAAAGAACCCAGAAACCTTTAAATATAATTTAGACGCATAAAGGGATAAGAAAAGCTTGTTTAATGAGCAGTTCTTAATATCTAAGTTTAAAGAATAAGAGATGAAGTTCATCGCTCACGAAAAGTATAAACGAGGGGATGTCAGTCAAAGTCAAAGATCAAATCGGTTTTTTACAAGTACCTCCTAAAATGTATAGTCTTTTCTTTTGTTTTTTGTTTCATAAACATATTATATACTAAACATGCTTATACTTTTAAAAGAAAAAAATATATCAATTTTTAGTATCGCTTCATCGTCAGTGCTGCATCAAATATAAAGAAATATGTATAACTAATCAGAAACATTTCATGTCCTAGCTTTTTTCAATTTGCTTAATCATCTTACTTGGGTAGTAAACTTTTTGTAGTTAAGTCAGATCAGCTCATCCTTACTTGCAATAAGTTGATTTAAAACGTAGAAAAGAAAGAGGAAAATCATTTTTCCATTTTTTCGTTTGTATATATACAGGGATAAAATAAGTATTTACAGATTGCTTTTACTCTAGCTAATGGAAAACGAGATTGAATCGTAAAATTAATCAAACGTATACATACTCTATGTCTCCCTGTCGGCTGATTGCTAATTAAGTATATATAAAGTTTGAAACGAGAGAGAGAGGGTGAAGTTTATCACGGTATGAAATATCTGCTTGGAACTGATCGAATATTCTAAGAAATAGTCATACTAATTACTACTATTTGAAAGAAGAACGAATTAATCCAACTTCCTCCCATTCGCGACTTGTAAATAATCCTTAACAAGACGAATTTTAAATATAAGTAGAAAATGTTCTATGAGCCACGAAACGAGAATACCCGATGCATTGAGTAAAAAGTATTAATAACGGAAAAAACAAAAACTAATTACACTACAGGATTTTAGAGCATGTATAGTAGAAACTCCATTGACCATAAAGAAACTTGAAAATTTGTGGAGAGAGAAAAAATGTTGAAACGTCTGCAGTGACATAATTCTCAAATGGAAAAAGTACAGGAATAAAAATAAAACAAGCATCGCTAAGAAGAGGGAGAAAAAGGAAGGGGAAAAACGAGTAGTAGTATAAGCTGGGAAGATTCGATGGAACGAAAAATTTACGATGGGTAAAGAGAGCCATTTTTCTTTACCAAAGAAGTAACCAAGACTTCACCCTCTATCTATTTCTCTTTCTCTCTGCTTCTTTCCATCTCGTTAAAACTTGTGCTCCAAAAAGTATCTTCTTGCATCACGTCTCTTTTCACGTGGGAAATATTATTTTGATGGTTAATGTTAATCTTTAATGTTTTTTCACGGCTTTTCACGTTGATCACCAAGTATTATCGGCAAGTTGAACACAACTTGTAAAATGCATTTCTTCGTAAAAAAATCGTTTTGTCATAAATATTTTTTTATTATAAATATTGAAATAATGCATAATCTATCGAATAAACATCGTGTATATGAAAGGATTTTATAGAATCCTGGGGAATGTTAAAAACCTATTATTAAGCAATAAGCAAATTTTTGCAACATTTCCTTACGTGCTCAAAATACTTTGAATGTACAAGGTTTCATTTTATTTGAATAGTTTTGAAATTCCTCAACGACTTGTGAAGACAGATTATGCAGTTTTAAAATAATATTTCAACATAAGTATAAACAACTGGCCTTATTTGATTATCATTAGACTGAGCCAATGGTAAATGGAATCTAAATATTTACGTTACATGGAAAAAGACTACTTAGCGCGAAAAAGCACAGTATTCAATATGTTGTAAAAACAACGTCGAATAACTCGACTACTCAATATTTCATACTCATAGAGAATAACCTTTCTAAAAATAATATACTGTCTATGTAGTGGGAGCGAACTTCTATTCGATGATTCAGCTCAAGAGAAGCGTGAAAGCCAAAAAAAATATTTTTACAGGTGATGGTATAGCTCCAGCGACCTTAGCTTAAGCCCACGCTTTAATATCACATTATGGGCCTATGTTTAACGACATTTAGTTGAAAATTATCACGAGCAACACTAGATAACTTTACGTTATTATCAGGAGTGGATAAGTATAACGTTTATTACAATATTAAAACAAAGATCTGATTAATACAGTATTGGCTTGCAATGATGGGTAAATTCATCAAATGAAGAAGCAAAAACTCTATTTCATTATCATAAATAGCAGCTGGACTCTTTTTGTTGGATAATGTTAACAATAAAATGTTAAATTATGATTTTTACATCGATCCTTCCTGGGTCTCTCGAGATAAAGCGATAAAATATATAGTTGACCTAGTTCATTGATATTACTCTTGAAATCAAATATCTGAGTGTAAGAGGGAAAGTTACAAAAGTTACAATAAAACGTTAATAAAATCGAGATTGAACATTGCAAACGTTATTTATAACAGTAGTATATTAGCTATAGAAAAAGCAGTATAGCAGCTCGAAAATTTTTCCAGGCAATCTTAAGCTGCATGAATTAATATAAATAGTAGTGCGTTGTTGATACACAGGACTTGGGCTAACCAAATGGAACTAGGACTCTGTGAAATTTATTACGTTATTAAAGTCCGTATAAACTGCATCAAATTGTCCACAGTCACATTTCGCAAGCATCAGATTATCTCGTAAAGTATAAACAACCAAATTAGTTATGCGTTTGTTCGCTGAGCATTTGCACTAATAATTACACACGCAATCCTTGGTCTAAAATAGTACCTCATTAGCGTTTTTTGCCAAGCAGATCTTTTCACTTTCCAACGAATTCATTGCTATTCACTTATAACTATTTTATTTTTTGCTACATTTGCATTATCTCTCTCTTTCTCTCTCTCCATTATATTTATTAAATGGACTTTATCTTTAATCACACAATTCCACCGAGCAGTAGATAAAAAAATATTACAATTTTTCAGAAAATCCAACGTTTCAATTAAAGCTTCAAATTTATGAAAATTAATATTTAGAAAGTTCAATTTTCTGTAATTAGCTGAAAAGAGAGGATAACACATGACTTCACTTTTTCTTTTCCGCTGGAGTGATATACGATTGCCAAAGATGCATGGATTTATTTCTATCTTAACACCTTTCACTCGATTATTGGCACGAAAACCCAACTGCTAAAATAATTCATACGTCAGTGTTTGAGAAAATTCATCGATTATTCAACGAAGTTTTAATGAACGAATAATCTTAATGAATGCGTTTTGCAGTTACAATCAACAGAGTGTTAAAACGTAATATTAGCTCGGAGCAAGTTTTAATTAATTTACACATGTTTTAAATATTATTTCGAGTTGATGGTAAATAAACTTTTAATAATCTGTGTAAGTTGAAGAGTAATTTTTCGGTTAAATCATTTAGCTTTAAAATTGTTTTAGTTCGTAAAATGTAGCAATTAAAAAACTTTTATTAGATTGAACAATATATATATATGTATACATGTATAAATTGCGAAAAAAATATCTAACGACTACAATAACATGAGTGGGTAACATGGTATTTTTTTAGTCGCTTGGTGTACGTTTATATACACAGTGCAATGTTACGGGACATTACGTCACTATATAGGCCGGTCTTTATGAGGTCGTTTCACTTGATGCGTATAAAAGCAAGCTCATCTAATTTTGCAGAAGTTTTACGACAACGATCCGCCTATAAGATACATAATAAAATATATAAATATATATCTACACGAGCTAGTCAGAGTGTGTGTAAATATGATTAATAGATTAAAAAAAAGGTTTCTACGCTAAGGAATGAAAATCGCACTTGATAGAATAAACTATCACTGATAAATCTTGAAATTACATTATTTTAAATGTGATTAATAAAGCGGTAAACAAAATTTAATTGCTATATGACTCAGAGATGTTCAGAGCTAAGCTGAGAAAAAAAATGTATTCACTGCTCTACAACAGATGATTAGAGCAATTAATTTAATTTCAGCACTGATGTAGTTGCATAGAGTGAGTGTTTCATCACTCTAATGAAATGTATGTTTTATATGTGTTTATTGCGAGAAATCCATTTCGTGTTAGGTTGAACTAGCCACAGTTAAGCGTACAGCATACACTCTCGATTCATTACTTATGCTTCATGGCGGTTTTAAAACGTAATACGTACAAATAAATTACATCAAAGAGGCATCAAAAGATTTAAGTACACGCACACACACATATTTTCAAGTGTGTGTATGCACTTGTGAGAGTGTATGAAAAAAAGGCTAATGGAAAAGTAACGTTACAACGACTGCGAGCAAAATAACTTTGCCAACTAATGGGCAAAATTACTCAATTTTCAAAGTAACGTAGTATAATCATATTTCAATCAATTTGGAGGCAGATATATCGCTCGCTTGGCAATCACTTTTCAGTATCGACACAAGATTTTTTGTTTTATCATCGACAAATGAGAGAGATATCAAATCAATGAACAAACATTTATCGAACCAATGGAAAAAGCAACTAGGCTGCGCAACCGAGTGAAAAAACGAAAATCAAAGATAGGTACACAATAATAATGTTATAAGGTTGGCAATTATTATTTCTGGCGTATGGAGGGTAATTTGTTTGGTGGCACATGGAAAATATTAATACAGCGTATAAGATTAATATGTGAGTAATGTGGACTTCAATTAGTTTTGTTATGCAAGTTGTCGAGAATACAAATTGCATATAATTAGGGGTACATGCAATATAATTCATGCGTACGGCAAACGTATCATTATCGCAGAAATTGTCAACGAAGAAAAAAAATGCTAAAGAAAATCAAAAGCTTCATCGGATTAAATCGTCGATTCTTCCACATATTTACATCGGTATAATGAGAAGTTTTTTGCAAAAAGAAGAAGTATTTCCTCTGCATTTCATGTTAAAAATAAAATTATAATATTGCACTGCACATCCACTTTGAGAACCGACAACAAATCCCGTTTTTAATACATACTTGTGAAAGTATAGTGGCATTATATATAGCCAAATTACGTAATGCAATTCAAGGAAATAAAATTTGATGCTAATAATCAACGATAACAATCGCGATAATTTTTAGCAGCGGTAGAAAAGAATGTGCACACAGTAATCGTAAAAATGAATTAGAAATCAATAAGAAAATGGTGTAGATAGTGGAGATATATAAAATGAGCCTTATAAATATGGATATACAAGTGCATGGAGACTGCACAAAATTTCACCTAAAAGTGCGAGTAGAAAACGATAATCCCACGAGTACTGTACGTATGCGTACGCGCACATATGGGCAAGCGAAAAAAAAAATAAAAAAGAGCAAAATATAAGCAAATGTGAAAAAGAAAAGAAAAGCAAGCAAAATAAGAAGATGTATCAGTGGGAAAAGAGAGAAAAAAGACAGCTAAGAAAGTGTGTAGTTGTTTCGATCGTTAAAATACTGAAAATTATAGCCTGCAAAGTTATTTATTGCGGATTGCCAATTATCTGAGAGCCTTAGATTGCATTGACTGATCGAGCCTCTCTATATATAGCGATTCTCTCTTTCCTTATGTGTATACCCTCTTCTTCATCCTATCTCTCTTTTTCCTTCATTCTTCACACACATACACACATAGCACAACTGCACACATGCACAAGGGAATTTTTGCTAAGAACAAAAAGAAGACTGGAAGAGATATGATATTAAATTCAACGTTACGAAAGATTTCTCTCTCTCTCTCTCTCTCTCTCTCTCTCTCTCTCTTTCACTGTATATTATATGAGCATAAAATCGGATTTTAAAAAAACAAGTTTTACGATTTAACGTAGGCATTTCATTGTGTTGGTGCGTGTATACGTATGTATGTACTCATATACATAAGAGCTTGCGCGTTTATACATAACTAATGCAGCGTCACGAATTAATGTTAAGTCACTGCTGCCACTGCTGGTTGATATTCTTTACGTTGTATACTGTTCTTGGCTTTATTATCTATGGATGCACATGTTTTCTATGATATTTTGCAAAATGCATGAAAATTTGTATATTTATACGTTTTCCCGGTATTCACTTTGCGAAATGAAGTCGAAAAATAACTTTTTTTTTATAATTCGGAAATAGACGTGAAAAAGCATTCACTTAGCTTATTATTTTTCCCTCAAATGGATGAAAAAAGAATAGAAAATAAAAAAATGGGGCCACACAGAAGTGCCGAGTGTAATAAAAAGCATCGGCAGGGGCAATATATATAAGAACAAAATGTTTTTCAGCGACCGAATAAAACGAGTTGGCACGCGAAAGTACAGTGCATACTCAAACACACACGTACCCCTTAGCTGCTATAATATAAGAGCGGCGCTATGCATGTGTCTGTGTGCACGCGTGAGTGACGAGAGCTATCTTCATGAAAGATTCAAAGTCGTTACTTTGATTCGCGATTCTTATCGCCTTGCAACTTTTTTTCTTATAATATGCGTGTAAAGGTTTTTTGTACCAAATGCATGTGAACACATTTCAACTCTACGTCCTTTATACCCTTTTCTTTAAAAGTATTACCCTTTCCCCTTTGACATATCTATTGAATGGATCTGAATTTTTGGAATACATGCAAAAAATGCTTTCATTGATTAAACTTCGCGCTTCTCGACAAAAGAAAATAATTTAATTTCGTCGAACAGAGAGCAGTACAAGCATAGCAGTAAACGTCGAGTCGCGTTTCTAGACCATGAACATTTATTGAAATAGTATTTTCTATTTATGTTTTGGCCTGTATTGCAGGTAAAATATAAAATGGCAAAGTATTCGCTGACATTATTACAAAAGACTGACAGTGTGTGTGCCTGTGCGTGACTTTGATTTATTGACAAGCGCGCAGAAAATAGATGGATTATAAAACATCGTTAGTATTATACATAACTAAAGAATACTGTGTTAAAATAGAGTTCGTATATGTATCGTTTGTATTCAAGCCACACATGAATATTCATGATTGCATAAAGATATAAAAGTACAAAAAAGCTAACAGCTCGCTGCTGTTATTAAACATAAACGAAATGAATATTGCATACTTTAATTACTGTGCTGAAAATGGAAGAAGAATAACAGAGAAATGAAAGAGAGAGAGAGAGAGGGGGGGGGGGAGAGAAAGAAAGAATGAATAAGGGAGAGAGAAAAACGAAAAAGAAACATTAGCGAACTAAATAAACCGTGCGAGTGTTAATGGCTATGATGCAAATGAGGGTTTCAGCAAAGAGAATAAGGGATGCAAAAGAAGTGAAAATAAAAGAGGAAAAAAACTTGAATAGTTTATTTCCTCGGGAATTATTACAATTCTTAGGCAGATTGTATAGATGCATCAGTAAAATTCTTCCATGTATGTGTCACTTTTATGCGTCATTAATTTCTAAGAATCGACTAAATAACGATTCATCGCAAGAAGTATCAAGAAATTTTTAATCAAAGCCTTACGTTTTTCATCCTGTCTTCATGGATCAATTACGCACGAAGTACTTGATTTCGAAAAAAAACTCGAGACTTGTTTCTGATGTGAATAATTAATAATTAACAGTGATACTTGTTTTTTTATGTTTTATTTTTCTTAGCACCAGAAAAAAAATTGGAACATAAGGTAAAAGTAAAACAAAGCTAGATGAAAAATAATTTAATAATTAAAAAAAAATTACATACCTGTTCAGCCATATTGTAGCCGTCGTGATGATGTTGATGATGATAGGACGACTGGATGTGCTGAGGTACGTTCAAGGATAAATCCAGGTTTTCACTCCTCTGTAACAAAAAGAAAAACAAAGTGAGACAACTGATCAATTTGTTTTTTTTTTCAATCTACATCCTCCCACACATTTTGAACGATTCATTAATTTATATTTCGCGCACGAACTATATATGTACGCACACGCATAAGCAAAAGAGATCGTAATCAAAGGGTCTTTTAATGGGAAGGTTGGTCCTTTGCAGATGCAATGTATTTATTCATTGATTCCCCCTGTATACGTATACATATACAATATACACTCCCTTTAACCTTTGAAGAACGAATCTCATTATATCGATAATTTTAAACTCTGGTGTTGCTTCGAGCATGGGTAGAAGAAAGAAGGAGAGACTAAATGAACGCGAGCTTAATGAAAGTGTGTGTTGAGAAGTATACAAATGTGCTGGAATTGTAATTTGATATACTGTTAAAACCTTTTTTCGGCCGTTATAATTTATTAAGAGAGGATACGTAAGTACACACGTATGAACACGCACTTTTATAAGTTCGCATAACTTCAATTATTTTGATGGTTAATTGAGCCAGCAACTCAGAGATGAGAAACGGGGTATATGTATTACGTGTATGCTATACGCGTGTGCGCCCTCGTGTGTGCATATCTAGCAATAATTGCTGATTCGGGATATAAGAAAGAGACAAAATAATATTGAATCAATAAAATATGACGAGATGGGATTGTGTGCTATCGTTTAAATTGAATCGACTAATGGACGTCGTTTTACTTTTTTGTTTGCTTCGGTCCTTTAAATGAGAAGACTTACATTCCAATTATTGAATCTCGTGACCAACTAAAGCGATGAACACACACTTCGAATACTTCTCAACTACTCTTGGCTTAATGTTACGAAAAAATAAGAATAAAAAAATTTGTAGCTGTATTTTTTGATTATGTATACTCGTGGATAACAATTCGTGCGGCATTTATTAACTACAAGCTGTCTGCTAGATTGAAAAAATGAACGTGCAAGATGTGAAATAGAAAGAGTTACTTTTTTCTTTTCCACGCTGCATGGCATATCGATTAATATTAATGTGTACTACATTGTAAAACGTGCAGACAATGCGAAATATGATGTGAAAAGAGTGAAAAAAGAAATGACAGTCAATTTCGTCATACGCGTGTACGTGTACACACAGGAGAATATTGCATAAAGTCGTAAGTTACGATGACATGCTTACAATAATGTACAAAGTCAACACGTAACATGACATGCATTTTCGACAGTAAAAATATTATATTCAACTGTATCGTTTGTTTCTATCGGTCGTTAAATTAAATAATGCTCTTTGGCCTCGGGACGCGAAAGAACCCTAAAATTCGCGCTTATGGTTTCATCAAAAGACGCGAGGAGGTTGAAATTAGAATCTAAAGTTCAACCGCCTTTAATTCAGGACGCCGACTGAGCTCATCGTTCAAGACGATGATATCGAATGTCGTGTTCTATAAGTAGAATCGACTCAAATTCTAAGCAGTTAGCACCAAGCACTGGTGTATATCGCGCGAAGCCTTAAGTCACGCGCAGAATTGGATAATCGAATGCAAGTCCGGAATTAGCTTATATCCTGTACTTGAATTAACCAATTTCTTAATAATTTGAAAGAATGTCTAATGAAGGTTTTCTCTGGTGTCCTGAGCTTTGTCAGCCAGCATCAATCATACAAACATTGAGTTTTGTATTGTGCCTCTGCGTTTCTTTAGTTTTCTTTGAATGCGTTATGTCAAAAGGTGCTCAAAGCAAACATTAGCGCGTCGCGAGCTAGAGAGAAGAAAGAGAGTCAATATATGAGTCATTTCACGTCAAGTCTCCTAGCGCGGCGCCCGCGCGGCATTATTAATCGAAATTGTTCAATTTGTAACTCGCCAGAAAAGCACCTAAATGCACCCAGAAAAAATATGTGCCATATGATTTTGATAGGAAATTTCCTCAGCTTTCCGATGATGAGGTCAGATTTTCCAAAATTTTCCATTTTCCCCGGAAAAACTTGACATAAACTTTCAAACTCAAATTTCTGAAAAACGGCATTTTTAAGATTTTTTTAAATAGTGCCATTAGAAAGCTGAGGAAATTTCCTATCGATATGCAAGTTTTCAGAGAGTACTTTTGATAATTACTCAATGAAATACAGCGACGAACGTGTAAAAACGTGAGATTTTGCGCCGCGCGGGGTACTGCGCGCGGGAACAGCTGCCGCACGGGCCGAAATGTCACGTTTTTACACGTTCGTCGCTGTGTTTCATTGAGTAATTATCAAAAGTACTCTCTGAAAACTTGCATATCGATAGGAAATTTCCTCAGCTTTCGATTGGCACTATTTAAAAAAATCTTAAAAATGCCGTTTTTGAGAAATTTGAGTTTGAAAGTTTATGTCAAGTTTTTCCGGGGAAAATGGAAAATTTTGGAAAATCTGACCTCATCATCGGAAAGCTGAGGAAATTTCCTATCAAAATCATATGGCACATATTTTTTCTGGGTGCATTTAGGTGCTTTTCTGGCGAGTTACAAATTGAACAATTTCGATTAATAATGCCGCGCGGGCGCCGCGCTAGGAGACTTGACGTGAAATGACTCATATGCGTGCAAAGAGGGTGAAAGAGAGATAGAAAGAACGTCATAGAAGCTGTAAAGTACAGCTGTTTCTGAGATCGTAAAAAACATCAGTACACAGACTAACGCACACTCAGAACCAATCAAGTCTTGTGAATATATATCCGCAAGCTGCGTTCTTATGAAATGAGTTTCAGAATATTTGTCGTTCTCTTTCTCTCTCTCTCTCTCTCTCTCTCCCGCCCCTTCGGTCTCTTCCCCCACGACTAGCGTGTCGCTCTACTCCCTCCCTCGAGCTTCTCCTCTCCTCCGTGTACACCAGCTTCAGGGGAGTTTGATGAATTTTCTCATTACATGCAACATCCAAGAACGTCGAACTTTGTACTGTTGTCGTGTATGTATGTATGTACACATTCCGCGGGCGCAGTTTAGTTACGTATAGTAGTTGTTACTGTTTCTGCTGTTTGGCCAAGCTCGCGCGCAATTACTCGGCTTCATATGTATATTCCATTAGGACGACTGTTGTCTGTCGTTACGATTTCGGACACGCGTTCTCTAGAGGCCGGCGCAAGCCGCTCGTTCGATAAAACAGCCCGACACCTGTATCCGGTTGAAGCAAAAGAAATTATCCACGGACAGGACTTAATTTTCCGCGCGCAGAGATGGCAAAAAACTTGGCACCTCGACGCAGTGCGTGTTTTTTGGCACTATGCACGGTGCCTAAGAGATGGCCACCTTCTTCTCGAGGCAAAAGACATCGTCTAAATAAGCAAACAACGACGAGTCGACAAAAATTTCCGAGAGCCGTTAACGTAGCATTATAGAAAGTGCATCGTTTTTACAAAGAATCTGAATCTTGGATGTGTGCACGGGTCTGTGCGAATAACAGGGACGAACTGTTGGGCGGTTCGCGCGAAGACTTTTATCGATCGTAATGCCAGAGTGACTTTGTCGAGATTCATTTTTCGTTTCAAACGAGTTCCTATTCGTACGAAACGTCACTTAGGATCGTATCTCTCGTCTGGTGATGGACTGCTCGCGCGTATCTTTAGTCTGAAAAGTTTTTATCTCGAAATAGAATCGATTTCGCGATGTTGCAGAATATTTTCCCCCATATCCTCTTTTATGTACGCGCTGCATGTATATCTACACACACACACACAAACTCGATTATAAACGCACACACGCATACGGTTCATCGTGATCATGCATTCCCTGCGCACAATGGAAATAATGTGACCGATTTTTCCAGTTTGCTTATACAAAAATACACACAAATAAACGCAGACACACTACTTGCATGCATGCGATTCATATAACCTTTGCCATTTATTACGTTGAGCATGCATTACCACGTCGCGCGAGTGAGTCCGTTTCAAAACGACCTGATTTTTTTGGTTACTTCAAACTAGCTTATTGTTTTTTTTCCCCTCGCACGGCATCGATCGTGCGAAAAAGTTTTTCGTTCTGCTCGCTGAGAAATTCTCGCGCCTCAAAATATTGTGTGCCGGCTTTATATTTCAAAACTGTTGCCAACGCGACGCGATAATTTTGCATTTCCATTGTTGTAATATACTTGCGCGCACGTATGAAAATATCGTTAAAAAAATGAGCTTGACTTGCTCAATCAAATTTAACGTATGCGCTTTCAATTTCAATTGCAAATTAGAGGGTATGATTATAAACTTGAAATTCAAAAGAATGAATACAAAAAAGAGATTATATTTCATTCTAATTGAGTTCGCGCGCAAGTAATTAAATACCGTTGTTATTATCTTGGGGATGTGTACAGTCGAATTCGCGCCGAGCCATACAAAGCGACAAGCAATTCGAATTGCAAAATATACAATTTAAATTGCTAATTGCCGGCCTCAGAACTCGATAATAATTAAATAAATAATAGCGCACACGTAGATTTTATTATATTCATCAATTATACGATAACTATTAATTGAAAAGATCATTTCCTTCGCAATTCACACATCGCAGCAGTTACGTGCGCGGCAGAAGGCTAAATTAGAAATACTTTTTCATCTACATGTTTTTATATATGTACAATTCTATGCACATTTGCGTCGATATTTATACAACAAAATAGCGCAGTTGGCATCAATCTCGAGTAATTATTTATAACGGAAAAAAATAAAAATTGTTCATCAATCAAAAATACAAACCATTTTTTTCTCATTTTTTCTCAAATAACGTATAGCACATAAATTGAAATGTCATTTTAACATGTGTACGTCGTTCTTTCCTGTATATTACATCTCATTAAAATCAACGAATACGTATGTTCATGTAAATGTATAAAAATAATCATCTTATAAGCATTCATTTATTTTTTTATATAATACGCTTATAAACTATAGTCTCAATTTAATTAACGTCACGTCATGTTAATGTCATCTTTCTCGAGACCGAATTAAATTAAGTTTGAGTTACTCTTTATCAAATCGGAAATGACTATGGAAAATTTGATGAATACAACAAGGCACGTCTGTTCTTGTTGAGTTTGGCGAGATCCCATGTATGAAGCTAATTTTTCGACAAATACATACGAGGCGCTTGAACAAAAGTTTGCAATCGACAAAGCAAAAAAAGTTGAACTAATTCGATGAAATTTACTCTCGTAAATAATAGGGAAAGGCAATTCCAAGGCTAATTGCGAGTTTACGACAAACAATTGCAGCGAACTATAACGTTTTAACGAAAGAGAAACAATCCCGAGCGGTTAATGAAGTCAAAACTACGTAGTTTCAAGTCCAAACTCCGGCTCGAAGTAAAGGCCTCGCAGGCAGGCACCCTCGCCGTACATAAATGAAAGTATCACTGTTTGACATTATACACACAGCCTTAGGGCGCGGAGAGAGAAAGCCTCGCACATTATCGATCGCTTATGGCAACTTCTACAACGAAGAGACTTGTATGCGCGCGAACGCAAAATGATGAGTTTCGACGAGGCGAGTGTACGAAGCTCCTTTCAATGGCTCGACTGTCGTCGAGCATGTCTGCGTAAACGTAGCTAAAGTATAACTCTCGAGACCATTGGCAAAACAATCGAATCGTTCTCTCTCGAGGGGTGCGTTTACTTTTATAAAAGCCTTGAATCGAGAAACCTTTTTTCCTGATCTATTACGCATTGTTCATTCGTGCGCGCATACATAAACATAATGTCGCATAATGGCCGTGCAGCTAAATAATGCAAATATTGCATTATCGATACTTACGTACTTCCATTGAAAACTTGTCCTAATCTAAGAAACGTAACGGTGTCCGCGCGCATAGTTTAAATATATTACCGCAATCTGCAATCGATTGAGAATCCGTAATATTTATTATAGCGATGGGCCAACCGTGAATAATTAATCATCCTGCTGAATTTCGCTACGATAAAGGCAAATAATCATAAGCGAGCTTTGAAATTTCTAAAGATAAGGGATGGCGAGGATTCCAGACGCGCCTACAAACGTAAAAGCAATTCGAGCCGTATCTATATATTTCAGGATGATGTTAAGCAGTGTATAGCCGATGAAATTATACCTTGACTATAGATAACGTGGAAAGTCGCTGGCGATTAGAAAAGTTTTTCCCCTATCGTTGAGTAGAATCGTACATTTAACTTTATATAGATGACACTATCGCACGCACACGAGATGGAATTGAAAATGTCATTAGGACTGGGTGAAAAATAGATGGAAAATGAATAGGCAGAAAAACAATTGTGGAAAAATAATGTCATTACGCAGGCTTTGAAAAGGAGAGGATTTCTTATAGTCGCACAGTGCAAAAAAATAACACATAAGCAATGCACAATGCATTCAGGTATATTATACGCTACAGACTCGCTCGGGTCATGTTTCAAAGATTTCTGCATGCTTTCACCGAGCACGGTGCGCGTTGCACTAGGCACGGACACACGATACATTCTATTAATAACATTAAAATTACCGAGAGAATGGCGAGAAAAATGATTATTATTTCTTCTATGCATACAAATGCATGTGTTGGCCTGTATTTGTGCGAGTGTGTATGTATGTATGCATGTATGTATGTATGTATGTACATCGCGTCTATGGTCGTATTATTTGTGTATATTCTCGGCGTGCGAAGGGTAACATGACAACGATGATGAATCGCGACGTATGAGCGCATAAATTTAAATTAAAATTACCTCTCCTTCAACGATACAGCACAAATACTCGCGCGCACTATTGTATACGCGTACATCACAGGCGCAGGGAGCTTTAGGGGCTACGCGATGGAAGCCCATGTATAATGCACGCCGACATTCGATTAATAAATGGAAAATAAACCGAAATGCCAGAAATTTTATGTTTTTATTACATTATCGGAGCAATGCCGTTTTTTTTGTTTCGGGTACAAAGTGCAATGGAAATTGAGAAAGATGAAGGAGAGAAAGAGAGGAACAGAACGGTGAGTTTGATTGAAGAATGCATGTGTCTGAACATGATTGATGAAGGATGCACACTGCTGGAATGGGTTTTTCATATTTCACGTAAAGAACATAAAAAAAATAAAGAATAACAAGTTTCGCGTGGAGAAAGAATATTAATCTAACCTTCATCATTTCACCGATCAGTCATTCGTTGCTGTTAGCCGATGTTGTTATTTTTGTAACTTTGATAACTATGAGGCGAAGAAAAAATGTGATATAAAAAAACGATGAGATAACTTTCTTACTAAATGAACTATAAATCCATGACACAATTTCTTGACTGAGTATGCATTACCGCTTAATTAGTTATTTTATTTATCAAAATTCTTTGGTTTAAGAAGTTGCGTCAAAGTTTTTTCAATTACACTGAATCATGCTCAGTAAAACATGGACTATATGTTCAAAAAAATAAAAATAAAAATTTAGGCATACACTTTAATATTCAGTGAACAATGAAAATTTTGAATTTAAAAGACACCAAGTTTAATTATACATGTACGTGCGTGCACTTAAAAAAAGACTTGTTTTTGTTCGTGTTTTCCATTTTGTGGTTTTTACTAGGCTATGTTTGATCAACTAATTCGTGTTTGCTCTTGCGCTTTCCCTCTACAGCAGTAGCAATAGTAATAGCAGTAGTGCGAGTAGCAGTAAAAAAGTTTCTTTCACTTTTTTCATTTTCATTTTAAATGAAGATTTTTCATTTATTTTCTCAATTTTGAATGCGAATAAATCTTGAAGGCAGCTCTAACGATAAGTTACAATGCCAATTCAATTTATATTTAATTTCAAAATATATGAGAAAGGAAAAAAATATTGCGTCCGTATGCAATGAGTATAAATCATATTTTCTTCACTCTTGCAATCTCTTCTTGCCTCGTGGCCCTATTCAATCTCGATTTTTTCTGAATAAGGAGCTTTTAGTTAAATTGAAATTCACCCTTTTCTCTACACCTCTTTATAAATTTTTTTCCGCTCTTTGTATCTAAGCTTTTCTGTAAATGAGTAAGCAAAAATGTTACCGTGTCCCCGTGAGTAGAGGAAAGCTACCGCACTGTTTTATTTCTTACTTTAGCGAAGGTTTCATATTAATTATCGAACACTGGTACATATCCATGAATTCTAAATTTTTTTCAATGCGTTATGAACTACGTTGAGTAAGTATTCAGTCAATAATATTTTTGCCTCTGCAGAACCACATGCAAATCAACTCACACAAAATTATTATCAAAAACGTTTTTTTTCTCTTATCGACATTGTGATGCAATGCAACTTTACTGCGAAACAACAAAACGCGAGATACAACAATTTAAAGCGCAAATATACAAGAATATAAGCAAAAGATAATGAAAGATTGAATAATGGTTAGTTAAGCACTTCTCGGCTCAAGATATTTATGCAATATGAGACGGAGCACGCAGTCAAGCAAAGAATAATTTCGAGAATTTGCATAAATCTCGTTAGAAAAGCGAAGCTTATCAAATTTCATCGCATCGAATTTGTGCAAGCTATTCTCGTTTCGTTTTTTTGCTATAAACTTGACACTTTCTTACTTTTTTTATTACTACGTCGCGTAGACAATTTGAAATTACGTTTTTAACGCAAATATTCAAAATAACAGGAAAATATTTAGTATGCCAAGTTTTGAGAAATAAACAGATCTTGTCTATTTATCTTTGCTTGACATTTTATGTATTTGTCTTATGAACGGACGGCCACGTAACGACCCGATCGTGAGTTGAATTCACGAGAACAAACTAGGCTACACAAAGACTCCGATGTATGAGTGCGTATGTATAGCGTCGAGCTGAAAAAGGATCTTTGTCGTTTTTGATGCAAGAAAAGCTCAACAATCTCGCTTTTCTCAAACAAAGTTGCCATTTCATCTTTGATCTAAAAAAATAGACTCGCTTTTGCTTCAGAAAAATTCACTCAATTCTTCTCGGCGAAAAACCAAATAACTTTGTTTCAGCAAAAGCAACTTTTTTAGTTTAACCAGTGCCATTTATCAGTTAAGGCAAAATTAAATAAAAAACGGAAAAGTTTAAATTAAGACTGATCGTTAAACTTACATGTTGAACAAATTTAATATATAAGTTTGCTCGTTCGATGAAAGTTAGTCGATATTTAAGCGCAAGCACGAAGAATTGAAGAAAATATTCTTTCAGCTGAATCAGAAGCTATTTGTAGAGTATTCGCGCGATGGCAAATCTGAACTTAATTTTAGAAATGCGTATAAAACACTGTGAAATTGTGAAATTGGGTTGCTTTCTCGAACGAGTAAATTAAACTAAAATACGTATACATCAAAATGCTGTAAGAGATAGACATAAGTGCAGAAAAAGTAAAAATATGAATCGCCATTTATATCAAGATAATAAAATAAATTAACAGCTAAACAAAATAACAGGTTATGGTAATAGGTAGTGCGCGATCTAATTTGATTTTCATAATAAATATACGTTAGATTGATCTCGTTTTGACCATCGTAGAAAAATAAACGCAGTATAAAAGCTGCCAAACGTTACTTGATCAAAAAATAATAATGATAATAATTTGAATAAGAGACTGTATTATTTATTATTTTATGCATAAATTGCGGTAACGAGTAATTAAACGTGACATACGTTATAATATATTTAAAAAAGCATGTAAGTACACATTCATAAATAAATTTATGCAAGTATATTTTGAAAGAGTCGCTAACACAGCAAATTTTTGAATGATTAAACATAACTGCAAAAGTTAGACATTTATAGAATTTTGTTTTTACAAGCCAACTTTTTATTTTTCTGCGGACGTGTGCATACTTCTTCAAATACCCATTTCCTGATAAAGTAACAAAAAAAAACGAAATTTAAATGTAAAGTTAAACGAGTAGTTTATAGGGAAAGTTTGTGTCGCACAGACCCCCGCAAGAGAACAGGCGAAAACTAATCGAGAGACAAACAATTAAGTTGTCAAGTCAATGGGGTTGTGTGTAAAAAATCATCCATTAGCAAAAATGAAGAAATATTCAAGTGACAAAGCAGTATAAAGTGAAGTCTTCTTTTGTCAAATCTTTTCTTTCTCCCTTGCGGTCTTTCTCAATCGCCCCTCTTTGCTTGCTGGTACTTCCCTCTGCTGTTCCACTGTGTGTAGCAATTTGCTTTCTCCCTCTCTTTGTGTACTTTTAATCTTGTACCATACATATATGTGGCATTTCACGTCAACTCTCCCAGTGCCGCGCGGCGCAGCAGAATTAAGCCAAATCACTAAATTTGTGAATCGCTGTAAAAGTACTAAAATGGACCTAGAGAAAAAAACGAACCCATGATTTCGATGGGAAATTGCCTCAGCTTTCCGATGGCGAGGTCAGATTTTCCGAAATTTTCCGCTTTACCCGGAAAAATCACTGGGAAAACTTTAAAGTCGGTTATCTCGAAAACTTCATTTTTAAGATTTTTTTAAATAGTCTAGATCGAAAGATCAGGAAATTTCCCATCGATATAGACCTTTTCCAGAGAGGCGTTTTTTGATTTTAGCGAGATATAGCGAGAGAAAGAAGAAAAAACGTGGTTTTTTCGCGCGCGCGGGCGGTCGGACGCCACCAACCGAACAAAAAACCACGTTTTTTCTTCTTTCTCTCGCTATATCTCGCTAAAATCAAAAAACGCCTCTCTGGAAAAGGTCTATATCGATGGGAAATTTCCTGATCTTTCGATCTAGACTATTTAAAAAAATCTTAAAAATGAAGTTTTCGAGATAATCGACTTTAAAGTTTTCCCAGCGATTTTCCCGGGTAAAGCGGAAAATTTCGGAAAATCTGACCTCACCATCGGAAAGATGAGGCGATTTCCCATCGAAATCATGGGTTCGTTTTTTTCTCTAGGTCCATTTTAGTACTTTTACAGCGATTCACAAATTTAGTGATTTGGCTTAATTCTGCCGTGCCGCGCGGCACTGGGAGAGTTGACGTGAAATGCCACATATAGGGGTATGCTCAGGTCGATGGACATAAAGCTGCTATCTCTCTTGTACAACATGTATGTGTATTTATGTACACACACACGCACGCATACCCACCCACACACACACACACACACACACACACACACATCGAGGCTCGTTTGTTCAAAGCGAAATGAATTTCATACACGTATATAGCGAGTGTGTATAGCCTTCACTGCCGTTGTTTGAAATGTACACCAACGACAAGTAGTAATGACAAAGTTTATCACCAAAGTTTTATGGTTAATATGATAGATAGATTAGACAGATTATTTTCTCTTATATATTTTGTTTCTTATGAACGTGATGGAAAAAAGCAGTGGACTCGACAAGACGCAATGAATTATTATTGATTCTTATATCTATATGTGTAAGACACGTAAGGGTCGAGACACAGAAAAGGATGCGAAGCCGAGAATCCTGAATCCCACTCGAGGGGTCGCCGAGCTCATTCTCTTCTCGTGCCTTAGACACATAATCGTACATACACGTTTTATCTGTCGTCTAGAGAGAATACGTATACGGGCTGTTAAACATTTCGCTACTATTTGTTTGGCTGCCTGAGAGCATTTGTATGAGCACGCGTGTGCAAATTAACCTGATTTAATAAAAAAAAAAAAAAAAATGTCTCGAGAATATGATGCGCTTGCGCGATGTTACAAAGAAACTAAAAGAAGGGAGAGATTCAACGACTGCAAACACTTTTATGGTTTGCCATTACTCGATATTTGCCATTGCTTTCTTTTTTTCAATTCGTCCCGCTGTGCGATGCAATGCGAGAGAGCGCTCACATATTGAATTATAGAATTAATACGCCATCTATTTTCACTTCTTTTTGCGTTATTTAAATGTGTAATGTACTTTTTACAACGAACGCATTAAGAAGAGTGATGTAAAAGCTTCGAAAGTCGTGTACGTATATAGTCGCACGCGTACATAAAGAGGCTATTCAGTAACCTTTCCATTTTTCCGTAACACGAGAGAGTTGCTTGTTACCATCCATCATGTTTTTCCATAGCCACTCATCGCGCCCCCTACCCGCCTGCTCGCTCGTGCCAGGAATGTAATTTTCTAATGTATCGTTCATTTTTCTCAATTTTGCCTTGCTTTTATAATGTGTATGTGCCTTCGCGTATATTAAGTCGAGACCAAACATTGCGCGTATTTTGTACCAAGTATTTTGTGTTAAATTCACGAGGAAATGAGCGCGCCGACACCGATATGTCGTTTCTCTCATTCTCTGGTTTATAAAATCTTTCGAACTATTCGTGCGATATATTTTAGAATATTCATCGCGTTTAGCTGGCGAACAAGTACAATATTATTACAAAAAGGATGTATTTTATGTAGCAAGCATGCCTACGTTCCTATTATACAAAGCCTTCATTCTTCCTCCCCTGTATATATAGCTTATATAGTCAGACTTGCAGTTTTCGATTGTAATCCTCTTTCTATTTTCGTTTCCCCTTTTCCATTATATGATCTACAATCTACTCGAGAGTACAATGAAATATTAAAACCTTTTTGTTAAATATTTTATCGTACTTTAATAAAGAAAAATCATTTTGTGAATTCCTTCAACTTTCAAATGAATAATGGAACGTTTAGATAAAGAATAAATTGAATTTTTTAATCGACGTCTAAAATTTTTGTACAAGAAAAACAAAGTTTGGCGCAAAATTATTTTAATTTGTCGCTTATACTTCCAACTCACTCATCTGATATTCGGGTTCTGTTTTGAGTTAATAAAGTTATCAGGTTGTACATAAAGAGATATTTATTTTTAGAAAGTCCAAGAAACTATGTTCAGCTTACAATCCTTTCTCTTCCCAACACGTAATTTAACAAACGTACATTGAATTCTAAACAATAAAAAAAAAATTTCATTTGTTATTCAGTTTGAAATAAAAGCAGAGTGAAAAAACCCACTTTCCTCTAATAAACTTTAATGATTTCACATTATGATTCACGGCTTACATGAATAAAAGCAATTATTTTTCAAATTTATCACAAACACATCATCACGAGTATATAGCCGAGTAATGAAAAAAGGAAAAAGAGTAATAATAATTACATAAAAAAGCATGACGTTTGCTGATTACGAAATAACATCAATTTTCCAAAGACTGGAGAACGCAGTTTTATCGAAAATTATAATCGTTTTTATACGTTGCAATCTCTCTCTCTCTCTCTCTCTCTCTCTCTCTCTCTCTCTTTCTCGTGGATATATAACTATACAACTTGTTTATATCGTGACATGATCGATTGCAGCGATTAAAATCCCTTTCTACATAAAACTCGGGAAGCGTTGATTAATATTCAACTGATGTAATAGTTAATTTTTTGTTATCTCCGTCATGCAAGAACCTAAGTACAGTTCGGTTGTCGTAAATGTATTACTAAGTCGACAAAAAATAAACATTTATCAAGCCAATCTAAAGATATGAATAGAGCCCGATCATATATATGTGCATAAAACTTGAGCAATAGCATATGCGGATTGCACGCAATCATTTTTTTACAGCCCGAATCGTGACATTTTGTTAGCTATATTACACGTCACTTATATCCTCCAACGAATTCACTTTAATCGAACGTTACAATGTATCAATGAATTTTCTGTATTAAGAATAAGCAACTAAAAAATAAACGGGAGTACGTCATAAACGCTGACTTTAAAGAACAAGTTTTCCTTTATTTCTGCCTCGGTGCTATGCAGAGCTCGTCATTCATCGATTTATCTGCAACTAATGCTGCATAAAGAATCGTTTATGTGTCCATCGATGCGTTTATGCATGAGATCGATTGGGCTCTTTTTCTAATCGCTTGCATGAAAATCACGATGCACATCGATTTATTAGTGCCACAAAGAAACGAGGCGAAATATTACGTTCATATAATATGGTTGTGAAATTTTTTACTGGCAACATCTCGCGAACAAGAGACGAGAAAGAGAGAGAGAAAGAGAGTCCCTTCTAAATTATGGCCAAATGGTTCAATCAAAAAATGTCATATCGTATATTCATGAGAATAAAAGAGATGAGCGTTCGAGCGACAAGTGTATAGAGTCGTGTCATCGTTTCAGCGTAACTTGTATAAGATTTCGCGAAAGATGAGTCTCTGTGCCGAGGAATCTTGCACTGTTTTATATTAATAGCAAGTTATTCCAGCTGAAAAGATAGGAAAAATCTCCGAGAGAAAGATGATACGTCATGGAAGGTAAGAGCGAATAATATAACATTATGAAGAAAAAAAGTATTACATGAAATATTAAAAACGATTTACAAAAGACTACAGCAGGAAGGGCTCAGAAGCGCATGTGTCGCGAAGTTCGCATACATGTAATTATATCAATCTTAGAGGCACCACGAGAGGAATGTGTGTTATGTAGTGTCATTATAAGAGATATCTCGCACACAACATCAAAGAATTCCGAAGACATTCGAGTGAGAGGGAATAATAGCGATCGTGTGTATGGCTTGCGAGAGAGGAGAGAACGATGCATGTAATTAAGGCGAAATCCGAAATTCTTATTTTTCTACGTGATGCATGCTTTTTTGCGTTGGAAACCCAGCCGCAGCCTTTGTTGATTTTCATAGCGAATTACATTTACGATGGTATCATTAAGAAATCCGATTAAAAGCTCTTACTTGTTGTACTTGAGTTTGCAAAAGTAGAACAAGTATAAAAAAATCGCTTGATATAAAAATTGGAAATATCGATTACTTTAAAAAATATATCTATACATGCGCACACATACACTGTGCTGAGCGCGAGAGTAGGGAGCTGCTTGACCTACTAAAACGACAAACTGCATGACACATGAAACATACATATGTAGAGCTTGCATAATATTCAAATGGCATAAGTGCACAACTTGAAAGCAAGTTATAAAAAATAAGTCAATTTCATCGACGGCAACAAAATCGTTTCCACAGCCAGTATTCGTACACACGCAAAAAATACATAAACTTGCGCTTCGTTTCGTTTCAATCAATTTAACGATTCGTATATACGCCAAGTACCCGTGAATTATTCATTCGTACGCGCTACGAACAGCAGCAGCCTGTAATGCACGCCGATGTAAATTTCCGCGGAAAAAAATCTGCTGTCTCTGGAGGGTACATTTTTTCTCCCGTGTTTTTCGCAAATTTTTATATCGATTCCATTCATACACATCGCAGTTGAATAATGAAAATCGCCTGTTGTATGCGATGTCGTTAAAAAGACATATATTTACCCAAGAGCCGGTAATTAAATTTACCCGGAAACACGCGCGTAGTCGTTTTTCTCCGTGACATGGACGCACAAAATCAGAGACGATATAAGCTTACGAAATACCTTCGCAAGGATTGCAATTACATATACTTTACAAGTGGTCGATTAGAATGACTGGTTGAATTTTTTTCCATCCTCGACGTAATTATTTGCAGCTGAAAGTACGAAACTAGAGAGGGCATTAACGATGCATGGTTTACTATAATTGGCAGTACTCGATACCTCGCGCGGGATGGCCACCGTCTAAGTTAAAAACGCATTCCGGAAAGTGATCAAGTTGCCGTTGCTGCAGTTGCTCTCCAGATATTTAAAATCAACTGTATTTTGCGAAGTTGGCATCCAGGCTATAATCAACACCGAACATTGTTTTATAAAAATTGACGAGTCCGTTTTAAAAGCCATAATTACGTGTTCGCGTATGTATGTAGCTCGAAATGGTTTTCCAAGGTCGATGAATGAGTTTCGTGCGAGCGCGCGACTGGCCGCAGTACTCGAGCTGTTTTTTTCAAAAAGTATGTGTACATCAACTTTGCAGATATAATCTACCGACCTAATCGGCTTGTTCAACAAGTATTTATTTATTAATATTTAAAGGGAGGGAAAAAAGAAATGACTTGACTGAATAATCTGTAATTACTAAGTATTATTGACAAACTTGCTGTACTTAAAGCTTGAGAGTGAAATTAAATATCGACAATCGATCGAAGTAAGTGCAAGGCAAAAACCAATAACATCGATATCGTACACACGCGCGTGCACTAACACAAATTGGCATTCAGGAGGCACTGCGCGCGAGGTTAACACCCTCGTCGCTGCTGCCGCCACCAACGCCGCTGCTCGTATATCGACTTTCACGTGTAAACGCCCACGCGATGCCTACATTGCCGATGGCTACATGCTCGTGACTCGTAATAATTTTATTCAGCCGCGACTTACTATTAAACCAAGGGAATTATATTTGTCACATGAAGCGTATTGTTTCCGAGCATCTGCGCAGTTGTACTATTTAGCGCGGTACCTGCACCTTGACATTGTTCTAAATCTAGACGAGTATAATGAAAAGAAGAAGAAGCAGCAGCAGCGGTGAATTTCAGGCATACTTTCGAACGAATCAAGTTTTGTCGATAATACGAAGGTTTCATCTCGTTGAGCATACAAAAGCTTTTCTTTTTCTTGGTAATTGTGTTCTTCAAGTAACCATTTTTCAACGCTCGTTCTGCGAGCGCATAATGGAAAGAAAATATAACTTTGATTTCGTAATAATCCCATTGATATGCAAATGTTTTATAAATTACAGCTGAGTGGACTTTTTCCAAACACGTACACTCGCTCGAGCGAAGGGTATTTATTATTTTTCGATTTGGAAACGAGCTTTGCCAGCATAATTTATCTCTCGCTTTCGATGCTTTGCAGCAATATTAATGCTCAGTAATAAAATACGTATTTACGTTATTTAAATACGATCTGTACAATATAAAATCGATAAAATATTTCAATTGAGATGCATTAATCAATGAGATTCAATTATAAATATATTTACGACGTAGCGGCCGTTGCAAGTTGTATTTATCATCGCATTGAGATTCTGCGAGAGACACGCAATTGAATAACTTTTATACCGATATTTTTTTTACTGCGGTGCAGCTATCTCTTTATTTTCTAGTCACTAATTTATCTTTACAGGATATTGGATACGCTAGGAAAATGTACATTTTTGTCATTTGCGGACAAATCGAAAAATATGATGACTTTAAATACAACAAACATTTCAATGCACGGTTCCTTTATTTATGTGATCGGTCCCAATATGTGAATAAAGTGAGGTTTCAGCTCACTAAAGTCAGTACAACAAAGTACCTGCGATGGAATTATCATGCATATAATGTGTAAATCAAACGTGTTGTTCTTGTTTTTAGATACACGCAAAGAAATTCCTTTTAGATGAGTATAATCATGGCTGGCAGAAAGGCAAAGTAACAATGAAAAGTACTTAAAAAAGTTACTACGATTTATCTGGCCAATTTATCGCATAAAAAGGGGGAGGTTCCACACTTATCTCTGTATATATACATCATTATACATTATGGTATTCAAAGGGGTTGTTTAATCTTGCGAAACACATAAAGTTTTAATGAATTTTATGATAATAATAATGCATCGCACAATGTGGCGTATTATAACGGCGAAAAAAAAATTAATCAAGCCGAGCGATTTATATAAATTTGAATCATGCGAGCCAACTCAGTTAATTCTATGGATTTTTCGTTGTAATGATCGATAAATATAAATTTTACCTCTCTTCCTCGCGTCCACCGAATCTCTTAATTTTCTCCGACAATCACGTCTTTATTACTCTTTGATTCTGATTCACGCTAATAATACGCCAATTTATATTCGATTATTCGTTGAAAGAAAAAATAATGCTTGGTAATTTTATGCATTATGCTGAGTGTAAAAAGAGAATTTTAATTAAAATATTAAGCGAAAATGAACGCAATCGATAAGGACTGTAAATCCGTGGAGTTTTTGCTGATTCTTTAGATTTCATTAAACACGCGACACATTGTTCGCTCCAATTTCGAGCTGACGTTTCGCAATTTGACAGGCGTTGTATTTTTCATTACATGCACCGAGGGAACCTATTAAGCTTGAATAATAACTTTTTGTTTTGCACAGCTCATAATGAAGCATGTAACTAGACCATGCGATTGCAAAATACATTATTCTATGCAATGCACACAGTATGAGTCACCTCTTTTTCATTTCCAACGAGGGCTCGAGATTACATTACAATTAATCGAGCAGGAACGTAAAAGCTATTTCACGCGAAAGTAAAATGTATAACGAGCTTTTTCGGTATATCAACTGCGAAGTCGCGCTTCGGATCGATTTACCGAAACGCCGCTTAAAAGTAATCAAAATTGAGCAATTTCAGAATACACGGCTGGCAGTTTGATGTACGTTTGCAGCTGCACTAGGTCGACAATCTGATTTAGATATAGAAAACTGACACATGACGCAGAGGTATACCTTTAGCTGCAGACGCGCAGTCCCTGCATGCGCCTGGAAACTGATTTCTGCGGTTCCGTGTACGTTATTAACCGAATTGATTTACGCAGCACATTAAGTGCCAAGCTTGTGTTTCGATTGGCTGATTTGTTTTGCCGGTGAGAGACTTCATTACGGCGCATGATGCAGAGTAATGATCAAAAATGATACATTTACACCTCATTAGTCGAGCTAATTTTTAGCTACGATAATTTACATGCGCACAAGAAAAAGAGAGAGGGGAGTAACAATAAAGGCAAGAAGTAGTATCTTTTCTTTTTATGTTCCGTAACTCGTTATCTCGTTATAGTGCTTATACACACGAATACTGCTAGCTTGCACAAATAATTACTGTAATGATCAACCGTAAAGCAACGAAAAATCATTTTCATTTAATTAAGCCTCAGTTTGTACGCATGTGAGAAGACACTGAATCCAACTATTATTATCGGTACACGCACAGGTCTCGTTGGTGAAATTTCGTTGCATGTGATCGTTAAAAGATGGATGACTTTCGTAGTTAGACTCATTGAAAAAATGCGAAATTTGTATAAGTGATACTTCCAGTTAGTTTGACTCTCTTTTTCTCCTAAGCAGCGTGTTTTTACACACACAAATGCAATAAGTCGTTATAAGAATCGAATAGTTTTCTGAAAAAAAAAACTCCACCGTAATATCTCTTACAGTTTTTTCTTATCAGTCTTAGCGATAATTATTCATCAAAGTTAATAGCTTCGCGTACGTACTATTCGTCGGTGCAAATGCAGCGTAAAAATATGTACATCTGCGAGGCACAATAAATTTAGCGTTCTTGCAGGCTTATGTGTATATATTAGCGCAGGTACTTCGTGCGATGTGAATTCAGAATTGCCGCACATTCTATAAATTAAAATCTAATATACAGGAGCGGAAACATTGAATTACATCTTCAGTGTATTGTACAGACGTGTATGTTTGATGTACTTTTAATAATTCCGAAGTTCCTTTTAGCCGCGGCTCTCATTAGTCGTCAGGAGGTTTGCAATTATAGTACATTACACCGAGCAATGTTCCACTCTATGTGAGTGTATGTGAAAATTGTTACAATACTTGCTGCGAGTAAAAAAATAAAATAATAGAAAGACTGACACGTGGAATAGGAAGTGAAAATTCACGGTGAATGCTCTCCAACACTATGGTTAGTTATATATAATACGACACTTTTGTACCTTTTTTTTTAAATAGCCACGAGAATAGTAAAATTTTTTATTGCTGCTGTATCGGCTTAAGCATTTTTGGCATGATAATCCCGTTTAACGCACGAGTAAGTTTCACTCGCTATTTATTGTATCAAAGCACGTTATGTCGTCTGCATTGTCATTCTTCAAAATTGTAGACGCTTTTAAAAGTTGGAAGCTAAAAAATGAGATGAAAAAAAGCCACAGTACGATGACCTCATGAGTGCTAGTCTCTTCGTTGCATACGTATATAGACGTGCGCACGAATATTATAAAAGTATCTGTTTCACACTGCTTTTGAGAGTACGTGTATAGTATATATAAAGTAATATAGAATGCACATGTAGTTGTAGGTGTACACAGACGCGAAACGAGTTGCCAAGAGTTGCCAAATAAATTTCAACGCATCACACCTCGCAGAGCTGCTTCGATAATCCGTATCAAATTGCTAATGTGTCCCAACTTCTCACCCGCGATACTTATTAATTTTCTTGCAGAAAAAAGCTCATTTTTAAACTGAAGAAAAAATTGCTTCGATCTCGAAACCGTCAATTTTCCAATTATTTATCGGGCTCAGAAATTGGATGTGCTCGACGAGCTATAATGCTGTATGCGCTTGCGACAGCCCGCACATTCGCGATAATTTATCCATCTTGATTTAAAGCGCAAATTTCTCTTTTTCCTTGATAAATCTCGATGAAATTATTGTTTGAGAGTAAAAGGGAGAAGAAACCCTTACATGTTTTTTTTATAAGTTTCATTAGCAAGCAAAGGAGAGGAAAAGACCGTTAAATGAAATTTCACCGTTGCTGTATTCACACATGAGATTAATAAATCGTCTGTGCGTCGCGAGGGTGGTTGTATAAAAAGACGGATTTTGCGCATATAAGAGAAAATGTCATAACGACCAAGTAAAATGAGACTTTAAATTGTTTTTTTCATTTTCCTTTGAAGTTACACGTGTATATAAAGCGAGGCTTTGAATAGAATTGACATTTCAAGATTAATAGGGGTAGATAAATCAAAAGAGCGGTGCGATATCGATTTGTTCTTATCATAAATTACATTGCCTAGCAGCAATGACGTTATATAGACTGATCAAGTATTATATAAAGGAACATGAATATCAATGGATCTAATATGTTGTTTTATTTGTTCTTTGATTTTGTGCAAATACATTGCATATTAAACTTACAAGTTTTACCAAGTTTATTATGGATGTTCATTTAAGATGTTTGTGAGCTTACCTGAAACACAAAAAAGAAGATGTTTGTTAATTACATATAAATATGCTGTTTACGGAAAATTTATGAGCAATGCGTCATTATTGAAAATTGTAGTTTATGTCAAGTCATCATTTTTTCAATTTGAAAGAGCTATCAATTTCAAAAATTTATTTACGCTTTATGCTTCGTTACAATGGAAAAAAACGCTACACACCGAAGGTAAAACGAACAAAGAACGTACAGCGAACTCAGTGAGCTCAAATTTCAAGGAGCTATCAAAACATTTACGTTTGCAGTGTAATTTAAAAATTCTCTGAACCCCTGATAACAAATTTGAGTAAATACTGGGTAAACGTGTACCAACAGATCTTTCGAAATTAAATTAAAACTCGAATATAATATAGCAGTAAAAGTATAAGGAAGATCAAAGGATGTATAGATTCATAATTTGTTGCATTACTTGGTTATGGCGTGCACGAAAGGTTAAGTTTTGCAATCGCAATATAAAATGAAACCTTACAAATCACGTGATTTTGTTTTCAACAGCAGTAACAAAAACAACAAAAACAGCGGCAACAACAACGACTACGAAATACAGGGTATTAATCCGTGCGTGCGCGCAATATCGAGGCAATTTATCTTACGGCGTTATTTTCATTAATTTTCTCGTATTGTGTGTATATAATATACGCTTGTATTCGTACATATACATGTGCCCTCGTTGTCGTTCTTCGATAAACGTCAGTACTTATCCTTGCCAATCGCTATCATAAATCCCTTCCCTGCTTCCCCTCACCTTCTGCTGCCACTGCTGCTTTTCTCCTCTCTTCCCCTTCTCGAAAATTGCTATAGCTACGACAGGCAATATAGTGAAAATCTTTTCTCTTTGTAGTGAGTATTTTCATAGTCGATTTTTCAAATAAACGAGACGAATAAAAATACTTTCGAGAACGACGTTCGTAAGCGATTCGTATTTCAGGTAAATTTCAATTGTCATTACACTTTTTCCTACTAACGCGTTTGAATGAAAATTATTTTTCTTCATGTGTTTGATTTTTTTACCTTTATAAAAAGTTATTCAAGTTTATTGTTAATTATATAATTATTTTATCGGGTCAAAAAGAATATTCGAAAGTTATGCAAATGTTAAGTTCAAATACGTATCTCAATTATTTTGTTTTACAACACTAAAATAATATAATTGAAACTTCATAAAACAATGATGAATGGATTTATTATTTTATACAGAAACCACATTAAATCATTGTTTGAAGTTTACGATAAGAGAAAAATTGATTGAAACCAATGTAACATCAGAATATTTAAAATTATCTTTGTTGAATGCAACCCCCTTATGCGTACATGTATACGTTTTCGGAAACTATGCGGTAGATCTACTTGTGTTTTCCCCTCACATTTTGTGTACACTGTAACTTCATGAAATAAAGATCCTCTTATCTCTTTTCATGTTGGTTGAAATGATGTAGTAAAAACATACATAATGAAAAATAAGGAAAAGATGATGAAAAAATGTACGTATAAAAAAGTTGAACAAAATAAGAATATGATACTTTTCAATTATCGAAGATAAAAATAATGAATGTCTATAGAAAGATACAAAGAAAAAGTTTTCAAAGCGATGTTATATCGATTTATTTATTTAACAAAAAATACAATTCGAACATTTCGTTATCGTGAAATGAATACAAACGACTTTGTAAAAAATGTATTTAAAAACTAACTATTAAATATGAAAGAAATATAGGTTGTCATAAACGTATTTTAATATAGAACGACTTATTGACTGACTGAGCATATTATGCATTTAAAAAAATGAATTTTTATCGCAAAAATCGATTCGCATCACCATTTTAGATTTCTCGTTGAATTTCAAATCTTTTGAATGGTTCCAAAAATATTTGAAGATTAATCTATATTTTTTGAAGCACGTATATCAACTAAATGAGATTTTTCAAGCAACAGAAAGAAAAAATTGAATGTCCTTTTATTCGTGGAACGACCAATCATAAAATAAACTTCCTTTTCGAGTCAAACTCTTTCCTGAAAGTAAGCGTAACGATAAAAAAAGTATAAAATGCTGAGTTATAGATAGTTTTCAGAAAAAGTCAGAGAATATGAAAAATTAGATTTAACCGAGAAGAAGATGGAAGATGAATTTACTCAATTTCATTCAACTATTTACAGCATTTCAACTGATTTTCAAAAGTCATTAACAACTATGCAGAATAGCAAAACTAATTTTAAAAATGAACCTATTTTTGGAATCGAGTGAGAACCAATGCTATTCTCATAGATAAATAGATAAATCAAATAAGTTGAACGAAATATATATGTACATTTATAAAGAGAATATACAGATATAGATACAAAGAGGGCAAGCTTGGGTAAACAAGAAAATAAATTGAATGACGCAATCACGGAAATGAAAATCAATTACATTGATTAGCTTTTCTTCCTTTTTCTTTCATTCTCGTTCTTTTTTGCGTTTTTTATTTAATAACTCGGACAAATTAACGAAATAGTTTGCTTGCACAGAAATGGAAATAAATTGTAAAGCGAATGAAAATGGATTGGAAGGTCGATCGATAAAAACGACATCTATTTGTAGTAGTAATAGCTGTCCTGTTTCATTTCTAACAAATAAAATTGGGTGCAAGCTGTTAAAAGATTTTAATCTCCATTAAATCATAGTTTCATTAAAAATAAAATCATGATAAAATATACAGAACAAAAAATACAGCTTGTACTTGAATTTGATTGAAATTATAAAAAGAGCATTATTCTTTGCTTTTTTTAACAATTGAGAAAAAGTTAAATAAAAGTCTAAATGATACAATTTTACGTTCTAAACCAAAAACATGTATACACATGAAATACAAAAGTTTTAAAATAGAATGTCGATAAAACGACAGCGCGTGTTTACGCAAGACGACATTTTCCATTTGTCTGAAAGTGTATTTTATTCCTAGTGAAAAAGAAGAAGAAAATAGCTCAAAGAACTCATCTCAATGCGAATATCTACAATTTAAATTTTTCCATTTCTTTCTTCCCTGTTATTTTTTACCAAGTACAGCAACAGTTAGGTCGTTTATTTAATCGGAAATTCGTAATATACCGAAGGAAAAAATAACAAAACTATCCTTCAAGAATGGTTTTTTACTTCATTTAAGAACGTTTTTCATTCAATTTACTTCTCAATACTTTATGGTGCGAGTTGCGATAAAAAAGGAAGTCTAAAATGAGTAAAGCAACAGTAAAAATTTGTTACGACAAAGTAAATTAGGGAAGTGCAAAGACTGAGCAGTAAAAAATTGTAAGAAAGATGACAAACTCAAAGAAAAATAAAAAGAGAACAAAAGTCTGAAGAATCCATTCCATGGATTGGATTGTTCGACTAGAAAGCGGTAAGGAGTAGTGATATGGATGAGATCGGAAATAATCCAAATATAAATTTCAATTTGACCATAAAAAATAAAATTAGAGATAAAGAATGATTCGGTCGTAAAAAGGTTCTTTTATCTACGGAGTTATTATCAATCTGTTATATTTAATTTGATAACATTATAGCTTTCTTAGATTAAGACCTGCTAGTAATCTGTAATCATTAATTTTGTTATATCTAATAACGATAAGGGAAAAAATATCCTTGAGTAAGTCGTTTTTATAACCTCTTTTTAAAGCGTATAAGACGTAAGAATAATGTTTCGCCAAAACGTACGGAAAAGCGAAAAAGTTTTTCTGTCAAATAAAGCACGAACAAAATTGAAAAAATACTGAGAGAAAGAAGAAAAAGAGGGTAAGCAGTTGCAAGCAACAGCAGTAGTGGTAGTAGCAGCAGCAGCAGCAGCAGAAGTTGGATTGAAATTGTTTTCCACAGTTTTAAGTGGTTTTCATTTCTCTTCAACCTTCTTTAAGGAACAGCTTTTTTACCCTACTGTACTATATGTACATACATACTACAATATAAATATATGTAACTACGCTTCCGGAATTCTACGTCGGTCGAACGTAATAACACGCACACAAGAGTCAATGCCCTCAACAGTTTTTGTCTCTTCCTTCCTCTTCTCTCGATTTATGCACACAACATGTACATATAGTTATTATTGTAAATGACTCTGTAATTTTTCAATCTAATATAAACCTCTGCAGAGAAGAAGAAATACGATTGCACGAAATGTTTGAAAATACATTTCGTGGTGCTGTACATACTATCTCCTTCAATGTGATATTACAAGGACGACGGTGTAAAAACACGTCGAAGCAGCGCTAATCATTCTTCATTTTATTATTTACCTTTTGCAACGAACACGAACTTATTACTTACTTACTTCAATGTACAAATAAAAAACTTGCAAAATCATTCAAACTACTATGTACTTAAGAACATAAACTTAAGTGGCACAGCGATATTATCAACGGTTTCTAATTGAGTCGAAAAAACTTTTTACGCAGGCCATCAAAGGTACACATGAACTTTACTTCAGAGATAGAGAGCAGCGCATTAAAAAGTATTCACAACTTGCCATTTAAATTCTTCTTCTTGAAAATTCCATTTTATCTATATACATCGTTTTAAGAATGTTGGAAGTTGGTATGAGGGAAGAAGTAAAAGCAATTGGAGCAGAGGCTGAATAGGGCAAGAAAGTATACATGCACACTCTCGCAGACGAGGTTCTTTCAAATAACAGCATGTCAAAAAAGGTAGTATAACTAAGAGATGTCATCGCTGTACAATAGAAGTCTTTTCAGATCTGCATTATTTATACCATAACAGATAGAATTGAAAATCTGTACGTCTACAGTTTCGAGAAATCAATTTATATTTAAAGGTTCGAATTGATCAAGTACGCTATAAAATAAATGAAAGCCCTCATTTTATCAATATCATCACGGTTCATAATGAATCCATGAATAAGCACTTGACAAGCTAACAGTCAGAATTATTTCCAAAAAAAAACACGGAGGAGAATTTCTCACGAGTACTTTGAAAATAAATTTTGCTTTTTTCTTCAACAAGCATGCATGACAAGATGATAAATTATCATATTGTGTTTCGAATTTGATTCAACGAGTTATAGGGGAAAGAAAAATGAATCATGCTCGTCGCGCTGATTCATGCACGCTTGGAACAAAAAATATTCTCATTTGCATTTTCTAGATGTCTAACTAACTTTTATTAAAAAAGGCATGTTTATCGCGAATGATATCATCATGTATTATTAATGTAACTTCGAGTTCTTCAATACATCGAGCAAAGAACATGATCCAGAAATTCATATGAATTTTTACAATTAATAGAAGATCGATAACAACAGATATTTATTTTTCTTTATTTTATAGCATTGGAACTTTCTTTGAAGTAATAATTGATACAAATATATGTTTAAATGGACGGCAAAAAGAAAAAAATAGAGTAAATTTATCCTTAAATCCATAATATATTATCTTTAAAAATATTTTTACATACAAAATAAACTTGACCCGAACGAAGCACTTTGGCTTCATTCTCTTATTAAAAGATTATCAGATAATCGAGCTCGTCGCCATCGCAAGTATATACATGCACATTCAACGAAGAATCAGATGAAGAGAGAAAGAGAGAGAGTAAAGTGAATAGTTCAATGCATTGCACAGCTTGCAATTCTGCAGGAATGTTTGTCGGGCTATCGTTGGTGAATGTAGTAACCGATGGAGAGAAGGTGAATCGAATACGGAATGGATAATATTTGTAGGTATAGACATTGCGAGAGATTAATTTCCTACGGTATTTAAGGAGAAAGCGTTTATTGATTGCAAATGTTTTTGTTTGTCGACATAGAAAAACGGGGAGGTTTCATTAACTAGTACTACAGTATATGGAATGTAATAGTATTATATACTGATGCGGATGTGCAGTGAGATTAACAAGAGATTTTATAACACAGAATTTCAACAAAAAAAAGGGAAAATCTTTACGCGATACCCAGCAAATGTGTACAGCATGTGTATAATCTTTCGATTCAATCTAAACAAGCGAACATCGATTTGTTTCTGCAGATAATAGAAATTGCATGAATAAATCAATATCAAATAGCCATGGAGATTCGAACAATATTTACTTTTTTTCATTCTCGTCGGCCATTATCATGAATAGCATTTTTGTACGCATGACCGATGTGCATGACCTAATGCAATGATAAATGAGTATGGAATCTAGTTTATTCGAATAGTTGCCTTGCGATCAATTTTGCAAATCCTCTTTACGTAGAAACCGTAACTGAAGTTGAGAGTTGTACAGAGAATTAAAATAAATATGCATCATCATAATTTATGCAGCAGATAATATTTTTATTTCCGCGCACATTTAAAACTTAATTCGTTAAAGTTCGTAATCTTGACAAAATAAAATAAAATAATATAAAAAGATACGGTGGAAGAAAAAACGCAAGGCATCTAGTGTAGAAAGTATAATAAGGAATAATATGAAAAACAAGCGAAGAAGAGAGAAAATCTTTTTATATTATGTAGTACAAAACCGTGAGAAAAAGAGAGAGATGTGAATAAGAGACGAGAGAATAATATACACAGCTCATTAAAATGTATAGAAAACAATGTAATTGCACGTACGATAAACTAATACGCACTAATACGATTAATTGCAGTATGTATGTGTGTTGGATGCGTGCATATTAGTAAGTGTTCACACAAGCATTTCGTTTTCACTAATCTTGTAAACCATCACTCGATATCTGTTATATTTTGTTGTCAGTGTGCGCAACTAGTTCGACAGGCGTAGAAAAAAATGTAAAAATAATAAGGGACTCTAAAAAAACATTGAGGCTTATATAAAACGTATTAGAGAATTAAAATAGGTCTAGATTTTTCTCATGGCATAAAATTATTGATGTAAGGGGTCACCTGTTATTATAAGTAGTGAACATCTGGAGATGATACGCACAAGGAGGAGAGCATGGGAAAGAAGAAAAAAGAATTTCAAGCAACAAGATCTCTATACCGTGCACACCTAAAAAAAGAGACGAGGCACCCCTTGCTTGATTTTCATGTCCTGGATATTTTTTTATCAAAGATAATTTTTGTACGTAATACCCAAAGCTACGCTCGCAACTTTTTTTCTCGGCAGATGTTTTAATATCGTTTAATTTAACTTACTACACATTTTAATACTAAATTCTTATGCAAAGTTTATGAAAGTTTGATGAGCTGATCAATCTATTTCAATATTTTATCATAAAAGAAAATTAAAAGATATTTATTAGTACATTTATAAAAGATTTAAAAAAAATTGAAAACAAAACAAAATGAAAAGGTCTTAAACTGTTGGCGAAGATTGCTTTTTATTTAGTTTCACTCATACTCCTCTCTCTTTCTTTCTACGTCCACCACCCTTTTTCATTCCATTGCTTTTTCCCTTCACTCCTGACATTTACCCTAAGGGCATGATATTTACATTCATAGTGCTTTGTTAACCTCTTCTTCTGTGCTCTTTTTTCTTTTTGCGATGTTGTTTCCCTCTCATGCCTTCTACTCTCTGAATATTACAATTCAACTATTCGTTTTCTTTTCCATTTTTCATAATATAAGCTAAAACATCCTTCCTGTCTTTTTCTCCCTAGTTATATCGAAAATTGTTTCGCTGTACACAATACATGTTGATCATGAAAAAACTTGAGATATCTCATTCTTGTGTGCAACATACATTCCTCTCTCGTTCTCTCTCTGTTAAATAAACGAATGTGCTATATCTATAACACAGTACAACATAGTCAATTATATTCGCATGCAATTAACCTACTTTTCAACACCAGAATAGCAAGATACTATAAGTTGATTAATTATTACACAATAACGTAAAATGTATTGTCATGAGCTGTCATTTTTTATCGTCGTGTAGCAACGATTAGACTTTTGTAATCATATTATTTAATTATTATTTATCGATTCGAGTGTTCGAATACATAATGCAATTATTTGTAAGAAATAAAAATAACTTCATTAATTTCTGCAAGTAAAATCATTTTTATGGATTCAAAAACTTCCACGACCCTCTTACAACTTATAATGCGACGTTCTTTGAACATGAAAACTTTGCGTATTTTATTTATTGCAATTCAAGTTGTAATTAAATGCATGCTAGTTGCGAATAAAACTTCTGTATAAGTTTGAAAATTTATTTCAAACAAATTATTTTTCGAAATACAAGTTTATAAATGAATAAAACAGGAGTTCAGGAAAGCAGTTAGAGATGTCTATTATTAAAGCTTCTATTTTTTGACGACTGTTCTAAGAAGAAAAAAGGTTTTAAAAAATGAATTTCAATAACCTCTTGAGTCTAAAATAATCGAAAACTGATTTGTAACGCTAAGATTGAAAGGCGACAGCACAAAAAAAGTTTAAAAGAGAAACAGTAGAAATAAATATATACTATAATGGATGAAAAGAAAGAGAGCACAT
The DNA here is from genome assembly GCF_000599845.2 of Trichogramma pretiosum. Classification (NCBI taxonomy): domain Eukaryota; kingdom Metazoa; phylum Arthropoda; class Insecta; order Hymenoptera; family Trichogrammatidae; genus Trichogramma; species Trichogramma pretiosum. The sequence continues at coordinate 1,493,725 of NW_019641710.1, read as the reverse complement.
TATTATGTAGCAGTAACGATGTGGCCTTTAGCGATATACATACAGAAACTCGTTTTCAGCTGTCGGGGTTTTTGCGGCTAGCCGAATGAAAGACAGACAGAGAATATAAGAATAGACTGGGTCATAATTTGAAATACACAATGTTAAATATGTTTCTCAGTTGAAGTTATAGTAATGACAAGTACTGTGCGGTTATAACAGAAGATTGAAAAGTAAATTGAATTTTCACCGGTTTTGCACAAGTTTTCCATGTAAAACTGTAATTGAAATTTATTCAGAAACTTGGAACTCAGTTGATTGATCGAGAAGTAATAAAAATGTTAGTGATTAAAACAACTATGATTCTTGATGTTGTAGCACAACGTAACAATTAATCATAAAATGAAATCCATGAAAAATAATTATATAAATATCAATAAAGGTAAGAAAAAAAATTAATGACATGGGAGAATGTATACTAGTTCAAATAAGTATATGATAAAAAACGACTCTTAACAATGTGAGTAAATCATCCTAAAAGAAGCTGTCGAAGTTGTTATGCAGTACCCTCAATAAATTAACGCTTGAGTAATAAAAGTCTCTTAAATTGCGTAAAAGTTTCTAAGACATTGAAGTTATTTCAAATATCTTTTATAAAAATAATAACTATTCGAGAATAGAAAAGTTTTAAAATTGATAGTGTTATTCTAACAGTTTTATAAGTGGAGCATTCATCAGCCTGTATACATATAACAGGTTTTATCAGAACTACTTCTAAAAGTAGCTTTTATATCAAAACATTTTTCAAATAAATTTTATTTTTGTTTTTTGAAAACTAGTCTACTTAAATGAGATATAAAATTAACAAATTTTTAAATAATCGATTGGACAATATACTCAGTAATAAATATATTTTTAACTTCACTACATTCGATTCCAAAGGTGAAATATTGCAGTTCTTTTACTAAAAAAATTGTATGACTTTGAAATACTACAGCTTCTTTTTGTCTTAGATACTTAGCATATAAAAATTATCTATAATTTGTATTTGAATCGTTCTAAAAATTCCTCGATAAAGCGAAATTTGATGCTGCTACCGCAATATAATAACTTCAAAAATGAGAGAAAAAAAATAAATGTGCATGGACAATAATGCGACCAAAGACGAAAAAGAAAAGGGAGAACTTATATGTACTGAAGAAAAAAAAGAGAGAAAGAGATTAACAATACAAAAGCAACAGATGGTACTACCTGACTACTTCTACTCTCTGTCTCTGTCTCACCACCTATACAGCCATCTCTGTTTCGCTATAACTAATGCAACTTCATACAGTAGAGTTTATATGTGCGTATTTTTTTTCTTGGCAGATCTATTAGATACCTAAAAAGAAAGAACCAAAACTACTATATACCCTTCGTAAACGTGACCAGAAACCGGTTTTTTCGCTCGACTTTTTTTACACTTTTGCGTACAAATCCCTAAATCGTCGTTTGAAGGGAAGTCTTTTAAAAAAATACACTTCAACAAAGCTGAATATTACATTAAATAACGTTTTTAAATTGTAGTCTTACAGAAACTAATTTAAAAATTACTTTAAAATAAAAGTAGCTGATTGACTGAAAAAATGACAAATATGAATGCGAAGAGGCACGAAGGTATTCGAATTATGCCTACGCTTGTATACGAACGAGAGACGACACATTTTTCTAACAGATCGCTTCGTACATAACTTTGATATATACACATAGTCACTTATAACGATTAAAAAAAGCGAAATCACTTTAAAAACCTTTTAAACACTGAAAAAAATGAAAAGCATCGTAAAAGTGTGAAATGGCGCCGATAAACTAATTCGTACTAATCTTGAAAAGTTGATTAACATTAATTTGAGGTTAAATAGAGCAAACTTGAGCTTTTTGCCATAGTTTTAATATAATCGATAACGAGAAGGATAAACATTGCATCATCATCGTTGCGAAATAGTATACGTGACAAAAACGTCAACTCAGCAATAAGAATTTGTCGGTGAGAAATGTTACGACGAACTAACCAAGTCTTCCATTAGCAATGGCCAAGCGATAAATTGGAAATTTACGGTGAATCAATATTTGAACCTCTCGAATTTTATGTAAGCAGATACAGGACGATACGTGAACAAGAAAATAAGTATTAAAAGTAATCAAGGCATCGAGATTCACATTTTATCGGTTAATGTTTTCCATGGAATTTATGAGATTCTTCGGTTCAATTTTTAATTACAAACATATTAATCGTAGTTGCATACAGTTATTATTTTCCTTTTTAGTGATATTGGAATCCATTAATAGAGTATGTATCGATCGCTGTTAAAAAAGAACTCTTGTGTGCACCGGCAAAGGTGATTCACCTTAAACACTAGTAAATCGAACAGCACCAAACATTTGACCCAGTTAATAACAAAACTTTTATGATGCACAAGGGTCATTTCAGAAAAACATAAAAATGAATTTCAATAATTTGACGATAAAACTTTCGACATGTCTCGCTGTTGGTATTATTAGATGAAATCAAAAGTTATATTACCAGTTTTAAATAAACCAATTTGAAATCCTTTAATAATTTTGCTGATAAAAATTTCTTGACTTTGCTAAAATATGCTTAAAACTGAGATATTATTTTACCACAAAAAATTTACAGAGAATAAAAGTTGAAAGAAAAATTTCATACAGTAAAATGTCTGAATACTATGGAGAATTTTTTTTTTTTTTGACTGCTATATTGCGAGTCATTCATTGACTCTATAAAGAATATAATTACGGGCATCTGTATTTCGGATGTAACCTTATGTTCAAACTGGAATAGTGTTTTAAGGTTACACTGTAATTGCTTTTTATGATGCAATGAAGCGAATCAAAAGAAGAAAAAAATATTATACAAAAAATCTTGAAAGTTATAATGAATCTTCCGCAACATAGAACTAAGTTTGTACTGTAGTTTGAAAGAAAACATATTTGCTAAGTGATGAAATCGAAGTTGCGTTCCACTGCTTATATTATATTATATGCCAAAACAGTTTGGAATTTACCAACTTTATAATGCAGTGTTATTTCAAAATGAAGATGATAAAAATGTGGGTCTCTGCATTATATGTCGGTAATAAAACATGATTTAACTTTTCGAACTTCTGACTTAATAAGAATTAACTATCAAGAGTTTTCGAAAAGTCGTATGGCAAAGTAAGTACTAAAGTACTTTAAGCGATGCCGTTTGAAGATTAAAACTTGCATACATACACTACTTAGAGATGAAGATAATTTAAAATATACTTTTTTAAAAACAAATTATATGCTAAAGACCGTAATATTCTTTCGACTTTATTCAAATGGCAATTTAGATGAATTCCCGAGTTCAATTTATCAATAGACTTCTCAAGTTAATACTTTTTGATGCGAATTAAATGGATGTTCCGTCATGAGCAAAATCAATTACATTGCATGTTTCTCAAAATTCACGATACAACTGCATTTTGAACAAAAAACTATAAATTAGCACAGAGTGTAAAAAAAATTCACATCAAGTCGTAATTCAAAAAAGAATCTGTACGAAGAAGCACGTCTGTTAACTTTTTCAATAAAAATGTAAATTGCTCCCTCTACCTTCGCAAAGCTTACCTTCCTTCCCCAACCTGCTTGCAGATTGTATGGGGTTATACATGGTGAACGGAAAGAAAATGACACGAAGTACATAAAAATATACTACTCTGCGAACTAAAATACTGAGAAATTCTTGAAAAAGATTTCGAATGCGCTCTCGTGGTGAAATCTCGTAAAATAAATATCTTTCAAGTTCCAATTTTAAATTGGATTAAGACCACCCGGCATTGACTAAAGTTCTAAAAGTAAACGTTCGAGACATTCATGAGTGTGTGCCGATACAAAAAACTATTCTTAATAAACTGCCAAAGCATCATTAATCAAATCGGTACCTCCCAATAAGCGAATAAACCAATCGAATTTAGTGAGCAAAAAATTATTATCTGTATTCAATACCAACTCATTAATATTGCAAATTCCTTTTAGTTATCAATAATAAAATGTCAAAAAAAAATCACCATGTTTCGTTTGAAAATTAATTATTTTATTCATATCTTTTAAAACAAAATTTAAATTCAATAATTTACAATTTGCGATAAAACATTACAATCGTGATACAAATCACTCAAATTCAAAAAGTTGAAGCATAAATCATATCATAATGTAAATAAAACGAAAGGAATAAAAATGATTTACAAAAGCGTCTTTCAACAATATTATTCTATATTTAATACAATGTAAGTCGAATCAAACAGCCGCAATAAAAGATTGGCCGTTTAAAGAGTGGAAAATTTCCGCAACAACTGTTTATAATGGCGACCCGTATTCGAGGCAAGCGAGGCAAAGTAGAGAGAAGCTTTTCGATGTTTTAACGCTATGGGCGCGAGATGGCGGTAAGTGTTGCAGCAACAGCTGCTCCAACTGACATTATCGAAGAATGTATGCGTTCCCAATAGGCGAGTTGCAGAGACCGGCTCAAGTTGACGTACGTATAATAATCCTAAAACCGCAAGTGTCATTCTTTCTCCGGCTAATCCCGAGAAGGATATTCAAAATTTCATTTTTCGTAACATTCGGTAGGCGTGCGTTTGAATCTCAATTTTTGATAACATCATGCCTACATTACATGCACGGATATTCAAAAGAATCTATCCACTACCCAAGTGTTGCTTCTTCCGTGACTGCAAACGAGAAATTTGGTATTATGATTAAGAATTGCTCTAATAAAGCTTACCGGCACAGCGAGGTGGTCGGGAATCATGTAATCCAGCTTAACGGAGTTTCAGAACTCTGCATGTAGAAAAAACAAGTCACTATTTTTCGGTTGTGTTTGTTGCACACCAAAAATTCACAATTGAACAATCGTTTACACGACCCTTCAAACTTTATTTTCAACTGATCGGCACTTTGAGAAACGAAAAAACAGTTGCACACACTTTGAAAAGCTTGCTCCTGTCTGCTTTTATCGCGTTATAAACTTAAAAGACGAACAGTCGCTGAGCTTGAGCTTTCAATATCACCAGAGTTTAGGATCACACTAGCGAACAATTAATTTAATCGAAGAATAACAAAACACTGTTATCACTTGTACTTTTTGCACGTGAGGGCTCCAAGCTACCTAACCTTAAATGGCTTAAGGAGGTTGGCACTTTATGCGAATTAAAACTGCACTTTACGACGAAAAATTATCCGCCAAAAATGCCTTTGACAAGCTTAAGTAAAACGGCTCTGAATTTTCGTTGAGGATGCTGCGATTGAATATGCTAATGCGCACGTTTTCGAGCACGAAACTGTACCTACAACAAATCCATGCAAATATACGAAATGCGCGCGATGAGCGCGTACAGCCAAATGAGTATAGTATAAACTATAGACGGTATAGCTACCTTCGAGCGCGGGCAACAGTGGAGGGATAGACGCTCCAAGCGCACTTATGCTGCGTCGGAAGTGGGGATTACTCGTTCAGGAGGGGAGAGTCGATGAATGGCACACAGTGTCTATAGGTATTATAAGCGTGTCTCACTATATATTACCTTGTAAGTAACTTGCGGCAGCTTCGAATTCTTTTCTGATATCGAATGCAAATTACTCAAATGTGACATTGAATAATAAAGCGTCGTAAGATGTAGCACATTGAGATCGTGGTATCAAACATTTTTTGAGATCTACAAAAGGATGAATGCAATTTGATAAAAAATAATGAATCGCCAAGACTCTGATGACGCGTGAAAGAGAATGTTAAATAGTTTTCAAAAAACGAGTGCTTTAGGAAATATTAATTTGAAAAAACTCTTTGATCGCATTTGTACATAACTAACCGTCTGTTAAAATATCTCATCTCATTTAATTCATTTAACTTTGATGTATACTAGTCACCTACATTTTTGGAAGATTTTCATGTCACTGGAAAAAGGAAGAAATAAAGTATTTAATATATTACTAAAACGCAACTCGTCATAGATTGCAGTCAACTTTCAATTTTAAAGGAAAAACTGTACAGAAAAAATGACAACTTTTTATTCAAATCTTATGAAGAATCCGATTTTCATCTTTTAACCATAGTGATACGCATATTTGTATATTATAAATTAACTGCCAGTTTCAAATTCTTTTCTACAAAAGTTCGACATGACTAAGTCAATGACCTGCTTAGAATTACACGGAATAAATTATTCATTAGAAAGAAAATAATGGAAATTTAGATTACTAGTATAGACTGAACTTAACATTTTTAAATGTGTCACTTGATTATACATTTGGCAGTAGGCCTATTATATTTATTTATGAAACGAAGTATTGCATCAAAATCAAAATGCAGTACTATAGCGAGTTCTGTGATAAAAACACATTTTACTAGTTGCGAAAAATGTTTTATGCTGAGAGAAGCTCACTCCATGAAGAATTTGTGTTTTTATAATGATTTTTAAAGCTTGTAAGTATCGAACAAGTACCAAGAAATATAAAAATTCATATTGCATGTCAAATCGTAATTTTCATCGAAATATTTTTAGAAATGCTTCGAAACTCCAGCTGTATGATCAAAATATTAAATGACGATAATATCATGTTTGAATCGGTTTCTGTGTATGTCTGAGCAATTTAATGGATACTGTAAAACGAGAAAATGCGTTTTTGCGATTTGTAAGTTAGGTAGAAATAATACCGCAACAAATATAACTGTTACGTTTGATAGATATGATTATAGTACACAAGAATTCTCATCTGTTGTTTTTCATCCTATTAAAAGATTTAACAAATTTATTGGTCACGCCCCATCAGCTGTATAAGAAATTCTAGATTTTGTGATGTGCAAATATTTTTTTTATAAGCATTACTCAAGCATGTGCTACAATATGTTGTACATTTATTTAATTTATTGTTGAGCAATATCTCGAAGGAGCAAATAATAATGATTTCGATGAATTGCATCATTTTTCTCACAAAATATGTCAATAAATTTATTTATCATCAAAAATATCGAAGATTGTAGACTGTGAATTAAAATCTGCGATAAAAAAATTAATGTTTTCTTTTGTATTATTGCGATAAACTAAAGGAAAAATAAAATACCCAATGAGATTCCGTTCAGTAAACTTTCAAAATAACTAAAAATGAGGTAAACAACGTGTCACCTAATTGAGATAAAAATCTGTATATGAAAATGCTCTTATCTGTCAAAAATAACCGTTGAAAATACCGGTTGGAAATTCGATACGGGATTCATACTCTCATACTTTTCAATTATGTGCTCTGATATGTTTCTTTTCAAATAAACTAAATCACTTCTTTCATAAGGAAATCAAGTTTTCTAAAAAAAAGTAGTTTTTCATGCAAAAAGTTCTGTTTTTTGTCTTTAAAATCACGAATGTAAAAACATGAATCAAAGACTTTATTTTAAATTTAGACCTAAGCCATTAAGTAGTGAAAAAATGTATCGCATTTAAATAATTTATTATCTACCAAAAAGATCCAAAATGGCTATGTGATCATAAAAATGTTTAATTAATAACATAAAAATCTTAATTCAGGAAAGTATTATTAGCTCATCTATTTGAAAAAAATGACATTCTCGACGCATGAATGTTTTTTTTGCATTTGCGTCCCTTAGACTCAATACATAGATACAATCAATCTAAAATAGAGGTTTCAACTGTGCTTCTAAGCTCTTCTACATTCGTGAAGAAGATTCAATTTAAAGAAAGTTAGTTTTGTCATATTCACACTATATCTCTTTGTAGAGAACCCTTTTTGTATGTAATTTTTGCAGTGGCTTTTTACAAATAAATAGAAATAAAAATTCTCATAGAAGTTTAAAAAAATGATTTTGAGAGATGTATAATCTATAGCAATAATTTTACGTTGTGTGGTCCATATTTCTTTATAACAAATATAATTATTCAATCAACAAGACCGTATCAACATGTACGAATGCTACATGTATTGAAATCATTATAATGTGGCAGTTTAAGTATATTCTGAAAGTTTGATATAAAACTTTCTAAATTATAAAAACTAGCTTTCAACGTCAGCATCAATCAACACTCTTTGTCATGAACGTGAGTATAAATTTACTTCTAAAGGCATTCAATGTTTGCAACTGACTAATTATTTTTTTTACGAATATTCCTTTTTAATTGTAAATAAAAAGTTTTGAATCATTCATCTCAAATCAACTGAATGGATTAAAAAAGTCAGCAACCCACACAAATAAACGTTCGCAATTACTGTCGTATACTTTATTTAGTTCAACTTGACAAACATTATTGCACGTCGCGATGTATGTACGTATACATCTATATGTTCTGTGGAGGGAGAAAAAAGAATTGAGGAGAAGAAAAGTTCAAAGTAATCACAAAAGAGGAGAGTATTAGCGATGCCGGCTAGCAAAATGGAAGGGGTTGGTAGAATATCGGTGGGGGTAGGAGTAATGCAGGGGAAATGTACTTCTTTCCATCCCACTACATTATAACTTCCCCTCTATGGCCTCTCAGCTGTTATTACGTTTCTATGGAGATATCTCCGCTCCCGTGGAGAGAGGGCCTTTAATTTCAGAAGTATTCAAATTTATTTAAATCCAATTTTCTGCCGAGTTTCTATATTAAATCCGCTCTCTGCAATTTCCCCTACCCCTGAAACCCTCCCTCAATCTCTCTTTTTCTATTCCTTCTTTTCATTCGTTTCATTTTATGTTTCATTTTTATTGGATACATGCTTGTATTGTGCATTAGAACGTATGTACATGTGGCAATACATACACGACTATTTACAAAAGCAATATGTTTCCACTTTTTTACGCGAGTAAAATATTACTCCTTAAATGTTTTGCATTAATTTATCGTAGCTCTAAATTTATATATTGAATATAATTATTAAAAAATATAAAATTCTCTAAAATAATAAGGCTTTCAATCAACACTATTTTTATTTCAAACGTATTTTCAAAAATATTCATAAAACTCATCATTCGATGAAAATATTTAAGGAACATGTGAATGAATTCCATCCCTTTTTATACTTCCATTCATTTCAGTAATACATTTCTGACTATTTTTTTTTCATGCAAAATTAAATTCAACATCATACTCTTTATCGCTCGTACAAAACGTGGTTTTACGAATTTAATGTAATTACAACGTCATCTTATAAAAGTTGTTCAACAACAATGAATTTTCTATTCTCAATTTCGTAACTCTGCATACACGATGAAATTAAATTTTATCTTCGCAAAATTAACTCTGAAAACTTTCTAATTGCAGTCATCTTAATATCATCACACATTATTATACAAGTACTAATGAACAACTAGCTATCTACTTAGCAAGAAAAAAATAAAGTTCGATGAAGAGCGAAAAAAATTAATTGTAATGTACATGCACAGAACACGACGATAATAATAAAAAACCAAATTAATTTCCGTACCTTCATAAATACAGCATTATTCTCACTCTTCTACAACCAATGAATAATTCATGTAATTACGTTGTAATAAAATTTAAACAGAAGTGCATTTTATTTTCAAATTGAAAGATTCATTAAAATATAAAAGGTAAATAAATAAAATTGTATTATCATTAAACTATTTGAACCACTTTCAGTTGAAAGTTTCAAAATTATTTAAACAATATATTCATCTTAAAAAATTTTCACTTCTTCAAAACCATATCTATCATAATATCACAAGACAGTTTTGAGGGCAACGAGAGGCAAATGTTCTTACATGTACAGAAAAACTTGAACTAATCGTACAATCGACACCTTCTACTTCTTTATCTCGTTATAAACGGCCTCATCGGAGAAAATATTGTCTACATACTATAGTGAATCGGCGTACCATGCAAATGAACCTACATAACGCAAGATGTATTGTAGATTTCTAGCTATTGTTACATGAATACATATTTGTTGCATTTTTTGTTTTTTAATGATTTACGTAACTATCTTCTTTTGATTTTCTGATGGAAGTCAAGTTAGAAATTTACAAAACATCAGAATTAGAAATTTATTATGAAATAACTTTCTCTAATGAAGGTAATGTAATAATAGAAATTGTTTTAACTAACTAAACTAATTCATCTTACTGTTTAAAATTTACTCAACTATCAATTTAGGTGAAAATGCATAACAGTTATTAATATTGCAAAAATCAATGTTTAAATGACAGGAAGAATAGAAATAAACGTTAATTTTAGTTTGCAATACAAGAATTTTGTAACTTGATGAAACTTATAATAAAAATCATGAACCTGTTAGTAATTTGTTAATTTTAAATTTATTCTTCGTCCTTGAGTAATTAATCTCAAAATCATAAATTTTCCTCATTTTTGCCAATCCAAATCACTTTTAAATAATCATATCAATAACACTTTGGTTGACCTCGATTAGGATCCACTGATATCAACGATGACAGAGCCGCCTCTATACACATATTATTCATACATCCGTGCTGTTCTGGAAAGGAAATCTACTTTGAGAATTCACACTAGATAAGATAAAATGAAATGAAGTAAGAGACTTTAAATCATTCAAAATATATATACATATGATTCCTTTTCACGTGTATTTGAAGAGCATTATGTTTTTATTTATATATTTCTATTTTTACGTTTGCATGTTTGATGCATAACTTCAAACATTTTTAGATACGTTTTATAAAGTCTATTGTATGGCGTAAATGCGCGAAAGAAATGTAAATGACAAACAATATTTATGCAATTACTCTAGGATTTCTTTGCATTCCACACCAAGAATTGTAAATAAAGATTTCAAAGTAAACTGTATTGAATCTATCATTAACTTGCACTATTTTTATACGATAAAGTAAAATAATTACAGAGATACTAACATTTATTTGGAAAAATTACTGGTTTTTGTCAGTCAAGGATTATGGTGTAAGAGTTAATAAGAATACATCGGAGCTATAAATAATGTCTGTTCACGATAAAAAAAAATAACACAATAAATCATTTCAAAATAAATTACCAACGAAACAAAAAATACATTTTTAATTCAATGTACCATTTAAAAAACTGCGCCCTTTTATTAAAAAATGATAAGCTTCTCACAAATTTCAAAAGAATAAAACATGAAATAATGTTGATTTCACATTAGTTAAGTTTTGGAAACTTTTGAATTCAGTTTACTTTCGTTTGTAGCGTCATGTCTTATCTCTAGAAAAAATCATTGCTATCTAATTTAGTAGTAAATTTTCTTGAAAAGTGCTAAACCAATATTTGAAATTTTATCTTAATTAAATAAGAACTATTGCAATTTACTCAATAAGAATATTTTTTCATAGTTATATTATGATTATTAGTTTATTACTTGAAGATTTTCTAATTTTTATTTTGATTTTATTGAAAGCTTAATGGAAATTTTTGCAGATTGTAAATCTTTTTTATTTTTGTATAATTGTTGACATTCCAAATATTTCATGATCTATACTCCAAACGGATAGTTCAGTCGACACGAAACAGCTTTTGTACCCAACACTCAATTCCATACTGCTATAATATTAAGTGCATAGTATGCGGACATTGTAATGATAGTACTTTGCGTGAATAGAGAAGAGATAGCTGCGTACCGGTATGTGAGTAAGAGAACAAGACAAGTACATAGAAAAAATGAAAAAGGCTTTTGTAACAGCATATACTTACGTCATTATGCTCGAATATGGGACTTTCCTGGTATGCAGTTTCTTATTTTCCATTATTACTATCTTTCAGTACCCGATATCATTGCACCGTATTGTCTTTTCTCATGTGTACCTCATACCCTTAATTATCGCTCTCAAATTTCCAATTTATCCTGAATAAACATTTTAGGTAATCTTTACGTTCACTGTTGTTTGTAAGCAATTTGTACTTGGAAGTCATTATTTTTAAACTGACGATAGCATTTTTTATTCGTGGAAGTCGATGTATTAACATTTTTTATAGCGAGAATATTCTATCATCATTTTTACAACGATCTTACAATACTTGACAAGATTAAACGGTTGGAAAGTCAAAGAAAACTTTATTAGTTTACGATGAACATTCACTGCAGTGGAAGATGGAAACAATGACCAAAAAAATTAACTCACTTCTTTTATGAATAGGTAAAGGTAATGACAATTACTCTTCCAATTCTCAATTTATAATTCGATTGTTTAAAGCAAGTCATTTTGCAATACTAAGTCCGCGTAATTGGAGATAATATGCGTGTACTATAATGACATTGAATTGATCAAGTTCCTATTTTTCTGCTTGCTTCACGGCTATTTAAACAAATATTCCCCTTTGCTATGTATGGTACTCTCTTAAATAATAAGTGTCCTTGTGAGTGCATTTTTTAAGCTGAAGGTCTATTTATTAGGATTACTGTGTAGTAATTCAATAAACGAGAACTATGTTATAGATCTGAAAATTCTTATAAGTCGAATACGAACACTCTCTAGGTCATTCATATGCTAATTGATATTCAGCAGCAACATGAAAAAATGGTATTTATGTATCTGATTCAAATATCAACAGAAATATCTCCAACGACGTGTAGATTAATATTCTTTATAAAGCAGTTTTCAATGTGCTTTGTTGATCGGGTAATTCAACATTATTTTAATATACTTATAAATATGCAGTATTCTAATTTAAACAAAGAATATATGAAATAAGTAGGCAGCCTTGATATGAAAAAAGGAAATTCTACTTTGAAATGTTATCGTTTTTTAGTTGCATTCTCTTTTCATCGCGTTTAAATTGTTTATCAAGATTGAAATCTGCCGATACAATCGAATATTAAATCTTCGTTGCAATCATTTGACTTGTAATATTATGAGAAAGACTTAAATTTAATAGAATGACTTATCAAAAGTTTTGAAACGGCAACTCTCTTGCGAAAGTTTATGTACTATGTGCAGTTCGTGAAATGCTGGTTTAATTAAAGAAAATTCGCTTCGAATTGATTAGTCAAGTGTGCTCTACATATACTTTCTCGGTAAAATAATTGATTTCGATTTAATTAAATTGCTTTCGGGCTAACAATGCTTTCTATTTATGTCTGGAGTCAAAGCTCAATAATAGTATAACATTTAACTCGAATCCATTATTCAAGGTTCACCGCGCGCGCACTCATATAAAATCTCCACAGAATATTGCTGCCAGCTCGTCAATGCAGTGTTTCGTCTTATATTCATAGTTCTTTGCCTCTGATAATAGAATTTTCAAACAATGGGTAGTTAAATATTTATCAGTCATAATTGTGCCAAGCATAATGTTTGTTTTTGAACTGAAACTAAAAACAAATGAGAAGTTTTCTAGATTTTTTTCTATCCAATTCGCTAAGCAAGACATTATCTTTAAGTTTTATTCTAACCGTCAAACCTGAATACGCGATTCTCCATCGGTTTTAATACCTCTTAACTCACTCAAGTGAATGTCAAGGTCCCAACGATTAACCACTATCATTGGTTTTTTCACATCACTTATTAAGTTTGATTTTGTCATGCTCTATTTTTTTTCTTGAACGAAATTATATTTGATTGGTTAATATTAAAATTCATCTACAATTAGTGAATTGATTTGTATCGACTTCAAGTTATTTGTGCATCGTGTAACTACGTAATTTTTTAAAGTTTCAAAGTGCACTAAAAGTGCAAAACTGATGATGTAATTTAATAAGTTGTTGTAAGTGCGTCAAAGATAAAAAAATTTTTTAATTTGTAAAAAATTGAAAAAGTGTAGGTAGTTGGAATTATAGTATATATCTTTTTTAAGTTTTCAGTTTACGAAGAAAAACAAATAGAAAAGAAAGAGATCAAAATTGGGTCGAAAGCCATTGCATAACTTTTGCTTTTTACTAAAGTAGAATTTGAGAAACTTGTTATTGAAGTAAGTTTTTTTGTGTATTTATGATGATATGTATGTGTGTAGTACATTTAAAAATAATCCAGCATGACTTTTTGCAAAAAAAGATAATTAGAATGTATTGTACAACACATCTTTTTGTTGCTTATTGTGTACATTACAATATACATACCACAAAGAAAAGCTCTTGTACTTTGCATAAAAAATTGAATACGTGTTTCATGAATGAGATATTATACTCTATTAATGTGGAAATTGAACAGCATAGTTTGAGAAAATTAAAATACTACATATTATGAATAAGTGCCGATTGAAGTTACAATGGAATCGATATTTTTTAAAAATTGACTTGACACACTTTTCATGCATTATTATCGCTAAATGAACTTTGTTCAAATTGCTTTACTTGTTACTTTTTTTAATAGACCCATTAAGATCTAGAAATCCTGATAGTCATACTTAAAATTAAAGAATTCGCAATAAACTAATGTCAATTTTTGAAAATACTAATAACTTGAAAAGTCATTTAAAAATTCTGCGAATAATATAATTATATCAGAGTGAAGGCATGACAATTTTAAAAAAAGTACCGTAATTTAATCGACGCATAAGGTTTTTAAATAATTGTAAACAAGAGTAATTTATGATGTTATTAATGTTGTAATAAAGATAGGACTTACGCGATAAAATAGTTGGTATATATTTATCGATTTTTTGTTGGTGGGAAATGATGTAAGGCTCATTAAGTTCCTAGATAAAAGTTGGCTGGAACATGAAACTAGGTCGGGAAAACTTAGATCACATGTATTAAACTTGACAGAGGATTAGGTATTTTTTATGTAACTTTAATAAACGTTATTATATTCTATCAAACTTTGTTACAATTTTACTAAATACAGAAAAAATTATATTTTATACTTATTTTGAACAATCAGCCACAATAGTTTTAACATTACAGATACATCCTTTTTTTCTATAAATTTGTTCACTTTTTTGGGGGCTGGTAAAATTATCATACATACATTATGCATTCACAACATCCTTCGATTTGTTGTGAAAATGTGAAAGTTAATTTTTTGTATCGAATTGAGTAATGAAATCGTGTAGAACGAATGTACATTTCGAGTTACATAAGTTCATTTCGCTTGCGTAACCTTTAAATATACTTTGTTCACAATTCATAGAAGCAACAATTATAACGAATAACAATACCCAAGGTTTGATAAATATTATTTTGCAAACTTGATAATTATATTTATTTAATGTATAGTAAATTTGCGCTGAAATGAATACAGACTATTGAATTCAGATGTTTTTAAAAATTTACACGGGTCAGTAATGTTTACTGAAATACTTTAAAATTTTGTTTGCAACAGTATGTTCATTAAAACTACGTATGCACTACAGCCGTATATTGAAAGAACAAAGATTCGTCACAGCTTCAATTAACCTAAATGACTGTATTCCCTCCACTTAATTCGATCCTGCTGCACTTTCTAATGACAATCATTCATCACCATTAGTATTAAGTGGATAGAAAAAAGAAAAAATCATCTAGCTCTATGTGACTAACAATATATACTCTAAAATCTGTTTAATTTTTAAATTATTGAGAACATGGCACTTTGTATTTAGGGTAGGAATTCAGTTACTCAACTTCCTTACAAAGTCTTGAACATTAATCGCTCTTATGCAACTTAGATACGAACTATATGGTTGATAAACGATAGTTTGAAATTCTATTAGTTACGGTTAGTAGCAAGTTCAAAATTAATAATTTAGAGTAGTTTTGCAATTTAATCCGATCAATAAAAAGATCTTTTTGATAATACTTCATTTAATTTTTTTTCTTTTGCACGATTCATACAAGTAATTATGCAACAATAAACAAAAATCTTCCAACAAACTTCTCAAACAAAATAATTATTGAACACACAATAAAACATTTTTGTTGAAAATATTTCAATTAAAATTTTAAAGAAATTTATTACTTTAATTTTCATTTGAGTGAATTTTAAAACCATTTTATTGTTAATCAATCAATAAAAAGCTTCGATTACTCACAGAAACAATAAAAAATAAATAGTTGATTTATTCTAAAAGCTATAAAAAACACAATGTTTCAGATTTCACATTCGAAAATTATTCAACTACCATATTTTGAAAAACAATAACTCAAACTCAAGGTTACAATTTTTAAATAAAAATTGCGGTAAAATGATTTAATGAAGTTATATATAATAACAGTCAATAATAAGACGATCGTCAAAGGAATTTCAGTTGCAAGAAGATTGCAGATTACGCTCCTTTTGTGTTTATTCTGTCAAACTTCTATGGAACTTTTAATTCATGTAGAACAAGTACTTTTTAATTTTTATTTTGCTTTTGCTATCATTTGTAAAAATTTTAAAACCACAAAAATATTGATACTTACATTTGGTTCATGTATTAATATAAAGTACTTAGTTATTAAGTTCAATTAAATAAATATATGAATTATGTCTGCTTGTAGAAACGTAGTCAAACAAATATATAAATAAAACAAAAAGTCAGTTAATAAACAAATGAAGTAACAATGTTTGTTTCTTATCTGATTCCAGTAAGATAAGATCTGCCCTCACTTTAAAAAGAATCGCTTATTTCATCATTTTTTTCTTTTTACTTTAGTTTTTTTAAATTAATGAGCTAAAATACGTTTTGCACGTCACGAGCAAATACACAAAATGACCTTCGGTCTCTTATTTTTTCAGCAAAAATCACCTGTCGCAGTTTATATTTCCTGAAATTGCCGTTTAATGAAAATTTTCTGGTTCAATGTCTAAATGAAATGAATAAGTCCATCTGTTTCAATAAATTATATCTATGTTAGGGAATCGGTTACATTAATTGAAGTAAACACTAGCCCTAATGTTTAACAACCTGTTTATATGATACACAGCAGGGGGCAGCAGCATTAGTTGCTTGGTAATATATCGGCTGATATTGAAAACGAATATTTTTAAAAATTGTTCACTTTTATAAGTTATTTTGATTATTCGATTATTTAATTTCTTTATTACTGGAACCGTCAGGTATAAGCCCCATATGTCCTTGAGGCAGATTTACATGAAAATGAATGATTCTTACATCTAATATAATAAATAATAAAATACAATTCTAAGCAGATGAGCAATTTGCTGTGACTCCAGAGAAAAAACAAAAAACATTATTTTTTAATTCAATTGAAAATGAAATAGTGAATCGCCACTCATATAAAATATCTTTCATCATAATAACCTAAAATATTGCATGGCATGTAAACAATAAATATTAAAGAATCATCACATTCGAGTGCACTCCTTTTGCCAATAATAATGCGTATTATATATAGTAAGAAAATACTACTACCAAATTATAAAATATACCCTATTGGTAAGTGTCGGCGACCAGTTTGAAAGTTTTAAACGACTTATATGAATATCCCAATGTTCATAGAATTCCATTATGTGTTTATTTCCATAGTTACACTATAAAATAAATTGTCCTTCCATTGTAGTGCAATAATTTTTTGAAATATCGATTCAGAGTAATTTTCGATTTTCAAAAGTTTGTTAGGCTGCACATAAAATACAGCGTACGTTGACCCGTACGATAAGATATGTGGCTTTGAAGAACATAAATTGGTCGACTGTCACTGCTATCTTTAAAAAAATTATTTTACTGTACTTGAAGTTGTTTCAATTGTACGTTTGAGTCAAATAATTATGAGCTATTCGATTGCGTTATTGTCACGATTACGATGAAATGTTCACTGCGTCAAGTAATATAACGCAAATCGTATGCACAACTTAAGCTTTCAGATTTCTATATCTGAGTGTAAATCCTCATCATAATGTAAATGAAAATAGTTGCGAATGTATGCATTTTTCAGATAAATTACTGTTCAATTACCTATGCTAATATTTTATAAATTTTTTTTTAACTGAATTTTATGGTTTTCCAAAATTCATTTCATACTGTAGTCATCGAAGTTGTTGTTTTTTCGAGAAAAATCATTAAAATTCGCTTAGCTTTTCGTTATTTAACCAAAATATTCCAGTGTTTATTCACTACTTCGAAAGTACGATTTAATGCAAAAAGGCACGTATTTATGTTACATTTTGAAATAATAATAAATTTCCACGTAATGAAAGCAAATAAACAGCAAACCATTTGCATTACTTAATCAAGGTACCTCGTTAAAATATTCAACAGAAGGATTAAAACTGCACGCAATGAACGTAAAACAAAATAAAAAGTAGAACATATTTTTAATTCCTTAAAAACTTTCCATCGTTCTTTTTCTTTGACTAATTAATAGATTATGGGTTTACAATGCATAAATACAAATAGATGCTCACATGACTGAAGTTTTAGTTTTGCATAAGGAAAGCTGCTTTAAAGTTTATTGCTTGTTAGTGAAACAAAATGAAAGGGGGACACTTTACAGGCTTCTGGACATTTATTCAGTTATTTTATACGTTGCTTAGAATATAATGGAACGAGACTTTATAGCTCTCTGAAGGTTTTCGAATATTTTTTTCTCATCAAAAATTCTATTTTTCATTGTGCTTGAACTTGTTCAATCAATGATTGGATAATAGTCGCGTGAAATTGCCATAAATTGAGGTGATCAATCTTAATTAGCATGCAGCATTAGCATGTCTTAAATAAATTTTGCATAGGTTTGAGATTTTCAGATTTAAAAATTAAAGAATAAAATATTTTTCATGATATTAAAAAGAAAATTTTACCCAAAGCAAACAAAGTGCGGGATAAGGAAATAATAATTTTTTCATCATCTTAAAACAAACTGTGTATACATGTATACATACAGAGATATATATAGATAGTGTCAATAATGTAGTGCTTTATTCAGAGTTTTTTGAACGAAATATTCGATGTTTTCGTATGGAATTCTTCGATGCGTGAAATTGCATGACTAAGGAAGTCTTAAAAATTCCTAATATATCTTGCCAGTTATATCTTTCCGGAGTCGTATGAAACTCTTACTGTATTAAAATATGTAAATCTTTGAAAATATTGTAATTTTTTTGTTAATCTACAGTGAATTGATTATATTATTTCAGAAGCTAGTACGTAAAAGTAGAATATTTGTAGCCCAAAAATAATGGTACACTATAATAATGATTGAAAAAATAATGAGTAAGTGGTTTCTCGTGAGAAATAGTCACTAACAATAAGATATAATGATGCTGGTCGAATAGCTTCTCGTAAAAGAGTCAACGACACATGTATTTATGTGCAATGTATGCGTCTTTACATTTATGTCCGAGCTATATTTAAACCGACAACGTATATGTGCTTATATGTTCTGGTAATCATCGACAATTGATAACTTTTACATGTGTCTCTTGAAAAACCGGTTATGCTTGGTTACATAAAGTAAGTACGTATGAACATTACTGGAAAAGAGTAATTCATTAAATATAACTGGTAAACATAAAAATAATATATTCTGCACAATTTTTTACGATAATTCCAATATTATCGTAGGTACATTCAGGTATTATTTATCATAAAAGATAACGTGCGTTGTGAAATATAAAATTTAAAAGTTATTTTATTATTATGATTAATATTATTGATATCATTAGCAGACGCGGATTCATTATTTATGCTTTTAACGTTATGCTATTTATTCAACCATTTTAATTATTAAATTCTCAGAATAATAATGTGGTTTAAAATTCATATTCATAAAAGAAGAGACAAATTATTAAAATTGAATTATCATATCTTTCTATTACTTTCATAATGCTGTAATGATTATAAAAAAATTTAAATTACATCAGATTTATAAACGAAACGCGTTCAGTGAAAGTTTAAAATTAATTTAAAAAATTTTACTCAAGTTGTTTTTCAAGTGATGTTAGTAGTTAATATGATTAAAAAAACATATTTTCCATTTTGTCAATTACAATCTTTTGTTTAAAAAAGATGATAAATTATTTAAACTTGTAATTATAATCTACTGACAGAATTTAATTTACCATCATGATGATTTTAATTGTGACCGCAACTTCCTGCAAATATTATCTTATTTAAACTATCGTATTGTATATTAATTCATCATCATTGTATTGTACTTTATAATTATTCTTGCTGAAGAATATTTATGAAATTTAGGACGGCACGATATTCGATTTAATGTCGAGATCAATACTATATTTTTGTAAAACAAAATGTGTCGATAATATTGTATAGTAGATAATAATTACTCGGTATCGATATCAAAATTATGGATATCGATCTTTTTATTATAGTTGTTGCTACATGTTCTATTAGTGACTATAGAATCTAGAAAATGTATGAGTATATCATAATATATGGAGCTACATCAAAATATATATGAATATGATACCTCAGAGGGTAAAATTCTCTTTACTAAAATTTAGTAGCATGATAAGTGTTAAATTGTGCGCATGGAAAAAAAACATTTTCAATCAGTACACGGTGGCAAAAATAATATTTTAGTCGATGGAAATGTTAATAACAATTTTAATCGAAGACGTTAAACTTTAAGTTGACAATATTACTGCTTTTCATTGTTTACTCATCTGTATTTTAAACTACTTATTTTTTTTATTTTGTGTTTTACTGGTGACAAATTTATTCACGACGTGCGAAAATGTCAAAAAGTTGTTGAGTTGAAATCAATTCTCTCGATTAAAACACTCATAAATATAGTACACAAGGACTTTTTTGAGATGCCATTGATGAACACATTAGTTTATCATTGGTAAATTTGATGATTTACAAAGAGTACTAATTAAAGTATTTTAATCCGTTACAGCAATGTTTTTGACTTCAATTAAAAAAAAACACCTCCGATATAAATAGTTACTAATGTCTGAATAAAATAAAATATCTATTTGCTGTCGTATTTGAATAAGGCATGTTTTTGGCTCTGCATGCAGCTTAGTATACGACATACCATCAACTTTTGTAAAACAGTTTCTTGCTTCAATGAAATAGGACATATTATTTACGATACACGAACGTTTTTGTATCTAATTTTGCACCAATGAACATTAAACAGTTACACAACGTCATATTCTTTATACCTTTGATAAAACCATGATCTAAAGTACTTGCATCTAACTTCCCGATTTTCGCATTTCAAGCGTTTAAGTACGAGGTATAAAAAAGTATTGAAACACCACTGCATGATTAATCAAAAGTAAATATACCTCATGTCAGGAATCTCATTGGTTTCTTCGTGAGTACATCGTTACGTCAATGATTAATACATGTGATATGTACGTGTAACCTACTTTCTGTATTTTCTGGACTACCATTCTCTTTTTTCGTCCTTTTTAATGTTTCTCTCAGATGAACGCGAAATTAAAAATTTATCTCAAAAGTAACATCGATAAATTGAAAAATTTATTACCGATTCAGTCCACTCGAAGCTCGGCACGTATATCATTTTCTCGTATTCTTCGATGGGTTATCGATATTTTTCTTACACGAGTAGCAGAGAGATATAGCATAGACTGGTCTACAAAGGCATTAAACAGCGATTATCCTCGAGGCGAGAGTCAAGAGGGTGTGAAACTTGCCATTACACTTGCCCATGCTGATACTCTCGCACAAGGCATCGAGCAACAAGTGTAAATCCTCTCTCTCTCTCTCTCTCTCTCTCGCTACAGCGGACTACTGGTGCTGCTCTTGCTGCCGGTATACCGCCGCTACTACTCGCTCGTTTCCGTAGCTGCGGTCGACCGACGACGATGGAACTTGTGCACGCCTCTCTGTGTGACGTTGCTGGCGAGCCACAACAGCCTTCTCGCTCGCTCGCTTGCTATACAGCCTCGGCGTCTATATCTATAATAATGTTGTCGAGGGCTGCACGCAACTCTGTTGGCACCTCGCTCTTATAAAAATTTTATAAACCTAATGAGCAAATCCAATCTCTCGCTCTCGCACCAAATGAATCATTAAGCATGGCTTGTTTTGCTGCGAATGTAGTTGACGAATTAAAACGACAGATACGTATTAATTCGCTGGAGAACAATAAATAATGTGTTACACGTATGGAGACAACAATAATGGCTACAAAGAACGTGTCCATTATTCATCACGTGAAATGAATTATTCATCCGACATGACTCTGTGAGTCTCCAAAACACTGCTTCAATACGTCCAACTAAAGTTTCAAACCCAAGTGAAACTTGTCAACTGATAACCTTTGAATAATATTTCCTGCTAGAAGCTAGAATATTCGATTAAATACATATAGTACAATGCACGCACAGGTGAACTCGTTCTACGTATATATGAAATCGTTATTATTCTCATGCAAATTTCTTATCTTTAACCCGCTGAAATAATGTCGTATTTGTATTTTTTTTCTTTCTTTCATGGCAAGTTTAACAGTATTATAATTCAGGATAAATGATGACTCGATTGTTGCTTGCTATCTTATCTTTAAGTAATAATCAAAATTTATGAAGAAATTTATTTCAACTCTTAAAATTGCAACCATTGAGTCGGTACTTGATAAACATAGTACTACTCTTCTATGCTTGCATATTAGTCAATGGATCTTTCAGACCGCAGTTAATAAACAGAAGAAGTTCAAAGTAAATGCAAATATCGCATTCGAGGTAAAGGAGAACCGAACGTTAATATTCGTTACTCTCTGCTTTGACGCTTTGATCTTACATTTACACGATCATGTTTCTCTTTTCTTTCCAATTGCAAAAAGTAAAAAGTTTTGAAATATTAACCAGTCATAATGATTTTTATTTTAATCTCAAAAGTTACTCTCGTAAATAAAATATATAAAATATTTTCATAAGAAATTGTGAGTTTCAATGGGGTTTTAATTCGAATCTGAAAGAAATGCATAATATCCATTTTAATCCCATTTAAGCAAATTTACGTTGAATTTTATACGTCTTAGAATAAATTTGAACTTAAAAGAGTGTGATGTATCGTTTTATGGTAAAAAGTCATTAATGGCTTTCAACTAAAAACATCATTCGATTTAAACTCATGTTTCTCAAACACATTTATTTGTAAGGGAAACAGAGAAATGAAGGCTTTAACGAAATACGTATGTAATTATATAGGGTGCACACATGAGCTCTTATGTACATGTAGGGCGCAATGGGAAATGTACACTAGTAATACAAGTAGAGCAAAAGCAATTGATTGAAGGTTAGGAAAATTATGGACTTGAAAATAAGAAATCAAGGAGCATAAATTATGCAAAATTCATTCTAAATTATACGAAGACACAAGTTGTATGAAATTATGAAACACCATCGGATGCCATAAAACGTATTAAGATTGAAAAACAAATTAAAATTTATTTTTATGTTTTTAATTAAAGAATATAGATTCAAATTCTTTTGAAGCTTATTCACATCGAACATGAACAAATAAGCCTCTGTTATTATATTCTCGCAAAATTTAAAAGATGTATACTTTTAAAATGAATGAGCTCGTTTAAACGGAATTCACTATTTTTATTATTTATTGGTTATTTTTCCATTTATCAGTCATAAAATAATACATGGTATTAAAAGCTCTACAGTTTAAATGAAAAATCGTCAAAACCTGTGATTTTGAATTTCAAACGGGTTTAAAAAATATTTTCAAACTTTTTTCGGATCCACTTTAATGGCCATTTAAAATTAAAACTACAAGTGCTACGTTATAATTCACAGCTATTTTCGAATGTATAAAGGATTCATATGCAAAAACAGTGGGTATTTTCTTTATCGAAAAATCATTTGTCTTGCAAAATATATGTGCTATTGTAACCCGTCGATTCTTGAAGTGCATGCATATGAATAAAATGCAAAAGTGATTTAAAAACGTAAAGATAAATACAAACGATCGAGTGAATAATAAACTCCAATTCATTCATTATTTTTTCAGCAGAAAATACAGTTCACAGAATAAACTTTAAAAATATTTCAAGTATAATTGGAAATTGAATTGATTTATGTTAATTTGTTATTAAACAAAGCATTTTCATAGTAAAATTTAATAAAAATTTTATAAAGACTTTTTTTCGTGCACGACGATATTAAATTGAAAACGATATTGTGAAGGAATAAATCGGTTGTAAGAATGAGGAAAAAAGGATGTATAATAGAAAAAAAGTATCACTTATACTGCGCGAGAATGCGAAAATGAAATTACGGTTGGATGAATATTTTGATTAAAATTCAGTATTCATCGCACGTAACTCGTTTGTGTTGCGCATATTTTATTTGACAAAAAAGATTTTCTAATCCTTTTTTAGTTTTATGCTTGTTCGCAGAATATCCGTAACGAGTTCACAGGTATTTTGTGAATAAATCCGAGTTAAAAATAAAAATTTAACAAAACCATTTAATTCGAATGAAAAAATAATACTTCTCCTACCTTTTCCCCTTGCATTGGAAATTTCTAGTCGATAGTCATTAAAAAAACGAAATAATAATTGAAATTTGCGTTAAGCAATATCTTCTCTTGGAATAAATCAATCTTAACCAAGTTCATTTTAGTATGCATGTGTAGATGTATACATACGCAAAAACATAAAATACATATAATAATACGCATGTGAAAGAGAAATGGGTGAGTGTATGTGTGCATGTCTTGTAAATTATGGCGCATTAGTGTTGGTACACTGAGACCCTGTGCGCGATGAGCAGAATATCGACTTGCTAGTACATCAAGTTGCATAACATTCAACGCTAATGTTTCTTGCCTGCAAACTGCTTTTACCACGAAAGCTTGTGTACCAGGAACGAAATTACACATATAACTATACATAATACTTATTCGCCAACTATCTATCTTTCTCCTTGTGTCACTTCAAGTATGTATGAATTATTATAGACTAAAAGTTTACTTCACATCATTCTAACCCTGACTTCTACGCTACTTGCGGCTTTTTTCCAAAACCTCGTGTTCGTATATTCGTGTATGACAAAATTAAAAGAGAAAAAAACCGTTTACTTCATTTGTGTCACTCATGGCTGCCGTCTGAAGTTTTTTTCACAAAAATCTAATCCACGATACATGTGAGAAAAATGTTTTAGCCGGTAGAAAATATTGAATATTCTGTCATATGAATAATAATAGTAGATTTAATTATCAATTGTATTATCAAATGTAATTATCAAGATACGATGCTGTCAGCTCGAATCGATTTTCTCTATTTTATGATGCTCTGATAGCTTTTAAAACTGCAAGTACATTTTCGCGTCATTCAAGTAGTATTATAATTATTAAGTGCATATGTATAACGTTTACACTCAAAAACGTTCAGTTAATATTTTCTTGTTTGAAAATTTATGGATTCAAGGTACAGCGAGTATGTGATTTATTGGGAAGCAGCTTTTAATTCATTTGTGATATTTAACGAAGTTATACTTAATTACAAAGAGATTTTTTATACAAATAGCAATGAAACATAATTAATAATCGATGATGTCTCGCGTGACGTATTTCGATAATGTGAAAAAGTCGCAGTTTAATTTAAAATATACGTCTAAGGGAGGAAGTTTTCAGTGAAATCTTAAAATGAATGATAACATCTTTTAACCTATAAATACGTCGAGCGCGAAAATTGGGATTGTAATTATACGTTAGAATCGCGGACTTGCAAGGATTTATGGCGCGATGGAAAAGAATTATTATTTTACCATTTACCAATAATGGTGCGCATTATTCGCCTCTCTTTCTATCGGAGAGAAAATAAAACACGAGCTGATTGACTTTGACAGCTGAAAAGGCACACGGCGGTGGCGGCGACGGTATATAAGATACTGCAAGCCAGGCAGTGTGTGTAATATATGGGCTAAGCCATAATTAGCGTGATGGTCAAAAAAATTTTTTTTCTCAAATTATGTACTTTTGAAGAGTACATTGAAAAGTGAAAATCCTGAAAGTTTCAGCCCTCTAGGTCCAACCCTATTGGATTTTCAGGGTCTTGAAGTTGAATTTTCTTTTTTTGATGATATTTTGCTTGCAATTCTGATTTTCTTGGGTAAATATGAAAAAATTGTTGAATCATGGTTTTTAATGTAAAATTTGATGTAGAATTCAAATTTGTACTTAAAAATCATATTAAGAAGTGGAGTCCCCATAAAAATGATATTTTCATGTCCTAATCATATTAATGTACTAAAAAAAATGTGTTCGTATCCTTCGATTAGACCCATATTGTAATATGTTCATCGATACACCAAAATACAACTTCTGATAAATTTTGGTTATCGGCAGACAAACAGAATTCATTATTGAGCTTAATATGAGTCAAGAAACATGGTTTTTCTCTAATTTTTCTTGATTTTTGACTCATATTAAGCTCAATAATGAATTCTGTTTGTCTGCCGATAACCAAAATTTATCAGAAGTTGTATTTTGGTGTATCGATGAACATATTACAATATGGGTCTAATCGAAGGATACGAACACATTTTTTTTAGTACATTAATATGATTAGGACATGAAAATATCATTTTTATGGGGACTCCACTTCTTAATATGATTTTTAAGTACAAATTTGAATTCTACATCAAATTTTACATTAAAAACCATGATTCAACAATTTTTTCATATTTACCCAAGAAAATCAGAATTGCAAGCAAAATATCATCAAAAAAAGAAAATTCAACTTTAAGACCCTGAAAATCCAATAGGGTTGGACCTAGAGGGCTGAAACTTTCAGGATTTTCACTTTTCAATGTACTCTTCAAAAGTACATAATTTGAGAAAAAAAATTTTTTTGACCATCACGCTAATTATGGCTTAGCCCATATAATTAAAGCAAGGATAATTTTTGGTTTGATTAATTTAATGCTTTGCCGATGTACCCCGACGATCTCACAAGAGGGGAAAAGTAAAAAGAGCTGCTGCAGAAAAAAGGCAAATAAATATGTAATAGCTTGACGCAATGTGTATAATGCACGGAATAAATCATGCGATTACGTCGCGGGGAGGGTAAATTACCGTCCTCTTGATGTATGTGATGTCATATACATAAGTAGCCCGCGCGAACAATAGAATCTTGGAAACTCTCTGTCTCTCTCTAATCGCAATAAGTAAATTTCACGTCACGAGAGTAACTTGGATAAATTTATCGGAATTGACGTGAGAAGATATTGCAGACAGTCGCGCATTTACGGAGTCCTGCGAAACTATAAAACGAACCAATCGAGATTTATCGATGCTCCCTGGACACCATGGCTCTGAATCGGTATTTTGTAACAATAAAAACATCGAATCCGAATAATCGAGTTAATTTCCAACGCGAAGATGTGCACGAGCTTCCGCTTAATTTTTCATTTTAAATTGAATCTTGCTTCACAGCGATGACTGTCTACGTAATGCTTTTTTCCAGCTTAGAATATAATGTATTTGTAAATTCTCTTCCGTAGCGAGTGAACGTCTAACAAACGAAATAACAATGAAGCATAACTTTGCTCGGTATTATCTCAATGGTTTATACCTTTCATTCATTCAAGTATTGAATATTTGTGTGATATAAGTCAATAACTTTCTAGACACGAATAATGAGGAGTTCTCTCATTGAAACAGAAACACTAGATGAAGTTCGAAAATTCAGTTTTATCAGCGCGCCAAGTTTTAATTAACGCAGCGTATGTGTGCGGTTTAGCATGAAAAATATCGATTTATCAAATAAATATATAAATATAGCCTGACTGCGCGCATGTAAGCTTGTGTAAATTCATGCACGTGCGCGTTCAGCACGCGTATCTCACGCGACCAAAAACTTGGGAAAACTCCATTAAAAAGTTTGAAGCTAACTTTGTACATGTACACATGTTTTTATTAATTGCCAATCGCGAAATTATGTTTTGAGCCGAGCAAAAGAGTATTATGTATTTATACGCGTCAAATATACAGATATAAAATCTAGAGAGTATAAAGTCATTTTGTACTAGTATAGGGCATAAAAATTCTATGAATAACAATGTATAATCCGATCGCAAAAATCGTTCTTCACATGTTATAACTATATTATATGAAAGAGCGAGATGAAACACACATACACATATATATACATACGTACGCGTGTAGTGTAGAGAGAAAGAGGGGAGGATGAATGATTGGACAGTATGAATTACTGGTAACAGTTGAAATGGATCGATATTAACAAGCTAGAAGAGCGAGGGAGAAAGACAGAAATGTGTGTGTGCACATAGATATAGGGCATAGCGCGTAGACTTTCTCCTATACACTGCAGGCCGCACATATAGGTAACCACCCTAAATCGCGCGCACAGTGCAAAGTCCAATAAATCTTGCGGAAAATTTCATGTTGTCCGCGATCGCTCACAACTTTTTCAACTTTTTTTTTCTCTAGATCTTGCGAACATGAATGATATTGTGAAACTCATTTCTCAAAGTTTTTAATTCCACTCAACTGGCGAATTCGTTTATGTGTGCTCGTATTACTGCAAACAATCATAAATTTTAGGTAATTTAGTGTATTCTCATGTGTACGTTGACATTATCGCGCATTATGATGAATTTTTTTTTCAGTCAATTTGTTGAACAGTTTTTATGTTTTTAAAGTTAACTTTATTATCACATGATTATGGGATGAAAGTATATTTCAAAACTATGTTCCACCATTTTATACGTTCTTACGCATATAAACCTTTTTTTTACATTAATTAAAAAAATTTAGATTCTACTTTTGAAACTTAACGACTCATAAAAAATCGAAATATCTCAACCTATTTTACTGCCGTCATTTCTTTCCTTATCGATTTTCTTTTGTTTACTTTTTTCTACGTGCAATCTTGTTTCTGATTGTGTGGGTGTATATTTTATATAAAAAAGGGGATGCAAACGAATGAAAGTGTAAACAGAGAGAGTAAAAAAGAGAAAAAGAGGGAAGGAGATTGGTGTGAGGAGCAAGCTAGATTTGCTTCAAATGCTGATGGAAATTTGCTTTTGCAAATTGAATGTAAATGAAAGAGAAGATGTTGCTTTTATTTGATATACTTTGTTCTTCACTTAAAGTTTTTCTTTTCCATAACAATTTTTACGAAAAATCAGTACTGAGGTACGAACACTCATTAGATTTCTTTTTTCTTCATTCATAAATAAAAAAAATGTGAAAATAATTACATATTTAGGGGTGACTTTTTTCAATTAGATAAAAATAAAATAATTGACCAAATAGATGGAATAGATAAATTTTCTAGTCTGATGAAAATTAACACGTTTAAAACTTGTGCGTGTTGATGAACTCGATCGCTGCTCGATTTACGATTGATCTTTGATTCTGTCTTTCTCTTTCCTTCTTAGATGCGTAATTACAGACACCGAATGATGTGCAGTTCGGAGCAATCGATGTAAATAATGAATATGTATACATACTCCTGCTCATGACTATATATTACACATATAGGTGCACATTTTAGTATTTATTGGATCTGCGCGGGTTACGAAGGATATTATTAATGTATTCTAAATTAATTTTAGCCAATAATAATAACGGCCAGAGCTCGAGCAAATTCAATCATCAGCTTACAGCTTGGGTTAATTATATGCATGCATATGTATGTGTATACAGAAAATGACCACGATCCTCTGTATCTCTATGTATATGAAGGTATTGTATTTCATGTAATTTTCAAATACATACTGACTTCAATAAAGGAGCTTCATCTTGGACCCTTCTTTCAATACTTTCATCATAAAAAAAGAAGAATAATATATTATAAAGCAAACTTTTAATTTATTTGATCGACAAATGATAAAAATTTAAAATATCAAAAATTATCTTAACAAAATGAAAACTTTGAACAAGAAATCAAAATATTGATTTCTGACATTGAATCAAAAATCAAGTAAAACTTTAAACATAGAAATATAAAATTGAAGTAGTTTTTTACTACTACTCAAAAACCCGAGAACGGAATTTATACGAAAGAGAATTTGCTCATGAGAAATCTTTTCTTTAAACCTGGATGAACATGATGATATTGAACATCAAAAATGCGAATTGTATTACTACATAATTCTGAGGAACATCAAAGGCAAATCGCTCAGCAAAGAAGAAAATTTTCTTAAAAAAACGAGATCGAAGATTCTAAAGAATATTAAAATATATGCTAAAGTACAAGTGCATTAAAATTTTAAAACATATGATTTGCAATAGAGTAATCGTAATTAATTTTTTTTTCTATTCCATACAATTTAATTGATTTTTTATGCAATTAGGTTTTTTTGTTAAGTTATTAAGTGTTGGCTTACAGATAAATTTATATGATATGTAAAGTTGAAATCAATATCTCAAAGCAGGGATCAACTTCCAGCGAAAGCAATAGAAGTATTGAAAATCTGAAAAGTGATACTGCAACGCAGTTCATTGAAAAACTCGTTTGAGCAAACGAAAGGAATAAAATAATAAAATAATAAAAAAATAAATATAGAAGACAAGCATCATCACAAGTCAGTTAAATGATATTGAGTATATTAGCAATTACAAGGTGTACTCTACGATGTAATGACAGAGGAAGAAAAAAACCACATTGATGTAATTTAAAAGTAGACGCTGCAAGTGTCAACAGTATTGGTAAATCAACGAGAATTGAACTACAAGAGACACAAAATCGAGAAATCGACGCATGATAAAATGAAAATGAAGAAAAGTAGTTTCAGTAAAAGCGTAATATACGTGTATAAACAAACAAAATATAATATAGGAAAATTGAGAGTAAGACAAGGGAGAGAGGATTGCTTTTATACATAGAGATCGAGCTCCGCGAGATGGCTTGGATCTATGATGCTAATGCTTATTCAATGCCGGTGAATGAATAATGGGCTGCTAGTGAAATACACCAGGACATAAATATTGTATCTGGAGCGCTATATATTACCTGTATCGAATACATTATCCGCATGTTTCTCTGTGTATTCTCTTTTCTATGTTATTTGTGTATCTGTGCATGTGTGTGAGTCTTTGCATCTGCACATGTGCAGAATCCATATATATATACTATATCTGTGATATTGATTCTCTCACTATACATATATTCCTTCACCTCCTCTACAACCTCTTCCTTTTCATCCTCCTTCTCATACTCTCTTCCTTTCATTTCCTCTTCTTTTTCTCTCCTCTATATCTGATTGAAACCGTTGCTATGGAAATAAACAAGTTGTTCTCTTCTTTTTTACTTTTCGTAATACGTGCTCCTTATACATGAACTAAACTTAAAATGAAATGTTTAATCATTAAATAATTTGTAAAAGGTAACATTGATTTTATATGATATAAATGAGAAAAGTAACAATATACTACGAAAATAAAAATTTAATTTCTTCAATTTTTCAATCAGATGAACTATTTTTTTCAAAAAGTCAGAGAAGAACTCGATCAAAATTCTATGCTATCGATATCATGTTAATTTTTTAGTGAAATAATAAAAATAATTTAAAGCAAATAAGAAGATTAAGTTTAGTTAATTAGAACGTAAGCAAAGTTTAGTTGACAACTACTTGCGTAAACGCGTGATTAAATCACATTAATTAAAAAAATCAATTACTAATTTAGAATTTGAAGTTCTTTTTAATGTAGATTTGTGTGTGTATGTGCACGTGTGTTTCTCTCTCTCTCTCTCTCTTCCGCTCGCTCGCTCTTTCTCTCTCTCTCTCTCTCTCTCTCTCTTTCATTGATCGAATACATCTGTTGCAGACTACTTACTGAATCAGAAGCGAATGAAATATATATTCATGTAGACAAGATGAATACCATTGATGCACTTAACAAATTAGGCATATACTCCAGTGAACTTAGTTCTTACTTATTTAAATTGGAAATGCTTTCATATTTCGACTTCACGTGATATAATGCGAGTAGCACTTTATGATACTGCGAGAGCATTTTACGATCTTATTGTATTTAGGCCTCAACTTTGGTGTTTGAAAAAAATAAGGTTATACTTAGCCCAGTAAAATCATACGTCTTATAGTTATAAAATGATTTTACTTTTATTTTAATCTGAAATATCAATCTGCTAATCTGAATATATCTGAATGCTTAATCTGAAATAATGAAAATAAAAAATCTGAATTGTTTTGAAATGATAAATTATTGCAATGTCATTGAGCTTTAAATTTTTCATTAAACAAATCGGACTTAAATTTCGCAATACAAATTTATGAATGTATCTTTGGTGATGTGCAATTATCTTTCATCAGAGTCTTTATTGTCGAGAGAGTAACAGAGGGAGGGATGGAGAGAGAGAGAGAGAGAGAGAGAGAGAGAGAGAGAGAGAGAGAGAGAGAGCGAAACGTAATCATTTGCAATCTCGCGTAGAACCGCTTTGAAACTTTCACGAAGGAATTTATTAAACTTTGACTAAGTCGCTTTACAAAGTTTCGTCGCGAGATGGGACGCGCCCCTACATCTCCCTTAACAATTTAAAAGAGAGGGAGGGGAAGTAGTGACTTAGAATAGAGTAGGGAGAAAGGGGTAAAGTAAAGGATGGAGAAGTAGAAGTACGGAATAGTAAAAGAAAAAAGTGAAGTAACTTTTTCTCATCGAAATAAAAGTCAATGGACTTCTTGTCATTTTTTATTTTTGTTTTAAGCCCATGTTATCATAGTTTCTCACGTCTTTTCTTTATCCCGTTCATCTGTCTATTTGGCGTTACGCGATAAGAGAACTTTTCAAGAAAGTTATTATGTCTTAATTTAGAATCGGCGTTTTAATTTTTGTTAGCTTTGCCACGAACATTTATTTAGTCGAAGAAAAAAGTTAACCAGCGAAAAAAGCGAGGAAATGATACTGGAAGAAAATAAGTGTAATGATGATGAGTGGTAATACCTAAAGGGTGGCAGATGACCCCGTCAGAAAAGATGAAGAAAAATGGAATCACCCCGTTAAAAAACACTATAAAACAGTACATGGAAGATCTACTTTATGTTATATCAGTCTCGTTTCAGCAGTACTGTTTTTAATCGAATCGATATTTCTAATCGCAAAGCTTCGTAAGTGATTGTAGAAGCTACCATTATCAAAAGGGCAATGAAACAGATCGACGTGTAACCTCGATTTTACCACGAATTTGTAATACACAAAGCAGTTATGAAGCTTTAAAATTGTTGCAATAGCTACTATTATTGTATTAGATTCTCTTGCAGTGCGAGTACATATTCCACATCGCTTTTAAATGTTCTCATTTTTCATCGAAGCTAACCCATAAACCGTAAAACTTAAAATTATACTGTTCTCTTGCTCTCTCTCTTTTTTTCGTTCTCTCTTTACCCTCTCTTTACAGTGTTATCGCGATCAGAGAAATAACTCTTGAGAAGTTATTGAATTCTCCTCTCTCTTTCTCTCTTATACCTCTTGCTGAAATTTATACAATTCATGATTTTTGATTACATTCAAGAATAATAATTATATTCATACGAATTAATTTATAATTATACAAAAAAATCACGGACTGCTTATCTCATTTATAATAGTAACTACTCGGAATTTTCCACTTTTATAAATTATACAATAGAATGATTTTTTCTTTCAAGTGTTGATTCGCACAAAAGAGCAAGACATGCAATTATTTGCACTGTTTCTTTCAAATATTCTCAAAACGTCAAGAAATCTCTTTGTAACTTTAAAGCCTTAACTTAAAATTTATCGTTATCAATTGGTTGAGCATTGGATGTATTGATCAAACGATTTTGAAAAAATCGAACATAATTCAACCCGAAAGTATCAATTATTCTGCGAGTTACGAACAATACATCGATATCGTTCGATGAGTTCATGTGCAACCTCAACAGCTATGCGCAGTTAGATGGTATTTAAAGATTTGGAACCACATTTCAGTAAAATCAATGATTATTTCTTACAAACGCAGAAAGATGAGACACATCTAGACAATTGAAATCTTTCTTTTCTACAAAACACACGTAGTCGAGCTCATACAGATATACATTTACCTCGGGGGGAGATAGACGCGTATCATCTGGATAAGTACATGTATACAGTGCATCACACAAACAAGAGGTTTACCAGCTAATTAATGCCATTAGCATAAACATGGATACCCGATCATTCAGTCGTAATCAATGGATGAGCCAGAAATTATTTGTTCTCTCTACCGTACCCATTTCTTGATCTTGATTTTTTTAATCTTAAATTCTCTTTCCTGTAATTAATGAGATTTTAGATGAGTATACGTAATAAGTTACAAAAAATAGTTCCCATACAAATAGTAGTAATTTTATTAAATGCAATAGCTTTAGCAAATGTTGAATCAAGTCAAAATATATAAAGATATAATTATGATTTAATAAATTGCAAGTTTATAAGATTTAGGTCCGATTTGCTATTTTTCCCTTCGGCCCTGAAGTAGTATATTATGCAACGTGTGTGGATATGTTTTTCTGCTAAAAGAGAGGTTGAAGCACGAGCCGAAGGGGATGAGTTTTGTTGAAAAAACTTATTCACACAATATTTTATAGCACTGCGTGGCATCGTTCGCATCACACTTGCTAAGCTCGTGTACTAATTAAACCTTACTCTGCG
This sequence comes from Trichogramma pretiosum, assembly GCF_000599845.2. Lineage (NCBI taxonomy): Eukaryota > Metazoa > Arthropoda > Insecta > Hymenoptera > Trichogrammatidae > Trichogramma > Trichogramma pretiosum. Next base: position 1,459,262 of record NW_019641710.1, on the reverse strand, counting down.
ATACCAGAAACTGCAACTTATGACTCAGAAAAGGGGGCATAAAAGTCAACTTAGCACAGTGCTATAAAACTGAGTATGGTACTCGTGTCAGAAAGTGTTACTAATGACCCTTGTATCATAAAGTACTATTTCGAGACATAAGAGTATAAAAAAAAATTCTATTTGAAAACAAATTGAGCATGTTTTCTATAAATTTCGGATCTATGAAAAGGCTTTTAAAATTTTAAAAACTAATAGGAAGAAATGTAAGTTGTCTCAAAAGACTCTTTATTCGAATAGAAATCGAAATATAATTGAATTAAAAAAATAATTAAAAAAAAAGTATAAATCTATAACGGCTATACGCAATTCCTCTTTTTCACCGTGTCTTCAAAATTTACTTCATTACTTTTTGAAAAAAAAAGAATTATCAAATAAAAATATCTTATGACAGTTGATTAAATGTAGATTCTGTTCAATAAATATATATAAACATATAATTTTACATTCAATGAAGAGAATTGCTTATGTAAACTTTTCGTACCTTAATATTGGCGTTACACAATTAGACTTGCCTCTCACTCTTACGGATACGAACAATAAGAATAAAAGCCATATTTTTTTGAATAAACAATTGCCTTGGCCAATCTCTCTTATCTCTCTCTCTTTCTTACTTGCTATTTCTTATAATATACTACCACAGTGATAAATCAAAACCACAATTCTTTATTCCCTATATAAGAAACGCATGTACATATGGACGACTCTCTACGAAATCAAAGGGCCTGAAAAGTTTTTCTGCTCTCATAAAAAACTTCTTGATTTCGATGTCATGCATGTTCCAAATTTTTATTAGAATTTTGAGGACTTTCTGTACAGTCTTTTTGCGCTATCAGAAATCAACATTTTTCTCAAATCCATGCTCATAGGTTATATTTAAAAAATTCCAAACTCAGTTCAGCGTGATTTTAGAAAAAAAAAATTGTGTAAGATCTAAAAGCACTGTAATAGCTTGCTAGTATAGAGACAAACATAAAAGTCGAAATCTAACCCGTCACAAAACTGTTTTATAATGGAAACTAATATCTAAATTGTTTAATGGTCTTTTACGTCTAAAAAACCTTTAAAAATTTCAAGTTTTTTCCTCAAGTCACTCGGGACTGTCGAGAAGAAAATCTTTAGGCCATTCGATTTTGCAGAGAACCGGACATATATATTTAATAATGTAACAAAGGCTACACAAGGGCCATTTTTGACAAAGCAATACACTTACTGGCAAAAAAGAATAGGCATGAACGACAAGAAACGATTTCATGCCTCAGCAGTTTATTCTTAATATATAATTAAACATTTTAATAGCATTGTACAAATAGAACTTAATCGAATTCTAAATAATTTGCTAGTTTTGTTGAGACTTATTTTCCACATCTAATCATTGTGCTCGAAGATTTTTTAAAGCACTTCACACGTGACGAAAGATGAACCTTGAATGACGAACTTGGCATTTTGACAAGATCGCGCAATTAACTGGGCCAGTTTAATCGAATTTCCAGCAAATCATACGCCTAATGTACCTGCCTAAAACGTGCATAAATGCATAATACACACTCACATATATGTAGGTGGGCGTATGTACACATAACCATAATATCTCATTAATAGGTGCATCGGGCATTGATTAAATTGATGCGCACGTGCAACTTGGCGTAAATTAGTCGCGACGTTTATTACGTGTCGAGCGTAATTTCCAGAACCATTTGTACTAACATTACGAGAATATTTTACTTTTTTTACCTTCTGGAGGATATTATACTTGTATAACTCCCTTTTGTCCTCTCACTTATGCAAGACACGTACACGTCGTACACGTACGGTATTTTAGAACTTTACACCAGGCATTGCACGCAGTGCTTCTGAATAAATCTTATACTTTTATACACTATATGTATATATATATATGTGAGTGTATTTATACGATCTTAAAAAACATGACATTTTTTTACATTTTTTTCATTTAGACAGCAGAACATGAGCTATTGAAAAAATAATTATATCGTTCTTTAAAAATTATCAGCACATTTTTTCAATAAAGATAATATTGATATTCCAAATTAATTTGACAAACACTCATCATCAAAATGTTAATTTCGCAATTGAGAAGATTGGTTTCAAATTACATGAAAATGAGGTAAATATGTTTTTATAAGTAAGAAAAGAATGTAACGCGAAGAAGCTGATTTCTGGAATTTTTCTCCAACTGGACAAAGTTTAAAATTCATATTATTCTATTTGCTTTTGGCGTTTGAATGCTACAGAATAAAAAAGTTTGCACGTGCAAAGTTCAAAACAATGAGTAAAGCCTTTAATTAAACGTGACAAAAATAAAAAATTACCCAAATTGGGCTAATATATTATAGGAGTTGACAATTAACGGAGAATAAAAATGAAAACCCATTACAGCAGATGTGCGCGCTTTAAAAGGAATTTTTTTTTCTCTCTTCAATATACTCATCGTTGTGTAAATAATTTTTATAGCAGGTGTATTATTACCAAGAGCTTTTTGCGCCAGGTTTTATTTTTGAAGTATAAAATACAATGGCCAATATTTGAGGCATTTTTACAAGACAAAAAATAAATGTTTTTTCAGTCAAGTTCTTTCAACGCCTTCAATATGATGATCTACATTCAATCGAATGCAAAGTTATTAACGAAATTTTGTCCGTGGAAGCCTCAATTTGCCTTTTGAATGCGCTAAATTCAAACGCTGACTGCATCGCGTAAATAGAGATTTTAATCGAATAATTCAAATTTGACCTACGGCCTTATCCGAGTTATTCCACATTATTGTACTTGGAGCATTAATCACACGTTCTTATAACACAAAAGATTACAAGATGATAAAGTTTAAACGCACGCAAAAGGCAAATTTCATTTCTGGCTCCGCATTGTGCAATTATATTATCCTGAAGGAACTAATAATTTCTAGCACGTCCACGGCATCGTGCGTTCAAACGTGTACAAAAGCTCATGCAATGAAAAGAGTTGAACGAGCGAACAAGAGACTCTCTGTTATATGTTTATACACATATACGTATAAATTCTCTTTTTCTTTCCCTCTTGTGTGTGTGTGTGTGTGTGTGTGTGTGTGTGTGTGTGTGTGTGTGTGTGTGTGTGTGTGTGTGTGTGTGTGTGTGTGTGTGTGTGTGTGTGTGTGTGTGTGTGTGTGTGTGTGTGTGTGTGTGTGTGTGTGTGTGTGTGTGTGTGTGTGTGTGTGTGTGTGTGTGTGTGTGTGTGTGTGTGTGTGTGTGTGTGTGTGTGTGTGTGTGTGTGTGTGTGTGTGTGTGTGTGTGTGTGTGTGTGTGTGTGTGTGTGTGTGTGTGTGTGTGTGTGTGTGTGTGTGTGTGTGTGTGTGTGTGTGTGTGTGTGTGTGTGTGTGTGTGTGTGTGTGTGTGTGTGTGTGTGTGTGTGTGTGTGTGTGTGTGTGTGTGTGCGCGTATACAATATACATTTCCGATATCAAAACAGGTTTAGTGGAGGGCGAGAGGACGATTGCATGTGGGCATTTTATACAGCGTGTGGCAGTTTTGTCAAGGCTACATGTACGTACACGTGAGTGAAGAAAATAACTTTAGTTACTTGATTGAACGACTGATTCGAACGTGAACTACATAAAAACGACGAAAAAAAGTCCGCAATACAGAGAGTGTACAGCGCACCAGCTAACCTATATATAGACTGTTAATTTTTTTTTCGACCCAGGATTACGTTTACCCGCGGATTTTTTCAATTTAGAACTTGATTGTTTTCTTCTTTGATGGCACATGAGAAGCAAAAAACAATTTGAAACGTGTCTCTCAATCTCTCACTCACTTCTTTCTTTTTATTTTTTTTTTAATTTTGCAGTTGTTGGTGCTATTGCTGCTCTTGTTAGTAAATTTAATTCGCTTGAATGACGTAGGCGCATTTGTGGTGAGAAAATTTTTACCAAATACGAAATGTCATTATAAACGTTCACTTAAATTCTTACTTGCATACAAGTCAAGATATAGACAAGAATGCCGATTGTCAGACTTTCAGTGTTAAGACTTAAATTTAAAAACCATCAATCGATAAAGCTGAAATTTATGAATATAAAAACATTAAAATATTTGACTTATATTTAATGTGTTAAATATTGCTGCATACTTGAATGATACAGAATTGAGCTTTTCTTTCAATTATATAGAAGATGACGTATATTTGGTTTAAAATGTTGTCGTTCAATTTAATGACCAGATTTAAAATTAAAAAAAATTGCTCAGTTTATTTAATTGAGTAGCCTGCGTCATCGAAAAAATTACCATATGATCCGACATCACTCGATCACACAATGAATCAATGAATTTAAAATACTTTTTAATATTAATTTTCAATCAAGTCACAAAATAATTGTTATTGGGTTACCAGTTCAAAACAAATTCGATTTCAATCCGATATTAAGTAATAATTGAGAACATATAGAAAGTATTGGCATTCGATATTTCACAATTACACTTTTTCATAGTATTAAAGAGTTATTTTAGAAGTACGTGATGTAAGTTTTGAAAACAAGTAAAACGTGCTTGCTACTGCTAAATTAGACTAAATAATATTTCGCAATGAAAAAATCAAAAGTTTTGCAAAAGCTATTGCAAATTTTATTATAAACGAATTAAATCATAACAGAGTGCTACGGTGGTAAGGTTAAAAAATGTAGGTTACACAGTCTCTAATTGGGGTTGATGAATTTATTTTTATTTTACTATACGCAGATATAAAATATTTTATCGATTTCAGAACACTCAAATTGAATTAAGTTAAAAAATTGAAACGAAACATTGATATAATTGCAAACTAATGTGAAAAAGTTTATAAATACAGATCATCTCAAATATATGAATCAGTCGAATCGAATTTATTTTGATGTAAAAAATAAAAGTAGAACGCAGACTTCACTGGCAATACAATAAACTTGATCCATTAAAATACCATTTTTCGATTACTTTCGGTAAGGATTATTTACTCTTTTCTGAGATAAAATTTTTTATCGTTTATTCCTCGAGTTTCAAGAGAAAAGAAAAAAATTCGCAATTGTATGATAAGAGAACGAGATAATCATAAAATTAAAAAATTCCAAGTATTAAGAAACTGCTTTATTCATAGAACTTCAACTAATCTATCTGTAACATAATATAACGTAAATATCTGCTTTTGCGAATTCTTTTGTTCCTATTTCATAATGATCATTTATTGATACAGGGTTTTCCCATTTGAAATGTTCAACCCTGGAATTAGGGATAAATTTTTATACCCAATATACATACGTACAAATTTTCTGTCTACCTCTGTTTCCATTTCTCCCTCACTCTCTTCCTTTCTCTCTCCTCTATCTCTTTCGCTCTAACGAGGCATAGTTAGTTTCGCTGTTCCATAAATCAAGTTGGCATACGCGATTTATCTTAATTCCATCTACAAGCCTCTCCTCCTTCCTCTCTACCCTTAGTCACTCCTCTTCTTCCATTCGCGCCACGCACACACGCGTACGCTAGTGCGACAAACGCTGCTGCGCGTATTTTCGCGCAAACATGTGCGTGCACACACTCGCACACACAGAGCTCGTGTATGTAGGTCGATAGCCTGGCTCAAAGCTCGCATGCACGCATTTATCGGCTTTTATTGGACGTTTCTAGACTTAGTTGTACGGCCGGCGTTCTATTATATTATCGCTCAACAATTGCACGATGATTATATTTTCACGATACATCAATTTTTTCTCGCTCCGATGTACTAATCAATCTATTTTCAGATCATCGATCCGAGTGGTATCGCTAAAATTTGCATTGTTTCAAATCCAAAACAATCTATATGTTTGTTAACAAGCGGCATAAATAAGCATCATTAAATTAATTACACAACACCCATGCATATCGTACTCACATACAAGAGCTGAAAAACAATGCGTCCTATCTCTGCTTTGGCCTTGTTAACACAAAACTACAATAATAATACGTAAATGTCGGTAACGTGATCATAGTATTCGTGCATACACATACACACACGCATACTGCACACACATACAATAGTGCCAGTTAATTTGCATAATGCAAACCAAACCACACCAGCTAAGAGAGATAAGCGGAACTAGGAATCGTATACAATTATATATAGTCAATAGCTATTGAAGCGATAGCAGTGCAATACGATCAATCCTATAAGGATCAATAATAATTATTGTACGCAAAATAGGAAAAACAAGATAATTTAAATAGATGAAATGAAAAAATGTCAACTATAAATTGCATTAATTTCAAGAACTCATGCTCTTCACATATGCTAATTAATTTTGAGTTTAAAAAGCTGAGTTTAAATTCTTCATCGTATCCACCAGTTTCCATAACGATCTTTTGTCGATTGTTCAATAGCAATTAAAAAAGAGAAAATAATTTCGAAAATTTCTTGTAAAAATTAATCAGAAAATGTAGAAATTAAATAACGATGCAGTAAAAATTTTTCCAATTTTACGAAAAAATTTTCATTGGAATTAACCCTGATAGCAACGAATCTAGCTTCTCGATAATCAAACTTTGCGTTATTTTCTACAAAAACTCACTTGCTTTCTTTTGCTTACCAATTGAAGCGTAAATTTGTGCATGTACAGTTAGGTATAATTTACACCTGCAAAATCATGTTTTTGCGATATTGGTCTTTGAAGTTACTCTTTGGCGCAGCGAAGAAAGAGTCATAAATCAAGATGCTCTTCATTTCCGAAGAATTCATTTTGAGCAACATATATTTTAAAATGTCGTATAATAATTCCTTTTCGGTAATGCAATAGACGTGGGAACAGGTCAGTTGAACCAATTCCAGTCGACGTATTAACGTGCATTATAATATAATGTTTTAAAAGAATCGAGAGTTATTATCGCGCGCCGGAGCGATAAATAAGGACACCTTCTCGCTCTTCTCTCTTTTCTTTGACTATTTATTATTATTGGCATTTCAAGTAGTATTTATCGCGCATACAAATTATACACATATGGTTGCGTGCACGTGGTAATGCGAGAATAATATTTCGAAGCTGCACACAGTACCTTTAACGAGATGTGATTGTCGTAAAAGTATCTGTGATGACGATCCGTTTCTTCTTATTGTTCCATGTTTTATCGTCGTTGACGGCTCTTGTGCACGTTTATAAACGAAAAAATAATGGTATGCATTTAATCATTCCGAAATCATTGGTTGGCTTGTATAGCCCCAATCGTTATTGTTGCAAAAATTATTCAACAGAGTGTCACAAACGCGTAATTTGCAGAAAATTACGTGTCTAAAAAATGTCATGTTATGCAAGGCTGTTCAATGAAAATTGTTAATTTATTTTGCGATCTACGTCTCTGATTTTTAATCATAGCTGCCATTTAGTACATTATACACGCGTTTTTAGGCATACATCGAATTCCATTAATTCGTCAATTTTAGTAGTAAAAACCGTTACATCAAATGTAAATTAAACGATCGGTGAAAAAGATAAATAATCCTATTAAGCCAAATCGAGCCGGCGAAACCTCGTTGACTACATAATACAGCTCTACGAAAATCCACATTTTTCACATATAAAAGGCTTGTGTGTATGAGTATGTACGTACACGATCATTATGTAAGATCCGCTAAGTTCGCGTATAAACGCGAAGCTATGGCTACATGTATATATATGCGCACACGTACACACGGAAAACCGAGACAGGGGGTGGGAGAGAAGTTGAGAGAGAAACTCATTTCACGCAACTTCAGCCATCCAATTTACGGTATATTTACGATTCAATTCAAAAGTTTTCTTTTGTTTCCTCTTCATTTCCTCTGTGTTTCTCCAGCTTTTTAAATCGCATTTCATATTGTAAGATTTTTTTCTCCGCCCAACCCTCTTATGCTCACTGTGGCTCGAAAACTTTTTTTCTCTCTTTTTATAAACAACCGAAGAATAAAAAGAAAATATAAAAAAGAATAACAACAAATGAAATCGTGAAATGAAAAAGAAAAGAAGATGGGAAACATGATGGAAGTCGCGAAACGCGGTAGAAAAGAAGGAGAGAAAGATAAACGAAAAGAATTCGCGAGTTTCTAGTTGCTGTTTTGTTGTTACTTTGCTTTGCGCGTGCAGTGATTTAACGAGAATCGTTATAGTGCAATTTATTCCAAGTTTCTCGCGAAACGATTATGGCAGCCCGTTTCGACCTACCCCTTCCCCCTTTTCTCTCTTTCCTTTCTCACTTCTTTGCCCTCTTTTCGTCAGATGCACCCTTTGCTAAGCATATTTGAGACTCCGATATGCTTGTCTTCTTCAATATCTTCCTTTCGTTTAGTAACAATATTTATTTTTATACTTACTTTTTTTATGCATCTTGGTTTCATTTTTCCTAAAAAACTATCATTTTTTTCCCTTACAATGGTATTTCCAAGTGCTGACACGAGATAGAGTAAAGAAGAGGTGGAAAAAACCTTTGTCAAATATAATTTCAAGTATCAAAAAGTTGGAAGGAGGTTTTCGACGGCATGATGCACGGAATAAAGATTCTAGAATTTATATCGTAGATTTAAAAGCATCGTGACAGTGGTAAAATATTAAATATTCACTTAAAATTTTAGTGCGCGTGGCATAAAACTTACGGTTATATTATCCGCTGCATTGTACAAGTGTTACATTATACAATATTGCCAGGAACAATCTAAAATTGGAATCTTGTTTTTAATTCGAAAGTTATAAACTAGATATTTAAGTATCCAATTTTTATAATGACTTTCCATGAAACTTTTTTTATTGTTATATAAGTTTAATGTAGCTGAAATTATGTAAAAAAAATAAATAGTTTTATAACAGAGTTGAGCAACGCAACTATGTATAAAAATTAATCTATAGATCTAATAAGTTCTCACGTAGAATACCTTATTGCAACTAGTTTGTGTGTACTTGCGTTACGAATTCGTTGAGCCAAGTCATGAATCACGCGTTTACAATGTGTCATGTACTCACCTGCAACATAGGAAAAAAATAAATCTTATTAAACATACAACAAATTAAACAGTGTAATAAGACACAAGCTGCGTTATATATGTTATTTATTTTCAGCCTCCTTTTTTCGTAATTTTCAGTGCATGAGTTAATTTTCAAAGTAATAATGTGAAGCAAAATATAACTTTAAGAATAACTCTACATTTTTGTTCAACTCTTAATTTCACTGGTCCGTCAAATTAAAAATATTTTCAAGACCTTTTTATATTCTTTTTTTTTACACTTATAAACTTCAACTCCCACGGTTTATTTCAATCAGAGTTATTCACATCGGCAAATAAATATCTCTAGAAACTTCTCATTAACAGAGGGCATAAATAATTTATCAATCTTTGAGGTTTATAGAGCAATTCTATTGTTGGGTTTCTCATTTAATGTTATCGTTTTTTTATTAAACTTTTCTATAACTACCATAATGAAACTGGATTTATCAAAATCCCCTTTTCATCAAATGTAAATTTTTACCAGGTGCACTTTGGGAACTTGACTTATTAATTTTTTCCTCGTTCTAATTAAATTAATTATTACAATTTATGTTCATATATTTTGTAACGTTTATTATTTCTGTAGAATCTTTAAAAAAGATTTACACGTCTACCAAACTAATGAAAAATAATCCGGAGTGTAAAGAATTGTTAAATTTATTAATGCGATTTTAGTTTAAATGAAAACACCAAAATTTAAATGTTACACATTAAAAAACAAGACCAGAGAGACAAATTTTACATATATATTAAATACAAGGAATTGCTTAATTATCTGTATTTAGACGAGAAACGACATGCGTATAAAGTTTATGCGCTCGGTTGATCAACGTTACACATTGACCGATCAATCGGACGAAGAGTTTGCGGCGATCTTTACCGTGTAAAAACTTCTCATTATTCGTTGATTCGCCAAGGTGGTTGAACGCTGTTTCTCTTTAGGTGGTCTCTGTCATGTTGCAAGACATATGAACTTTTTCAGCAAATTAATTGGTGAATGCACATGCAAAATTTGCAATAATCATTTGCTGTAATTGACATGATTTGTTGTTTCTACTTTTCTAACAATCTTTCATGACACATTAAAATGGAAACAATTTACAGTTGACATTTTTTCCAATTTCAGAGTAAAACATGTGAAGAATTGTAAGAATTTCAAACGAAACATTACTTTTTAAAATTTTTACAAGCTTCACGCAGGATAAAATATTGAAACAAAAATATCAAACGCGATCGTAAGTTTTTAAAACCATATTACAGCCTTAGACATCTGATAAAAAAAAATATTATATTCGTTTTACTAAAATGAGGAAGAATCAGACGACCTAATACATTTATGAAACATAATACTCTACGTGTAGCAAAACTTCTATAAAAACTTTTGAAATCCAAGTTTTACCGAGAACTGATGAGAAATAAACTTTAAATTTGAAACTAAAAAAAATTGCTTTGAATTTTAGTCGATAAATATTATGTGTACCAGAATTAAACGTATAGTAGTTAATGATTTTCTTACGCAAAACTCGGGTTACATTGATTCTAATCTAATGACTATGATTTATAATATAAGATTTCATGCAAGTAGTAACATAATTAAAAGTACTCGAAGCTACGATAAACAGCAACATTAACACAAGTTTAATTCAGAAATTAAATCGACCGTTCCAGTTTTACAAAGTACAATAACGGCAGCGACCCCGATGTAAGAATATATCCATACACGAACGACATCATAAATTCGTCATTGCTGAATTATAAAACTTTTAACGACCGCGATGAATCAAGATAAATCTCGCTTGAGGGATAGAAATAGAGGCAAAAGAGGATATAATAGAGGAAATAGAGAAAAATGGCATTGCACAGTCGAATGAACAGATGAGAAAGACAGAGACAGAGAGAAATATTTATTATACTTTACATGAAATAACTTTGAAAGATGGGAGCAAAAGTAATAAAAAATGATTAATTACCGGAATAAGAATGTTAAAAACTGTAATGTATGATTTTCTCTTTACATTTGACGTTCTTTCAGCAAAAATGCACAATTTTGCCGATAAAAGCAAGCTTGTTAAATTTGAAAAAATGTGAGCGATGTAGTGCTTGCATCCATACAAAATTAAGCAGCTACTCACCGTAAAATATCGCGAAAACTTTTACAGAGTTTTCAAAGTATTTTTCAATTTGAAAGATGCATGAATTATGTGAATCTATAACTCATGTCGTCTTTGGCATCTAGAAGACAACACTTTAAAGTTTTGTACAGTTAAATTTTTCCATCCTCCTCTGTATTGGCTTTAAATTTAGATCAGACATGTGAAATCTAGCATGCTTTTAACTATAAGTTGTATGATTTCGCTAAAAAAAATTTCCTGCGCAAAGTTGAATCGAATCAGTGTGCCGAGTTTTAGAGATGTTTTATTTACCAATTTATTCATGGGAAAATTTAAAAACTCATATTACATTCTAGCGTCAACATTCATGATGCACAACAAATGAGCGTCCGTATTCAATACGTTGATTTTGAAAGAAACACATCCAGAGATAAAAGTTTCCTTGGACTCATAGATTTCAAGCGATAAAAATGAATGATGTTGATTTAAGTAAGTAGACAATCAAGTTGAATATAACCGTTAAAACGGTAAAATGCGTTGAACGCCAAGAGCTACTTTAAACATCCGTTGAACCTGAGCAAAGGACCTGCTTTACAATATCGCGAGTCGACTTTGTGCTGCTTGTTTATAGACGGGATATTTGCAAGGAATTAGATATTTCATCCATTTGACACGATTACCGTCGCATAATTTATGAAGCGTGCTGACCTCGTGGAAAGCGAACGCGGAAACCGATGCTGCTGGCATGTACCGTTTCAGGCAGTGCGTCTGACTCGACGATGAATTGTCATCCCTGATTTAATAAGTTGCGCACACGCGCACGGGGCTCTGATAAAAATTATAATCGATACCTGGCGCTGCTACACCCACGCGTTTACTTATAATAATTTTCCGCATACTTTTAATGCAAAACTTTTAATGCAACGCAGTAATTAATAAAATGAAATACGTGCTCAGATTGCACGGCAGTGGCATTTGCGTTCGCGCGTGCAAAGTAAACACCAAGTCATTTGAATATTTTTACGAGATCGTAGCGAAAAATGTATTAAAATGTACGCATACTCGTCGCGAAAATCGCGACTTGGACGACAATGGCCACATAAACAGTATAATTTATAGGAAAAAGTAATAATTACACAACACACGAGCAGAGTTGCGCAATAATGACAAAAGGCAGCGTAAGACAGAACTGCAGAAACGCCGTCGTAGTTATAATAATTTCCCCTGCAACATGTCTAATTCGAGTCAGAAAAGAGGATTTTTCAGCGAAAAGAGGGACTTATTATACATGCTGTTATAGCTGCCACGTCTGTGTGTCGGTGTGCGAGTGTACGCGCGCGAATATGATGAAAATCCGCTTCTCCTCTTCGTGCCTTCTTTTCTTCTTCTCCTTCTTATTCTTGGTCGTCGTCGTCGTCGTCGTATATGGTAGTCGGTGAATTATGAAAACCGGTTTGAAAGCACTTTCGCAAAGCAAAAGATGTGTGTATACCTCGCGCTTGCTCGCGACTAACTCCCGCGAAAGGTCACTTTTGAGCCGGCAACATATTATATTATTATATACGTAAACCTTTGTCATCATCGCGCGTGTATTCGTGAAACTATTATTCCCCGATCGCAATAGGCAGGGAGGAGGGGGGTAACAACAGGGGGGAAGAAGGGGCTCGCGATCATTGTTCGCTCATGTACACGTGACATGTTACAAGTAGATATTGTACATTTTCATCGAGTATAACTGATTAATATTCAATGATGCAGCGCCCCCCCCCCCATCCTCTCCTTTACTACCTACCATAGTGAGTGGAGCGCAGTGCATCTCAGCATTGTTCAATTGTGTAAAGCATAAATTTACTGTATGCACTTGCACGTACACACACCTGGGCGCGGCGTCCACATGGAAGAGAATCTGTACATAGATGATGCAGGATGGGGAAAAGGATATGAAAAAGAGAATATTATCCACCAGGGAAAGAGAGAGAGAGGAAGAGAGGGTTGGGAAGACATAAATGTCGAGCGTGTATAATAATGCCGCGGTATCGTATAAAGGACGAAATTTCCAAACCTTCAAAAACCATTAAGGTCGTCGATTACGACGTTGAAATATAATAGCTTCGTGTGTTTATAATACACCAGCGCGCATCATCTCTCTTTCTCTCAAAGTCTGCACGATGCGCTTTCCGCGATCGACGTTATAAATTTCATTCTAAAATCGTGTTACGAGCATTATACGTAAAGGAATATAGCCGAGAGAGGGAGGGAGAGAATGAGAAAGAGGGAAAGGAAAAAAAAGGAAAAAAAAGTGCTCTATGTAGACGAACGATCCTCTTGGAGAGCAGCCTGAAGAGAGTAAATGAATTATGGAGGTATACTTTATAGCAGCAAAACTACTTTAAAATTGGGGGAGAAAAAAATATTCATGTAAATTTTCGCAGCTCAAATTTATAGTAATAATTCAGTGCTACTAGGAATTTTTCGTCGCAAAAAAAGTATATTGCCACACGCTTCAATTTTCTTCGACAAATTCAAAATTTATGCTACGCTAATTGCGCACAGCTAGCACATACACACTTACGGCTCTAACTTGTTATACCATTTATCCGAACTATAAATTACAAAGTTTCACACCTAGTATATCTGCATGTAATTGAAGCTGCAGCCAACGTATGTAATATAGCAGCTGGGGGAAAACGTTAATTCTTTAAATTATCAATGAAATGATACGCGATAAATAAAGCTGGCCTCCACTTACTTATGCTCCAGTTGATTCCGGTTTCATAATTATTTGGTAAAATCGATCGGGAGATTCACGCTTGCGCGAGTATTAGTTTAAATGACGATCAACGGACGTGGTTTTCGCTTTATTTTTTTGGGATTTGGGAAAAGATGCTAAAAAAATATACAGACAAGCCTGTAACCACGACCGTGACTGAAAACGAAATTACCGCATAAAATTTGATTTTTCCGATGCAATAGATGTTTTTTTAGCCCCGTTCAGCCGGGCATTTTCGACTCTGCATCGAACGATCTACGACGTGTGTATGTATAAGTTACATAGATCCAAGTTGGAAATTGCGTCATATAAAATTGTGCATAGCTTTCGAAGAACTAAATCGATTTTAATAAAAGTTTTCCCTCTTGTGTATATACCTATATACATAAAACATACAAGGTATATACGCCGAGAAAAGATAAAAAGAAGTTATTTTCTCGATTCCGCTTTATTGCTCTATTCTGCAATAGAAATTGATTTACCGCAGGAATTATATACATGAACGCACACATACACGCACACACGCTCACAAATACGTCGAATGTGCTACGTGCCTGGAGACTTCAAACAACTCCGATGCGGAAAAGTCTGAACAAACTTAAAATGACAAAAAACGAGCAGAGCGATACTGTTAAAAAAGTTTTACATATACACAGATGTTTTAACGATCAGTTTTTAATGATAAAAAAGGGCCCGTATAATGAGCTCATTTATCTCGCGAGCAACGTTATTATGCATCGAGCGTCGAATTTATCTGAGTTCTTTGGTGGGAAGAAAAAAATTAAATGGAATAAAAGCAAATAGCATTTTTGAATTCAAAATGAAAAAGTTTAAAGTTATCCTGCTGCTTGAAAGCAATCAATCAGCAATAACAATTAAACCATATATTTCAGTTGGAACGAGCCAGTTATTCGATGTAACATTGAAACAAAAAATAGCGGATCGAATAATAATCTACGTGTTTCTGGAAAAAAAGAGAAAACAACGAATGAAAGTTGAAAAAACTCATCGAATCGCTCGAAATATCGTTTTAACATTGTCGAAACGATTGAAAAAAGACACAAAAACAAAACGAGTTCGGTTGGAGATCGAGTCTGCAGACTGAATTACAAAGCTTGCATCATAATAGTTTGCATCATCACTCGGCAATACACGCACGAACCTATACATAAAGTATAAATCGCAACGATTCCGCTATAACGACTGTCCTTCAAATACGGAAGTTAATATGATGAATAACGCGCCACGTGTATGTGTGTGTGCGTTTGGGTGTGCATAGAGACCTTTGACCCCGCGTCTATCACTATATGAGCGAGAATTTCCCATTAGATTTTGCGTCAAATTGTGAAAAACGATTATTGCAGCTGAGACAAGATATACACGCAGGAGCACTTACGTGGATATTTCAGTGGCGCGGCATTAGAAATAGACGTAATAACGCGAGTCACAAACGAGTCGGATGCATCGGTGCATCGTAGGAATGGGAGAAGTATAAAAAAGAATGTTGCAAGATATTCAGTACATAATATGAAAGGCACGACTTATAGATCTACTATATATGTGTATTCACGCTGAAGAAGAGGTAGTTTATGCGAGCAGAACGCAGTATACGGCATAAAGTATACGTACCTGTACACAGACACATACACACACACGCATGTAGCACGCACGCGTGTCCGTATCCGTGTGTACGTGTGTGCTGTATATCTCCTTTATGGCAACCATTAACATATTTTTTGCCGTTTCGTATTACCATACAATAGAAGTGAAAATATTATAAATTATGCTCCGTAAATCAAAGGGAGAAGGGAGCACACAGTAGAGCAGCAACAGCAGCAGTAAAAAAGGAAGAAACAAGCAGAAGACTCAAAAGAGAGATGTGAGAAGGAAAAGTGCTGTAGGGGGTACTAACTTTATGCAATTATTACTTTTTTTCGATGGTCCTTTTGTAGGAATTGAAAATAATTTTTTCGGAAGTCCGTGTATACTGACCGCCCAGTCAAAATTCGCATTTACATTCGCGCCCAGTTTCGGATCAATTACAAAACGAGTATTTTAATGAGTTTTTCTCCTAAATCGAGCCTTTCAGCTGCTCACTGTCACGAACTTCTTAATTCCTTTTGCAATTTCAAATCAGGTACTTTTACAAGATTGATACGAACAAAAATAATTCCTTTTGTCTTGAGTGACTTATATGGTAAAATATGAAAAAAGGAGGGATTTAAGAGAACATTGATCCTTTGTTCAATGGTCTAATTATTAAGTCTTTCGAAAATAAAATTGTTTTATGATTCTCCAACGAGCATAAAACGAATTAAAGTGTCATCATTATTCAAAAAGTTTGTTGAACTCTCGAGTGCTGTACTAAAACTGATTTGGATGCAAGGAAATACATCCAATTATTTCATCGTATCGCATACATCACGAGGGTTCGTTATACCAATATTCTTGTTCTGATCCATTAATTAATTTTATAAATAAAGCTATTAATTTCTATCAATGCGTTGAATTTAATCGATTTGAATTAAGAATTCATTCGACAAATAAATTCGAATGATAGTTCACTCTTTGATAATTGGGGGTTTTAAACATTTTAGTTTTCTCTCATTCAGCAACTGTATTTCAATAATATTACATAAAAACATAAGAGCCAAACTTTATCGCTAAAATAAGCAATTAAGAAACTTTGTACAGAAGTTTAAAATAACTTTTTCAATGAGTGAGTTTGAGCTCCTCGCGAAGCTATTTGATAAGTTGAATAACCTCCAAATCTTTTTTGCCTTTGCTTTTCTCTATCTCTCTCTCTCTCTCTCTCTCTCTCTCTCTCTCTCTCTCTCTCTCTCTCACTGCTATTTCAAATGATTATTAGACGTATTTAAAGTTTTATTTCGAACTTGATACATTATACAGCAGTATCGAATCATTTTCATGTTTCAAAAGAATTATGCATAAAACTCAAAATAAATTTATACTTGAGACATTTTTCAATTTTCTTTAAATATTCAAATCTACATAATGGGACAAAGGAGTGCATTGGCATGGGAGGTAAGTTGGCAAAATGACATATTTCACCTTATCAATGACTTGAACCGAGACGACGCCATTATTGAAAACACTATACATTGTACGGTGTTAGTAGTAGTGATAGCACCATCTTTATTCAAGAATGAGAAGAAATATGTCGTTTTGCCTACTTTCCTCCCGTGCCAACATACCCCGCACTCCCCTACTTTTGTAAATTGTGGAGTCATCGAATAAATTTGAAAATTCACCAAGTTTCTTTCTGAACGTATAATTTATGTCAATCTCAAAAGTTCAATTAATACCTGAACCTCTTATCCCCTTTCATATTGAGTTTATAAGTTGTTAAATTTTATTTTTATTTTGACCAATGAAGATTATAAAATATTTAATCAATTTTTTTCAAAAAAATACAAAAATGCATAATAACTTTATGTATTTATTGAATGTTGACGTAATATTAATTGAATAACTTATGTAGAGATAAAATATGCAGTTATTTATTTTAAATTAGTTGAAAGTTCGATTTAGTTCAGAAAATTTAAAAATATAGATAATTTTACTTAATTAATTAACACAAATTGAAACACTTTCAACTAAAATGCACGAATAATTAAAATGTAACTGATAAATATTCAAAAACAAAATTTGGTAAAGGCCACATCATCTTTTTAATACATAAATTATGAGGTAATAACGTCGAGGTATTTCGTTTAAAATGATTTTTGAGTTTTTTGCATCATTTTGAAGTGAAAAAAATGACTTTTTTGACAAAATGAAGGCAAAAACTACTCGTACATGTTGGTAAAAAGCATTTAAAAATGCAAAAAGTTAAATTATCTCGGCGTCATTACCTCATATATCATCTACTTAAATAGTGTATAAAATATGAAGAAGATCGGTCAAGTAGATTTTGAGTGACGGTGTCCACCGGATTTTTTGTACGTTGCATGTGAAAATTTTCTGTAGCCAGTTTATTTTTCAGTATTTTGGGCTGAAAATTTAACTGAATATTCTTCAAATAAGTATTAATTATGTGTACGATTTATAGATCAATTCGATTTACTATATGTTCAAAAAGAAAAAAATTTTTTTTTTGAAATTTAGTCAAGACCCTATCCCCCCCCCCCCCCCCCCCNCCCCCCCCCCCCCCCCCCTTAAGTAATTGGGAAAGGGTAATGAATCGATTATACCGAACAGGCTCATTGAAAATTTGTCTATAAGAAACTTGAAAATTTCTATAAGCTCATGAAACATATTTATTGGTAGAAACATGTATAAAATTAATCGCGTTCAAAAAATTATAAAGTTCAATTTTGGGCTATTAAATTCTACGTAACTCTAATAAAAAATCGATTTATAATTTTCATTTCTTGTTTATTGATATGAGAGTATGAATTATGTTTGTTTTTTTTTTCTTTAACTCTGCAATATTGAAACTCCTATAAGAGTGAATGCAAAATATGCGAGCGAATAAGTTCTTTTAATATGCACCATAAATACTTGGTAGTACCCAAAAGTTCATACACATAATATATCCTCACGCGCACAGGTTTATAACTATTTTTGAATAATAACATTACAATAAAAGAAACTAATATGAAATTCTCGCAGATGTATCAAACGGGGAAAGCATCAGGGTTATTGCCCATTGAAAAACGAATGAAAAGTATGTAATAGGATTAAAGCCTACGGGCGGAAGACTCGCGATTTATAACAAAGGATCATAAGAGAGAAACTAATACGTTTGAATGCAAAAGTAACCCTTGTTGAAATAAAAATATGCGCGTATATAATTTCAAAAAGATCTTCAAAAGCATTGACAGATGGGCGCGACGTTTAGCACCCTTAAATGGCCATGCACTACTTTTATTTTTCGATCTGCTGACGTAAATACTTGTTCACGTGGGCCATAGGATAATAATTTATATAGAGATGTACTTAATCTTTGTTCACTTGTATTTTTTTCTTTGGAATAATATTTTTTTGCTCCCATCGCATATTTTCTGTAAGAATCGATTTTCATGCGTATTATTCGAAAGCAGCTAATAGGTTTATTTTGCGTCAGTAGGAGAAGGGTAAACGTAGAGAATATTGGACACTACATATTGCTGGATTTAGGCTTTTTTTATGTTATAATAGTCAAACATTTGAATTTAAATTACTTCATCGTCATCTATGTAACCCCTTTCCAGCTTGGGGTGCCCAGTATGCGTATTACTCAAATTTGAAGTGATATAGGGTCTATAGTTCAAATCGGCAATCTTTAATGACACTGAATGGTTATTACATTACACGCATATAGAATCGAGTTAATTGAATTGATTAATAATTCGATTTTTTTACGTTTTGGCAGATCTGTGATGTACTACCAAAGTCACTGGGTAATGTATCGCAACAAAAAGATAATTTGTTATAATGTTAATATCAGAGCGGAATGTAGGGCTTGCTCTATGCTTTTTGCGCAATTTTTGTTTATTTACTTGACTATCGAACAAAAGTGTCATCATTTATGTATGATAAAACTTTTAAATTTATATCCTGATTTGCCAATTTTTCACTACTTTTTAGTCACGTAGGTAGGTGCTTGGCTTAACAAAATTAATCAAAAGATTCAACTTCCATTATTTATCCTGCGAGATAAAAATGTAATACAAATTATATATTGGTGCTTTTTCATTGTACGATTTTCCAATAAAATATGAAGTTAAACTTTGAAAAGTGCTTTCTTTCTGGCGTCCAACGATCGAAAAGTTTGTCTTGCAATAAATCGTACACCATATGAATCTGAACGAATTATGTTACAAACGCTTTTAAAAGTAAATGAATTTTAAAATACTGTGAGTTTAGAAATGAAATGTTTTAGTGAAGTTGTAGATTTAATTATATATGAAATGAAAACTATCGAAAATAGTAATAGTACCAATCAGCATTTTTTTTAAATAATAAATTAAATTTCTATTTTTCCCTACTATTATATTCATTTGAATTAAAATTTCAATGTTACTTTTTTATTTATAGAGCGGACAGAAGAAAAAATATTGTAAAAGTAATGTATAACCGAATTGAAAACATTATTTTACATTTCGTTTGGATACGTACAAAACGTTTTAAGTATGTGTGAATATAGCAGTGCCCTGAACCTATACAGGCATATCTTGAACATCTGCCTCTTAGTGGTACATAATAAGTTAAGTGGGACAAAGACCAGCTGCTTCAAGCCAGGTTCGAGAATCATTGCAAAATTTCGACGAATTCTACATTACGCTTGCTATTTATGTTTTATTTTGTATTTTTTTTATATAAATAATTTAATTTCTTAACAACTGCAAATGGAAATTTTCTTTTCTGTCTCCTTTCTTTATTGCTCTTTACAAAAAAGTTACACCTCAGAGAAATCCAATAATTGACTAAAAATAAATATTTACGAACGAGAAAATAATTCTTGAAAGTAAAATATGAATATAATAATATTGAAAATTAGTTGAAAATGAGTATTAATCGAAAGCACACCATTGATTATGATTAGGATTGATTGTCTTTCGAGATTCATACCAAACGAACGAAAGAAAAGAAATAATGATCGCTTGTTCCATGACACAATAGACAAATCGTTGGGATGCTCGTTATTTTCGTTACGTGCATAAGTATCGTGAAATTGAATCAATTATTACGTTTATTCTCCATTTGTATATTGCTGATTGTTTGCTACGTTAATGAAAGTTCTTTTTCGAGACGATACTTGCTGCTCTTTGTGCAAAATAAATACACTTGTGAAGTCAATCATTTTTCTTGAAATTCCATAATTGAATGCGGGCACAATAAACAAAGCCATAATGAGATGATTCATCATTATGCTCGACAGTGCTACATGAATTGTGAAATATTTATTCAGTCACGGAAGGTTTATGACAAACGAATAGTATAAAAGCAAATTCAACGAATAAGAATCTCTTTTAAATTACGACTATTTTACAGTAACTGTAAAATAAATCCGCTGGTAAAGCAAGCACTACTTTTCTTATATGTAAGAAAAATAACTTGAAGATAACAAAATTTACTTCTGTTCTCGATAAACATTTACTTTGCTTTTACTATTTGGAGATGGTAACTAATGTAAACGAGAAATAAAAAACAGAATTACATTTAAAATAAAACTTATGGAAAAAAAATTGTTCAATTTCTGCTATTTTTCATAAAATGATAAGTAAAATTGTCAATAAAACTATTTGTAACTAACATAACATTTATTTTTACTCTAGTTAAAACATTTTTTTTTTAATCAAACAGAATTATTTACAATACGGTAGTAAAAGAAGACAAAATTTTTTCACAGATTATTAAATCTTTCGAAAACTATAGCCATAAATATTAAAAAAACTATGGCATACGAGTCTCACGTTCTTTAAATTTATTGGTAGTTGGCTTATTAAGTTCTCTCAATTCCCCTCGTTAACCTCTGACCCTCATTGTGGAGTAAGTGTTTGATTCGTAAGTTAAGAGTGTAAACTTATGTATACGCCCACATAACATTTTACTAAAATGCAGGGCCAATGTCGGATGAAATGTGACGAGACATGTCTATCTTCATTTATAAGAACGACTTCGTTTTAATTTCGATGTTATTCAGATATGTTACGCCCGCCTCATTGCAACTAGTTCTGAGTTCTTTTTAAAAAGGATGGATCCTCGTAATCATCACTTCTCATTTATTTGATACAGGAGCAGAGATATGAATTATTTTCAATTCCGGGAAAGAAAATCTTGTTAAGATTCTTATCTTTAGATCTTAAATCTTGGTTCCCGAATTTCATCGATTTGATTTTGGCTTGTAAATACTTGTTCAATTTTTAGAGGGCTGGAAAGCCAATATATTGCTGCAAACCCTGATCGGCACTTAGCTTATAATCGATCAATGATTTAAGATACCTTTCATGGCAGTTTTCTATGGATGATATGACTTCTGAAATCCCGCCCCCTAGATGTTAATCACTTGCTAGCAAAGAAATTGAAGATTTTTAGTTCAGAAACTAATGTCCTGAATGTTTAATATATCCGTACCAAGTGTAGGTCAATGAGACCTAAATCTTACAAACATGTATATAGTTGAAATATTAAACGACTACTCAAGTATTTCTTTCACCCTTCACACATTTAATTAATTAATTTTAATATATTAACTTGAGGTTTATGGATAATTTTTCAAAACTCGATCATTTTTCTGCCTACAAAGTGTAAAGATAATTTAAATTAAAGTTCAAACCAAAAAGATATTGATTTGAAAATAACTTTTATGAATGGTGCTTGAGAAAATCATTGTAGAACTTATTTATTTTCTCTTTTTCTCATGATTGAGATATACTTTAACTCATCAGCTATTATAAATAAGAAACGTCCCTTTAGTTGAAAAAGTAGTCACGTGTATGCACACGTGACCCAGCATTACCCCATGACACAATGCTGACCCACTCGATAAACTCTATATTCGTGACATCATGATCTGCAAATCGAGTGAACTCGTTGAGATTAGATTTATTGTATAGTTACTCTTTTTTCGTTTTATAGCATTTTACTTTGAGTATACATAGTTGCATGCCCTTATTTTTCTTTACTAGTAATGAAAAAAAGCAAAATGAAAAAATAATAGGGGTTGTGATATACGTATGTTACAAAAAATGGTTCAGTGTGTATAAGGGTACTTAAATTTATTTATTTTTTGAAGCAGTTAATCATGTTTCTCGCAAGGGAAGAAAAACGTAGAGATATTTTTTTATGAATTCATAAATTTTACGTTATGAAATTTTTTTATTTGAAAATAATGAGATACATTTATATCAAATAACTCTCAAAAAAGCTCATGGATAAAGCGATCGATGAATTTCGACCAAGAGAAATGAAGCAAAAAAATTCAATAGGTTGGTGAGATGGACATACAAAGACATCAAAGAGACTGATGAGATGTAGACTTCCAGTAGAAAAAACACTTAAAAAAGTAATACATTACGATATGAATATCCGCTTTCCAAATGACTGTCACCATATATAATAATATAATGAATATTTTAGAGTATAATTTATATTGTAAGCTGTGAGTTAATTTAGGTTGTTTAACTAATCGTGAAAAGCGAAACCCACAAACTGTTGGCTTATACCACTACTGCTAATGCCTGCGTAGATGCGACAACACACTTACAGTCCTACACTTACACGAACATACTATATCCATGAATATATAGAGATAGTTTTAGTGCACGTACATACGCCCATGCTCTAGTATTCATTCCATAGAAAATGGGTCAAGTGAGAATATATCTAATGAAGTTGAAATTGCAAAATGAAACGCTTGTTTTGTCTTTTCTTAGATATTGATGATGTTTTATGCTCTAACTCGAGTGTGCATATGATGAGTGTGCAGAGTGTGAATTGATTAAAAGTAGTTCAAATAAATTTTCACGAATTATAATTTCTTAGCAAGGATTTTTTTATTAATGAATGGAATATTATGGCGAATTATATCACATGTCACAATCCAAGTTATAAATATGATAATATTAAAATTTTAGCATTTCATTTATTCGATTTTTTTCTTTCCAGCAGAAATAAGATGAAAAAGTGATAACATATCATTCATGCAGAGAACCTAAAAAGAAGTTTTGGACTTTAATAATGCCCAGATTGAATTTATTTTACAATTTTAAATAAACCCTTTGAAGTTAATTATCGATAAAATTTTGCAATTTTAGCTGCATCTATTCGTATCTTGAAAAGTTCTCTTAACGTTTTTTTATGATATTTTAAATTATGAAGATAAAAGATAGCAACATAAAAAAGCAAGAGTGAAAACATTAATGTGTAATGAAAATTTGATTGTTCAACGTTTTTCCTTTTTGGGATTCGGATCAAGAAACCCTTAACTGAAGAATAAATCAATATCAATGAGTAAAAAGTAGTTTCATATATATGGAACAATGATACACACAGGAAGATCGATCTCAATATTTTAACTACAGGAAATATATAGGTAAGTAAGCTTTAAAATGTGCGCATGACACTATCTACCGACATTTTATGTCAATATAATAATCGGATTCTACACACTTGACAGACATAACCATTATCTTGAATATGCAACAAAAATATGAACTATAATTAAAGCTATTAGGTAGTTGTGCTTAGGAGATTTTTAAATCCTTATGTGGAATTACGATTCATAAATTATTAAAAATATGAAATTCTAAGAGCATTATTTAAATTAAAATCATTGAAATCAAACGTAATGAAATTGGCCAACAAAATGCATAATGGGAGGAAAATAGTTTTCAGACTCAGCAATTACTCGGTACACATACACACACATGCATGCACTGCAATCAAAATTTGAAATCAAGGTTAAATGACTCATGCATATGCATATGTTCTTCTCCCTCTATTTCTCCCTATCTGCGAACGAAGCAAACCATATATGGTGTTTAAATGCCTTTCACCATTATTTTGGTCTAGTCTGCATATTTGCATTTGTGATTTGAAATTAAAATTGGTTAATGGAAAAATCGGAGTATTTTGCCAACAAATATAAAAATGTCAATGGGTGCACGCAATTAATTGTGTAACAAAAATAATGAAAATATGAGAGAGGAAAGTAGGGCATTATCAACATACATGTCTTAATCATTTAGAATTTAAAACATTATTTGTCTTCATAATCAACGAAATAATTTTTAATAATAAAATGGTTAGTATCGCATATTTTTACGGTATTTCAATATTTATCTGCCATAACCCACTTTTTGCAATAACGGGTCAAGAATGTTTTAAATGGGAGCGTGGAAATTTCGGAAGCGAAAGACAAATACTTTATAACCTTTAAAAAATGAAAAAAATAATAACACAAGAAATAAACAAATTTTAGATCAAGAAAGCAGTAGATCTAACGACAAAGTTTCAACTTCATGTGACAGTTGTAATTTAATTAATTTAATTAAGAAAAAAAAATATATTTAAAAAAAGTAGTTTCATTCTTGAGACTAAAGGTTTCGATGAATTTATGGACTTCAAAATTTATTCATGTAAGAAAAAACTTACCACGGAATAATTTTAGAGTGTATAACATTGTCATAAAATGTTTTGAAAAGAGTTAAATTATTATTTAAAATTATTGTGAATCAAAGAAATTTTCCAACTAATCCGTCGCATCTCACTCTCCATTGATTAAAATACCGAGGTTCAAAATGAAGAACAACCAAGAGATAGATTGAACTAAAGCATGATTAGTTAACAATACAATTTGGCGTTAAAGTGATACCTTAGTCAAAATCGTTTATAGATGAGAAGAGTAATGGAGTTAAATTTATCAATAATATTTTCTTGTCTGGGTTAAAATTAAACCTGAAGCTAAGGACATTTTCTTGCATATCCTTTGAAAATTATCATTTCGTTACAGGCAACGGTTACAGTTATTTACAATTGCGCCAGTGTAATTCATACATACATGCGCGGTTACAAATTCAAGTGAAGCATTTGACTGAAACTCAAGAGTGAGACAAAGAATATTAATTACTTGTAAACAGGACACTTGTAAAAGCAGGATTTATCGTTTCTGTATTGATTCGATCGATCATACTTAAATCCTATTTGTAATCTTGAATTAAAGGGATTCAGTTAAATTATTGATAATTTAAATAATATCGTACGATGATTGAACATGGCGTTTGGTTCATCAACTCAAATATTCTGAATTTTTCGAATTCATTCATTGTACGATTTACATAGCAGAAGTAAAATGAAAAATCTAAGTATTTATGATGTATTCTTGCAACCAAGCCTGGTAATTTATTAAATGTTACTTGAGTTTTTTGCACGGACAGTTGGAAATTAAATATTTCAATTGGCCAGCGTGCAAAAAGCTTCAATGGTAGCAGTTACAAGCAAACAAAAGAAGACATACAGAGCAATACGAAAGTAGAATATAATCGTTTAGGAAGAGAAGTAGCGAAGAAGGACAATACTGATCGTGGCGCACGTGGCACACGTGAGCGTATTTATGCACGCGGAGCGCGTATAATTCACATCGGAACCGCAACTGCATTTGTACAGCGCACATATACTTATGATCGAGGAGCCAAAAAACCCGTTGGGACCTACCGCGTACGACTTATTGTAGTTGCTGTAACTACTCCGGCTGCAACTGCTCGCGTACGTTCGCTTTGATTTCCATTCAATCCTCAAGTGGCTCTCTCTCTCTCTTATTTCTTTTCATATGCATTAGCCAGCGTGCTTTTGTCTCATAGTTTCTTGTTGCAAATACATCTTAATTTATTTAATGTTCTATACTTAGGACACAATTTTTTATAATTATAATTTTAAGCAATAAGCAAATAATACAACAATCAATAATTTGATTTTTATTTTCATAAAAAAGGAAAAAGGGCATACAATTTTGACTCAAACAGCAGTTATTGCATTGCTTACGTTAAATATGCAATAAATGTAATCGCCAGCACTTTAACCCTCGATAAAGGGAAATATTTTAATACAAAAAATATTGCCAGAGTTGAATCATTTTTGTCGAGCGATTTTGCGCTCAAATTCCTCAGATGCAAAAGAGTTTGGCGAGCGCGTACGTGTGAGCACAAGGGGGGCTAGCAGAGAATATTTTAATTCAAAGTTTACATTTGTAATTAATGGAAATCGATTTTCCGTTAAATCTCGCTCGTTCCTGTCGGCATTGTACATTAAAATTCAATAAAAATATCAAGTAACGCTGCAAACTCCCTCTTTACAAATATTATTTTGCATATAACGCTGAGAAATACAGGCGGGCCAAAGGGCAAAAAACGTTGCTTAATTCTCTACTGTTTGAATTAATTTATTATTTTTGTAAATGCGAGGTGTGACTGTGCTTTAATAAAATGTAAAAAATTATACGTCGGGAAAATTTTAAAATAAAAACTAAATTTTCAATGATCTTATTCTTCATCCGTGTACATGAATTATTTTTTAGCCTTCAATCACATGAAGGATGAAAATATCGTCAACGGGTAGATGTAAAAAATACCAATTCATTCCATTTCATTAAATGATGAACCAACTTTTCTGAATTATGGACTGCTCGTATATTTTTTATTAGCTTCATCTTCGGTGAAGGATATTTGTTTACTGACCAAAGATATATTAATTCCAGGTGAAATATTGTATTATGCTTCAAAACAATTATAATATTAACGAATTATATAAACTTTTGTGAGCATGAAATGAGCTAAAACTTGCTTGTTCACCCTGCAGCCAAAGAAAGCGGATCAACATCGAAACTTTTCCAATCGGAAACATTTTATCAGTTTCTTTATGACGTAAGTTTTAATGCAAAATAAATTAATTCAATATGTTTTTTTTTTAATTTTCACTATCGTCATAATTCCAAGAACTATTTATTGTAATTGCATTTGTTTGCGTAATATATCTTCGAAGAACTAATAATCGATCTTCGGAATTCTACTGATTCTTTTGTATTGTTGATTATGATGTCAAATAAATTACCATTCTTTTAACCAACATAAATGACTAAATTATAAAAATGATTTGAAAAAACTTATAGATTTGCCATCAATCTATCAGCTGATAATAATATAAAATTGTAACATATTTTAAAACATCATAATGGTTGTAAGATTTTTATTAATGATTTTTGTTGTAATACTTTCGATTTTTTTTCTAAAGGTATTAGAAATGTTATAGACAATATTGTAGTGACAGTTTCTGAAAGAAAAGTAATGTATCATAAAGAGCTGATAAAATGTTTCAAAATACATTTAAGAGAAAGCCAAGGGAGAAAGTTGTGAACAAGAACTTGTTAGGAACTTATGAGGTAAAAAACAATTTCCGATTCGTGAATATTAACGAATATTAGCAATTTTCAAACAACTGTACAAAAAATTAGTAAAAACTGACTTCACTTTTGAATTCAGTAAGTAATAAAATATGTGTTATGAGAACAATATAATTTTTTCCCCTAAAAAAGTTATATAATTGGTTATTAATTACTTTCAAACTTCAATGAAAGTACTGAATTTAAATCGAAGTTCATCAACTTTTGTCTCTCAACTTTGCTAATTTCAGAAAATCAATCTAAAACAGTTTTTCGATACAATTTTGCGTAAAATTACCCTTTTTTTAAATTACCAAATCCATTTTGCATAAAAAGACAATAAATATTCTTGTTCAATGTAGAATCTACAGATAACTGAGCTCACCAACAAAAATGAAATTCTAAAACAGAAAGCTCTACACAGTCGAAAGTTGTATTTTGGTTTTCAAATAAACGTTTTTCAATATTTTTACTCATTCGAAGGGTACAAAAAAAATAATTCTGTACTGGTAGAACATTTTTTTTATAATAATTTTCACGTGTTTGTACGTTTTTTTCTAATAGCATATTTAAAATACTCACGTTAAGAATACTTGTTTTTTTAGGGGTGAATAAGAAAATCTAAAATAGTATCTTTAATTTCAAATTCAAAATTCTATTATGAAAGTCTAAAAATTTCAAAATTTTCTTATTTCCATATACTGAATGAGAGTATTGTATGTAATTGATTGTAGGATCAACTCAATTGTCACAGTTCAATTATACTAGATCTATAATGAAGTAAGAAATTTCAAGTGCAAAGTTTTTATTATTTCTACTAAAAAAATAAAGGTACTTGGAAATTTCTAAGGAATCATACTTTCCGATGGATATACTTTTATGATAAAAATGCTAGTTTTATGACACTATTTTTATTTCAGATTGATACTACCATTGCTCGTGGGGATAATTTTCATATTGCATCAACTTAAATTTCATAATATAGGAAATTATAATTTCATAAATGAAAATATTTTGTGGAGCACATACTGTATTGTATTTAAGTTATATTCTCACTCCGAAACATACTTATTCATGATAATTTCATAAAAAATTATAATAATTTTTACTTTTGGCATGATATTTCCACCTGTCATATTGAATTAAAAAGAGATTACAAACCAAATAAGTATAATAGATTACATAAATAAAATTTAAAATAACATGTAAAATGCAGTAACAAATATTTTAAAATAAATAAAAATGATTCTGAACAGAGTGTGTTCGCATGTACAAGAAAAATAACAAACTGTTAAACTGTATACATACTGTAAAAAAATTTCGAATACTTTTCAGCACGAAAAACAATTTTTTTTAAGATAAAAAAATCAATGAAATGTTTTGTTAAGGTTATACAACTTATTAAAAAGAGTGAAGGAAATGATACATTACGTAAGAGGGTCTGTAGCACAAGAAAACTGATGCGATGTAAAAACGAGGAAATCAAGCTATATTCAAACTTTGAACAGTAAAAGTACACGGAACAGTGAAGAGAATTACAATCAACTTGAAATTTAATGTACTTTATAACAAACTTAATAGAACTTTGATGTAATACTAATTAAGTTGCGCCTTCATATTTCTATGAAAGTTGCTTATTTTCATGCACGAGCAAAAATTTTCAAATGAATTAGATCGAGAGAATATTGATATCAGCTGAAGTACCTGTGATCGAAATATTTCAATACAGTGGGATGACAAGGATGCAGCAACTTACATGTAAAAGGAAAGTTATAATTGCTCAATCAAGAGTATTTCAATTATTATTGCCGTGGCAAAATTCATGTAGCATCAAAGCGGATGAGAAATGCGTTTCGAAAGCAAAGCAAGGACGAGAAAGGACGCAAGAGGTATACTATGCGCATAATATAGCTTGGGGTCGGAAGACCTACCGCAGACAGAGGACGATTAGGAACCCCCGAACCTCAAGCATAACAAGCGGAACATAATAAAACTATTGAGGCTGCGACGCGTATAATACCTATACTTTGCGAAATACATCTTCTCTTTTCGTCTTCTTCTGTACCTTCTCGTTCCTGTCTCTCTCTCTCTTCCCCTTCTCTCGCTTCTTCTCTCTTTTTCTCTCACTCAGTTGTGTTTTTATTCTAAAAACTAATTTCGCATTATGTATATAGCGCGGGCATTAAAATTCTTTCTTACTTTTACACAAGTCGTTGTACAATTGTGTATGCGCCGACGCGTTCGTGCGAATATAATGACCATCATCGCGTATGCAGAATCTAACATTTGCCTAAGTAATTCTCAACAACTTTTAACAACAGTGAGAGAGAGAGAGAGAGAGGGAGAGAGCAGTAATATTATTATTAGACAAGAGAGCGTTTTCAAAGTTTCGAGAAACATCTGAATATTTACGCAATGTAACTTGATAAAGTGCATGGGTTGTATACACACGTACACACTGAGGCTCACAATGCTGCATTCAAGAACTCAACGTAAGATGGCAAGTTATTCAACAAGCCAAGAAAACTTGGTTATCTTCGATAATCCTACTAAGAAAACTCTGCGGATGCAAGTTGAAATTTTCGTGAGGCAACCGAAGCTCTTTGACTTTATAATTCCATACTCAGCTCCTCAACGTAGCAAATACCCAGCTATTTTAGCTTTTTGTTATTTCTGCGAATCAACAACATTCGGCGAGCTCACTCCGGCCGACTATTTACCCAGCGCGTACGTATAACTACAAATGTATTTGACTGAGCGATAATAAATATATGCGCCTCATCGAGACACTGCCAAAATTCTATGGAGCTTTACTCTTGAATGCAAATCTTCGCCGAGTCGTTAAAGGCCCACTGCATCACGCGCGCAAGCTATCTCTGCTGACGAGTATGACCGAACATAACTGGCAATCCTAATCGATCGCTGCGTAGTACATATGAACAGTCGGTACGTAATAAAACCAGGGGTAATCCGCGTATTCTGACCACAATAATGTCAAGCTCATAAAAAGTCTTATACTTGCGCACATATGCCTAATTAATATGTCCATGCTGAAAAACATCCTGGGAATGTGAAATGTACGTGGCTTGATTTGTCAAAATGTTATCTGAGATCGTAGCTACTACTTTAATAAAACTTCCTTGATTTGCTTCTAAATATATCTTCTGAAAAAACTGATCATAAAATAAACTGCTGCCATCAAAGTCGATTTATCATACTTATACTTGAAACAAATATGAATTTAAGGTACGGACAAGCAAGAAAATAGCATATTCGATCGTAAAGTTGGATATTTGAGAGTGCATATGACGTACTCGGCTGAGTATATATTAACTCAATAGTATGAAGAATGTGAATTGTTATACTTAACAAGACGAATTCAATAGCTCGTTTGTTCTTTACATTTTTGTTTGTTAACATGGAACAGTTGTTAAATATATAAAGGAGTTGCCTAAGCAGTATTAAAATGAATGTTTTTCCTAGAACATTTATCTAAACATTTAAATAAACTAAAAAATATTTCCGTTTTGTTCAACTCTGTAAAGCTTTTTTCATTTTGATTTGAACGTTTACCAAAACAAAATGGAACATCATGAATATCAAATAGAAAAACAACATACAAAATCCTGCGACTTTCCACGATTATAGTTCATTCAAATCAGCAACAATGTGAAATGTCCTTATGTGGTAAACCACATAGAGGCTATTACATTGTTATTATGTCTTATCATGTCCAAAAGCTGCAACTCTTTTCTGGTTTATGAGCGAGTACATCGTGCATCATATTCTTATTATAATACTTTCTGCATACACAAGACGTTAGCAATTCTGAAATGACGATGACGTGAATAAGAATAAACTCATATTAAGGTCGAGTTGTTTTCTGTGATATATTTTCGCTCATAGTGTTGCCGATGGTAGTGGCGGTGGTGGTGGCGGTGGTGCTTTATCATATTTTCTTCATCACTTCAGTAATTTTACATCGTTTGAATAACCATTCAAGTAGCTTATAATGCATTTGTCTTTTCTCTCTGTATCAAGGCTTCTTGATCTTTTTTTTTCTCCCCTTACGTAATTACAGCATGTATGGAGATTGATTATTTTAAGGAAAGTCGATGTACGAAATTTCATAATTACAGTAATCGCCATCGAACATTGCAGCTCGGTTTATGCACATACTTTATAGCTCGAAGATGGCCACGAATCGATAAATCATGCATACACCCGAATAACAATCTCATTTGATCGACGGTCCATGCGTCGCGCATGTAGCTATATAAATATCCGATAAAATCATTGACCCAAAAAGTCGTCACGCTATCGCGATGTTTATAAATACATACCTTCGTTAGAATTTATTTCCGAGCATTAGATGATATCGCGAGGCAGAAATTATAGCCGAA
Organism: Trichogramma pretiosum; assembly: GCF_000599845.2. Taxonomy (NCBI): domain Eukaryota; kingdom Metazoa; phylum Arthropoda; class Insecta; order Hymenoptera; family Trichogrammatidae; genus Trichogramma; species Trichogramma pretiosum. The sequence goes on along the minus strand of NW_019641710.1, from coordinate 1,427,051 downwards.
AATGAAACGAAACCCCTAACTATCGCGTCACTCTTGTGCTCGCTCACTGAAATATTTCGAATAAATGGAGGGGGGAGGGTGCGTGCGCGCGAACCGTATACGATGGTCAGAAATGTTAAGAAGATGCATTTAACTTCGATTTCACCTGGATTTCTAAAAGTATACAATTTGCATCTTCTATATAAATCTACAAAGTAATCTATAATTATTTATTTACTAAGCTTCTTTAAAACACTAAGTATGTAAACTTTAAATTCTAAGGCAAATAGTACAGTGTTCTGGTTTAATTGTTTCAAACAGTACATTCTGCATAAATACATAGGTCAATTAAAATTCAGTTCAAAATGGAAAGAAATCGCAACAAATCTTAGCTGATTTTGATTGTGCGATAAAAAATCATTTAAATATTCTGAGCAATCGCTTTTGATTGTTCGCGTGTCAATCTGCTGACAATTTTTTTGGGTATAGAAAATGCAATTGGCGATAATAATTGTCATATTCTTAAATATTTCTAGTACAAGCACTGTGACGACTACTAAAACAAAAGTGAACATTACAAAATCCATATGATCCCAAGGAACAATGGGATGATCGCTGCACTTGCTTACCAAGTTCTAAAAGACGACCTTGATCGTTCACGAAATTCCACTCGGGCAGCATTACATATACATGAGTGATCGTTCGTCATTATATACACGTTCGAATTTCCAATATCCAACTGCATATGTACATTCATCTGCATAAATAAATAAATAAATGAATTTACGAGTCAGCCGACGAAGCAATGTATAAGGACTCTCGATCGCAGGAATTGCCAGTTGCCTTTTCGAGTAAATCAATAGGCCGGCGGCCGACTCTCGAGCTTTGTTTTGCTCTTTAAAGGGAATTTCTCATTATACGCGTATTATATACTTGTTCTCTTTGCTTCTTTTTCTTTCTATTCTCGCGCGCGGCGATTTAATCTTTCTCTTCGTTTGATGGCTAATCAACTTACAGTTTATGTGCATCTTTTAATTATTTTTGCTCTCGAGCTCATTGCAGTGCTACAAAAAAAGTTTTGGATGCCCCGACAACTTTTCATTATGACAGGAATCTTGGCGGCTCATCTGAATGCACGAGATGAGAATTTAGAAAAATTTTCATACGCTTAATTAAAGTTTTTTTTTAATGTGAGCGAATTTTCTAAAGGAACAAATTAAAATTTAATATACTCGCGTTTCAGTTAAAATCTGAATTATATTTGTATATATTTTCTCCTTTGACATCCTTTTAGCATAATAAACGATACAACAAAGAATTCTCAAAGTCATTCCAACTTGCAGGTCTGTTATACACGGCTAAACGAGAAACTAAATTGCGCTTGCGGTAAGTAGTTAAACTTTCTTTTTAATATTGACATTATAATACTTAGTTATAAAAATTATATGTGTAATGCATTTTAATTCACTATATTGTGTATCTGTATTTACTCATAAAACTGCACGATGTGTTTCGAGCTTGAAACAAAAATTCCATTTCAACCATAAAAGTGATAAGGTAATAAAAGTTTTATTAAATATTTTTTCCAATTTAATTAGCGACGCGAAGAAATCCGTCATTCAATTTTATAACGCAAAAGATAATTGAAAAAAGCTCGAGTAATCGAAGAACGGAAAGAAACTCACATTAATTACATAAAAAGGAACGGAGGATGCAAAATGAAAATAGTAAAAAAGAATGTAACTACTTTCGCAGTGAAAGGCAAAATAGCTTTCGACTGTACAAAAAAAGACAAGTGTAAAAAAAATCTCTGCAGACTCGTATGCACAGATATCTGAAAAATCTAAAAAGTTTAATCACAAGATTGACAAGTATAGATAATGCACTAAGTTTCAATGAAAAACAGGCAACATTCTGAAATATACTCGAAACGATTACAATAAAATCAAAGTGCTGGTAATAACAATAAACTTAATAGATATACGCGCAGTGGTTTATCGAAGGTGCTACGAAGTGGCACGGGTGTGCAAGTAATAAGCATTTCTTACAATTACGTTTTTCTTATTCAAGTGGAGAAGTGTCGAACGCTGGCACGTATAATCGCACCAACTTTCTGCTCTGAATTTTTAGCCAGAGGCTTCTCGTATTACCAACAAAAGCTAACGATCCTACTATCCTTGTCGGCGTATCCTTACTGGCGCAAAGTTTTGAGCTACGTGTAATATTCATCATTATAGCCCTATAAAGTCTCGTAAACACGAGCGCTCAACAACGGCAACAACAACGAGATAAAATATGCTCGCATAGAAGACACGTATGGAAGTTTGTTACTGGCAAATATATACATGTACTCGAGGCAGACACATACAAGAATTTGCACGATGTGTATACTGTGATGCGGTGGCCAAGAGTGAGAGAGAGAGAAAGAGAGAAGTGAGAACACCTGCCGCGTGCACCTGAGTATATATTTCTCCTCAGGCCATTCAACTCGAGAGAGTATACACATACGCATCCGCATCTTTCTCTCAATGCAGCTGTGTGTGTGTGTGTATGCACTTTGAACCGGGGGTCATTAAAGGATTTGAATGATGCTGAGAGCTTTATATATACATACACACAAACACACACATATCCCATGTGCATCTATACACATGCGCGAAAGTTCCTAACGTTTTATTTGCTTTTAACACAGCATACAGGGTGCGCGCTTGTGTGTGTGTGCAATGTGCATGCCTGAGCGCTCGAGCGCTTTACTAGCCCATGTTGACGTGTTAATTGCGTGCGAGTGGCCGCCGAATGAATTTGAAAAACGCTCAGGCACTGTAATATACGGCACAGACCACGACTTGTTTCCCGAATCGACGAATTAGTAACTTGGCGCATTTTCAAATTCGCGCGATTCCTTTTCTCTCCTTTTTTTATCACCAAAATTAATCGCTCAAAATCGATGTCAAAAAATGCGACGTCCGTCCTGTGTGCGAATTAGTGTAAAATGCTCCGCGAGACGCGATCGATACAATGCTTTCAAAGTCCACTCCTCCAGTCGTGTGTTATTATTCCGATTAAAATTCAACCGAGGAAAATTTAACTTTATGATTGGCTTTTCTGCGTGTCTGTGTCTGTATATGTGCATCCGTCGTCCGGATACGTATGCGTGAGTGTGTAAAACGGCACGTAATATGAGAGCTAACAAGAGCTCCACTCACGTAATACACCTATAGCCAGTCGCACTCACACGCACGCGCGCGGACGCGTACAAGGAACTATTAATCGAATTGAATAAATTACCAATCGATGTTTTGATTAGCAGTTAGTTTATGAAGTCGATGTACATACACGTTGGAAGAAAACGGGGACACGCGGCTCTATATTGATTTGTGTGTGTGTGTATGTGTTTGCGGCGCGCGCAAGCATGCACGAGACTTGATGCTCAAAAGCAGCTTTACAATTTATATCGTACATAATATATATTGGCTACTGCTCCGGAATGACACGGTTTAGCTTAAATTATTTAATTTTACGATGTATACCCAGGCAACGCGCAAGTTATATCACCGACGCTTAGGCAAGTTATATAAATGCGCCTGCAGAATGAGGTGACATATTTATCATTAATATTTAATTCGCTCCGTCGCTCGTATAATTGTAAATGAAGTCGTTGTTTTCGTTGAGTGAATGACTATGTCTCTCTATATAGATATACATGTAACGTGCACATCCGAGTCGCAATAGTCACTCCCGAGGATGCGCGCTAAACTTTTTTCCCAGGGACTTTTTAATTGTCTGTCAATCGGCGAGATTTTTTCATTTTACTGATTCACGGATGTCAAATTTCAATTTTAAATTTCAACTTGAAAAAATATATACAGGATAAAAATGAATCAATACTTTTGCGCCCGCGCGCGCCCGCTCCTACCGTCACATCGAATATGCGACAAAAAAACGTAAACACATTTTCCATAGTATTTTGAGTTATCACGTGCACATATGCGTGCACATGAGAACTTTCAAATAATAAAAATCCGATTTATTCTAAGATTTCAATCTGTACGTAACAACAATTGAATGAAGTTTTCAAACTCACACATATTTGCGCGTATAATAGAAGCGATATTCCATTCAATATATCATTCAATGCATAGACACATTATGCATTGTGACGCTATAAACAATTGGAGCGACTTCAATATTGCTTTACTTTGGCAATCCAATATGAATTATAAGCTGACGCGCGCACGATTTTATAGCATCGAATAAAGAATCAAATTTTTGGAAAATACGTACCTGAAATTCCGCGCGAAATGTCTCTATCTCGCTCGTTTTTTTTTATCCTTGTTGAAGAAAAGTAAGAGAGTCTCCGACGGGTGGAAAGGATCGATAAGCCGCGAGAGAGTGTGTTCTCCGTGCTTGTGCGCACACAAGAGAGATAGATAGAGATAGAGAGAAAGAGAAGTCATTCACCCCGAGAAGCGAGCTATACGACCGCGCGTATGTGTGTGTATACACGCGCTCATTCTAAAGGGAAATCTACTGTAAAGGTACCTTTTCACTTTGTTGGCATCTTCGCACTAATATTACTATATGTGCGCATTTATACATACAGCACGTATACACTTGTGTGCGGTTTCCAAGCTACACAAGTATACACACACACACACACACGCACATACGAGCGTGCATTGCTCACAATATAATTTATGATGCTTTTCACGATCGCACGGCAAACTAAAAGTGTATTATTTGAGCAAATTAATTCGGTTCGACGACTTTTTTTTCAATTTTTTTATCCTAAAGAAAAATTGCAACTTCATAATCTATAGAAATGGCGCACACGCGAGCTTCCAAAGCTCCAAATGTGCACGACATTTTTTCTACCTAAATTTCCATTTTTATTTTATGTTACGCAATTTCGCGAGTACGCGCGGTTGAGCGTTAAGGCGGTCGCGCTATGCTTTTTGATTTTTGGATTTAAATACAGCCTCGAGATACTTGATATTTTTCCATAACATTTGTCCTTTTTGTTCCAACTTGCCGACTTTCCTCCATGTGCCGTACATCTTCGTAGGTATTCGCTTATAAACTTTTCCAGAAATTTCGATAGTTTTATCTTGTTAGGCTAGCAGAACTATCAGGATTTCTTCTTGAACTGGCAAAGAAATATAACGCACGCACGAGAATCGATTTGTTGTGGAAAATTTTCTCCAAACTTTTCAATGTAAGTTTCAATCTTTTTTTCTCCCCGAACATCCTTTCAATGCGAGAAAGACAGGAGTTGATAAATTAAGTCTATATCCAACTCTCAAGTTCAATACTTGAATGGCAAGTTTTCCTCGACGCGCGCTTCATCTCTCCAAAAAAAGTACAACTTTTTTTCAGGCTACAGCTCCAATTTTATCGAAAAATGCGTCACGCGTTTTATTAGTTTATTCGATTGAGCGAAAATAGCTCTGGTCTAGCATTATTATTTAACGATAAAAGCCAAGCCGAACGATAATGCATTATGGTTCAAGCTCGGTTTATAAAAGAACCAAACGTGCAACAAGTAGCTTGAGCAAGGAAAAAAAAGCGGCGTGTAAGTCTCAGCTGGAACAATGAGGAAGGAGAAAGAGGAAAAGAAAAAAAGATGCGGATACGTAAGAGCCAAGCTGAAGAAGCCTATGGGTATTCGTATCGATGGATCGCGAGTGCAGTGTAAGCTCGATGAAAAATGTGGGATAATTTTGTCGATTCTCAAAAGTCAAAACCACAAGCGGGTCGGGCTATTGCAAAAAACAAGATAAATAGATTGAGATTTGAGAGTGAGAAAGAGTGGCAAAGAGATAAAAGTTCTCTTTACTTTATCAGGAAAACTTATTTAATTAAACTCAGTCAGGTCCAAACAACTAAAGCTATTTACTAAAGTAATTAATTACTGTTTGGCCAAGATCGATTAGTTCCCCTCTCTATCCCCACCCCCTCCTTTACCCCGCACCTCGACTTCTGTCCGTGCCCATCTGCCTTCTCCCCCTGAGCGATATTTACCTTTAGTATACTTCCCCTTCAGATATACACACGGCGAGATAGAGCTGAGATTTGCATGTTTGGCATATACACATCTCTCCTTTCCTATTGCTGTTGCCGCTACTGCTTCCGGGATTGTTTGAGAATACATTTGCACTTTGCAGCGTCATCTGTGCAAACGCGCACACGAGCATCATTTTTCAGAACTCCAATAATTGCGTTTTATGTAGGCAGATTTATTTTTCCATCGTTAAAACGCAGATATCTCCGCGTGCTCGTTATTATTCGTCGGCTGTCACAAACGATAAGTCAAGTGCGGTACTTTCTCGCGTATCGATACACGCTTTTTAACGAACATCAGCTCTAATCTACCTTTTTCCTTGACTGACAACTATTGCGGATACTTTGAATATAACAATCATTTCGTGTCTACTTTTTTTCGTGATTTCATGACAAGCCATTTTAATAAAAATAGCTGACCCCGAATCAAGGGCCTATACCAAAAGTAGTATAATGCGTTTAATATCAATCAGTTTATGATTCAATAAGTACAAAACTTGTTAGACGTTTGCGGTGTTTACAGAATAGAGAGATAGTTGCTTCGAAGGGGGGAAGTGCAAAGGCTCTGCTTGTGCACATGTACGTATACACACGCACACTGAACTCTATAAATACTTCGTTTATTGGCAAACCCCAGCAAAGTTTAATTGATAAGTTTTTGAGTCAAACTATTGTCGTTGAGATCATATCGTCCCGGTGTATTGGTTTTCTTCCATACCTTGCTGCAACTTTATTTCGTAAAAATGAGAAAATAATTTTCGATTGTTCGCAATAGAGAAGTTTAACAAGATGTAATATCATTTCCCGATTAAACATATTTACTCGAAAAATTAGTTCATCAATGAGGCGATCAATTTCGAGATTCAGCACAGCTAGTGGGTATCTTGGTTTCATTTTTCTATTGGTTTTATAATATATGCTTTGTATCTCTACATGTCCAGAACGCACGGACGTTGGAAGCAGGCTGTCGTTGACGCATCTGCACTTACTTCATGCGAGCGAAGGCTTGCACCACCTCGCACACTCAGAAAGAAAGACTGGAAACCTCCAAAACAGTTTTGTTAGACACACCGGCAAAAGCTTCTCGTTCAATAAAAAATGATGAAATTAGAAGGAAAATAATGGAAAATTAAGAAAAATGGATAAAACTTTCTCATTATATGACAAAAAAGACAAATCTACTTTGCCAGTATTCTTCAATCCAAATGGCATCCATTGGGTTTTATTGTGGCTGGGATGTAATGGTAGTGTTCCATTTGAAATATATCACGACAGCAATGGTAATTCGATTCGATTATAATCTATGACTCTCTTAAGCGCGACGGTTATAACTTTACCCAGGTTTAGTCTTTTTTTCTGAGGTAAAGACTAATCCCATGCACCTGAGGTAGTCGAGTCCGAGACTTTGTCCACCCGAGATTCGGTAACTGATGGCTTGTCCATAAGGATAAGTCCTACCCAAGGTTCGCGGGAGCGATCAGGTCAACATCCCTATCGCCTGTATATGATGCAGCTTTGACAGTTCAGGGAATAGAATTAGTGAATCAAGTGATTCACATGAAAATGCCCTGCAGGTCAACCCAAACGAGCTATGGTTTTGTACCTTGTGCCACAGGAATTTCAAAACCAAAGCAGGTCTTGGCCAACATTTTTGAAAAAGCCATCCTATCAGAGCGAATGCTGCTGTTAAAGTCTCGATCTTATGTGGGTTGTCGACCCTGTGTCTACTCGTGAGTTTATTTCAAACGAAGTGCCAATTTCATCGGCTGCTGGTGTTGATCGAATCACGAGTCGCCAGTGGAGGAGCTAAGGAGTGGAACTCGTGATTAGGGCATTATTCCTGAACACGATCCTTGCTCTTGGAGGTTTCCCCCCGGGAGTTCTTATGAGCAGGACTGTGTTCATCCCCAAAAAGGACGGGAGCTCATTGCGCATCGTATCATTCGATGTTGCGAAGGCCTTCGATAGCGTCGGCCATCACGCGATCTCCGTATCGCTGAGGGGATTTGGTCTACCTGAGCCCTTTTTTCAGTACGTTTCAACGTGTACTGTAACAGTTCGACTGTGCTTGCAATTAAGGGGACCGACCTGTGTTAAAAGCTTAAATTCAGCTTCAGCTAAAAATAGCTATATAAATCGAAATAGTGGAAATTTTTTTTATGTGATAATAAAATATGTTCATTAAACACCAGATTGACCAAAAACAACTTCTACCCAAGCTCTGAAATACCAATTACATCATTTTTTCATAAGACGAAATGTTGTGTTATAAATCACTTGCCGCATGATGTTGAAAAGAGTTTTTCATCAATATTGATCTATGGGGTCTCAAAATCTTCAGAAAAGTACCCTCATCCACCTAAGCGGAGCAGAATTTTGAAAATTTTGAGAATTTTGAAAAACTTTATATACACGTTAAAATGTGACAATTTTTAAGAAAATTAGTATTTTATCAACACTAAATGCCATATTTAAGCTCTTGGAAAAGAAAAAAACTTTTTTTTCAAATTCTGCTCCGCTTAAGTGGATGAGGGTACTTTTCTGAAGATTTTGAGACCCCATAGATCAATATTGATGAAGAGCTCACGTCAGAATTGCGTGGCAAGTAAATCCAATTATAATGTTTAGTATTATGAAAAAATAGGCGTAATTGGCATTTCAGAGCTTGGGTAGACGTTTTTTTTGGTCAATCAGGTGTCTAATGAACATATTTCTTTTCTAAAGACTAAAGTCAGGGTCCATTAGCGTAAGAAGGGGAGTCCGTCAGGGCGACCCTCTCTCGTCTCTGCTATTTTTTTCGTTGTTGATAGGGTTCTGGCTGCCCTACTTTAAAATCAGGAATGGCAAATATGCTTAAAACTGCTGAAGACGAGGCTTCTAAATACGGGCTTTTATTCAACCCCGGCAAGTGTCTCGCCATGGAAAACCATCGCTGGAAAGTCGAAAAAGTACAAAATTTCGACTGTCAGCATGTTTAACATTGGCGGTCGAACTAGTAGACAGTTAGGTCCGACTGAACACTTCAAGTACGTTGGCATCGACATCTCGCCATTAGGTATCAAGAAACTCTATTTTATTTGATTTTAATTCGATGTATATTTATTTAAATATAATTGGATTTTTATAGGTGATGACATTCCACTTGAAATCGCACATCTTTTAAAGACACACGATTACATACCACTTTCGGTTTTTAAAAAGAATCAGTATGATGAACATAATTGTAACCTATATGCCGTTTTGAATTTTGCAGCCACAATTGATGTAGTCGTAGAACACATGGAGACGTTGAGCACCATCGACGACTTGCTAAAGATGCATCAGAAATTTAAAGAGGCCTTATCTGACGATGGTAATATGGGCAAGAAGCGAGGAGAGATTGCTTCCGAATTGAAAAACAGCGATGAGTATCCGTACGGAAATATGGATTTCTTCGTATTTGGCAATGATTTTGAGGAGGCTACATCAATTCCGATCAATAGCTGATTGAGATTTTCCTCTACAAAGGCTGCCATGACATGAAAAACGAGGTTTTTATTCACTGCACTTTTGATCATTATATACACGATTATATAAAAATATATAAAATGAATGTAGAAGCGGAGTTTGAATTTGCCGGGTGGTTTTAGTTAATAATTTTCACTTTTTTGTTTGATGACAAGTTTCAGTTGGGCTCCTTGAAATTGACGTAGATTGAAAAAATCAAATCATTTCAAAAATATCAACTGCCACTCGATGAAGTCATTTAAGTACGGGTATAATGTTCTAGCTCGAGTTATGATATAATCGGATCAAAAGTGGGATTTGGCGTTTAGACGCTGTATCTCCCACAATTCCTCCTTTCCCCCTTAATAGATTAAAACGTTATTACACGAGCATACATATAGTAGCGGCCATACTCGTGGAGATAATAATTTTATGCCCGTATCATCGCAGATGTTCGTGTAAAATCGAAAATTAAATATCCGAAAAGAGTAAAAAGGTCGGCAAAGGAGATGTACATGAGGGTCTTAGAGTGTGTAAACCACTTGTACACTCGCACGTATATTACGCATTTATTTCAAAGCAAGTCTCACAAGAGAAATCGACAGTTGGACGCCAGCTGGGAAGCAGTAAAGAATAAGAAGAAAGAAAAAGAAAAAAGGGAAAGAGAGAAATATAGAGCATGCGAGCTTATGCGTAAATGAATTATATCTGCTATTTCTCTTTTCTCGCTTCTTTTCTGCAAATGTTTTTTCTCTCGCTCGTTCTCCCTCTTTCTCTCTCCTTCTCTCTTGTGCATCTTTGAAGTTAAAGTCACGGCAATTTTTCATAATTACGTTTAATACAAAATTATATATATATGAACGCGTGTGTGCGTCCGAGCAGTCTGTACATGTTTCTAAGGTAAACTTACGCTTTACGATGCCTGGCCAACGAAGCACAAAGACAACAATTTCGTCTCACTTACCTGCAACACATAAATCGTAATACATGTATATTATTTATATAATATGCTGCAATATTCTGAATGAAATTGTCAGGAAATTATTATACGTCAACGCTTGATTGACTTAGTCACGCCTACATTAATTTTCGGGCAGTAGGTGAAGCATTTGAAAGTAAGATTACGATTAAGATCAAAAAGAAACCGTTGCTTGACGGTGCGAGGCGTGGCTATTGAACATGCTGTTGACATACAAATAATGCTCACTTTCTTCAAGGCAAAGAAAAGGAAAAGTCCTTTTTCTATATTAAAATTGTTCAAAAGATGAGCTCTATAATCTATTGCGCAAGGAATGCAACTCTATTTGAATCGATTATGAGTTCTTGAAAAAGAGAAAATTAACGCGTGGCTTTTAGATTTTCCGGTAAACAGAACTAGGTATGGTGAGGCCAATGATTACGAGCTAGCGAGTATCAACAAGTGGCGCATGATTTCGACTCATCTATTCACGCACTCGGATCGCTTCGAACAGCGCAGAGTGTGGCTTTGCAGAAAATGCCGCGCGCGCGACGGTGGATATCGCAAAAGCCACACGCGTACACCAGCACAGTGCAGAGAGAACGCAGCAGACAACGCGGCTGTACGGCAACATCCCCCGGAGTGAAGCTCGTCACGAGCGCCAAAAGCTCCGAAACAGCAGGGCTGCGCACAGCAACCCAACAAGGGCATTCGTGGTATATTTTACAAGATGGAACTTTTCCTGCTGCCAAGCTCGAATTTTCGCCTCGACGAGTACAATAAGTGCGCATTAATCGCGAATATAATCGGAAACGTCGAAAAAAGTAGCGTATCGAGAGTTTGAATAAATATTCAATACGACAGCCAAGTAGGATTATTCAATTTCAGTGACTTTCTAATTCCATTTGACTCACCGCGCGCACACAGAGACTTACACACACGCAAGCGACAAACTGTCAGTCTAGTTTTGCTGACGCGATCATACGTTTATATACGTATAAACTCTGAAAACTCTCGTTCGCTCACTTCAATTTAATTCAAAAAGTTGATATATACGAGACGACATGAACTCTTAATAAGAAAACTTAAATGCAGTTTAGAGACGTAGCAGCTTGTATCTAACGATGATGAATACATCTTTAATTTTCTATAAGCACATTCCGATGGAAATTAGTTCAAAACGTTGTGTCGAATAATACGAATTACAGTTCTCGTTCAGGGGTTGTTTTTTCCTACCTACGGTTAAAACGGGATTCAACTGTTTGAATGTTGATAAGTCAACGCGCTGAATAAAAAAGAAACACGCGATTGAAAGACAAAAAAAATAAGTCAACGTCGGCAACGCTTCGGTTGAAGCTGACAACTGCAGGGTCATTGATTAGCTGTAGCGAGGCTCGAAAGCGAATCACGCGCGCCAGCTCGAGAAGCTTGCGCTGATTGTTCGCAGCTAGATTTCGGTCGATTTATGACGAGTCGGGGCCGATTTTGGTACGTGCACGTGTCTACGCCCGGTCAATTATTAACGCACACAGAGGCAAGCCCACCTATAATACAGATGTTGTATCGGTGAAACAAAGCCGCCGCAAACGCCAACAGCAGCGCGCAGAGCTTTACTCGCTTGCGTAAAAGCGAGCTGCAGCTCTTTCTCTTTCTGTCTCTCTCTTTCGTCATCGCGGCGTGTGTATACGTGATATATATATAGCATAATACACGAATAGTCGTCGTCGTCGTGCAACAAGTGTCCGCGTGATCCTGGCCACGCGAGGTGCCGAGAAAAGAGAGCGCCTGCCTACGTGCGTACACGTCGAATTATCGTTGCAGCAGCAGCGGCAGCGGCGCATGAATTTTCCAAAGCTTGCCAGACTACACTACTGTTGCTGCTGCCGCTGCTGCTGACGTCGCTTTTGGGATGCTTGTAAAATGTCGGCTCACTGCGGCGCCCGTTGTATACACACGATTTCGTACACCCTTTGCTGCCTCAACACGTGTGCTTGTAATACTTTTTCTGTAAGTCACTTGAAAAATACCTCGAAAACGGGCAAACTGGCTTGAAAGTGTAAGAGTGTCATTACACCTGTTGAGAGCGACTACGTGTATATGTGTGTACGGTGGTGAAAAAAAGGGATACATAATTCGCAACTAAAATTCGGCGTTCCACTCGACGATACAGCGTAGCTATATTAATGCAGCGCTTTCAACACTATCAAGCATGGTTGTCTGCGAGATGTATGAAACGCGGCTAAAAATTTTTTCCTTTTTAATATCAATTATTATACTCGATGGCTTTTTTGCAGCTGCTGCCGAGCACTTTCAATAAGTATAAAACTTGCGAAACACATTTTTTTTTGTTCGCCTCTCAGTTCTTGACGCGCACGCGCTCGCGACACAGATAGCCGTAATTGATTGCAATTATATCGCTTGGCGCGCGGATATCTTCTTAAAATTTCATTAAAGCCAAGAATGAAATTAACTTTAAACTTTTATCAAAAAGATCCGGCGATGGTGTGGATTAAACGAGTCTCTGCAACGCAAAAACACCGAGAAAAATGTATATATTATAGCTCACTTCATATTTTAATTTAAGATGGTATCAAGCACCATTTTTACGCGATTTATAAGAATACTTAATTTTGTGACTGAATAGGCCAGAATTTATGTAGCTAATTTACATTTAAATAACATTAGCGCTGAAGATAACCACCGTGCAATTTATCGTCTATTATTATATGAATTTTAACGCATGACGTGAAATTGTTTACTTTTATTAACCCAAGTGCGCGTACATTAAAAAAATATTGCTCAACTTAATTATCATGAACTATCAACTTTTTTGCAGGTTTTTTTTCTAACGTTACTCGCAGAATAATGCTGAGATACGCTTGATTAAAGCTATTCAAAGTTCATAAGTTAAATTGCTAATCGTAAACAAGTAGAGTGTTTTACATCAACTGGGGAACAGAATCAAGAATTCATGCACGATATTGTTGCATGGTACTTACTGCACCAAGTAATTTGAAATTTTACACGCAGCAGTGCGCCAGTTGAGTTTATAAGCAGTCTTATGCGTATCACAATGCACAAAAATCCAATAGTTTCTTCATAGCGAAAGAAGAATAAAAAAAAAGAAACAAAAGAAAACCACAATAGTAGTCGTAGTACGAGCAGCAGAACAACCGAGTGGTGGTGGCAGTGAAACATAAATCAAATAAGGCATGAAATTGCATGAGTTCTTTGAAATTCCTCCACATATATACTTATGCAGCTGAACTGCCTTAAGTACAAAAAAGTTTCTTTCGCGTATTTTCGCGGTAGCGAAAAAAATGCCAAATTACGAAGGAGAAAGAGAAGCAAAGTGCTTTTCTGCAAATGAAAGGCAATAAAAACAAACACCTCGCTAGAAGAAACAGATCCTCAGAAACTGCCATCCGAGTTGAGCTCACGAAAATGTATGTTTGTTGCTGTGTGTGTGTGTGTGTGTGTGTGTGTGCAACTCGCTGCGGGCCGAGTGTTGTGTAAAAAGTAAATTAGCATCGTTAGTGGACATAACTAGCACCAATTAGTAAAACCGATAAACCACGTCGTTTTTCCTTCGACACTGTTGCCTCTTTTACGATAAATACATTACATATGTTGGCAAAAAGCACACGTGCTCCGTTTAGTACTTTTTGTTTGTTATACTCGCAATACCATACAGTGACATCCCACTGCCTCGCGCTCGATCAATCGCAACCGGCTGCTTCCTTTTTTTTTACGATAATTTATGCACGCAAAGATCGAGCGATAGGCCATATCTCGCGCAACAAAACCATTGCGCGAGAAATGAAAAAATTTTGCATCGAACGTATGTACGGTTCAGCTGAGCGCGGCAAACGTCGAATTAGTAAAGCTGATGCAACGCGATATCGTCGACATTCGAACGCGAGTGCAAAAAGCATAAGTAAACAAAACACATGTACGAGCGAATCTTGATTTTTCTTCTTTTTTCTGTTGCTATCTTTGTAATCGTGGACGACGTCACCTCGGGCATGTATTATTGCGCGTATAGATCATTGTATGGTTGCGATGAACGTCGAATGATACATTGGAAACCTCGAATTATTGCGAAATGTACACGTTGAGAGAGCAGCAAGAGGGAGAGCAAGTATTATTATGTTTGTTATAGTTGTTTTACATCAGCGGATGTAGTGCGGCAAAAAAAGGAGAGCAAGAGAAAGGAAGATGAGGTAGTCAATAGGGATATTGCAATGATGCAGCGTACAAGAGAGAAGGAGAGAAGATTATTTTAATGGCTGGTGAAATTGCCAAATTGTCAAGACAGGAAGTCGAGTGTTGCATTCGCATAAGAGTTGCATTAATGCAGGAATGTTTTCTATAGAAAAAAGCCATGGGTTATCGTATTTTATTATTGAAGCGCGAATGGAAATTTTTAGCAGAACGACAAAAAGCATTCACCTAGATAATCGATCGCTCGTCACTGTATGAACACAAAATTCATGCCGAACTAAATTTTTGTTTAAAATTTTGGTTTAAAATTTTGGTTTAAAATTTTGGTTTAAAATTTTCACTCAAGTAGAAATAATTACTGGAAATGGTTTGTTTCTTTCCAAGTGTGGCGATGAAAGGAGTACAGAACTCGACTTTCAATCAGCAGTAGTCATCTATTGTCGATTGCAATAGCATGTATTTCATGTAAAATTACGAGCTTGCATAGACTTTGTGCTGCGTGGCCGTTACGTAACGGCAAAAGTCACAGCCGACGGGTGATATTTTCAAAATCACGGTGAAACTGGCTCGAAAAGTCGATCGCAAAACAAAACCTGCAGGGCAAAGGGACGAAAAGCGTCGAGACTCGCATGAATCGCCGCGTTGTTTATCCATGTTTTTGCGCGCGAATAATGCATATATTGGTATCGAATCGCGCGATACGTGCCGCGAAAGAATAGCAGCGCTTCTGGTTCAAATCTTATTCAAATGTGTCTGACATATTAGAGTAGTAGTTGAAAGTGCAGCTGCCAGTCGCGAGCGCGCGCTATATATGGTACGTGTGGGTGCGAGTGAAAAGGAGAACCCATTCGTTTCGTCAGCCATCTTGCCATTCCGCTTTCACAAATCAAGTTATGCATAACTTTTTCCCATTTTTCCTCTCTCTAACTTTTTCGATGTGTACACGAATATATGTATATATAGTGCCACGTAGGCGGCGTCGTTCCTTCTCATTCGTCTTCGTATTTCTCCTCCTCTCTTTCTCTCTTTTTCAAATTACTTTTTCGCGCGCGAGGCATTACATCGCTCGCGCCACGTCTACTCTCATTTTTTTGCAACAGCGGCAACGTTTTAGGGATTCATTTACAGCGCGTCGACGTGCGTTGTAAATATTTTTCAACGCCAATTCGGGTTTCTTTTTTAATAATAAAAAAGCTTTTATCGCGATGCTCGGCTAAATTTTTCCAAAGTAATCGCAACAAATTTCTCAACGTCTCCGGAATTAACGAACTTGCAGCTGGCTTTACTGCAAAGCTGTCTCTGTGAATAACAATAATGTCTTTATTGACGCGAAAAATCTCTCGGCGAACGTGTGCACGCACGCGAGTCCATCGCGATGCATTTATGCGCGCACACGACACAACAGCTGCATTATTCAGCTAGACTGGCCAAAACTATGACTTGGTATTACACTGAGTAGTGCGGAAAAAAACGGACAAAAACACTTAATCCTGTCAAATTGCGTCCTCGTGTTTCGTCGACGCATTCCATCGAAGGATTGACTGACGGCGTTGGTATACACGTCGACGACGACGACGACGACGACGACGACGACGACGACGACGTGCTGATCAATTCAATGTGTGTACATTACACGAGTACAATATGAACCTTGTAAAACAGAGAATAGGATGATCATGATATTAGTGTGTCGTACGCGCATACGAGCGTTAAATTGCTGAATGAGTAATTTTCCAATGTGAAGCATCGTCAGGCGCTGCTGATCGTTGATTCATCCAGATTATTATCTAATTCAATGTTACATTGAAAAATGGAGTGACACATAATATTGTTACAATAATGCCGTTCGAGCTTTGCAAAAGTACACGATCAATTCGCGCGCGAATTAGCTCGTCGACTCGGACTGGAAAACAAAAAAAAAACATGTCGATTCAGGACTCTCTCGACAGAGTCTGGTGGTCAAAGTTATTCGAAAAATATTTCGAACATAAATATTCAAGTGAGGAGTCACGCAGTCAATACACCTTGTTATCCGTTGGCAAAACTACTTTTAAATCTCCCGACATACGTAAATATCTTTTCAATTGCAACAAATCGAGTTGCTGTATGAGGAGAGCAAAAAAAAGTTTCGCGTTCGTAGAGAAAATTTCTATGGCCCGATCTAGCATAAAATGGGTCACGATGTACCAAGCAGCATCAATACATTCGAGTTTTGTCGTCGACGTCGACGTTGTCGTTGGACTTTTTTTTACTTGTACACAACACGTACATTTATATATGGCCGGTTCTTAGTGAAATCGAATAACCAAAAAAAATTTTTTCATTTTCGATATTCTCGGATTTTTCATGAATGTTAGATTCAGTAGCCTACAACATAAATTTCGAAGATATTAATTGACATTGCAAGGAATTTCTATGAATTCTTTGGTGATGAAAGATCGATTAGAATTCGACGAACATATTTTTTAAAATAGGTTGAACAATTTCCAGCAAAAAAAGCTCTTTAGCCCTGTTTTTTCTACGTTCGCTCTGGGTTGAGCTAGGAATTTTTGAAATATTAGTAATAACCATTAATTTATAGGAAAAATGCCAACTTCGGGGTTCGAAAAAAGTGACGTGCGGTCCAAAAAATTGCGATGAAATTTAGGAACATAGACAACGTAAAAATCATACGTTTTTTATGCCATCAGAAAAAAATTTTTTACATTTAATTTCACAGAGAATCATCCATATATAAATAAATATATAAAAAAACTCACCCCCCCCCCTCCTCCCCTACATACACATATTATATAATACAAGCCACTTCCTGCAACTACTCCATATAACCTTTTTTCTGCTGCTTTTATTTTTTTTAACTTTATTTTCTGCTTCGAATTGAAAAACTTTTCTCGACTTATGAAATGCATTTTTCAAAAGATGAGAGAAAAATGCGAGATTTAAAGGCGGACGGCTGCGCAGAATAGTAGTGGATGTACCATATCTATATATACGACGGACAGACGAGAGGTGCGCGGGGAGGACGAAATGAAAATTTATGTCGCTGAAAACGGAGAATATTTCAAAGTCTTATATTATGCGGAATTCCATAGTTGTAAATATTTTCCTTCATGAATCATTGAAATGGAAATTCTCTAGAATTTATTGTTGCAATTTCATATCGGATTCGGTACAAAACATTTGCATTTATAAAAAGAGCCATAGAGAAGCGGTAGAAACAACAACAACAACAACAACAACAACAACAACAACAACAGCAGCAGCAGCAGCAGCCGCAACGACGGCAGCGACAACGCTATATGCGCTGCGGCTTTTTTCTTCGAAATTGTTGAAAACAGAGCCAAAATTATCCGGCTGACAATTTATCGTCGCGTTATTTACCAGAGCATTAATTAAGCGAACGCAATAACGAGGATTACTTTCTGCGACTTTGCCGCGCGCGAAAGAATTACAATATCAGTTAACAACGATCGCACGTCGTAATTCCAAGCTGTACTACAGCTACCGCTGCTTTTGCTGCTGCTGCTGCTGCTGCTACCACAGGCCTACAAGCGAGTGACAAAAAAATCTTCAACTGCCTTGACGAGTTTTTTTTCCAACTCTTCGGTCGATGGACTCTGTCGACCGTTGGCAAGCGTCTCTCCGTGTGAGTATGTACGTGTGAGTATAAAATGTGCACAAACTCACGTAATGTATAACACACATGACAAGCTGAGCACACATAGGCTAAACTGGGTTAACGTTGCTTTTGCGCGCGATGTTAACTTGTCTCCGGTTATTTTACCTTCGTCTCTTACTTGGCTTGTCCGAACGAATTGTTTTAGCTCTCGGGGCTATTAATTTCGTTGTTTTGTTATAAGCGCTGGCCTTTATCAACAAAAGCCGGGCTCACATGGGCTGGCAGGCATGTCGCTTTTTAAACTGCGAGCACACGCAAAAGTCGCGACTATTATTAATCGCTACTTTGTTATACACCGGCGTTTAGATATTTACGACTATGTATGAACGTAATAATTGTTTATGCGGTCTGCGATTACGAGGGCTGTGGTTTTGCGGTAAGACGCACGCGGGGGCTGCTCATGCTGCTTTTGCTTTTGATGCGCTCGACGTCACGTCACATTCGACGCGAAATCATCCGATCTCTCTCTCTCTCAAATTATTTACTCGCGGCGACTCAGTGTATGCGTCATTTTTGTCCAGCGCGAACCGTTAACTTGTACCAAGCAGCAAAGTAAGATTCAATTTGAAACGCCGTTGGTAAAAATTTGTTTATTGCGCCATCAACGACCATAATGAAAGACAGAAATGCGCACGGCGTTTCGAAATGATAGAAACTGAACAAGAAAAAATCAAAAGTTGAAAGGGGAGAAACCAAACTTGCCAAAAGTTCAATAATTAATTCTAAAGATTTTTCATCAGTAATTTTTCCTTTATTCCACTCTGGGCATTCATCATTACTCTTTGTCGAGCTTTTCAATTTGCATACGCTTTAGTTTGTCTTTCACTCTCGAGTCATTTCTTATTCGAATCACTTCTCTTAAATTTGATTACCAACGGAGAGTTTGCAACGATCAATACTTATGTTGCTTGTATAGCAGCATGTACACCTCGAAAGTCGGCATGTATACATAAGCAGTGATTCTCATTCCGAGCGTATACACGAGCGCGCAGAGAGGTGTATACGGAATATATTGCAAGGGGGGAACTTGAAAACAACGTCAGAGGAAACATTTAAAAAAATTAAATAAAGTACGAAATCGGTCATCGTAAGTGGATAACGCAGCAAAGCGCGTCCAAGACAGCCAATCGAATTTATTTCCATTTGCAACGACCAAAAGCAGCAGTAGCAGGAGCTTTAATTTCTCCTTCTCTCCCCCCCCCCCTCCCTCCCCCAGTCCCCTTACCTCCCCCGCGCTTGGCCCCATCAACCTATGTACTCTCATTTTGCTCAACTCAACTCTCTTTCTCTTTCCTTCAATATACTTTTTATGTTCTTTCAATCTACGTTTATTCAGCCCCATTTATGGGGCCATACACCGAGGCTCGCTTTTCATTTTGTTTCGTTCGCCGCGCGTCGTGCAAACTGCAGTTTATATGTTGCGTACCACACACACAGACACATACACAACATAACACGGTGGCTGCTGCTATGTTGCTCGATGGAAAAACGCATACATATATGGGTACACTTATATGTATAATAGAAGCTGCGCTCGCCGGTATGATATAGCGATGCCAAGAAGTATATAGGAAACGATGCGAAAATATGAAACGGTGGAAATAATGCGCACGCAGAAACTTTAAAAATATACATGCACGTGCACACACAAGCAGATATATGGCGCGAATAAATATGGAAATAAATTATAGACAATATGCAGCACACATTTGCTAGAATAAATACTTTTGCATATGTATAAGCTGGACACTATTTTGCGTTTTCTTTATCCCCCCTCTCTTTCTCTCTTTCTCTCTCTCTCTCTCTCTCTCTCTCTCTCTCTCTTGCTTCTCTTCTATTTTAACGAGAAGAAACGCGAGCGACGACGAATACAATTTTTTTAAATATTTGCAGTTCTTAAGATTATTTATACGAGGCTGTTATCTCGTTAATGATTGTTTTACACAGACTAGCCTTAAGTAAGGGAAAAAATTATTGCTCTCTATATTTTACTTTTATGGATTAGCAGAATTTATCTTCGAAAGAATGGTTACATACGCTCCAAATCTCGTACTCGCTAATTTCATTTTTAAACCTAGCGAATAGCGAATCAGTTGAACGTAGAAATAGGATGGAAAAATACGCAGTACCGGACTTAGTAGACACATTCTCAAAAGAAAAGAATTCGAATGATGTTGATCGAGTGCAAGGTGGATGTATCGTCACGGCTAAAAGAGATGATTCATCAAAAAAACCAATGAAAAGGTTCTTTAGGTGCATCTATTCGCGAAACAAAATTTGATTTTTCCAAAGGTCGCTCTTTGAGTGCTCGACACTCGACAGTATAGCGCGTGCGAACAACGTGGCACTTTCAAAAGAGAGAGAGAGAGAGAGACTGCTGATACTGCGAGCGCATAAGAGGCGAGGGTTAATTATTTCTCTCTTTTTCGTACGAATAAAAGAGTGCTCTCCTTTTTATTTTTTGTCGGGCTCGTTCGGATTCCTCAAATTAATTATGACGTGGCGTGTGTTTCTGCTTTGGCAACATCATGTATAAGACTTGAAATCCGGTTGAAAATTCGTCGGCCTCGCTGCAGCTTGTCACCCGCTTCGCAAAGGCAGTCTGCGATGACGTTTAGCGGAAAAATCGTGATAAATGAAAATATTCCATTATACGATTGCGAGCTCGAGTCGGTATACATATATAAGTAATCTCGCGAAAGCAGCGACACGCGCGTTACGATATCCTTGCGCGGCTATTGCTCTCCACGGGCGAAGACGCGTGTACATAGACTGCAGCACCGGCTCGGCTCGCTCCAGCGTGACGATCCATATGTACACGCGTGGAGCATAAGTCAGAGGCACCGAGAGATCAATATTCGAGTAACACTATTACATGAAGGCATAACTTTTGCAACCTATGCAGTAGTGCAGGCCGCTCTTCGTTTGCATACCGATACGAGTATGAATTTGCGCGCGTCTGTGCGCATAAACGGAAACCCAAGAGCGGAGATTGCTTTTACCTCGACCTCCCTCCCCCCCGGTCTCCCTCCTTTATCCTGCCCTTCCTCTCTCGCCCTCCATCTCTGCGCAGCTCTTGCTGTATCGCGTTTACGTATTACCGTTGTTTACGGACAATTATCTTCTGTGATAACTCGGCGCATCGTTTCATCTCGCTCGGGTTTTGGAGACAATTTCGAAAAAATCCAACCGATATGACTTAGTAAGTCAGACTTACCGTGCTTTTGTAGCTGTAAGGATCAAAGCCCCTCGAGGAATCACCATCGCTGAATGAGTAGCTGTTGTCGATGCTATCTCTTCTTTTCTTTTCGTCTCCTGTGAAATTAAAAGTTCAAAAAGATTATTATTATTATTATTTTTGTTGGAAATATTATATATGCAGCTCACTTTACCGCATTATTATAAAATTACATGAAAAGTATTACTGAAAAGTATTGTTAAAGGAGCGCACGCGAACAATCCAATTTAATATTTTCTGCAAAGAGAAAACAATGCTTTTGATGACTCAATTTATATAGCGGATCAATAAAACGTCATTCAAAAAATAAAAGATCGGCATAGCCTTCTCCTCTGGTACTATTGATTTTCTCAAGTCGTATGAAAAACCTTTGTTATTTCTAGACTGAAATTGTTTCACAATTCACAAGTCGACATTAAAAATAAACTTTAAACTTTTTAAATTTTAAACAATCCAATTTCGACTCGCTTTTATTCAATTAAGGCGTACAATCTTCATATCAAACTCCATAGATTCAGTACATTCTCATCGCTTATTTAGTATTATACGTTCCATCGATCTCGATGTTATGATAGGGCGAAATTCTAAACTGCGCAAATGAAACGTTCTAGTCTTAGGCGAGAGAATCACGAACGTAACAGCAGCAGAAGCTATCTAAGCCATGATTCGCAGAAGCAATGAAAATCAAATATAATTAACCGCTCCTATCTCTAAATTGCATATTGTTCTCTCTCCCTCGGTCGAATCATTAGTTATTTTTTTAATTAAAAATGTAAATTATCCATGCAGTTAGAGGCAGCAGTACAAAGGCTCGGAACTGAGCACATAACGTTCCTCCGCGCTGATTAAACTTTTTCACGACGTCATATTATTATAGAGAAGTGAGATGTGTATTTCGTCCATATAATACACTGCACTTAAACACGCATTCTTCTATAAAATCTTATTTCAACTAGCTCTGAAAACAAGTTTTTAATTTTGAAACAACTTTTCGCGTTTTAATGTTAGAGGGCAAAGTTTTGATTACATACATACCAGGAGCATGGGGAGGAGGAAGGCTAGGGGGTAGGGGCGAGGTTGAGAGGGAAAAGTTTTACTATACATAACCAATTTAATGTCAAAAAACATAAAGTTTTGATGTAGAACGGTCTTATATTCGTGATCTGTAGCTATTAAATTTTTATGCGAGTAAGTTGCTTATAACTCGAGCTCTTTTTCTCTTTCTCTCTCTCTCTCTCTCTCTCTCTCTCTCGCGCACTGAAAGCTCAATTTTATTTTCTTTGTTCAAATAAAACAAAATATATATAAGCTTGAAAAAAAGTACTTTTCGATTGGATTCGACTATAATTTTTGTAAAAAAGAAGAAAAAAACAAAACATCATAAAATCCAGCTAAAATTAAGAGCGTCATCAAAAGCTCTGTACAATTGATGACCAATATTTTCTATTAATAAATGTAAATGAAGCATCCTATACATTCGATCAATGTCATTTATGGGACATTTCTTTGTATACGTGTCCGGTATTCAAGCGAAAACGTAAGTCAGACGCGCATGATGCATGTGTGCTAGAGTGTTGGTGTTACGTATTTGTGTGTGTGCAAAATGGTTGTTGTACAATCTACAATAATTTTCACCAGAGAGACTCTATTAATGAAATGCGAGTGTGTGTTTGTGTCTGCGATTCTTCTCTGTGACTCGGAGTGTTTTTGTGTGGGTCATGCAATAAACATCTACAATGCATAACCTACATTTCCGTAATCAGGAGAATGTGAAATGAAAAGCCATTTGAATTATTGATTCGCGTATTCTTTTGTTTAGAAAATACACACATGATGCTGAAAACTTTATATCCGTACACGACGATGAATGCATGAAAAAGAAAAAAAGGAAAAACAGAAAAGATCTCAAACTTTCGAGCAGTAAAAGTAAAACTAACACGCCAACTTTTGTATAGAATATATTAATCATGCAAGCGCATTGAGATGAAAATATGCGATGAAACTTTTTTTCTTCCATTCTCGACAACGCGATAATTGAGTATTCCTCCCACCCTCGAAACTCGTGCCACAGCACTGCGAGCGATTTCATTGGAGAAAATCGATGCTTAGATATGCATTAAGAATTGATAATGTTATTTCACAGAATTTATATCGCCTCAAATGCGGCGCAGCCTTAAAAAAAATAAAATAAAAACATTCCCGCAAGTTTAGCGCGTGACAGCTTTAATTTAGTTTCACAGCTAAATTACAGTTCAACCGTTTTCATTGTACATTGCAGCTCGTAAGAATATGGAGAAGGAGAGAGAAAAAGGAAAGAGAGAGAGAGAGAGAGAGAGAGAGAGAGAGAGGGAAGACATATATGACAGTGAAACACTATTATTTTAGTGTATAATAGTTGAGAAACACTGTGTATGTGTGTGTGCTGTTCTCGTCTGTTTCAGTGCTCTCTAAAGATATTCGTCCGCAAATTGAACAGAAAATCAATGCTTTGAAGAGGGGCTTGACTGTATACTTAAGAGACATACATTTTTTCTCCTCTCCCTCCTTTCATCCAATCTTCCTTCTCCCTCGCATCTATTTCAAAGAAAAAAAAAACAAATTAAAAGTTTTTGTCTCCTGCATGAAAAGCGACACGAATATGTTTTTCAGTCGCGCAGACTTGATAACAAATCAATGTTGCGTTTAGCTGAATTTTTCAATTGTACTTGTCATTGATACATATATTAAAGATAACAGAGACTAATTCTTGATTTTGAAATAAGTGTTCTTTTCCTGTTCTTTATATTCTACGTACGATCGCTCGGAATTGATCATTTCGCTACTGGATCATTCGAATTATTCTGCACTTAAAATGTTTTATGTATCAAATGAAATATTCCACTCGAGAGCCTCGAGTTGAGTAAGTTGAAAAAACTGCATGGAATGGCGAGCAGAAGAGAGAGAAAAAAAGGAAGTAGAGGGAGAGCGAAAGAGAGAGAGAGAGAGAGAGAGAGAAAAGCTCCTGCAACATTTAACACGGTTTTTTGAAAATTGCCAAGTAAAAAGAAAGAGAGATGAAACTATGAGGCAAAGAACGGCACACACATATATACACATCGAATAGCGCGCGTGACACGAAGCACACACGCGGTCATTCACGTGTTTCTGTCTCCTTTTTTTACCTCGTTTCTTCTCCGTTTTTCCCTTGGTTAACGCTTTACCGGTCAGAGAGCCAGAGTAGGGAGAACTCGCGTATATAGATATATGTACAAGGACTTACACGACTTTTTGCCGGCCGAACCAAGTTATAGAAATACGAAATTTTGCGATAAAAATTCTGGAACATGCGACATCATTAATTCCACTTTCAGTTCTTTTTTTCATTTTTTCTTTTTCCTTTTTTTTTAACATTACCATAAGCGACATTTTGCATTCGATCGTAATCGTGTTGTGCAACGCGAAAATAAATCAGCGAATTCGCAAAACTAAGTAGAAAAGTCGCATAATAGCCGAGCTACTGCTGCTTTACTGGAAACTGTCATTATTTTCGCGCAGTTTTTATAACGGTATCTGACGAATGAATGAGAAACAGAGAGAGTTGATGTGCAATGCAGAGACAATAACAGTTTTTTCTTGCAAAACTCGATATATAAATAAACGTCGGGGATAATGGATAAACCGGGGAAATAAAAAAAATATTCATACTCGAAAATAATAAAGTGAATCGCTTTTAGAGCAAGTTTTACAACTTCCCGAGCGGTTATTAAAATCGTTTATTTCCATCGCCAGGCCATTTTTAATGTATTTGAAGAAATGATCGACGAGAAAATTTTTCTTCGCCGATGAGTGAATGAGAAAAAAAATCGTTATAAAGGTAGACGCACAGAAATGCGTCGAATTATTGCAGGAATCGGCGGTGCAGACTGTAAGTTTGAAATTACTCAACTTCCATTCTCTGCGTGTTATAATATACGTCTACTGTATGTACACACGCGCACATTTTACATAAACGTTGCGCAATTTAACTGCCTCTGTGCTACATCCTAGCTGTACGCCGCATAGATATGGCACACATGTACGCACTCGCACACACACACACACAAACACGCATACATGGACGTGCACACGAGTGCAACATAGACACGCGTAATCGAACGTTCAACTTAGCATAATCAAGCAACAAGATGTGTGCGGCAGCAGTGTAATAACGGAACATCGTCATCATTCAGCCGGAAGATGTCCATATAAATACGTGCACAGACACAAACGTATGCCGTATACCTATAATACGCCGTGTATAACGAAGCACGCACATACATGCACATAAGCGCGTAATCGACGTCGGTGAAACGATCGGACAAGATAAGGATTTATTAAAAGGCTGCCCGAGACTCATCGTTTCCGCAAAAAAAAAAGTCCGGCATCGGTCGAGACGGAGCTTTTAAAGGCAAATAATAAAATACAGTGGAGATGTTTGATTTACCAAAGAGACTAATGGCTATTGCACCGACGATGCCGTCTGTGCTCATTCTGGATGCTGCAGATGCTGTCCTGATGCTGCTGCGCTTACAATACACGCCTGCGAAGCGACTGGTTTTTGTTTTCTGTCGATTCTGTCGCACTCTGCCTCGGTATGCGTGCCTCGAAAAATCCTAGTTCGAATATCTGCACAATTACACTTTTTCAGAGAGAACAGGATTTGTGGAAAAAAACCAATTCGGTGTTCGATATTGCAGCTTGTCTAGCTTGCACTGATCACCAAAACTCCGAACTCAACCGAACACGCACTTTTTCTGTAATCTCAGTAATCACTAGTTAATCACTCGTTTTTATTTCTCAACTTAGCACTGCGTCGAGCTTTCGTCGAATGTTGAAATCTCACAATCGTCGAACTTTGAAGAAAACGTTTAAACTGCAAATGTCCATTGGTTCAAGCCAAAAAAGCACGTGCTTAACGCCAAGAGAGAGAGAGAGCGCGAAAGAGCACGAGAGAGCGAGAAAGAGAGAGATGGATTTATGGGTACAAGAGGGGGATGGTTAAAAGCTGTGCGAGGGTGAAAGGAGGGGGACCAGAGGACGAAAGAGAAGGTAGCACAAATAATAAGGTAGCACTGGCAGTAGCTATATAACAGCAGCTGCTGCGGCAGCGCAGCGGGTTAAAGGTCGTTTAAAGGCGCACACAATCAAGACACGCACAAGTACAGAAGATAGAGGCGAGAGGAAGAAGTGTCAGGCGAACGAGTAGACTGCGCGGCGTTGAAAGAGAGCAAAATCTGCGCCGAACGCAGAGCTGCAGGCGGTCACACGATGCGAGCGCGTCGATAAAAGTCGATCGGCAACAATCCGCACGCACAATATACCTTCGAGTGTGTGTGTATATATATAAGATAGATAGATATATACGTAAATAACAGAACGCGACAATGACAGGAATGACAAGTGTCGGATCCGAAGAACTGCAGACGAGCAGATGCAGCGCAGCGTCGAGCTCGAGTTGAAAAACAACACAGCGGCGAGTCACGAGGTGGCGTGCGAACTCGCTTAGTGCCGTAGGTGCAGTGCGCTGCCAAGAGCCGGCTCGTTCAAGCGCGTTTTCTCTCTCTCTCTTTCTCTCTCTTTCGCTCGCTCGCTCGCTCGCTCACTCTCGCACTCGATCGGCCTCCCTCTCGCCACGTCCCTCTGCATGCCTCACCTCGGCTGCGTGCAAAGAGGCGCGCGTGGAACTGTGCAGAATGGAGTTGCGCGCAAACTCTCGCTATATGCCAGTCTACCCCCACCACGGCTCCTCCGTCTCTCGAGCTCTACTGTCGTCTATATATCCCCCAAGTGATGTTGTACTACACAACTACGCGCGTCTCTATACACATCTTCGCGACGCGACATGCCACCGGGCTCCGCGGCGGCTCACGGCCACGAGGCTGGCAGCTCCATGTCGAATTACGATGCCGAGACCGTACATGCACGAGACTGGAGAAAACATATAATATCTGATATCTCGAGAGCTTTTTTCCCCTGTTGACTCTTTCCCCCGCGCCCAGAGGCCCTATATATCCGAGAACTGAGGTTAGGCAAATTTAAGAGACTCATAAGCCATCCGCACGCTTTGCAAAAGTATAAATTGTTTTGCTCCGCGCAAAAGTATGAAGGAACTTTTTTCATTAAGCTCGAGCTCGAGCTTTCCGCGATTACTCGACGTCGTATTTTGAGCTTTTTACAACTACGATCGAACTAGAATCCACGACGAACTTAAACGGCTTTAAATTTGTTTTGCTGCTGATGCTACGAACGTACGTCAAATCAATCACTGACAAATGACGTAGATAAATTTTCAAATCGCGCGACAATAAATTTAGCCGCCGGAAGCCGAAATAAAGCGAACGCGTATTACACGAGAGAAAGAGGCGAAATAATCGATAGCTCGAAAAGTCGGGCCACAAGCCACATACGGCCGTAAGCGCGAAAAAGATAAAAAATTTCGAGTAGCAGCTCGACGCGTGAAACTTATCACACAAACACACATATCTGCACGCATACAGATACGCGGCGCTAGCTCGTGTGTGCGCGAGTTGCAGTAAAAGCCGAGTCCAATGGAAGACACGTACATTTGTATGCGCTCGCGAATTTGTACGTGTGCGAGCGCGTGAGTGTTAGCTAGAGAGAGAGAGAAAGAGAGCGAGTGAGCAAATAGTATATACGTATAGGACGTACGCTAAAAGCGAGCGAGAGTTTCTAACAGTAATACTTTATACCGACTGAATTCCATTGAGCTGTAAAACGTATATATTTGAGAACTGGGGCGTGTAGCATTAGACTTTTGCTTGTTCGATTGTGCATACTTACATAGAGAAAAAGATACAAAAGCGAGAAAGTCGCGCGCTACCTACTGCAATTTTTCAAATCATCCTTCTATTATTTTTACCTTGAGTCAACTCACGCCCATCAAGTCTCAAGAAATTCAAGGCTTCGACAAATGAATAAACATTACAAAAGAAATTATATTATTTTAAAATATAACTTTGAGAAAGTTGAGGCGTTTCGATTAAAATTGAGTGCAAGTTTGAAATGATACGAGCGTACATAGTGACAAATATGTTTGCAATACGAGAAAATGACTGCGAGTCTTGGAAATAAATAAAAAGGGTCATGCATTTTTTCAAACAAGGAAAATAATAGCAAAGGTACAAGCCATGTATAATGCGCGTGTCCCAATAGTTGAACAAGATTAAAGAATCGCCTTTTCGAGCGAATAAAGTTCGAGAGATCTATTTGCATCGAATACACCTAAAATACCATATTTTTGCTTCTTTTCTCGAGATAGCACGTTTCTAATCCAAGCCAACGACACACTTGGCCCCAAAGTGGGTCGAGAAACGCGAGAAAAGATAAAAATAAACGGCAAGAAAATTCGTATGGAAGCTACAAATTTTCGCTCATGCACACTGCATAATCTGTAATTAAACGACAAACGCGAACGTTGACTTACGCAAATTGCATTTAAGAAACGCTTGACAATCTCTCATTAAAGCGTTTCACAAGGACGCATCGGTTTGACATTTTCTCTTTTATTTTCAATTTCAACAATGATTATAATGCCTTGGCATTTACTGTTGTCGATTTATACGACTTTCAGATAAGTTCCAACCAAATCGCCTGAAAATGAGAAAAAAAACTGACAAATTTTCGAGTAGTGCACGTAATCCTCGCATCATTACTTTTCCTCCTATACAACGGGAACTGTAGTAGTTTTTTGCGCGGAGAAAAAGTACAAGCTTTTGCCTGTACAGAAAAAAATGCGTTTCACGAGAAGAAAAATGAACTGTTTAAAACATGTTCATTTTTCTTCATCGATGATTGACTGCGCTCCGGGAAATCTTTATTTGCCCTCGCGAGACATGCGTAATACACCATTATGCTGTATAAAAATGTAAAAATCGATTCGTATCAGCGTGTTAAAATCAAATGCAATTTTTTACCGGATGCCGTGAAATTTTACTTTTTTGCACGGTAGCATAAAAACAAGTAACTTTCCAACGAAATATGCTCGTGGCATTACATAAAAAGAACAAAAATATGTTTCTCTTTTTTTAAAAAAAAACTAAAAGCAAGTCGTCAAAAGCAGTGAAAAACTTGTGAAAAAAATGAGCATAAAGCACGCAGGAACGACGTCGTGGTAGCACAGACGAATGTGTATCATTTCGACCTACATAATGTTCAATATAGAAATAGTCGTTAAATGGCATTACATTGAAGTTTCCTGCATATAAATTACACATCAAAAACTCATCGAGTCGTGCGCATGTAGGAAAACATATAGGACGATGCGTATAAGTAGACGTGCGCGAGCAGAAAACAGTGCGGTAGAGCTCGACGGACGTTAATGCAGACTGCACGACGTCGACGTCGACGACGAGGGGCTACGGGCGTCGTTGAAATAACAAACTCATTGTTGTCCGCGAGCACGAGCTTGCGCACGTGTGCAAGCCGTCTCTCTCTGTATTCGATGTGTGTAACTTATACATTATAAACTAACTTGTTATGCGTTTATGCATAATACGCGTATGTACACGCGCGGCTATCTATACACACATGCCGACCGAGAGAAGCGTCGTTACGTATTACCGAAAATAAATCCAAAATATATATTTATGAAAACAAAGTCTAATCGAGAGCTGCTGTCCCCCTTCATGAAATCGTACATCTGTCCAAATGCACAGGAGCGATGTGCACGGCCGCAGTGCATCAACCTGGAGCGAGCATGTGATCCTCGCGGTCGCTCAATTCCCAATGCGCAAAACGCGAGGCATGCTCGATTTCTCAACGATAACAAATCATTCGCGCGAAATGACTTTTCGACGAGCGACCGCAGAGAGCCTCGTAATGTTGACGAAGAAAAGTAGCTGCAGCAAAGGAAAAAGAATGAGAAAACTATTATCGTCGTTTCGAGTACACACGAGTCGAGACTCGAGAGGGAGAGAGGATGCCGATGAATTTGTGTTATGCGACTTAGAATTCCGATATGTGCATGTGTGTACGTGTACATACCGCGCTGTGCGCGACGTCGTAATATAGCAGAAAACTTTCCAAACTCATATGGGTTTCGCAATCTCATTGCCTCGAGTTACATGCTCTATACTCAAATTGGATGTTCTTATGGATGCGCGTGCCGCCAGATATTTGCATTGCAATTTCTCAGATATATGCTCTTTCTTTGCCATCAAGTGTAACTGACATATTATTGATTTTCGGTCGAGCTTTTTTCTCTATTCCTATGCCGCTCTGCTCTCGAGTACTCGCGCCTCCGTACAAAGTGCATTTGAACGAGTTGCATTACACGCTCGGCGCGCACAAACACACACGCACGCACTTGTAACGACACGCATGATAATGGTTGCTGGTACGTACACGAGCGTACACGACTTTCCTTGGCCACTGACAGCGCGAAGCCTCGTGGCTAGAGTTTCTTTTTTACCTGCAGCTGTACGAGCTCGCGATAAGCGCGTTATATTATGCGCCCGATAAAAATCTTGGCGAAAACATTTGTTAGCTTTTTATGTACGCGAGAAAAAAGCTGAATGGGATAGGCCATTGTTTGCTTTCAAACAATTGCGTGAAGTTGGGAAGCGCTGACGGGAAAATGTCCCATTATTCGTGCATGAGCGTGTGCATCGCAGACACATATCGCTCGAGATGCCACAGATTTTTGGTTCTTTCCTCTGTTTTTTTTTCTTCATTTTTTAATTAAAACCCGATGCACAGTCGTGTGTCGGCAATTATGCATAGCTACGACCCTGACTGCAGATTCGGAACGCGGAGCCGAGCAAAGTTACGAGAGAACACGACGATGGTCGAGTTAAAGGACCGCAGCGAGACGCAGACACGTCTAGTTGTATCGTATATAGATATAGACATATAGTAGTTGTATATATACGTGTAGAGGAGCCGAGAGGAGCCGTATAAAGCAAAGGCGGCGTCGGCGAAATGCCTGTGGCGCTCGGCTAAGCCACGCGAGAGCGAGAGGCAACGGCGACGGCGTATCTATATAGTTATAAAGGATATAAAGAAGCAAAGCCCGTTTTCCTCGTCGGCAGCGAGTGCTCGAGTGCCGGCACGCCGGAGCGTATACTCGCCTTGGCTCTTTGGGTCTCTCGGTCAAGGCCATCACCAGCATCGTATATATATAAGATACATATACACACACGTATATATAATAGGCTGGCGTCGCCGTCGCACACACCAGCCGCAGCCGAGCTCTCTCTCTCTCTCTCAGCTCTTACATTTATGTAAGTCTGTGCACCGGCACGCGAGCAAAGAGATGCGGAGTCGTTGAGTTTATATCTTGATACACCGCCTCGAGCGCGTGCCGAGTGTCGGGCAGCCCCCCGTGATGTTGTGTATACGTGCGCGAATGTATACATGTATTACGCTGCTGCTCCGCATGCAATATAAATTATATACACAAACGCATACAACTCCCGTCGTACGTGCCATTGCCCTCTTATTGCGGCGCGGCTGCATCATAGACTCGAGCGCGCCATTTCTCGCTCTGGCTATTCCGATACTCTTTACTCTTGCTCGATGACGATGCGAATATCCGGCGCTCTTTGCATGCATCCGAAGACGTTAACTTGCAAGATCGACGAGCTCGCCGATGTCTTACATTAAACCTGACCGAAAATTCGAGTAACAACGTTTTTAGTAGTTTTTCTGCAAGCTCGACTCGGTCTACTCTCCGCTGAAACTCGAAATCAAGAGCCTCGCGTTCATCGACTATACGAGTAAGCGTTCAGTCGGCGAGTGCATTTATAGCACCGATGCAACGATCATATATTCATGCAGTGTATGTGTGTGTAAATGTACGGTCAGTAACTGAATCGAAACACGCGGCTTTCATTCATGAGAAGTTCGCGCGCGCTCTCGACTCACTGCTCGCTCTAATGGACGCACGTTTTCCTTTTTTATGTAATAGACATGCATACGACTTTTTAACATGGTTTCGTTATTAATTTTCAGTTCAACTATTATTTCATAAAATTACAAAAAACGGAATAATTTATAAAATAAAAATGTAAAATTTTGTGCTCAGTCTTTCATAAAGAGCCGATCGGTTTTTACTGTACAACAAGTTGTACGAGACCGCAGATGAAAAGAGCTGGAATTCAAATTTAAAAAGTTCCGACTGATTTAAATCAGAGCTTGGTCTTATGTACACGAGAAGTGTACATAACTCTGCCGCGCGGTTCTGCTCGGTAATAATTTCTTTTTCCTTCTTATAGAATAAGTTAGCTTGTTCAGCTGTGTGGCAGGTTTTCGCATTTGTAAAGCTATCGCTAAAGTCAAAGTTTGACAAGTTTATCCAGTACCTTCGCCAACTTTCCATGGCAGAGCAAAAGATTAAATACAGCTATCTATTCTCTCTCTCTCTTTCTCTATCTTCTCATGACTTGTTCCAATTATTCCTCGCACGCGCTTCTCTTACTACAATTTTTGATCATCTATCTTCGTACAACGTATAAAAAAACATTTTGAGATCGTGAAAAATGAATTCTATTGGAAAAGTGCTCACAGTTTACTGTCTCTAAAATGGTTCAAATTGAAATTAGAGCAACGAATAATACAAATTTCGTATCTCGTATTTTTCTATAAGTTGAAAAAAGTGGATATATTCGTTATTCTGCAATTTTGAAAATGAAAAAATTTTCCGAGCTTCTTTCGTGTTATTCATTCTTAAAACTGTCGGGCTTCGTTAAGCTTTTAAAGCTTGCATTTATAGTTTAACGTCCCATTTCAAAGTTTGTGACGTTCAATTTCATTAAGAGATAACAATATTATCCCTCGATTCTGATGACGTATATTTTTAGATTATCGATTATCGATTGAAAAACACTTCTAGAATTCACGCAAATGAAAAATCTGATTAAATTTTTATAAATTTTTATGACGCTATGACCTTTCAGTACAGGGCAATGTAAAAATTATTCAACCGTGAAATACATTACTGCATTTGATAATTAAAAACTTTAACGATGGCATCACAATTAATATTTTAATCGAAAATCATAAAATTTGAATAAAGAGGATGCATTTAAAACCTTCTTTTATTCATGCAAAATGTTAATTAATACATTATTAAGAGTTTTAATAAATTCCAAAATGAAATTCATGTTTTAAATAATCAATATTAAAATATTTAAAAATTAAATGTACATCCTTGTTTGTTATTTCTTTTTCCTTTTGTTCATAAAAAAATGATGACCTGAAATATGATGCAATCTCTAATTTGATTGATCAGCAAACTAAGTCTACAAACGAGCGAGATTATAATTTGAGAGTACATTTAAAAAAGAAACCAAAATTACAACTATCAAGCATCAAAAATGCACGAACGCATTCGAAGGAACCACTGCATTCTAAAATTTTCATAATGAACAGGCGGAGAGTAAACACATTGAACCAATATTATTACCTACATTTTGTTAGGATATTCTTGATAAAATTTTACAAAAGATATGCATCATAACTTTCGAATGTAGATGATATTTTTGGATTAATCGATTAAAGCTTGCGAGAACAAAAAAGTATAATAAACAAAATATTCATTTTGCATATTAGTTTATACAGAAGCGCACGATAAACAGAAAATCCCATCATCTTCATAAAAGATAAATACGTGGCGGGGGTAGGTATATATGTATATAGGCAAGAGCCAGCGCACCCGTATCCGAACAGTAGGAGGGCTCTCTCGCAGATTGAATCATTGCGCGAGTGCGAATAAAATGATTATATTGCAAAGTCAAATAATAATTTAATTTTCGAATGCACGCGCAAAGTATTATATAGTTGATGCTGAATTTCACGCGCGCATTCAGCTAAAATTCAATGCGTTCAATCAGTATTCAAACAAAAAGCTCTCGTCAGACTTGTATACTGCGTTAACACTACTAATTGAAATGCATTTATTATTACTGTCAAAAGTGTATGTATGCGAGCAGCCGCGCGTGCGTATCCATAATTGATTTCGAGTACAAAAATATCAATCCTCTCTCCCTTCGCCGATGCCTCGTCGATTCAAACTTTTATCTATATAGATACATTTTTTTATGCATGCTCACGCACGATGTCCAGGCGCTCTCGAGGCATTGTTTTTACCCCTGATGAAATTCATATAATGCAATTTATAAACGCTGCATTCGTCAAGTCGACAAAATGCAGCGGATTATTGCTTTTATATACGGTATTAAAATTTCTACATTACGCTTTTCGAGCAGTCGGGGTGAAGGTTTTCTCTTTGGCTCGGTTGCGGCAGCGAACGAACGAACGATCAGTCGAATTTGCATTATAGCGTGTCAGAGATAAAGGCTCGGGGCTGCGATGGTTCAGACACCTCGGTTGCGGATCAATTGGCGCATGCCGCATGTCTCATTACACAGCGATTGCGGCGTAGGGAGCACGTGTAACGCAAGCCCGGAACCGAGTTTGCGACGCTCGGCGGCTCGTGCTTCGGTAGCACGCGAAATGCACGTGGCGCACCGATGCACGTACACGTATACACGTTTATGTAGGTTTATATATAGTATAGTATATATTATATATACACATCGAGCGTATAAAGCACAGAGCATGCAGTAGCGAGCGCTTGAGCTTTCTCTTTCTCGATGGAAAGTGAAAATTCCGGAACGAGCGTCGGTTCGGTGTGCAGTGCACAGTGCTGCAAGCTCTCTATGTGCAAAGCTCCAGCGAGTAGTGAGAGAAAGCGAGAGAGCGAGAGAGAGAGAGAGAAAGAGAGCTGCCGCTGGGCTTTAGCTTTCTCGTTCGCTGCTGGCGCGCGCGGTAAGAGCGAGCGAGTGAGAGAGAAAACGAGAGCTTGCGATGCGCCTCGCTGTGTACGTACGTATATAGATATACATAGGACCGACGCTACGGCTGCCGCTGCTGCTGCTGCTGCTGCTTCGCTCTCTCTCTCTCTCTTTCTCTCTCTCTCTCGCTCTGTTACTGCCGCTACCGCTGCTGCGATTCTTCGCTTCGCTTCCGTGTGTATATATATACTTCCAAAGCCCCTGACCTTATCCCATGCAGCAGTCCTTTACTTTACAGCACCAGCTGTAGTAATACGTGTGTGTGTGTGTGTGTGTGTGTATGTGTGAGAGAGAGAGAAAGAGAGAGAGAGAGTGTAGAAGTGCAGCCTATAGCTATAACGTACTTTTTGCCGGAGCCAAAGCGATAAGAGCGTTCGTTGCTCTTCTTTTCTCTCTAGGGTATCGTCTCTCTTTCTCTCTTTCTATATATATACGTAGTGCCAGGCGCTACCCGGTGCATGGAATAATTGGGTGAAAGTTCTCTACTCCGAGCTTGACTCGGATGACTCTGTTTTTTCAACGGTAAGCTCGTTTTCATCGACACGCAAATCTCGCCCTCGTTGTAAATTCACATCTACGGATGCGAAACATCGTGAGCATTTTTGTTTATCGATAGAAAACCGAGCAGCGCAGTAGAACGAAACGTTTCTTAAAAACATAAAAATCGAAAATTCCATTGTAAGAGACCATTGTCCATTGGACGTCCATGTTAGGGCGTGTTACATTTGCCGTGCTCGGCTTCCTTCTGTATACCTGAACACAGACTTGTATCACTCGCTGGCGACCTCGCCCTTCGAATATATCTACTAGTGTCGGGGCACTCTCTCTTCCTCTTCCTCTCTCTCTTTCTCTCCCTTGCGCGCGCGCGCAACAAAACTCCCTATACATTTTGCACGGAAGGGTTGACGACCCTTACAGGTAGTATTACGTATCCTTTCTGTATACCACTCGAATCGATCGTTTTGTTTCGAGTGCTCTCGTACATATCGTCATTGTAATCTTACTTTTCCCCCTTTCTTTTCTCCTATTTTTGCTTCTCCATGATGAATTACTGGATTTTATAATAGATTGGTGAAACGAGATTACAAGAGGTGATTTATGATAGTGATATTAAATTTTTCTTTCGGACAGCGGTGACTGGCACAGAACGACGGGATTCGCGATTTCTTTTAATGGTATATCGATAATTACACGCAAAAAATGTTAAAGAACGGCTGCTCTCTCATCGCTTGATCCGATGTATGCATTTGTTTTTTTAAATTTAAAATTAAATTTCTGCTTTTCCATTGCATTGTAAAAAAAAAATACAATTTCAAACATAACTGAAGTTCGATAAAATCAAAGTTGAGTATGTGCAACGTATTTCAGAATTACATATAACAGACGTGGAATAACCCCACCAAAGTTCTTTCGATTTATCGTAATTTATATATATATTTTTTTCGATAAAAAGAAGAATGGGAAAAATTTCCATTATTTTTTGCGAATAAAATTTTTCCCCGCGAGTTTGGACAGCTTTAAAATTTAAGAGTACGGAAAGAAAGTTTTGAAAACTATACGCGGGGAGTTTGAGAGTTTTATGAAAATAGCTAAAGTTTGATAAAAATTGTTCTCTCATCGAGGATAGAACAAAAGAAAGAGAACAATAATGAGATTGTAGAAAGAGCGGGAAAAAGATAAGGAGGAGAGAAAAGAGGATCTAGCGTGTATAAGCTTTAATAAAACAGAAACTGATTTGTATCTCCGAGCTAATTATACGAGCTGCGAATCTCAAAAGATATTTCAACATCTTTGTCGATACTTTCTTTGAATTATCGTGCAAAAATAGTCGGGTTCATCAACCCCCGGGCCTCGGAGCTGGGGGCAAGAAAACGCCTCATCCGAAGCTATCAAGCCCGGAATAATATATAATATATATACAGACTTATGCATACATACATTTGTATGAAAAAGAAGACTATATAGGTATGCTGCCGGTGTTGGTGTGTGTGCGTGTATACTGTGCGCGTATAGGTACACGCGCGCAGCATCGCAAGACGTGCGCGCATCCGCGGGCGAGAATCAATATCCGCGCAGCTCTCCTACATACCTCTCCCACCTCGAGGCGGTGCCGACGCCGCACCCCCGCGAGACTTAATATGTACATAGGTATAGAGAGTGAGAAAGAGAGAGAGAGAGGAGAGAGAGACTGACAGAGGGAGTGAGAGGGTTGCTCCACCTGCNAACCCCCCCCCCCCTCCCCCCTTCCTCCTTTCCTCGTACTATATATAATACGAGCGCACTTATGTAGCGACTCGTCGTTTTACGCGATTAATATGATTTAGAGAGAAAGAGAATATGGACGTGTCGTATCTCCAGTAGATGAGACATTAGAAAAAGCCAATACTAATAAAATTTGACAAAGCAGCCCCTACATATAGTGTCGCTTCACCCCCGTACATGAAGAAAAAGCAGCTCCGTGCCACTGCGGGTTCCGGAAATTCATTGCCATGGAAAAGCGCAAAGCTCGGCAGGTTTTCTCCTAATCATTCATGCAAGTACACATCGGTGAACTCGGAGCGTCACCGAGGCTCGATCGACCGTGCGAGCATGTGAAATATGTACAGATAACGGGACTATAATGCGAGACCGTGAGAAATAAAAGGGACCTGGTGGCCATGTAACAGTCGTTGATTCATCCCGATGATCGACTGCATTATGAAATTTCAGAAGCGATCCTCGTGTAGTATTAGGGTGAAAGAAGGAAAAAAAAAGAAAAAGAAAAGGGACGACGATTCGAGGTCCTTTTTACACGTTGCTGCTTCGTGTAGCAGGGCCAGCGGCAGCGACCCTGGCGGCGGCGGCGGCACTGTGCACGCTGGGCTGCAATCGCGATTCCGTTTCCGCACGTACGCGAGGCGCGTGCTCGCGGCGTGCCGTTGCCCTCTAGCCATCCCCTCCCGAATCTCTCTTGCTCCAGAAGAGATGTAAGGGGTGTAACGACTCTCTCGTTCTCTTTCTCTCCCACCCCCATCTCGCCCACACCCCCACACACAATATGTGTACGCGTTTGAGTGTGTGTGCGAGAATTATGCGCACGTGTAAGTGTGTGTGTGTGTATTCACTCGCTTTGTGCGGCTGGCTATATATTACGCAGAACTAGTCTTTGGCAAAACATTCAATTCGAAGCGAAATGGATTATGCGCTATATATGTAGACGAGGGTGGTGCTTTCGAGAGCTGATACATTTACCATTATACATTGTATTACTTGGCTGCCTTCTATTATCTTTGCTTCTTCTTTTTTATTTTCATTTTTGCTCTGCCCTAGCTCTCTGTGCCATTTCTATGAACCTTTTACAATCACATTGATTTGACTTTTTAACAAAGAGACTTTTGATTATACTTCACGAATGTTAATCGCCATGTAGTACGAAATGCCCTCCGAATTGTTTCTCATTTTCATTTTCAACGATACATTAAACTCTGCTTCATACTTTAACGCGCTCGTGCTTAGAGCTCGTGTACAGTAAAACTAGGGGAGCGAATGAAAGGAAAAAATAAGACGCGGCAAAATGTGTGAGTGTGTCGCATAAGAGTCAGTAATCATTTGCAAGATTTACAGTAAGTTATATTAAAAATGTCGCGTACTGTTGTGCTCTAGCTTGACATGACAAATTAACTAGTGCCCGTGAAAAAAGCATTTTTCTTCTAAAGCCGAATACACCGGGCGCGCACCAGGCAAAGTATGCATGCATACCGGGGTGCTTTTTATTCAAGCGTTGCCATCCTGGCTTGTCACCCGGCCTCGAATCTCGTAAAAAACTGCAGGTATATTTCAAATGAGCTTCAAGTTTAAAAAAAAAGGAGACAAAATGAGAACAAAATTTTGCGGGTGGCATACATATGTTTGTATGGCGGCAAGAGAGTGAAGAATATGTTGGAAGCAATGAATGAAAATCGGGATTTTTACACCTCGGCTTTTTTTCATTCAACGCGTGCACCTACATATATATGCATGAATTTTATGCGTTACACGACGTTTTCCAACTTTGCAAATGAAGAAATTCACGTGGAAATATTCCTGATGAAAAAAACGACCTTTTGATTCGCGCATAACTTACGTAATTTATGGGTTTAATAATTACGTTATGTATAGCGACATGTGCAGACATTGCTCAACCCAAGAGCGGAAACAACGGGAAGATTGTGAGATTGAGTTGGAGCTACGTAAACACAATATAGCGGGGCACATCATCGAACAGACCATCATGCCTGTCTTTCGTTCGCGAGGGGGTACTTTTTTTACTTTTTCCCACGTTACGCCACGTAGCTGGCAAATTAATTTCTTGATTATTTTCGCTCATATTCAAATTCATATTTGTTCAGCATGTTTTGAAATAATTTCAAACGCGCGTTGAATTTTCAATTAATGAAATAATAATCATCTCGAATAACACGAAGTTTATAATTACAATAAAATCGTCAATTATTTTCCGTAAGTATTCATCATTATGTGGAAATTCACATTAAAAGTTGAACTTTTAAGCATAATAAGTTGCATTGAAGGCAACGCCAGGAATAAAATGATAAAAAAAGTCATCGACGTCAAAAGAAGAGAAGTGGGAGAGAAAGAAAGCGAGGATATTATAATAAATGCATTGAAAAAAGAGCAAAGAAGATACGGTACGGTGCGGTGAAGGTGCCTATGAATTATGTATTTGGGGTGTCGCGAGCAGCCTTATGTGTCATTTCACAGTATATTTCTCGAAATGCTTAAAAGATTTTTTTGCTCGCCTCTCCTCCCATCCAGGATGAGGAGTCTTTTATTTTTCATTATTTTTCCTTCTTTCAAAGTTGTTGCAAGACTTTTAGCGGCCTCGTAAGTATCAAAAAGTGTGCTCGCTCGCGGAGCAAAAATGACGACGCGGCAGATGAAACTTCGCAGATCGCGTCTGCCAGATAATTTGATAGAGAAAAGTGCACTTTTTGTTCGCTCGCGTATATCCCCTGCATGCATACATTAAATGTCAACGCCAGATGAACGCGAGGTATAATTACGAGGAAGAATGCGCGAATCGCGCGTTCGAGCATCGTTAACGCCTTCGTCCCTGCAAAAATAGATTACGCGTGTACGGTACATGCTCGCGAGTCCTGTCCGCTATATAGCCGTTGTAGCGAATTTCGCGCTGATCGATCGATACGAGAGCATCGGTATTATTTTATGCCCTATCAACGACTCGGCGCATCGAAACTTCGTATGTGCATGTGTAATATACATACGTACAAAAGAGAAGCAGCGCCACGAGGCAGCAGCGACGTACAGGGGGCAGAGAGAAATGATTAATGATTTGAAAACGAAAAGTTTTCCTCGGTGCGAACTTATGAAAGACGTATTAATACCCAATGATATTGTAGAAAGATAAGTTTTATGTGCGCACACATGAGCCCGTGAAAGCCAAGCTTATACAGACATCACGGACGTATCAGTACATACACACCCAGACATACTTGTATGTAATATAATAGAAATCGTGAAATGAAAGTTTGACGATCACGTATGCGATTCGCGGACACGTGCACTGCACCAGCAAGTCATATCTGTCACAAAAATTCATAAGCTTTGGACGCAAAGCCAAAATTATTTTTTTAATCATGCATGAATGTGCATCGTAATTCAGTCTTACTGTGTAAGCTCATTTATTTTCAATTCATGTGATTGGATTTTTTCAAGAAGCTGTGGTCAGGGTATCAGTTGGCTGTCGAAGTTTCAAGCATCACTGAACTTGAGCGATGATCTGCTTCTTTATTTTGACTCGATCATTGTTTGAGTCGTTCATTGATCTCATAATCGGTAGTTCAAATAAAATATTATTTTCAACTATTTTCAAGGAAAAAGCCCAGATCAAAAATGCTGGATCTTATAAGATTAAAGAACGGATTTATAACTATTTTACCATTAATGTAATACTCCGTGAAATGAATCGAAAAACGTTTCTAACGACCATATCTTAAATGTACGAGGACATGCAGGTAAACTAGTCATGGAGGTCTTCTCAAGGAACCGTTTCATGCCTTCGATAGCCGTACACCTGCGTTGATTATAGCTATATACGGCTAGCTGCAGGATAAAGGGAGCTCGAGCCGAGAGCAAAGCGCGCGCGGTACAAGCGAGAGTCGTGCTTGCAGCCATTCGCAGTATACACACACACATATATATGTATAAAATATATATATATATATATTTAAGGGGTCAAGGTCACGCGTGCAGTTCGCTCACAAACACACATCCATGTAGAGCAGGCACAAACAGCCTAGCGTATATATATCTGCACAAGTGTATATGTATGGGTAGGTAGGTATAAAGCCCTCTCGACTCGTAGTATACGTAGAGCAGAGCCTAGCGCACAGCTGCTATAGACTGGCTGTGCCGAGTGTGTCCCTCGAGGCGGCCCCCGGAAGACGAATCGTCGCGTTGCGCAACTTCCGTATCGCTTCAGTATATAGCGCTCTCCGGGCTCCGTGCAAAGTCTGCCGCGTCTGTGTGCGGTACCACTAGTATATAATATATATCTGTATACGTATATAGTCGCGCCAGCAGCAGCCTCTCTCGCGTGGAAGCGACTACAACGAGGAAAGCTTTCTCTCTCTCGCTTTTTGCCCGACGTTAACCCTGGCTTGTGGGTGTTGCGGCTGTTGCGCTTTCCACGCTGCTCCACGGTTTACTGACCTTAAACGCGCGCTCGGATCGCTCGCTCGCTCTCGGCGCATTGCTATAAACTCGCCCCGCCGACAATTTTACCCGGCTTTTTATCGAATCCGGCCTCCATTTGCATTCGCACTTTTTATTTTAAATGCTTTAGTCGATGCATTATTTTTACAACTAAATTTGTAATATCCACGTACTTGTGGATACTAGAATTTGGAAACTACCAACATGTGTGAGAAACCAAATGATTATTATTTATTTTTACGTAATTTTGCGAGGATTTATCTCGAAAGAAATCAAAATTCGACGAGCGAGTCGAGCAACATCCAAGTTGCTGACAGACGTATTATGTACGAGCACATAACGAGTTATACTATAACAGTTGTTCTGGGCTCGCGCATACACATAAACATAGTTGGTTTGGTTTCAAGAACGCTCGCGAGCACTTGCCCCTACGAGCCGAACTAATATACGTGTATATATATCGACAAAGGAACAGGTGGTGCCACGTATATTTATATACCCTCGTAAGTATACGCATACAGAGCCGCACACTTTCGACCTGCCGTCGCTTGCCACCTGACGTTTTTCGATTCGGCGCGGCGATGGCGACTCGCGCGCGAGCCACGCACGTACACAAACGCGTGTGTGCCCGAGCTCGTTGTCCACTCAAGGAGCACAAGGTAATCGAGATGTAAGATTTTTGTTGCTGTTACGTATCCACTCCTCGTGCTGCATTTCGCTATTTATTTATTGTATTGCGCGCGGTTCGGGCCTACGAAGCTGGGACGCATGTACCCAGTGCATCGTAAGCCAGCACAAATTGGAAAGTGTCGCCTTTAATCCATGCTCCAGAACAGACTCATAAGCGTTATTATTTCCAACTGACTTACACAATATGCCCTCGCTAACCATTAATTATGAAATTTTAAATTTCCAAGAAAAGTACGACAACTCAATCATATTTTTATTGTGTTTATATGCGGTTTAGGAGTGACCTAGATTAAACCCCGTTAACTATCATCCATCATGATCAACATTTAGCTTAACGAAGTTAGACTTATTAAAAAAACTTAAGTTGATGAAACGACATTAATTCGGTACATCTAACACATGTTCGACTTGATTGCAGATGAAAATTTCGTCGCTACATCTTTTTCTCGCTACTATTAGCTCGCTAATACATCCCACTCGAGGAATAATTTTCTCCTTTCGCCGTTTCTCTCTCATTTCTCCTCGTGCTCTTTTCCGTGGTATATAACCTTTTCCATTCAACCCACACCAAGCACCCCACGTACAAATATATACACAGCAGCAGCGCCTCACAATAAGAGCGAGTTTTTCGCCAGCACAAGTTGAATGCATAATTTATATTTGTCATTCATCTCGCTCTTGTTTACCTTTGTTATTTTCTCTAGTATTGATCCATGAACGGAGCAAAGTTTTAAAAAGCAAGAGAGAGAGAGAATAAATGGGTTGAGGTCGTGAGAGGGTAAAAGAGAGAAAGATGAAGTTGGGCAAGCTTTGTATACATACGTATATTTTATAAGAGAGTGAGAGAGAGTTTCATGTACAGAGGAAAATGGTATAAGATGGGATTTTTGTCGTATATGTATGAGAAACTAAAGAAAAACATCATAAAGGCAGCAAAAGAGGAAAGAAAAGAGACTCGAGGTATACAAATAAAACCGAAACGAAGCTGGAAAGAAAATATAAGTTTACCATGTTATTATGAAAAAGAGAAGAGCAATGAACTTATTTTATGACTCGACAATAGTCGAATGTGCTCGACGTTTTGCTCCAAACCGTATACGCGACTAGCGCGTACTTTGAAATCGCAGAAATTCGAAATGTAAAGCAGCCTTTTGTTTTTAAACGGTTTTCAACCGACTGTCCAGTTTACGACGATTTACAAGCGCTATTTAAACAAATAAAAGCACAAAATGAACG
The DNA here is from genome assembly GCF_000599845.2 of Trichogramma pretiosum. NCBI lineage: Eukaryota > Metazoa > Arthropoda > Insecta > Hymenoptera > Trichogrammatidae > Trichogramma > Trichogramma pretiosum. The sequence continues at coordinate 1,382,958 of NW_019641710.1, read as the reverse complement.
TGAAACAATATCGGATATGGTAAAAAAAGGATGATAAAGCGATGCAGATCTAGGCGAATGTTTGCTATACATCATCGTCAGAGAGCGATAGATTCGCGCGCAGACGAAGCAGCGGCAGGCAGGCAGGCAGGCAGGCAGGCAGCGAGACGAAGTGTTCTGAATGACAGTTCGCGAAACATGACATGAAAAATGAGACGCGTGCAGCGGAATGCATCGAACTCACTTGCCCCTTTCTTTCCTCCTTTTTTCATTGCTATTTTTCGTTTCCTCGCTAATACTAGACTCCATACACGCTCCGATATGACGTTTTTTCGGTCTCCCAGGAATAGCCATTTTTCTTCTCTTGCAGCTTTTTTTCTACTTTCCCCGAAAAATCTCTCCCGCGCGATAAAGAAGATACCCGGGGTAATTCATTTGTCGAAACGAACATGTCGCATGTGTGTGACTTTAAACTTAATTAGATTTTCGAGCGAGAAAGCGAGATGGAAAGAGAAAAAGAAGCGAACGTTACATATTTGAACTGAACAATCTACTTAATTATTCGACTAATTGAAAAGTTACTTGGAAGCAACAAAACGAGTTAGTGAACAACTTTGCTTCGAGTCCCGTTACCTGAAAAGGGAACACGGAGGGAGAGAGAGGCAGGGAGGGGAGATATAGACCGAATGAGAATCGTATGATTACCAACTCGAGCAAATTTAGAACATCGTCGTTGTTACGACGAGTCTCTTGTTGTTCAACTGCAAAAAACGACCTTTCCAAAATGCCTTTCGACTTATTTTTTGTCCTGCTGCGTCGGCAGCTGCAGCGCCAACTGCAACGAGCGATCTCTGTCTGTCGGTCCGTCCGTCTTTGCTTCTGCGCATGCGGATGCCGCTGGCCTCGCTCGACTTTTCTTTTTTACTTAAACATCCATAAATGAAATATCTCCATTTAAATTGGCAAACTTTGGACTATCTGAAATTAATGTGTAATTAGCGACACTTGGCTCGCATATGTAACGCAATGGAGGGAAAAAAAAGTTGAGCCAAGAATACTTTACGATGTGATTTATTAAAAATTTCTCAGAAAGTTTTTTCATTTTTATTATGAGAGCTAACATTCTTCTCTTATACAAAGAATGATGATAAAAAGTTTTATTCTTTGTAAAGTCGCGCGCTCTGTACCTCTGCCCCCCCCCCTCCGTCGCTCTGGCCTCTCTTCCTTTCCCTCTTTCCCCTCTTTTCGTTCTTGTGAACAGGGAATGAAAACCACGAGAATTCCGCGAAATGAAAATTTATCGAAGAAAAACTTTATAACTGCAAGTAAAGTCCTGGTGTATGACTGTGTGGGTATTCGTGTACACGTGTATATATACCTATTTCATTGGTTTCAACTGTGAAGCAAGAAAAGAGTGAAATTCTTGAAAGCTCGTTCGTAAGATTGAATAAATTAAAAAAAAATTGCATTCGGTAAAGTATCACGGTCGAAATACGAGCTAACGCAGTCACCCCTCAGCGTGCGTAACTCGAGACAATACAAACAAAATCATCTTCCGAAACCTTACCGAGCGTCCGATTTGGGGAAAATGTTCAAACTCTCTATGCCCTACCCGAAGTAATAAACGTAAAAAGTAATTCGAATAAGAATAAACAAGGTAGGCGAGATAGAGGATAAAAAACATGGCTCTAAAGTTTGAAGTTATATACACATGGAAAGTGCAATCATCATTATGAAACTTCTTGCACTAATGGAAATACGTCCTTAACTAAAATTAACGATATTACCTTTCTCCCCGTGCCTCTCCCCTTTTGCTCTCTCTCTCTCTCTCTCTCTCCCTCGCCCCCGTCGAGATCCTATTCAATAAGAAATTCGTTTCAACTCCGTCGGATCAATAGCAAAGTTTGCTTGAGGTCCAATCTCATTTTCCTGACAATCAATCTACGAGTTTGCTTTTCCAGCGTATATGTATATATAGGTATGTGTATGGCTGTACAGGGGGAAAGAGGACTGGAATAAAGTTTTCCGAGAGATGAACTGCATCTCAATTTATATACAGGGGCGCGCGCGGAACATTATTGCCGCGTGATAAGCGAGCGGCTAAAAATCGTTGTACTTATTGGTTTTGTTTCACTTGTTATTCCGCGTGTATGTATAAGTATGCAGGCGGGCTAAATTACGACGCGAGCTCGACTCGGCTGCCCTGCCTCCTCAAAGAGCATCGAGACATGTAGAAATACGCGAAATCGAATAAGAGCAAACGCAGAAATCAAGGGGTTGTGTACGTTTATTATGATACATTCGAGCGTCTTCTTCGGCTGTGGCGCGTATTATATGTGCTTATATAGACGGCGACACATCTCGGCGACGCATTCGTGGATACATAATAGCAGAATTTACCGCATGAGTCCGCTCCCACGTTCGAAAGGCAGCAATTCGACTGTACTATCTGAGATGTATAATACGCTTGATCGTTAGTAAAACTGTCAAGTGTTCATACACTCGTGGGCAAAGGGGCATCTGCGTGTATACACACATATCTCTAATTTGAAATAGATATTATACGCATGCATGAGAGCTCGTATCAAAGGAGAGCTAGTCGAGTCAACGATACCACATGTGCGTAGTCGACTTTGATCGATGGCTTAATTTCAAGATTATTTAATAAAAGGTAAATGAATAAAAGAAGTAAAATATATTTACCACAATCTGCCCAAAATGGATCCATAACAACATCAAATGAAACAAAAACTACCGGGCGTCACACACTATCCCGTAAATTAGCCGCAACTGGTGGTGAGATGAATTAGTACGCACTATTGTAAACCGGCGTCAATGCACGGATTCCAAGATCCAATTTATCACCCGACTGAAACTCGTCACAATAACACCTAACTTTTTTCAACAAATTGGGTTTTCTAGATCACTCGGCTTTATTGTTTTATATTAATTGTAAGAGAAACGCACTTGAATACACTATATAAGACTTGCTACACGCAGTTCCAATGTATTAACACGTTATTCTTTCGCGTCCGATTGTACATTGACAAAATCAAAACAAACGCGCATCGAATAACAAGTGTAACGGCTACCACAACACAACGCGCGGCGCCCACGAAACAATCATTTTTCCAAGTTCCGCAAATCAACCGCTGCCCTCCTATGCGCATGTCGACTATTTGAATTTCGAACAATTTTTAACAAATGCTCGACTAATTTTCGGCGTTGTCTAACCGATGCGAAAAAAAAACAAAAAATGAGAATGTGTATGGTTGCTGCATCGAATCAAGTCAACGTATCCCGCGAGGCTATGGAGTAAAGCAGTGATTCTTGCGGGCGATATTTTGTGATAAGACGTACCTAATACACGCTGCGCGCACAAATGTATATAGCCAAAGTGTACCCCGGGGGCTGAATTATTCACTCGCTGGAAGATGGGAATTCGCCTAGTTTCAAAAGACGATTTAGGAGCTTTTGTGTGTACCTACACGAAGACGAAGACGTCTTTCAACTAGACGAGCCTTCTTCATGTATACGATCGAATAAGTGAGTTTTTACTTATGCAGGGCCCGCGTGTGTCTTTTAGAAACAGTACACATGCATGAGCTCTTTCGATTTTCAGCCGTGCTGCTTTTTTGCCCCTCTGCTTCACTTTGTATACGGTATGCTAAAAAGAGTATAACAAAAACTCGCATAAAAAGAGAATAATAATTGAACATATAGAAGCTTTATTTTGTACTTTTGCCGGGTACAACGTTTTCACCTCATAGTACATGCAGATCAAAGCCAATTGGCATTAGCTTTTTGACTCCTTTTGCTTGGTAACTTTATAATATTTGTATGATTGTTTTTTATTCCATAATGAATAAATATTTTACAATTAAATCTCGTTGTAATCTGAGTAATTTATATAAAAAACAAAAGAGTTTATAAAAATTGTAAACAACACCATCAAAATTTTTCTGTAAATTTTCTAAAAAAAATCTCTCTTTAACAAAGTAATATTACAATAAGTGAACAAGCTAATTGGTGGTTAATAATTGGAAATATTCTTAGTTACATTTTTCTTTAAATTTATAGAATTTTCATTAAATTTCAGCTCTTCTCTTTGATAATATGAGGTGGCAGTAGACTGCAAAATTTTCTTTTAGCTTTTTCCATATCAGCTTCATTAGTACTTTCTATTGTCACCCTAGCTATATAGTTGCTGTGGATAAATTTATTCATTAAAATAGAAATAAATGAGCACAACATTTTCAATAATTAAAGCATTACCTAGCTTCCTCAGGGTAAGAACCAAATATAACATTTGGATATTCTTTTGAAAGACTAGTTAAAACATCTGCAAACACTTCTTCTGAAGCATTTATAAGTAATTCTGTACAAGCAAACCTACTGTTTGAATCAAACAGCACCTAAAATTAAAATATTTTTTAAATAGATCTTTTTTATGGTTGATTATTATTTGATACTTTATGAACCTAACGAATAAATCATTACCTTGCATAAGCTCCCAAATCCTCTTTCTAGAAATATAGGTGAGCCAGGAAACACATAAACATTTTCTAATATGACACATGGAAAGTTATGAGGTAATTTGGTAGCTTCATTGATTCCAAATTTCAAAACTGCCCTCTTAGGAATCTAAATTAAACATTGTAATCAAAATTATTTTTCAAAAATGTACCATTTTTTAGATGTTTAATCTTACTTCTGAAAGTTTATAAGCAGGAGATGAAGGATCTTCTACTCGAAAATACTTTCTTATAGCCTCTGCTATTGCAGGATGTCGATGAAGTGTATCATTGAAAGCCTTTGCTAAACCTGCAATAACTCATAACTTTAATGATATATCAAAAAGTAAATGTATGATTAATTATTTTACCTTCGTAAGTAACATCATCATGAGTAGGTCCAATTCCACCAGATGTAATCACATGTGTGTATTTTTTAGAAAAATGTTTGATTTCTTGTGCTATTTCATCCACATTGTCACCTATCACTGAAATCTTTAAAAAAATATAATTTTAGTGATGAATCATCTTAGCATTATAATAAAAATTTCTTCTACAAACTTTTTCAACTTTGACTCCACAGCCATATAAGTGTGTGCATATGAAATGTGAATTAGTGTCTCTCACTTGAGCTTTGAGAATTTCATTGCCAATAACTGAAAACATTTAAATTGCTTATTTTTAACATTTTTTTCATTAAAAAAAATTTAACTATCACCTATTATTCCTGCTGTTTTTTGCTCATTTGTTGAGCTGGCCCATCTTTGTATCCATTTAACTGAATAATTATTTGAAATTAAAAGCTTGCCTCGACAAGTTACATTGAAAAATGACATATTTTGCCTGTATATAGTGACAGAGTGTCAGTTAAAATTTTAACAAATGTCAATTGGTTCAATAAAACAACATTATTTGTTAAGAAAAAAGTTATATTTTCATGTCATAAACACGTTGCAATTTGGAATATTTTGTGTCATTCACAACAATTTTGTAACAATTTACTTATAAAAATAAGACCCCCAGATTCATTAATGTAGCAGTCGACATTTAGCAAAATAAAACTTGACGTGTAAGGTTATGTTCTCCAGTGCTTGTGTCTTGACTCTTGCATCACGCAGTGCATGCGATATCTTGCACAGTCGCACAGATTTGTAGGCTACATCTATAGCCTATAGGTATACCGTGCAATTTGGAGCTCACGATCACAAGCATAAAAAAGAAAATATTGACTGAAATAGGATAAGGCACCTACATTTTCTAGCACCCGTGTACTTTCGTCGGCCAAGTCGATATATAGGTAGATCATTTGAAAAAAGGGTCAATCGTGATAAGAGAAGAAGCAACCCCCGGCGTGTTTGGCCCGAAAACTTTGTAATGGTCGTAACAAGCACAGTATTGCTGAAGAATTCACCCAAGTCGCTTTACAAGTATCTGCTAAGGGAATGTCAAAAATTGCCCAAAGGTGCGGATGAATTTTACAAACACTCGGTTAAACAGGTTCGTAAAAATATATTTATTTATTTTTAAAATTCTTCGTACTTGACATGCAGTAAAAATGAAAATTACGTCATGAGGCCAAGTTGGGTTGCACTGTTTGAATATATAGATTTATATAAATAATTATTCAAATTTTACATCTGTATTGTGTAACTTGATACAGGTGTTAAATATTTGAGCTTTGATTTTATATCATAATAATTAGGTTCTTAACACATTGTAGAGTTTTAAACAACATGTAGCTGAACTGGATCCAGAAAGAATTCAACAGATTATGGAAAAAGCTCTTCTGGATGCTAAATGGATAATGCAAAAAGTATGAAAAATTTTTTTTTATTAACATTTTTATTGCTATTATTTTGAAATGTACTTACTCCAATTTTTTTTTTCAGTATAAAAAAGAACCATCACCATATCCACCAAAAATATAACAGTAATATAAATAGTTTTTTTAAAATGCAGAACTTTCATCAATTAATATCCAAGGAATGCAGCGCAGGCCCTGCCAATTTCTGGAAAGCTTCTGAAATACTATTGAAGAGTCCACATCTGATAAATCGTAGAATTTTAAGTTCTGCTCAAATTAGTGTATATAGATTGAGGAATGTTAATAGTGCAGAGATATATGAATGGTTTGTTAATCAAAAAAAAGAAATCACTAGTCCATCAAATATTGAAGAAGAATTGTTTACATCTTTAAAAAGTTTAGCTAATGGAAATATTGAATTGGTAAAATGCTCCTTGGAAGATGTTGATTTTATTCATAAGGATAATGAATCAATGTATTTTCGTCTTGCAAAACTGATCCCTAGACATGTTAACACATTTTCAAATACTTTAGAGTTGAGTTTGATTGATTTGAATTCTAATATATTGACATTCAGTTTTTTAAATTATGACAAAGAAAAAAAATCGTTGGGTTTTGAATATTCTTATCAAATTAGGTATGAAAAAGATAATGTTTCTATTCATATACAAAACATAGAATGCTGGCAAGAAAATTCAAATTTATCATGGTTTGAAGATTGTTTTTTTCCAAAATTGATTAAATGGATTGAAAATGATACACCAAAAAATAGTTTAATCAATGGTTCCTTGAAATTAGTATCTTCAGAAGAGTATACAGATTTGTATAATAATTTAAAATTAAAATATGGTGCAGAAATGATCAAAATTTGGCCAGAAAACACAGATCCTCTTAAATTTGTTTTTGAAGATGTAGCTATTGCTACGTATTTATTACTTTTATGGGAAACAGAAAGAAAAAGATTAAATTTAAAAAATAAACAGTCATTTTTAGACCTTGGCTGTGGCAATGGATTATTGGTACATATACTTAATTGTGAAGGACATCCTGGATTAGGCATTGATCTCCGTAAAAGAAAGATTTGGGATCTTTATCCAGAAAGTACGCATCTTGAGGTAAATTTTATTTGTTGATCTTTTTCAAAAAACTTTTAAAATTTTTAAGATTTTTAATAACTTTTTTAATACAGGTAAAAACAATTATTCCATCTTCCAAAAGTCTGTTTCCTGAAACAGATTGGCTTATTGGAAATCATTCCGATGAATTAACACCTTGGATTCCAGTCATAGCTGCAAGAAGTTCATACAAATGTCGTTTCTTTTTATTACCATGCTGTGCCTATGAATTTGATGGTCGAAAATATCAAAGAGAAAGTTCCTCTGTAAGTCAGTACAACGATTATATGCAATACATAAAAGACGTAAGTGAAAATTGTGGATTTAAAACGGATATAGACAAATTAAGAATACCATCAACTAAAAGGATCTGTATTATTGGTACTGATAGAAATTATGCTCCTTTGGATTTTGAATCGCAAGATGTAAAAATTCAGAGTATTGTAAGTGCAAGATCCAATGGTCTTCAAAATGAAGATTCTTGGTCTAGTACTTTTAAACCTCGAGAATCTGTTGAAAAAGTTCGAAACTGCACAAAAGTCAACAAAGATTTAATATCTAGTATTATCGAAATAGTAGTTTCATTACTATTCCACAAAGCACGGTTAATAAGTCTTGAAAATGGAAAAACTTGGAACGCTGGCGGAGAAATAGAATTGGCTCAAGTAGCAAAGGCAGTAGATACAGAATCATTGAAGCAATTGAAAAATGAATGCGGTGGTTTACAAACTTTGTTAAGAAATAATGGAAATATTTTTAAAATAGAATCTGGAAAAGTTCGTTTTCGAGTTCCCGGTAAAGAGACTGTAGGTAAAAAAAAGAAACCAAAAGTTTCGACTGTAAAACGAAAAATAAAAGATTGTTGGTTTCACATAAATCATCCAGATGGATGTCCTCTAACTGACGAAGAATGTGATTTTATACATTCTCACGAAAAATTGTAACAGGCCGTAGGAATTTATTAAATTGGTTGCACTGTACTTGTATCGTTTTCATCGCAAAAGCATTTAATTTTTTTTTGTAAATGTATACATATTAGTTGTAACATTTTAAGGCACGTGCAGCCTATGAATTTATAGATCCATTTTTATATTGTACAACAATGCAATTGATTACAATTTTACTTGTTATATCAATTTATTATAATGCACATTATAATAAATTGATGAAATAATAACAATAGTAATAGTATAATACAATATTATGATTATATATAACTTGTGTAAAAAAGTTCATTATGTTGTTATTTGTTAAATATTTAATAATTTAATAAATATTTAAAAAAATAACACTATTGCTTCTTAATCAAAGTTCATAAAACTTCAGTCTTAAAATTCTTAATGTTACCAAGTATAAAACACATACATATAGATCATTCAAATGTAATAATTTCTTTTGATATCATAAAAAACATCTGCTTATAAAAATTTAAATTAACATTCAACAGTAGAAATAAATAAAAATTATTTGTTACTCAAGTGCTTGAAGATCAAGCAAACGACAATGATTTTATAATATTTTTTATGGCTAAAATTTTCATTCGTAAAGAGAGCGCTTTTCTGTTCAAAAAATTAATTAGTTGTGAAAAAGTGTTCGTACTAGCTTTATCATGCCAATAAATCAGCAAACGACAAATCATCGAACTGAATGCTGGAATCTTCAATAGATTGCAGCACGACTTTGGATTCGTAAGTTACAAACTGCGGTGGTTCATGTTGCTCATCTTGAAGTTCTTGCGTTGCATCGGCCAGCTTGTCCCTGTGAATGCGGCCCACGTGAGTGCGTAAATTGCAGGACTGCGTGAAATGACGCGAGCAGTGAGGACAAGAATACGGCTTCTCGCCCGAGTGGCTCTTGCGATGAAGATCGAGCGTAGACTTTTGAGTAAAGGACTTGTCGCACAAGTCGCAGACGAAGGGCCGTTCCCCGGTGTGGACACGATAGTGTCGCTCGAGCTGGAAAGGCTTCGAGAATGTTTTGCTACACTGAACACATTGCCGTAATTTACCGCTTCTGTGAAATTTAAAAATTAGAATCATTATGATGAAGATCTTACTTGAAAGTTATTGACACGTTTTATAATTTACCCGGTTGCTATTTCTTGCTTTTCTTCATTAATTTGTTCTGGCAGTGTTTCTTGTAACTTAAGTAGTACGCAGTTCTCGCCCTCGACTAGGCTTTGCTCGTTGTCCAGTGACGTTGAGAAAACGAGAGGCGATGTGGCTTGGGATTGCTGTTCTTGCTGCTGTTGAGCGTCAGCTTCAATTTCATTTTGGCCGTCTTGAATGTTGGCCAAGCCGTTGTTCATCAAGAACTTCAAGTTCTCCATCCAGTGACTATTTTCCAATAATTTTTCTACGTCCGTTTCGACCATCGGCAGATCAACGAGCTTACCATTGCTCATGTCGTTGTCGACGATGAGTTGAGCCTGGCTAACGTTGCTATTATTAACGATGCTTGGAACTTCTTGACTGTGCGTCAGCATGTGAACTTTACGGTGTCCGGATGTTCGGAATTTCAGGCCGCACTCGTTGCACTCGAACGGCCTGGCTCCTAGAAGAAATACAAAATGTTTCACTTCAACAATCCTTGATTCGAAAAATTCTCTCATCGGAAGTATTTGGCCTTAAAAATAACCTACCTGTGTGCAGCCGCATGTGTACTTTGAGACCACCCTTCGAGGCGAACATACTATTACACACGTGACACTGAAATGATTTATGACCGTTGTGAATTTTCAGGTGTGCCACTAAAGTGCATTTGACGGCGAAACTCTTGGCGCAATATTCGCACTTGTAGGGCTTTTCGCCAGTGTGAATTCTTACGTGCCTCACGAGATCGCTGGGTTTGCCGAACATTTTTGAGCAGTAATCACAAACGTTTTTCTTTGATTTGGGACTTTTCTGTAATTACAATTACATGAATTTGTCGAAATAATAAAACAAGGTATATTTGATATAATTCTATACGAACCTTATCCGAACCCAAATCCATGTCTACCGATACATCCGAGTCCCCTGCGGCATTTTTACGTGCCAATTCATATTTTACATGTTCTTTTATGTGCTCCCTCAACTGCAGCGATGTGGGAAACTCTTGATTGCACTCGTAGCATTTGTGGGTCCTGTAAAAGCAATGACGTTCAGTATTAAGTTTGTTTGGAGAGCCCATGTGATAAATAAAATACTTGCTCTTGATTCTTGTGAGTTTTCATGTGTCTACTTAGCCCACTATTGGAGTGAAATTTGTAAGAACACTGAAAACACTCGTACTCCTTGACTCGAACCTGATGAATTTTCAAATGTTTTTGCAGATCCTTCACTGACAGTTGCTGCTTATCACATATATGGCACTGTAGATTTTGATCCTCGCTAATGAACCCCTCGTTTTGCTCAAGGAACTTCTCATTGAGTATATCCATAGGCGAGGTGCACAAAAAGCCGTTGCTAAAATTACTATCGCTTAAACATAGGGCCCTTTGTATATTCAAGTCGGAGCCGTCTATCTTTGGCGCGGCGCTTTGCATGTTCGGATTGACGTTTTGAAGCTTCAGATTAGCACTTTGATTCTGATGCGAGGCCAAAACATTGAGACTATTTTGTTGCTGCTGTTGTTGCTCCATAACTTCGGAACACAAGTTGATGGGCGCAGCAGTGTTGTTCGAGGCTAAGGCAACATTGGAATCGCCAACGTCCTGTCAATAAGTTTTGGATCGTGAAAACAATTCAATAAGCCGGATAGAAGGAACAATTTTTATGACTTACTTGAAATGCCAACTGATTGATACCGAGACTTTCGAGTTGAGAAGAAAATGTATTCAAATCGACCGATGAATCCACTTTACCATTGTCGTAAATGATGCTCAAAGTTGGATGCTGATCTCTATTTGGCAAGAAATTCGAATCTTCGATTGTCTTTTCTGGAGTATTCAGCCCGAAATTCAAGCCCATGTTATACAATTGTTGATGCAACGATTCAATTTCATGCATGTTCTCCTGTTTCAAACGGGTAGAAATTAGTTTGCTTATTTACAGATTAATCAATAGTGTGCAAAAAGTGAATAAAAAATTACCACCGTGTACGTTGTATCTGCGGTAAAATTAGACAAATTGGCAGTGTTCAGATCATTGGAAATAACTGAATTCTGATTTGAAACAACATCGACGTTTTGAGGCTCGTTTAATACTGAAAAAGTAAACGACGATTCAACGATTTTGCTCAAGCGCGTAAAGAAAAGATTAAACCTCATGAAAACTTACCTGAAGCAATTGGCGAATTAAGATAAGAGCATTTTGGATCAATGAATACAGTTTGGCTTTGATTTTGTGTTACCGTTTGCATGGACTGATTTATATTTACAATTAAAGGCATATTGTATTCATTATCGGCAAGTAAATTTTCTTGTACAGTTACTGGAGTCGGTGGTCGAGTCGCTTGCTTTTTCTGTTGTTCAAGAACCTTTCATAATAAAAAATACGTTAATCGCTCGCAGTGTATGCAACGATAAAAGAAATATGAGTGAAAAAAAATCATTCGAACCTCCTGCGCAACCTCTTTTTGATGTATTTTCATGTGCTTGGTGCAATTGACACTGGTCTTGAAAGTTTTGTTGCAGTAAGGACACATAAAGGGACGCTTGTTCACGTGAGTCGTTTGGTGCCTCTTCAAGCTGCTCGAGTTGGAAAAAGTCGCGTGGCACGTCACGCACTTGAAATTTTTCGTCTTGTTGTGAATCGTGTAGTGAGCCTTGAGCGCACTCTTCGTAATGAACGGCCTGAAAGCAAGAACAAATGAAAATTCGCCGAGGAAGGAATTATCACGAGGAGAGAAAAATTGCCTTACTTGTCGCAAATCTCGCAAACGAAGGGTCGCTCGCCCGTGTGCTTGCGGTAGTGCTGCTGCAGGTGGCTGAGCTTCATGAAGGCGGCCGTGCAGCTGGGGCACTTGTGGGGCCGACCCTCGCCCCGTCCGTGCTGCTGGCGCAACTGAGGCTCGGCTCTGAGTAGACCGTCGCCCGACTGGGTCAGCACGAGCGGCTTGGCCAGCTCGACTTTGGCCGCCAGCTGTTCCACCTCCTCGGACCAGCTCTGATTTTTGGGTTTGCGCGTCAAGTAGCCGGTCTTTTTCTCCATTTTGCGGCGTCGGTTCTTCACCTCGGCCGGTGTGTTGTGCTCGTTCGCGTGCTCGCGCATCGCCTCGAAATTTTCGAAAGACGCCTCGCACAATTTGCACACGAACTTGTTGTGCGTTCTGTTTATATTATAAATAAAAAATTCATTCGTCACCGATGCTCCATGTTCTGTTTACAGAGAATTACCGGAAAACTGGGACTTACTTCAAATGATCCTTGAGCGCTTGTTTACTTGGAAGCTCAGCTGGGCACTTTGGACAGGTGACGGCGTCTCCTCCGTGAATTTTTTTCTTGTGAACGACTAGAGAGCCTTTGAGGGTAAACGATTGATTGCACTCGTCGCACTGGAAAATTTGATTGATAATTCGTAGAGGAAAGAAAACAGGTAGCCGATCGAAAAGGATTCATACCTTGAATGGTTTTTCGCCTGTGTGGGTACTTAAATGTCTAACTATGTCTGATGGCTTTTTGGCTATTTTATCACAGTACAAGCACTCGTAAACTTTCTTTCCGTCTATGATCCGATGATTCACTTGCACGTACTTCCTGCAATGAAAAAGATAAAAGGATTAAAGATAAAGAAAAAAAGAGGAAAGATGGGAAAATTTGTGCGTCAACCATTTGTCTGGATCGGAAAGTTTCTTTTTAACGACGCCCCCGTCGATTTCCTCGTCGTCGTCTTCAGCGTCGTCGACATCGTCGTCGCTTTCCATCAATTCGAAGCCCTGACTGTCTTGCTCGACTTCCTGCTCGTTGTCATTTGCTGCACTTTCATCTTGGCATCTCTGCTCTGGCTCAAGTCGCTGCTCTTGTTCTTCTCCGTCTTGGATTCTGTGCTCTTGCTCGTTACGCTGACCCGTATTCTCGGTAGCGGCGGAGTTTGCCGCGATAGTGGCGGCGTTTGAAGATTGCTCAGTTGCCGCGCTTTTGACATTCCGATTGTGGAAACGGCTCGTGTGCCGAGCGAGCACCCTCGGCTCTTTGAAGGCCAGGGAACAGTGCGAGCTCTTGTGCGCCCGCGACCGACATCGATCTCGCCGATTTTTCTCGTGACGTTTCACGTGTATTCGCAAATTGCCTGTGAGATTGACAAAAGCGCGAGGGCCATCAGTAACGAGGAAAGAAAGAGGTGTATCGAAAAAGCAAAGAGTCGAGAGGCGAAAGTCTATACATGATCGTGTACTTATTTTTAAAGCTCTCGTGGCAATTGTTGCGTATAAGAAAACTCACTGTGTATGGCAAATCTAGCTTGACACTCGTCGCAGGAGAAGGGCTTGGTGCCGCTGTGCGTCCACTCGTGCGTGCGCAGCGAGCTTTTTTGCGAAAAACCCTTTTGGCATAATTTACACTGCGCGTGCAACCATAAAAAACAAACAAAAAAGGTGCAAAAACATATGAGCGTGCGCTTACAACCTCTACCTCTGTGTATGCTATAATAAAGAAAAATAATTGACAGCCCAAAAGAGTATCTACAAAGCCATACCTTGTACGGCCTCTCCCGAGTGTGAACGCGTATGTGTCTGGACAGAAAGCTCGGCGATCTGAAGACTTTGAAGCATATGTTGCACTTGTAGCTGGTGCGCAGTCTGGCACCTCTGCTCGTCTGCTTGATGTATTTCTCCTGGACCTATAATTAGAATCGAAATCAATGATGGATCGACGCCCCGAGAGATAATTTTTTAATTTTGTCCGCCGCGAGGATAACGAAGATACTCGATTCGAGGCACAATCGTTACTTTTCTGGGCGATAAAAATTCCCTACTTACACCGTGAAGCTGCCACTTCGTTGGTAATTCCGTCATCGTGTGCTGAACAGGAGAATAGGTTACGAGTGATAAATACTGTTGTTTTGAAAAGTAACTTACGCGATGTCTGTTTTATTTTCGTGCGCAATATTTACATGTCGAGTCGTTGGTCTGCTCGAACAGAGCTAAAGTAGGGATTAGAGAGACGAGATTTGACGATAAGCCCGCTCTGACAACTCAAAAAGTTATGTACGTAGGAAGAATAATGGCACAGTAAAAAAAGGCGATATTCGCGCAAACCGTACGATTAATTGCTCGAAACGATGATTCCGCGCCAGTTTCGCGACAAATCTTGGCATTCTCGGTAGTCAATCATTGGGCTATCATCGACGTTCGAGTTCGCGCACTTAAGAGATTACGGCAGCTCACCCTGTAGTGGTCGCGCAGATGTTGCCGATACAGGGCCGGCTGGGTGAAATTTTTGCGGCAGAGCTTGCAGTTGCGATACTCCTCCGAGGTCCATTTCTCTTGGTGAAGCTTCAGGTGCTCCTCCTGTTGTGCCTGGAACAGAGAGCGAATCGTGCCAAAATAAGAGTAATTGATGGAGGCGTCGCTTGGCAATCGGGTCGAGCGATCATTTGACATTTCTCACGCAGAGCCGCGCATCTGTATGAACTAAAAAACTCGCTCTATTTTCATTGAACGCGCGCGGTATAATAATTTTATCCTCGGCCTAATAGGCTCCTAATGGGCCGGTCGTCGTAAATTTCAATTGTTTTAATAAATCACCGCGTGTAACAATCGTACATTTAATGCAAAACGAGCCTCGGCTATATGGTCAGGGCTGACGAGAATTTACAACGATTACGTAAAAAATATTTGAAATCCGGCAAAGATGCAATGATGCGAGAGTATGCGATGTAAGAAAAGAAAGCATTAGACATGATTTTTGTGTATGAGTGATGGATGCGCACCTCGCAATACTTGACGCCGAGTCCGAGAGCAAAATAAAAGACCTTGGTGCAGACGGCCAGGAGAATGAAATGCAAGCTCTCGGCATTGAGCTGTTTCATCTCTAGCTTAGCTTCCTTGCCAGCATCGCCAAGTACGTTGGGACAACTCGAGCACATTTAGGAGGGTATATACTCGACGTATACACAGTCGGAGCTAGGGAGTCGTCGTGAAATCTGCGAAAGGTTGCGGGTCAAAGTATTTGCAAGTCTCGTATAATAATATATAGGAAGCGCAATTGTAGCCACCCACGCGCGCACGCACATGCATATAGCTGCAGCGCGCACACGAGCGAAGACGCGAAATCATCGCGTGTGCAAATGTTCCGTAACGAGACACGATCTCGAGCGAGAGAGAGAGCAGCGTTTTCTTATCGCGACCGGCCAGAAGCGCGCGAGCGGCTTCGGCGCGTTCAGGAAGTGCTGCGCTTCGTATCTCTCATCCTTTTCACTTGCGCATACAGCTATTCCGCGCGCGCACTTATTATTTATTTCGAGCGGCGCGTCGAAAAAGTGCATAATCGACAACTTCCCAGCTAGAGAGAGAGCGCGTGCGGGATATAATATTTTTTCGTCGCCGCACGCGGGGAGTCCCATGATCGGCTCTCTCCATTCGACACCCCGCGCAGCTCAGCGCTGTAATTTCATATGGTGCGAATACTTATGTGTATATTTAATTCGTACGTGCGCGCCAAACAACAGACAGATACCGGCAATGTCTCGCGAAAACGCAGACTCGACGCATTTCGGTACATACCGTAGCGTATTATACGTGCGAGCACTGCAAAGGACGCGCCTCGTAATAGCTGCCCATTATGCACCATTATAAAGCGTGCGACACAAAAAACTTGAACGAGCTTCATCTTGGCGAAACGAATAAGATACTCGTACTTTTTTTTCACTTTTAAGGAGGCAGAATTATCAAACCTAAGGAGCTTGCAAATTGAGACCGATCGTTTGACATTATTATGTAGATCCATATCTTTTGTATTATTACGCTCGTTGTGCGTGGCAGGCTGCGTAGCTATGATAACTCGACGCATGACCGAGTAAAGTAAAGGGATAACGTTGATTGGACCCGGCCGTGCCGTCCGCCGTATGGTACGATGCACTTTGTCAAATCAACCAGTTTATGTGCAAACGCGCGCTCTGCTCCAAGACGACTCTCTTCGCGTTGCGAAGCGACATGATCTTTACTTTTAATTTGACTTAATTGTTCCATGATTTAGATCAATGTTCTCGATAGTGACTAAATGGCCTGTAATAGTGATATAGTTTTCTCTCTCTCTCTTGCTCGACTCTACTCGACTTTCTTCGAGTGCACAATTCGATTAGCCGGGCGCGCGAGGCAGCTGAGCTCTAGTACATATACGTGCTCGGGTCTATTAAGGCCGCCAAGATTTGTCCCATTGTCGAAGAAAAGCACTCGTATGTACTTAAACCGGTGGCCTATCTCGTCGTATCTCGCGACGTTTTCGTCCCTCTTGGCTGCGAGCGATCGGCCCCCCGATCTCGCCGAATTATAATCAGCCGTTGGGATAAACGCACGTATCGCCGATAAGTCATGAGCCTCTTTGCGCCGCGCACGATATACGAAAATATCCAAGGCAGTAATTCACATCGACAGCTGGGGTGACTATCCGACTTGGCGTTTATACGCGTTATGCGTTGGAGCTCGCGTATATTGCCGACGTGGGTGTGTAGGCACGACACCGATTTCCAGATCGACTGGACTCCGAGGCGCTAATCATAAAAGTCTATTTTCGTTTTTGTACATTACGCGCACACGTATAAGCGCACGGCTCGAGAGCAGAGCCAGTGCATTTCGGCGTTCCCCATCGCTTTAACCATTATACGTTTATCGAGCGCAACAACAACGACCTTTTCTCTCTCTCTCTCTCTCTCTCTGTCTCTCTGAGAGCATGCTCGACTTGCACTTCCGTTGGCCGATAGCTCGCTCAAGTCGAGCTTTTCGCTCTCTCTCTCTCTTTCTCGCGTTCTCGGCTCTCTCTCGCGTTGTTTCGCGCGCTCGACAGCGAAAAAAGTGGCCAATTTTATTAATAGTCGAGTCGATCGAGGAAAATCGAGCCTATAAGTCGCGACCCCGCGCGACTGCATAGCTCTCGAGTCAAATAGCTATTTTATAAATAAAAGTAGCGAGTTGTATACGGCATACGTCACACGACACAAGTCACAATTAGATTTTCCATGAAAAGCCTCGCCAGTCGAATTCTATAAGACGAGTCGCGAAACGAGCCTCGAGCTGCAGCGATATAAGCACATGCTGATGCTGCTACTGCTGCTGCCTGTGTAAACAAAACTATTCGAACGATTTGCGCAAAGGAACACACATCAAGTCGTTTCACGTGCGCCGACATTTCCAAACAAACTCGTGAGCGATGTGCCTGTGCACTCGTGCCCGTATTATTGCCATGACTTATGCGCGCGAGATGCAGTTCTCTTTTCTGCTCCACACACACACACACTTGGACGCACGGACGGATGGAAGGCGAATAATGTAGATCGCGTCGGGTGCTAAAGTTTCTAAAAAATTGCCCTGGAAAATAATCTGGCCGAGCGACGATCGCGAGCTGCTGCTGCTGTTGCTGCGATTATTCGCGTGCAGATTTGTCACCATTTCCGAGAATAATATCACGTCGCGCACAAAACGTTATCGGAAAAGAGCGAGAAATAGGCGAAAAATTGTCATTGACCTCGAGAGCTTTGTGAGAGCGAGCGAGAGAGAGAGAGAGAAAAAGAGCATCGGATCAGAGTCGCCGCACTTGTTTCTACATTAAACGAGCGAGATTTGATGTCGCATCAAATCGTCGTCGACGTCGTCGTCATTATCGTACGCTTTGAAGATAATCCGAGATCCAGCCAGCACAGAGCACCGACTTGTATTCACTTTTTCGGTCTCGACAACTTTATAAAATTCGATACTCGAGATAGCCCGCGCGCCCCCTCGTCCCTCCGACGGGATACGCAACCGATTTATCGCCCAGCCGTTTTCTATACGGGCTTCTTCGCTCGCCGAGCAAGAAATAACGTGATTTTTTTACATGGAGATTGATTAGCCTGCGGTGTTTACACCAACAAGTTCGCGCGTGTCTCGATTTCTTCTGCTACCGCTGCTCTCTTGTTTTTTTTTCTTCTGTTTTTTTTGCCGTTTGCCCGTTGACAAATGACAAATGGTGCAACAGTTCGTCACGGCTTCGACCCGAGAATTCTCGAAAAAATCCGTAAAAGCTCGGGAAAAGCTCCGACTCGAAGGTGTATGAATAGGGAGCTCGTGTGGGTGCGTACGCGCGCGATCCGCAAAGCTCGAGCTCGAGCTCATCAAAGGTACGCACGGACTAGCTACTTGCGATTTATATTATTCCAGGCCCGGTGTCGCGCACGATTTTCCGCACTCGAGTTGGGCCAACTCGTGCTCCTCCTCCTCCTCTGCAGGACTAATCATTGGCCGCGCACTGCACTACACCTACTTGGCTGCTGCTGTCACTTTGTTTCTTGTTTTTTGTCCTGTTACAGCACAACAATAACAAACGCAGGAAAAAAAATTCGGCTACACGCGTGCAGAGCGCGATATGAAGTTTATGAGGCTCGGTTGATGTCGCGACTTGTACTGCGCGCGCGTGGCGCTTATGGCTCTCTCCGCAGCAGTTCGCAAGCGCTAAGAGTGCGCTGTATCATATATATATATCTATACACACATCGTGACATGAGCCAGCCTAAACGGCAGCAGTTTCTACGTTAATAATATATATACATATAGGATCGCGTATATAAGACACGAGAGATGAAATAGGAGAATGTGAAAAAGCGCCGACAAAGAATTCAAGTCTTTGGACGCAGTTGGCTTTAATACATGTATATATAAACTCTCTTTCTTTCTCTCTTTCACTCTCTCGCTATATACGCGTGTATATGTATATTTATAACTACTTAGCTAACTTACAGCTCACCATGTTAACGCACAGATACGCAACACCCACACACCCACAACGCGTATCGTGCCCTAAGATATCGCGTGTGAGATTCATAAATGACTTTCATTGATTGAGAGACTACTACTGCAACTATATAATACCATTACAACTACTGCGAGACGCGAGGCGAAACGAAAATTAAATTCATTAACTAATGCAATTATGAACTTGTGCTCGGATTACCGATATATGCACGCGTTATCTTTACGGCTCGGAGCTTTTCGACAATTCTTCCCTGTACGATTTTGCGCGCTTGACACCCTGTCGACGTCTCCAAAGCTCCATCGATATCGGGGTGTAGCGATCAATAATATCAGAATAGTAAGTGCGTCAATCTTTGACGGTATTAACGATCTCAGAGCTTTTGCTGATTTTTCTCGGTCTGCGTGCCTGCTCGCGTCGTGCAGTAATTTTGAAGCTCGAGTGATTTATCGGCCCGTCGCGACAAAGACACTGTCTTTATGTGCGCAGGGCCTTGCGGATCGCCCACGTCGAGCGAAGAAAAAAATCACACTTATATGTATATTACACATGTGCGCGTCTAAACGAACATATGTAGACTGTCAACTTCATTTTGCCTGGCACTTCAAGAATCAATCTGCTTCCCCGAGCCGATCTGCTCTCGTCTATACTAGTACTCGAGACTATTAATATTTAAGATGTGCGAAGGAGCTTCACTTCGCTTCGATACATTTTTCCTAGAACGATGCTCTATGCAAGATATATTAGCGTTGCTTCTGCAGATCAATTACAGATACGCTTGGAGTGATAATAAACAACAACGAATAAATAAATACAAGATAACAAGCCGATTTACTTCCGTAACGCACGAGTCGTCTGATGTCAATTTTTCTTTTTCTCGCCTCTCCGTGCTCCACCTTGATTATTGCAAGACAAAAAGCGTCGAGTATCGCTTTTTATTGTCCGTGATGTAAAATGCTCTCCTCGCTCGCGCAGTGCTCAACCTACTTATCTAGCGTGTGCGCAGCCACTTGCATGCACGACTGCTATTACGTGTTAATTTTATCTTGCGCCGCACGTGGCGGATGGGAAATTATCAAATGTCCTCTCTCTTTCTGTATATCTGTATACACGCTTACCTTGGAGTCGAATACGTCGTCGCATTCGGTGCAGTAAAGACTTTCGTCGATCTCGTGGACTCTCATGTGAGTTTTCAGACTCGCTAAGCGCGAAAATTTCCTCCCGCATTCCGGACACTTTGGGCTGCCGAGCTTGTGTATGGCCATGTGTAGTTTGAAATTGAGCTACAATATAGTTTTGCATTTCATGTTGTATATACAATTCATTATTGTTTTTTTTTTTATGGTGTGAGAAAGAAAAGTCCACTTTTGTTAGTTTTAATTAATTATTATTTATTGATAGTTTTGGAAAAATAAATTATTTTAGTACAGATTTAAAACTTAAAGATCTCATTGCTCATTGAAAAGCAATGATCAATGTAAGTAAATATATTAGTTCAGATTTAATATTGTACTCACTGGTGCATTAAACGATTCAGCACATTTTGGGCAGCGATAAGCTTTATCAAAAGCATGGTCATGCAAGTGTTTTTGGTAAACGGAATATTTTTCAAATTCTTCTGCACACATATCACACTGGTATAAATCCTTTTAGGGTGAATTATGGTTTAATTAACACACATTCAAAACTAATAAACTGACATACTAACTAGATACTCACTTTTACACCCTTATTTTTACTTTTGCCTTTTGCTTGTTTTTTGGATGCTGTTGATTTTTTACTACGCTTACCAGAATATTGTTTATCACAGTTTTGTGTACTGGATGCATTTCTGCCACAGCAAGAAAGTTCTTGAGAAAATTCAAGCAACTCGTCATCACATTCAATATTTTCCTTAAAATCTTTTAAATGGTGAGACACAGTACTATTCATATTTGATGAATGTACTTGATTGATGGAAATTGAATGTGAACTATGTAATGATTTAAACTGTACATTGTCTACAGAAAGACTGTTTGGATCACTCTAAAAAAAATGTATTATGTATCTATAGTTTAAAATTATTTTCATAAAAACTTACATAGTTGGATTTGAAACGTAGCATTGAATTAGTCAAAGACTGTAAAACTTGATTAGATGTATTACCAACAATTGTAACTGGAGTCGACATAAGCTCCAGCGTTCCATCTTTCGCTTCTGAAAATATCAAAACTATTAGTATGACTTTACTAACCTTAAGAAAATTAGAAAGTTATCATGAAATACTTACGACGCATAGCCAACAATGTGTTTCCATCGTCAGTCAACAAAAAATTCATTCCTAATGGAGATGCACTCATTTTAAACATGTTTAACATAAACAATTTTCAATATCAGAGCATCTGAAACAGCGCCCATATATTTCTGCATAAGTAATTAGCGTCCACCAGTTATAAGAAATTCACTCTACTATAAAACGCTGAAAACACTGAGATATATTTTATAATTTTTAATCGTCAATTAAAAAAAAAAGGACGTAAGTGAAAAATTAGAACAAAAAACTTGACGAGGATATGAGTTTTTAAGATTTAAATTTGAACAAGCGACGTATAACGCACCTGAGTTTAGTATGCACCCGATGCATCATCGTCCCCTTTATATGGCCATGAATCGAACGGCTTAAGTGCAACCAGACTTCCAGATATGGTCATATTCAGCGATATATGGGATTGGTAACGAGGAAAGTGGTGGGCGCACGAGTCGAATGTGCAACAACACGAGAAGGAAGGAGAATGTCTCTGCTGGGAGTTATATCAAGTCGCGTCGGCTGCTGGCTCGAATGCGCGCGCGCGCCGCCACACGCGCGCTGCAAGTTTGCAACTGCTCCAAACGGATCTTGCTCTCTTGCGGTTTAGTTCTCCTACATGGTCGACCATCGGCAAAGCGAGTCGTGGTTCGTATACCGTCCGCGACAATAAAACGCGAAACCATATATTCGAAATTGAGACAGCGCGGGACAAAAGCTCGGGTAAAACCTTGCCGCATCTCGTTTTTACTTGATCTTTATAAGTATCTACGATTGCGGGCTTGACGAAATCCAGCCAAACAATCAAAATTGGCCGAAATTCTTACTCGGCTGAAAGTTGTACAGACTTTGTTATTTTATTTGACAGCTGATGCGCACTCGTAAGGCTGCGAAATTTCACCCACGCACTGCATCGTGGCCAATGATGACACATTCACACATGTCCGCAGGGATTTTAAAAGCAGAGGCATTAGCTCTCATCCGCTGAGCACATCTGTCGAGTTGAAGAGCAAATGTCATCAGACGTTACGGCGCTCGGCGGATTTTTCTCCCCCATCATATATATGCGACGATGTACAGGATAATAAAAAGAGGCAGACGTGCGCGATGGGGCGTTGTCGCGTATTTTTCGATCGTCGTGCGAGGCTTGTTACTGCTAGATATTTGGCGACACCTCGGTACTATACATACGAATGAGTGAGCATATATCGACGAGTGCAATTTGCGCAGAGAAACAATTCCGGAAGCCCGCTAAATAATACTCCGAGTTGTCCCTGGCGATTTTTCGAACGTATTCGCTCGAATGTTATTACCGGCTTAGAAAACCCGGGACGAGGATCCGCGAGCGAGCTTTTTTCAAGGGAGCTGACATGAGCGCGAGACTCGTTTGTTTCTCTGCGCTTCGATACATATTGGATTATTGGAACGTGAGTAAGAAAAGAGAAAGGATTGATCAGTCGATGCGGGACATCGGAAGATGTCGACGAGTCTGCAGCTTGGCCGAAAAACAAAACAGAAGTGCCTGGCACACGATTTATATGTGTCGTTAACAATTGCGGCAATGCAATCGAACAAAGTATCGTAGATTTGAAAATAAATTAAGGCGTATGAAGGGAAAGTCGCGAAGGGTTCGGGTTTCTTGCGGGTGATCGATGCACAAAAGTAATGTCATAGGTCGAGCGGCAATTGGCGCGCGCGCGCCGAGATAGTTTTACGGATAGTGAATCAGACGAGATTCCAAAATTTCCACTCGACGTCGCCGATCCCCCCGTGCCTATGATACACCCATGCAAATCGTATACCTATACAGATATCGCAAGGCAGTCGAGGCGCATTGGCATACAACACCCACACCCAAGCCCAGCATCGAGCAGACTCTGTGTACCATATAAAACAGGAGAAAAGAGCAAGAGAGAATAACACGAGCCATATAAGTTTCTCCCTGTTCGTATAATGTATGTGTATGTGGCTCTCTGCAGCTATACGGATGATGTACGTTTCTCTCTCTTTCTCTTTCTCGCTCACTTTCTGCGTATAGGATACGTTCCTGTGTGAGTGCAGTAGTGTATATAGTCGAGAGAGTACATTTGCGAGTTGAGAGACTCCTCCACCGCGGCGGAGTTGTGGTGCTGCAGCAGCAGCAGCAGGCAGTATCGCATCGTCGCGCCGCGAGACAAGTTCGCGCACTGCACACACGAGTGTACCAACCTTATACACATACAAACACACACACACTGGGGGGGGATCCGCCATGATGTTGCGCGGCTGTCAGCGGCTCCTCGCCTAAAGAACAACAA
Organism: Trichogramma pretiosum; assembly: GCF_000599845.2. Lineage (NCBI taxonomy): Eukaryota > Metazoa > Arthropoda > Insecta > Hymenoptera > Trichogrammatidae > Trichogramma > Trichogramma pretiosum. Next base: position 1,359,105 of record NW_019641710.1, on the reverse strand, counting down.
TCGTCCCGTGCCAGCGGTCGAGTGCGCGCAGCCGTAAACAAATTGTGCAATTCGACCTGTCAAAAGCGAGTACTATCAAACGAGAGTCTCGTCTCTTACAGAGAATAGGGACAGAATTTGTAAACGCGAGTCAGTGCTACTACCGCTGTTGGACAGTTTTGTGAACGTGCATAATACGCGTGTCCCTTTAAAGGCGGAGGCATACAGAGAGCCGAGTATCTTCGAGAAGCTGCGTCGAGCCATGACGACGAGCAAGACGTCGCCGCTGCTGAAGCCGCCGAGTTGATGCCGTACTTGACGCGAGGACGATGATCGCTCTTGGCGGCGCCACCAAGTGCTGCTGCCGTTGCTCGTCCTGAAACTCCGCCGCTGCCGCCGGTTCGACATTTCGGAGCACCGACACATACATCACGAGTTCATATAGCTACCATATAGCTATATATAGTACGTAGCACACAGAGGGGATTACGTAGCTTGTACATAGGAGCGCGTGACTGTGTATGTGTGCGTATAATAGCGGTAGCAGCAGTAGCGGTGGCGGATAGGCGCCTGTTGGTGTGTACGCGTAGGCGCGCGCTCTATACACGTATACTGGCCTGTGAGCCAGACACATCGACACGCGAATTTATGTACGCACACACACATACATGCTCAGCGCACGAGACGCCATATTGCCCGTAACTCCTCCTCGTCGTCGTCGTCGTCGTCTTGGCCGTCTTCGCTGCAGCAAAACAGCACGCAACACTATGTTGCTCGAGTGATACGTGATCGAGCTTCATAACCCAACGTCGAAAAAAAAATCCGGTCGTAGGATGCACAGTGATCAGTGAATGCCGAGTGCAGTGCGTGTGTGCGGGCGTGTATATACACGGTGTAGCGCCGAAAGTGCAGCTCAACTTCTGCTGCTGCTGTCCATCTGTCTGTCTCGCTCTCTCGCTCGTACGTCTCTCTTCCTTCGTCGTATGTTTATTGCGGTAAAATCGCATAAGGCAGCGGTAGCAGCGAGTTTTCGCGATCATGGAGGAAAATAACAAACTGCAAGAGAATCAGGATCAGCCGCAGCAGCAGCAGCAGCACAACAATGCCACACTGCAGCAGCAGCACGAGACGTCTTCGGCCAAGGAGACCAAGATCATCTATCACATCGACGACGAGGAGACGCCCTATCTCGTCAAAGTCAGCTGCCCGCCCGAGAGCGTCACCCTGGCTGATTTCAAGAACGTCCTCAATCGGCCCAATTACAAGTACTTTTTTAAATCCATGGACGATGATTTTGGGTACGTATCTTACGAATGAAACAAACGCGAAAAAATAGCGTAACGGGCTGATTTACAGAGAAGTGGCCAAAATCGACGGTTTGCGCGTGCACGAGTACCGAGTAAGCCGAGTGATCGCGCTTCACGCACACATACGCATGTGTGTCTGTATATAGGTTTAAAGCGAGGAGCGCAGCGATTCGGCACGTAAACACTGGCCAGTAGCTATTTAAAAGTTTTCCTGGAAAGCCTGGCCTCTATTAAAGAGATCGAGCGAGCCAACTGCGAAAAGTCGACTCCGTTCTGGGACGATCGTCGTTCCTTTATTCTTCCTCTTCGTCGGAAAATCCGTTGCACCGACACGAGCTGTAAATGTACGAGAGTTAGTTACTTGACACTCAATCTGTAGATGCGAACGAAGAGTCGATGTGCCTTTTTCTCTTCTCTTATCGCCTGCTGCATAGCTGACCTCAGACACGGGTATCATCATTTCGATATCCGGTCTACTTATGATGCTGTCCGATGCGATTGAACGCATACCAGTGCGAGTAAGCTGCCGGTCTCTAACGTAGTCGTCGATGCGTCTTCAATTTACATAAGCGTACAATTTTTGATTCTCCGCACAAGGCGGAGATGCCGAGAGAATGAGACAGAGAGAGAAAGACAGTAGCGAGGTCGACGTACGCCTACACTCGCGGGGGGCTCTGCCTTTATTTTCACGCTTCTCCCGCCCGATCAAATAAACATTGACACTGATCGTGCAGAAGCCGCGCGCCGTATCTTTGAATGCGTGCAATTACAGCGTGAATTCGGAGCAGCGATCGGAAAGATAAATTTGCCGAAATTTAACGAGCCGTCAGTGTGATATTGCACCTATGAGATAGGGTAGAAAATATACACGAGATACGATGATCATATAGCGTATATATACTGGAAATGATAGTAGCAGCGAACTCTACTCTGCGGCATTTGTCTTTCTCTGCTTCGCGAGCTGATACGCTTCTCTTTTTCCTTGTACCTTGTACACTTGTACATTTCGCACCGCGTGAATAAATGAGTCTCGCTGCGGTAATGCTGCTGCTACTGGCATATCGTATACTTAAAGTGTCGGCTGCAGTATATAACTGCACGTCGGTGCGAATATCCATTCTCTCTCTCTCCCCCTGCGGATTATGTTTTATTATTACGCACCCGGGTATACGCGTTATAAGGCGCATGAGGCCAATACGCGTATGTGTCGCGATGCTCGTTATCTTATTTTCTGTGTCGTCGTTCGTATTAACGCGCCTCGCGAAGGTCGCTGCTCTGCTGCAGCGCATATTGTGTATACAATCTCGAACGACAAACCTGCTGCCGATGCGGCTGCGGCTGCTGCTGCATTTTTAAGACTCTGTCCGGCATGGTTTTATTAAACATTCACACGAAGCGAAGCTGTGAATTCTCTCGCTTTCTTACCCGGGAAATTCTTTCCCACTAGTCCGACGCACGTGCGAGCGACGATAAATAAAGTATCTAATGCCGTCTGCCGATAGATAAACTCGACGAATTTTTTCAAGGACTGCGCTGCTCGTGCATTATATATTTGCCAAATACATTAATCATTCGTCCGCAGCTGCTAACTCGATTCCAATTCAATTTTCTTGCTCTGCGTTTGCGTAGTACCTTATCGAGCATACATATAGGCAGCACAAATATTTTTCTCGCTATATATACGCGATCGCGTCTACGCAGGCATAAATTGATCTCGCGCGCCTATAAACACGCTAACGAGATATTTTCGAGAGCCTCGAGCCTCGAGGCGTTAAAATGCTGAATTTCGATAAGTTGATTTCACGCCTGTTGTGACGACGATTACCGTGAAAGAGAGGGACAATTTTTCCATCAACCGCGTGTTCTCTGTATGTGCGCAACTTTTCATTCAATTGTCAGCCGTAATGATGGTATACGGCGTCATTCAATCCTTTTCCGACGAAAAGAAGGAGGAAAAAAATTCATAATTACTATGAAGGATAATGAAGGCCTACAGTACTGTATGTGCGCGAGTACATAACGCGTGTGCAAACGAGCCGAATAAAAAAGCATAAATACGGTCGCATGACAGAATCACAGCGCACACGCACACATATAGAGATGTGCGTACAACCGACGCGTGCGGGGCGGCAGCATTAAGCAGAGGGAAAATAAAGAGACACAAATACCCCATCCCTTTGGTTGACTTTCTTGCAGGTTGTTGTTGCAGCTCTGCAAGGAGAAAGAGAGAGAGAGAAAGATTTCTTGAAATTCTGCCAAATTGGCAAAAGCGGCTGTATTTTCTTCTTTCTTTTTTCTTCTCTGACGCAACCCCTCTTCCTTTTTTCATTCTACTTCTCTCGTTCGTTTATACACTCCGCACGTAACGTTGCGAGGACGTACGGAGCTCATCGCCGAGCCGCCTACTCATGGGACTTGCGTATAATTCTTTGTCAAAGTCGAGCACGCGATATTTAAAATATTTTCCGCGCATTTTTTAATATATATTTTGACTTTGAACATTTAATCCATTATGATGAAACCAAATTTTCCTCACTGAAAACTTATCTCTGCTTTCTCTTTTATTCTTTTCTTGTTTGGCATGTGAAGCGAGTATAGATGTTTTGTTGCCTCGTCCTTTCTTTGCTCTTCTGCCAACGATATTTTTCATTAATCCTTCCTTCTCGTTCTTTCGTCGAGTTTCGTTCTTGGAAAAATCGACCCTGCATTATCGAGCTCGTTTTCTTTACAAAAATATCGTCTCTTGCTGTTGTTATTTTTCCTTAAAAAAAAAAAAAATTTGCTAGCGATACGACTATAGGATATACGTCATAAATCTTGCAGCATCATCTCGTATATCGCAACTACTCGCGAAGCCCTCGAGGTCCAAAAAGCCGCGCGTGCACTGTTACCGTGTGCACGCGTATTTATCCGAAAGCAGCAACAGCAGTTATTTGTCTCTTCCTCTCTTTCTGCATACTCTCGCATATACACACACGCGCGCGCGCACATCCACACGATGGCAGAGTTCTGATAGGCGCTCGTACACACGCCGTTCCTCAAACTCCCTTTGATCTATCTCTCTTCTCTCTCTCTCTCTTCTCGCGCGCTTGTGTGTGTGTGTGTACGTTTATGTGCGTATGTGTCACGCACGCACCCTTTTTTTCGAGGGTCGTGCGCGAGTGCGTATATGAAAAAAAATACAACGACTTCAGCATCGTATACATATATACATAATATTGCCAGCCGTGTGCGCGACCTTTGTCCTCTTCGTCATCGGCTATATAGCAGCTTCCACACCGACGCTCCTGTTTGTATTATTATATATACGCTGCACCTGCGGGACATGCTTTAACGAGTGTTGTTATACTTATTCCGAGATAGAGAAGGATAGATAGATATAGACCTTTATTCTGCTTCTTTAACTTGTCAGCAGTATTTTTATTTGTGCATTTTCAAAGATTCGCATTCCAGGCGCGTGCCTGCCTGCCTACCCCTGCCCGGCCCTTCAAACTTTATTTTTTCGAGCCGCAGGATATCCGCGTGGCTTTTGCCTTCGTTCTCTACTGGCGCATATATAGATATTCTCGAGATGTTTTATCGGATTCTTTGCCGTAAGCACCGCTTGCCGCATTTTTTTTGTATTTCCATTGAGCCGAGGTTTTCATTCACAGAGCAAAATTGCGGAAATTAAACCTACGTCGATTCTTAAGATTCATTTATTCAATTTTCGTGGCTTTTTACCGATGGTATTTTTTGTGAAATTTTTATCGGCTCGTCAAATAACTGGATACTCGAGATTTTTCTCCACCTTTTCCAGTAAACTTGCTTTTCATTTGTTTCCTCTTTTATTTTGCAGCGTTGTCAAAGAAGAAATCGTAGACGACGACGCGCATCTTCCATGCTTCAACGGCCGAGTGGTGTCATGGGTAAGCATCGGATAGCTCCGAACTTTTTGTAAAGCATTTTTTTAAAGCAAAATATTAAAAGCATAATCTACTTGATCGATCGTACAGCTCGTCCTGGCCGAAGGCAGCAATCAGTCGGACGGGGCCTCGCAATGTACAGACACGGCACCGCAGCAAGATCACCCGAAAGGGCCTCATCATCACGACAAGGTCGATCACGTTACGCCGGGCCACACGACGCGGCCGCCCCTTCCCCCTCTGTCGCACGACGACACCCTGACCGAGACCGAGAGCATCATGAGCAGCAGGCATCACGGCCAGCACCTGCACAAATCGGCTAGGCATCACGCTGACAAATACGAGAAATACAACAAATACAACGGTACGTCGTGGCAGCAGCTACTTTTCTATTTAATTTTCTTTTTTCTTATGTCAATGATTGATATTTTCATTAGGCCTGCGCATTAATGGCCATTCGAAACATCGCTCAGCGATGGGTTACGAGTCGGCTTCGATTTTGAGCTCCGATTTGGAAACGACGACGTTCTTGGAGTCGGACGACGACGCGAGCAGCCGCATCACCTCGACCACTGGCAGACACACGATGAGCAGTGCGATAGACCGTCAGACGATGGACAGACAGCGTCGGACACAGAGACGTCGGCGCCACAGGCTGCCCCCGATGTCGCGGACCTCTTCCTTCAGCAGCATTACCGACAGCACCATGTCCTTGAACATAATCACTGTGTCGCTCAATATGGACACGGTCAACTTTTTGGGTATCAGCATAGTCGGGCAGAGCAATAAAGGGGGCGATGGTGGCATCTACGTCGGGTCTATCATGAAAGGGTAAATTTTCCATCCAACAGTCGCTTGAAAAATTATTCCAAACAACCGTATTACAATGTACTGATTTTTTTCAACAACAGAGGAGCCGTTGCCTTAGATGGTCGCATTGAACCTGGTGATATGATTCTACAAGTTAACGATATCAACTTTGAGAACATGTCGAACGACGAAGCAGTTCGAGTTTTGCGAGAAGTCGTTCAAAAACCAGGGTAAGTTGATCGATAGAGGTGATTTTGCGAGGACGTTTTGTTTATAAAAATCCACCGACTCCGCAGGCCGATTAAATTGGTAGTGGCCAAATGCTGGGATCCGAATCCAAAAGGCTACTTTACGATACCGCGCACCGAACCCGTACGCCCGATTGATCCAGGCGCTTGGGTCGCTCATACGGCGGCTATAAGAGGGGAAGGTTTTCCACCGAGGCCACCGAGTGCCACGACCATCACTTCGACGTCGAGCAGTTTGGCCAGCACCTTGCCCGACGCAGAACGTGAGTTTTATATTATTTGACTACAAGCGACGAGCTCGTTTCGCCGTTCTATTCACAATCGACTGTTCGAAATAGAATCAACGATATTACTAAAGAACCAGTACTCAATCTATTTTCAGGGCCGTTCGATGAACAAGACTTGTCGATCAACTCTGACATGACGACGATCGTGAGAGCCATGGCCCGGCCGGACTCGGGTCTTGAGGTCCGTGATCGCTTGTGGCTCAAGATTACAATACCCAATGCCTTCATCGGTGCCGACGTTGTTGATTGGCTAAACAAAAACGTTAAAGGCTTCATCGACAGGTACATGTCCAATTTCATACTTGATTTCACGAATTTTCACAAATTAATTTGACGCGATTTACACAATTGTAGGCGAGATGCGCGCAAATATGCATCTCTGATGTTGAAAGCTGGCTTAATCAGACACACAGTAAACAAGATAACATTCTCGGAGCAGTGCTATTATATATTCGGGGACTTGATCTCGGCGATGAGCAACATGAAGCTAGACTGCGATCAAGTCGGCCCGTTGCCACCGCCAAGCTCTTGGGATATGCCTTACTCGGGGACTTACGCTCCTCACGCAGCCACGGGATACAGCCCTATGCCTTTCAACTTCACTAACGAGCCAACTATCTACGGCTATCAGCGCGAGGAGAGCCTGCACAGTGGTTCAGGTATTTCCCAGGACGGTTATGTACGCTTCGATTAACAGCGCGACTCACTCATTGATTAACAGTGGCGAACGCGGCGAGACGTTTTTTAAATCTCTTTCATTAGAATAGGTTGAGGCTCTATTTTCCGTGATTGTACATACGAAACGTTACCGAGCTTATTACCATCTACCACAGGTATCATGGGTAGAGCTTCAACTTATTGTTGCATTATTTTGCATTTACATGATTACGCACCTTTTGAATTAGACCATGCACAGTAGATAGAAAATTGTATATCATACATTTGGGACTTAAGTAATATTAATTATTATTACTATTATATATAATACATAGTAAACGTTCCTTATTTGTTCCTACTTGATATTATGATTGATTGAAATACGCATTTTGTACAATTTTTACAGTTTAATGAAATTTCATATTTATCTGTGTTGAATATACATATTTTTCTATTGCATTTTTAAAGTCTTACTTGATTAACTGATCGTGTATACTGTTATGCATACATGATACTAATGCTACAGAGTATATTATTATCGATTGTAAATATTTTTTACTTCAATGAACTATTCTTATTGCTGATTGCTCATTGCTGCAGTTTTATTATGTACATAGAGTTTACGTAAAAATGCATGCTTTTACCAAAAAATATTTCATCTTTCAAAGTTATGCACTTTCGAAAATTTTATTACAATAATTATTTAATAAATTTGCTGTTGAACTTTTTTCAGTCATCTTCAATGAACTATTATCGTAAGGTTTTGCGCGTAATAAAACACTTGAGTCTTGAATCTATTTACAATAAGTAACGTTTACACAAACGAATTACCAAATTATTAACGCTGCTCACCTTTATAAGTCAATGCAACTATTACTGCAAATAATAGTAGATTAGCGAAAGATAAATTGTACTTAAGACTAGCATAGTTGACTGTTGATACGAATTAGAGAAGTTGCCTTTTATCGAGCTTGGCTAGGTATATAACTAAATATAGAATTGAAAACTGTATTATTTTAATACAATGCATAAAATTTAAGCCTATAAAATGTAGAGTAATTGTATATAGATTATTTTTATAAGTCATTTTAGGGAATTCATACGAATTCGTCATAATTCCTACACTAGATTATTAAATGGCTTTCTACTTAAAATTCCATAACTGATGGAATAGATGTTTACATATTTGATATGAATTTTTAAAGAAAAAATATATTATTCTTATAATACTCCTGACACAGATTCTTGAGATCGTAGATGATACGCTTTATTTTTGAACGATTGACGAGAAATTGTAAATTGATGGATATGATTAGAATCGTTTCAAAATAAATTTTACCAAATTTATCGTGGCATGAAGGGTATAGTTTTGATTGGAAAATAAATTGTTTTGTTATATATGAGAATCGCGAAAGGTATATAAGTGTATTTTGTGGAACCATGATACAATAAATACTACACTCACAACCTATGAATTACTTTTTTTTGTTTGAAAAATTGAACATGCTCCTTCACACATCAATTTCCTACATATATATTTTTATTAATTTTTTTTAGTCAATTCTATGAATTTGAACTTGACTTAAAACCAGTAGAGCTTGTTGTTTAGTCTAACACAAATGAGGTGGTTTTCTAAGTAGAACGATTGATCATATTTAGCTTGTTTTCTATCTATCTCCTTTTAAATTACTTGGTATTAATATGATAATGAAAGAAATTAAATAAAAATGTTGAAAAGGCAATCTTCTTCCTAGAGGTTTAGGGGTCGTTTCGAAAGCTTCTTTATCTGAGTCTGAGCATAGATAAAAAGTAACACTCACCGTAAAAGCTCCGTACTCGCTGGGGGGTAACGGTTTGCACCAAACTTTGCGTCGTTTTTTGCCGCTTAACAAAAAAAAAAAAAAAAAAAAAAAAAAACAATAGCAAGAAAAAACGACAAAGACATAAGGTCAGTAAGTGTGCAAAAGAGTAAAGCCACGATCGCGTTCTTTTGGCGCGTCGTGTGATGTTTGTAGGAGGTAGCAGCGGCGCGTGCGACGATCATGCTAGCGAGCGCTCGAAGCATCAACGGCTTCTCATGTCCGTCCTAACAGCCACGAGCACTGACACTACCACTACTACCACCATTAGTCCTCCTTCTACTACCGAGGGCTGCCTATCGCACTCTCTTAAGTCTCTCTGTTCTGAAACAGAACTGCAGCTGCCGATGGTACCGGCCATGCCGACGATAGCCAAGAGCACGGCGACGACCCTCACAACGACCGGCGGCAGCGGCGGTAGCAACGGCAAGCGATCCAGCGGCAGCCGTAGCCGTAGCAGCGGTTCCGAGCAGTCGGTCCGTACGGGCACCGGCTCCGGCAATACCAATCAGACGCAGATAGCCCTGCATCCACAGCAGCCGCAGCCTCAGCAGCCCCTTCAGCAGCAGCAGCAGCAGCTTCAGAACCAGGGACAGCAGCAGCAGCAGAACCAGCAAGAGCTATCTGGTAGTAGACAGTCATTTCGCATTGCGATGGGCAATCCTTGTGAATTTTTTGTCGATGTCATGTAATAGTAGTTATTACGTTGCCTGCTGTTGTTTTCATTGTTTTGTTCGACGCCTAGCGGCGAGACTACCCGTGAGACTGCACAAGACCAAGTTTTTCTGTGACGACGACTTGGCCGACGATCTGACGTTGACCGAGCACGAGGCTGAGGCATCCTTCTCAGCGAGCCCGATCGTTGCCGATCGATCGTCACAGTCGTTTAAAAAATCAGTTGCAAGTGCTGATTGGGAATGATGCGTAGTGCACGTGATTACGTTTCATTTCTCTCTCCTTCTTCTTCCTCTCCCTCTTCTTCTCTCTCGTGTACCTAATTCGACTGCTTTTCAAAATAAATAAAATCGCTATTTTCAACTCATTCGTGCACTGAACCGACACTATTTAATGCTTTCTCGAACTTTTTTTCTATTTTCTTCTATTTGAGACGAATACATTTTATTGTCCCATCTAATTCAAATAAAAATATTTCCACTCGTATAAAATACTCGTTAAAAAACGCAAAAATGTCAAAGCATACATCTTCCCATCTGTATTTACTGATTGAAACGGAAAAACTCGTCTTGTGTTGTACTTGAAACTGTAGAGGAACATATCATATTGTAGTTATTCATTTTCTATCTTTTTTTTTCATTTAAGTCTGGCGTAGTCTACGGGGCTCATTTATGACCGCACTTCTCGCCCCTTATCCATTTTCATTTTCATCTTTCACCTGTACAGTTTTTAATTATATGAATAATTTATCTTTGTATAAGTGAAACAGTAGCTTCTGTGCATTGTATTAAACGAGTCCAGAAATATTTTCAAAAATCATCCTACTGTACATTTAGTGCTATAGATTTTATTTATTTATTGTTAATGCATGCCTCGTAAAGAGGGCGTTTGATTGGCTCGGAAGTGCTGATTTTTTAATGGTATTTTCAAAAGTTATAACATTTATATTAAAAATTATATCTTTTTGTTACATACACTTTTTATGGAACATAAGGCGTACGAATCGTAGACAAGTGTACATAATTTTATGAAATTTCGATTTAGAGAGTTATTTATTGGCATTAATTTAACGTTTAATAAAATTATAATCTTATGAATCCATCTCATGAAAGAATTTTCGATTGAATTTTCAAAACATGATTTAATTATATGTAAAAATATATTTTGGAACAAATCTTCACGTTTGTTTGTAAAATTTTCTACTCGGTGCTTCTTTGTTTGTAATTATTTTACGAAATTTTTTGAACAAATAATTGTACATACATCTATCCTTATTTTAGTTCATAAACCACGATCAATTTCGTGATAAATGAAATTATTGTAATAAATTTAATCTAGATTGTAATACTTCATTGCATAAAAATATAACTATTAGAGTATTTTAGAGCGATTGAGTATTTTTTCCATAAAACGTAAATCCCTGCATCCTTTAAGGATTGAGTTGAATATATTTTCAAAATTGATACCGAAGAGCCAGAAGCGTATGACCTCTTGAATTCAAAAATATAATATTGCATATCGTAGATTATCTCATGTTTCAAATAATACTCTTCATCCGGTGATGTTATTACTGTATTTTTATACGCCTGCTTAATGTTAGTAAACACATTTTTTGGTACCTATCAATTTTTAATGATGATAATTCTATTATGTATATCGTAATATATTATGTCAAGTAATACAATACTCGAGGGAAATGCATGTACCTCTGTCGGGTATTTATTCTATTTGAGTATGAATTGTCTGAATGTACATAAGAATAAGTGCCACCTTCATCCTTGATGCCCTAAATTTTTTATTGTAGCGAATTAAAAATCATTACAAACATTAATTTTTTTCGTTACATTGTTCTTTTTTTTAGGGTATACTTTGACAATGATGGGACAACTATTTATTTAAATAATAAAAAAATAAATAAAAATGACCGAAAGTAACAAATCACGGTCGTGGTTAAGGGACGAAAGTCCTACATATCAATGAAGTATCGAGAACAAATCAATCAGAAAGCAGAAAAAAAAGGCGGTGGTATTTGTATAGAAAAAAATTTAACATAAATATATATTGTATACGCATTATATATACATGATTGGCTATATAGATTGTCGAATCTTTTATTTTAAAACTCGAAGCAAGCAAAGATAAAAAAGCATACGCACGAAAGATACGCACCGAAATATCTTTTTTATCCCGTGACTAACGACTAACATGTTAAATGATTAATATATAGATATACTCAAAATTGTTGAAGAAAATAGTTTATCGATATCGCAATACATTTTAAAACGAAAAACGTACAATTGTAAATATCAAGTTACTATTAAAAGATATTCTTAGTATTACTATGATAATCAACGATCAATATGTTTGAATGTGCCATTTGTAATTTTTTTTCGACAGATTAAAAATGGCAAGTCAAAATTTTTTTATATACACAGTATTGGAATTTAATTTTACTCGCCTATCTAAAATATTTTTTATAATTTATCGTACATTTCATTGATTTCCTATGATTTTGATGCAAGATATGTATACGTCTTCCGCGTTATTTAATTTGCGAATTCAAAAGTATTTGACAAAAAATCTCCCGAATTAAAGTTAAAATAGCGAGACGCGTTAATCATTTAGATTAAGATTTCATTGTTCCATTTATTTAAACACTATTTAATCTGTCGAATATAATCATTATTTAAGTAGACTATTATCGTTAAATCGAAAGTATCGCTGTTATTGTTTAATTTAATTTAAAACAAACAGGTTAAAAAAATCGCTATTAAAATTTTTAGGATGCCATAGTTTCCATATTTCAAGCTTTCAACTTGTTTCTACGTCGGCTTTAAATTTAGATAATATATTAGTGAATGCAGGTATACATGTTCTCGGTGTTGTAGCTTGATTGTATGCAATATTATTAAATAAGTGAATGAGTCTTTTATTTGGCATCTTCATTTTTTCACTGAAAAATCCGCAAGAGTGTTAACTTTGCGAGTTTTTGATTTTAAAACGCACTTGAATTATATTACAAAAATTTTGTTGGCTTTTGTCAAGTAAAAAGTTGAAGTAAAATCTGAGGGCAATGAATAATATGGTCATCATGCTTGTACGATTGATTTTGCCACAAAATGTCATTAACGCCAAAATCTCCATACGACGGAGCATTGAATGCAACAAATGCACTCGTTTAGTAATTGGTTATGCATTAAGATATAAAAAAAACGTCTTCGCCGCTGCATCAATACGCCACATACATATTTATATATTTTTTCAAATGATGATGAATTTCGCAGGCTTGAAATGTTTTCAAGAGTCTTTAAAAATTACGATATTTTCATTGTAAATATAATCATCATTTTTATCGCATTTATACATACATTCGTCGAGGCAAAGTTTCGTTCGTGATTTTCCAGTTTCGTTCGTTATAATGTCTCAATTGTTTTCTCCGAAGTACTTGACTCGCATTAAAATTCACCTCGCAAGCACACGAGAGGCAAACAAAGAAAAAACTCATTTCCATTAGAGCTTACAATGTGATGAAGACCTCGTGGCCTTAATATATAAAAAGCGAAACAACAGCCAACGAGTAATCATCATTATAGTCATCCTAAAGAATAATTCTAGCGCGAGATCTCGATTGTTATTACGGTGCATATAGCGAAAATGAAAATTCACGAACGACGCTAGGCTCCAAAAATCACTCCTTTTTAATCGAATCAATTTTCATTCCACATTTTCTGATTGACATCCACGACAACCATTTTTTCATTTTACTTCTGAGCATTTAAATATTATAAGCACTGCTCTAGCTGTACAAGAAACAAATAATTTTCATCATCATCATTTTGATCGCTAGGAAGCTATTAAAAATGCGGAGTCAGTGTTGCTAATATTCAAAATATCTCTAGATCACACTATAAAAAATATCAATAATTAATTGAAAAAAAATCAGCACCCCGATCCTCGACCTCCTCTAACTTATAATCCATGATTTCGATTTTTCTTATGCATCCCTGCGCACGACCATTAAAAATAAAAAATTCCACCACTTGGACACATCAACGACCCGTTACACATGGTAGTAGGCAAACGTGCCTCGGAGGACACTCAAACGCAAACCAGTGACCTGGACAACAGCAGAGAAGGTACGCAGTACTATTTACGGATTGTCGTTCCACGTGCGTCCGTCTATAGGCATTATGTGTATGCACTATATCGTCTGTTGTGTCGCTTGTGGGCGTGCAAAAAAAACTTGCATGTGCTTTGAGAGCTTTTGTTTTTGCTCGCTACTACTTCTTAATTCATGCGTCTGTGTGTGCCCTGATTCTTTTTTTTCCTCTTCTCCACGCAAAACTCTTGAGGCTTCATATTTTTCATGCACATTTCGCACACTTTATGGCGTTTGCATGCTCGCCATCCATGCTTGAGGCAAAATCAGGCTGTTTTTTTTTCTTTATCTTTTTTCTTCCCTTTTTTTCAATTTCAATGAACACGTACATCAATTCATCGAGATTTAAAGTTTAAATGCTAATAAAAGTACGTAGGGCGTTGTAAAAAGCATTCCCGGTTCAAGTGGCAAGTACTTCAAACGAACAGAACTCATTTTTTTCTTATTGCCAACATTTTTTTCGAGTTATACTGTAAAATGAATTTTACTTTTGCCATCATTTGGTAAAAAATAAAATTTGATTTAAAAAGTTTTTACAATATTTTAAAAAGCAAACTAGTTTCATATGGACTACACAAAGTGTCATACGGGCACGCCAAATGTTATATTTGTTTTTTCTTTTTCTGTGTTCAAAGCTTTGCTGTGTTTTTGTGTTCAACGTTCATGCTTCCTCTGTGTTTTTTTTTCAACTTTTTTGTGCGTACTTCAATTTTTTCAATTAATTTCTCGCGCAAAAAATTTCTTCCTTTAAGCTTCAAGCGCGAATATATTCTACTAAGATTACAATTTCTACCGCGCGCGCTTGTTTATGTTTTCTGTGAGTTATCTTTTTATCTGTGTAAAGTGCCCTGCAACATTTTGTCAAAAGTTTATCTGTGTCGCGCTCGGCAGCTTTTGCGTCGATTCAAAATGAAAACAAAACGATTTCAAAGCTTCACGAGCGGAACTCGTATACACATTTCGTTCTTCAAAGCTATTTGTATCGTGTTCACAGATTATAAACGAGCTCTATAAGACTTACTGAAAATCTAACGAATATGATTTTTATCTTTTCCCTCGTTATGACAGACGAAGAGGATATACTGGAGTATCACTTCTTGCACAAGTAAAGCAGCGACGAGTTGACAGGCCGACGCACTGCGAAAAGCGGCGAAGCACAAAGTATGTCGATGCACCACATCGATCCATCTTCCAACCCTCATGGCAATTCACGATTTTTTCTACGACAATTTGTCGCCCTCGTGTCCGAGTGCGATGGAAATTTTTTATTCATATACACGGGCTTCTGAAAGATGCGATTTTAAAGTTTTGGACGCGCAAACGATCAAACTCGTGGAAAAAACTGCGAGGGATTTATTGATCGTAGGTACGCGGTAAATGTGCATTATAAATACGAATGCAACGATTTATTATAATACAGAAAAAAACATTTTTGTGGGGGGGAGAATTTGCAGTGATGTAAAGTCTGCGGCAAATTGAAAATCAATACGATGACCATGTCAATGTATAACAATGAATTTTTTTAAATAGCGACGACAGTTATAGTGATAAATAACACGTGATCCCCTTGATATAATACAGGCTGAAATTAATAAAGAGGGTAATTTACAATATAATATGTATGCATTTCTTCAGGAGTTAACACATTTAAGTATATGCACGCGTTATTGCGTAACAATTATTGTATTATAATGTTCGAGGAACAAAAAATTTTACGAGTAGGAGCCTTAAAAATCTGGGTCTATCCCGAAACTATGATTCATCGTACATTGCTTCATCGAGAAGTAATTCAAGATGGCATAATTTTGAGTTACGATTCTATTATATATGTGTATAATACAGTCATAACGTTGAAATTTGTACTAAATCTGAGAGAATAAAAATTAATATCGATACGTCTATTGCTTATAAAATGGTGGCATTCTGATACGATGTATCATAATTTTGGAATAATCCCTCGTATGCACGCGAGACTCTTCGATGCGGAATGTGCTTATTATATGAACCCAATTTTTTAATCGTGCAAGTGTGACAATCGTCATTGCGAGGACTGCACAGATATGTACAAAGGTATTCGTACCCAACTTTTGATATGAAAACAAAAAAGTAAAAATAATTAAATCGAATGCATTTTTTATCAAAATGTCATTTTTTTGTAATTAAAATATACAATTGTGAGAATGTTTTTTTTTCTACTTAACAGGGATGAAAATTCAAGATGATTAAGATATTATACAAACATATACATAGTAGTTCGTAAGAATCATGTTAAGTAAAGTTGAAATGCGATCAAAATTTCAATACTCACAAACAAATAAACATAAAAGTCTGTGCCAAAAAAGTGAAAGTCCCGATTGCGCGTACAGTAATATGTATTCTCAAAAAAATCGCACAAGTCTGATTTAATAAAGAGTAATAGACTTCACATTTCAATATGTACAGCGGAATAATTATCAAATGTATGTAAGAAGGAAAACAAATTGTACGAATTTTTTTGGTCGGAGGCAATTTTTATTGTTGCCAACGATTTTATATTCTAGTGAGATCAATAAATCTGATGTATTATAAAATATAATATATCAGTAAACAATATACGTGGTGAAGATTTATTTTTCCTCATCCTAATTGGAAATGTACTGTTTATTCGAGAATATGAATGAAGCAATGTTGAAGTGGCTCTACTTTTACAGTTTCTATAGTGGGGCAAATGTGAGCTCGTTGAAAATAATAATTCAAAGCCATAGTTTTCAATCGCTCGGAAAAGTTGTATAGGAAAGCGAGCAAGGTGAGCAGGTTAAGTTTTGCACATGGATGAAAAAGTCGCTCAACTCTAATCGATGCGACAAAAAGGCAGCTCTGGACTAGCTGAGCATTACGTAAAAAGACGCGCAGCTTCGCGGCTCTGTGCTCGATTGCCGTACGAGTCACGGCCCGCAAAAAGCTGTCCAGTGCACGAACGGTTCAAGTGGACGCGTTTAAAAATCGGTGCCGCGCCGCACACATTGTGATCGGCTATAACCTCGACGGGTCAGTCGAGCGATCGACGCGAGCATCAGCAGCATCAGCAGCAGCATTGAATGGCACAACAATAGGCGGCCAGTGAATTTCGGCTGCACAATGAGAGAGGAGGATAATAGCGAGCGGTTGAATTACGTCGGCTACATGCCACTCGAGTACGACTGCTCGAATTTGCGCTACATGGACGTCGCCGAGGCTCGCGATCGACGAAGCCTCAACGAGCTAAAGAGAGTCGGCACATTTGTCCGTGAGTCCTTGCTGATCCTTCGACTCGCGCCTAACTGTAATAAATCGCGACGATGACGAACGACGATCGAGCTTCGCAATGATCCCTCGACGGCGAAAGATGCTCGACGCAGCTGCATAATACAGAGCCGTCGCGTCGCAGTAATATATCGCGTGATAATGCCAGCTAGTAAAGACATTCGAAACGATAATCATAGCTAATTAAGGCCAATATGTATATATCGAATGCGATATGTGCTCGGTGTATATCGAGTTATATACGTTCGAGTGCGGTGCAGGCGAGGTGTCGACGATCCACTTGCTTCTTCGGCTATACGTGTATCAGTTCGTGCAGTTTTGCCAGATCCTTCGCAGCTGCAGAGCTCTCCGTGTTGTATATTATAACGCGGCGACACGTCGCAACGTGACGATCGACGTATAAATAAATCTCGGCTCGTGCATATATCCGAAATTACATTATCGCTCGGAACGACGCGACGATCGTTTGAACCTTGACCGAATGGCAGACGACGAAATCGGTTCGCCGCTGCACGAATGTGTAGGTACCTGTGTGCACGACGCAAAGCCAGCCTTGATCTCTCTCTCTCTCTCTTTCTTTACAAATCGTTGGTATATTCGCTGGTACAGCTCGCTCGGCAATTGATTAATTGCTCCGATCTGCTCCGATCATCGTCATCGTCGTGCAGCGGCGGACCCCACTCTCGATGTCGACCTATCGGCACTTTGTGTGCGTGCGAGCTACTGTCAAAGCTCAAGCTCAAGCGCGCGCCCGTTTACCGCCGCGCCGTGAGTCCAGATTGACATTCGCACTGGCCTAGTTCTCCGTCTCTCGACGTCTTTGCGGACTTTGGCGATCGCTCGGACCTTAACGAAATCGGCCGATTGTGCGCGTGTGCCGCCGCCTCTCCCTACCCGCGTGTGTCTGTGCGTGCGTGTGCGCATCCTCGAGTCTGTGCGTGCCCGCGAATCGTCACCCGGGCCTGCCCTTCTGGCGTCTTTTGACATTCGCAACCCCTACTTGGGGCTTCTTCTTCCCTCTTCTCCCTTTACTCGCTCAATTCCTCTGATTTTTATTCATTACATATCTTCGGATAATATCTTCAAGTATTGCTTTTGTCTCTTGAAGACTGAAGAAAAAACAAGCTTAGCGTTTTATCACCTGTGCGCGCTCGTGCCTGACCGACTGGAATACTTACTGCAATTTTACACCACTAATAGTTGCATAATTTTCAATAATTTGGCTTGTTTCGCCGACGTTCGTCGAATTTCCCGCGTTCAGTCTAATTTATCAATCTTTCGTTTCGCTCGTAGTACAACCAAACGCTCGGATGAGAAACTTTTCTTTAATTGATAATTGCACGCGATATATTTTTCTCTTTTATTTTCCTTGGCCTTGCATTTAACATCGAACATCGGCTGATTGCAGCGTGTTTTCAAAGGAAGTACGCAAAGTCAACGATCGTCGATGCCTCTTCCGTTCGTATCTTAATCTATTTTTTTTTTGTTTTGTGCGAAAAAGGCAAAGAAGAGAAAAAGAAAGAGAGATATTTTGCAAGTTTGTTAACGAGAGCGAGAATGCGCCTAAGTCATCAACAGTCGATGCGTGCGGCGGATACGACGAGCCAGCTGAGCGATGACATCGAGGTCGAAGGCATCTGTCCGTCTTGTCGATTGGCCATCAACAAGGATACCGGAAGGCTCAAGTACGTCCTTGATTTTATAATATTTCCCCTTTACACGGCTCGTCTCTCCCTCTCGAGATTCTTTTTTTTTTATTCTCAATCTATATTACGACGAGCATTCAAAACTATTGAAACGAAGAAACATTAGACGAGGTAAGCATCGGTCGTTGCTTATTCATTTGTCCCCCCTCTGGCTGTATACACATTTATCGCTTTTTAATTAAAGCTGCGGAGCGCAAAGAGTTCGCGAACTGTGTTACAGCGATCGAGTCAACGGGAGTCGTCGACGCAGCTCCGATCGTTCGTAATAATTTGCTGAATTGAAGAGAAAAATAAATTTGACATGGATACTTGAACTTTCACAACGATATAGAGCCGCACTCGATTTACATCGGGAGATTAATTCAAAAGTCGAGTTGCTGCCTCGCAGCCACTTTATATTATATCCGAGCTTCGGAATAAACACGAAGGGACGTCGTTTTTGCGCTTCGAGACATCAATTGATATTGTCAGGAATTTCTCGCGAGTAATAAGTAGGGTGCAAATAAGTTTGCAAGCCGATCGACCAAAGGGATATCTTCTCGATCATCGATGCCAATTGAAAGGATTCATAAAAGACTCGTCGCGATCTCTCAATGATATATTATAACGCGTGCATTGCAGATGGTGCATGGGCGGGAGCGACATGTGCCGGACGCGAATACGACTGCTGATGCTGATACCGGCCGTCATACTGCCCGTGGCCATAATCATCATAGCCTTGTCAAAGTCTCAGGTAATCGGCAAACTGACGACTCGAGGCGGCGGCGGCGGCAGCCCGACGAAAATCCAGCCGAGTAACGAAGTGAACGCGTCGCTCGACGAGCCACGGCCGTCCTCGTCGCTGCAGCATCACTTGATCCGTGAGTTGTCACGAGTGCTCTCTATTTTCTGGCCTACAGAGCTAGAGAATAATGTAATGCTCGAGTGCGCAGATGACATTGAGGAAGCTGCCGAGCTGGCGCATCGCAGATTGTCCGCTCTGCATCCACACGCGGTGACGAGCTTTTTGCCGGCGAGCGCCTCGTTGGAGCGCCACAAAAGGCACGCGAACGAGGTCTGTATAACTGAGCTGCGCACATTTAGCTGAACCACCAAATCCGACAAAACATACTTCCACGTTTTTTTCCCCCTCATTTATCCCAACGACGCATAAATTCATGCATACATCCATTGAATACAAAGAACGTCGGCTGTCGAATGTATGGCACACGTATGGGACTCGTGCCCGGGTTTATTTATTTTTTTTTTTTTTTGCTACAAATGTATGTGTGTAGGGCACGGGAGAAGAAAGCCAAGAGCCACAAAGTATCAGCGACGCGGAGTCTAGTGCTTCGCCGAATGAACGGAGACAGAAGCAGCAGCATCATCAGCCGCAGCGGGGGCAGCAAAAGAACATCATAATAGCTTCTAGTCGGCCTTCATCAGCGCCGGGGACTTTGAAAAGCTCGCTGCCTACTGCTGTTGCTGCACGGGAACTGCAAGTAAATTTCTTACGCTAGAATAAAGACAAAAAAAGAATGTGAGATAGAACACGCGAGCGTTTGCCGCATTTCTAGGCCTATATGTACAGGCAGATGCGGTTCGCGCGTCTTTCAACTTGCAATATACATCGCTCGTCGAGCACGGCGTGGAAATGCTAGCGAATCGTCAATAGAAAAAAAAAAAGAAAAGAAAAGAAAAGGCCGCACGTACGTCGCTGACTACACGCGTTCTTTCTCTCTCTCTCGCTCTCGTGAGCCGCTGGAAAAAGAGCTTGCGCTCGCCCCCGGAGAAAAGCAGCCAGCGACCGATGCCGAAAGGCCGCTTTTGTATGTGCGCGTGCAGTGCGTAAACCTGTGCCTTATACACCGCATAGGCCTTGTCATGTAGGTTGAGTGGCGCGTTACATTACTGCGCGTGACGCTTTTAACATTTTTTTTCACGCTTTTCCGGTTTTTCGTTGATGAATGACATTTTGCCAAATAAACGACCAAAATCTAATATATTTTTACAACGAAATGTAAAACTAGGTCTCGGGAACTCGTTGTAAAGAGGGCGGTTTTAATGGTACATATATCTTTAGTAAAAGCACATCCCAGTTATGAAAAAATCATAGCTTTCGAAGAAAACAGCTGCACTAGGCCGTGTAAGCTGTTATATCGAACGATAGTTTGCAGACTCGAGCTAAACGCCAAGAGAGCCGAGACGAGTCATCGGCCTCGGAATCCGTTGCCCAGCCTCAGTCCCGAGCTTGCGACGATCACGACGACGACGACGACGACGACGACGACGAAGACGAAGCCAATGCAACGAACGAGGACTGTCTCGAAGACGAGGGCGAATCTTCGTCGGACAGCAGCGCCAGTGAAGACAGCAGCAATGGAGAAGAGGAGGAGAACGAGGCCAAAATTTGGCCCGAGCGGAGCGCCAAGGTGATGCGGAAGCATGTCTCAATGTTCGATGATTTTCACGCGTTTCTCTTGTTTCAGCTGCACGAAGGGCCAATGGATTTTCGAGCTTTCTGGAAAAGCGCTTGGAACGAGGAATACATTCGCGGCGTACAAGGTATTGTACGACATTTCCAATAGGTCGAATCAGTGAGCGTCGATGATCGATCGACTATTCTAATTCATAACGTTTCGTTTCCAAGCGAAAATGATGCTGAAATATATGGACCGGAGCGTCGACCCCTGCGTGGACTTTTACCAGTACGCCTGTGGCAATTGGGAAAAGTACAATCCCATTCCCGAGGACAAGGCCGGCTTCGACACGTTCGAGACGCTTCGCGAGTCGCTGGATCTGGTGCTGAAGCAACTGCTCGAGGAGCCCGAGGCCGACAACAACGACGCGGCCCTCCTCACCAGCGCAGTCACCAAAGCCAAGTATTTCTATCGCAGCTGCATGAACTACGGTACGGAGAGATCATTTCGTTAGATTTCGCAGATGGAAATAAAAAATGTAAATCGCAGAGGTGCTGGAGCGGCGCATGGAGCGACCGCTGCTGCTGCTGCTGGACGAGCTGGGCGGCTGGCCGATGCTCAGACCCGAGTGGGAGCCCGACAAGTTCGACTGGCTGCTGCTGGTCGCCCGGCTGCGCCTCTACAACAACGACGTCCTCATCTCCGAGTGGATCGGGCCGGACATCAAGAACAGCGACCAGTACGTCATACAGCTCGACCAGACGAGCCTCGGCCTGCCCAGCAAGGACTACTACCTGCAGGCGTCGAACGCGCGCTACCTGCAGGCCTACAAGACCTACCTGCTGACGGTGGTGACGCTGCTGGGGGCCTCGCCCAGGACCGCCGCCAGCCACGCCGAGGAGCTCGTCCAGTTCGAGATTCAGCTGGCCAACGTGAGCCCCTCACTCGCATCCGTCCTGCAAACGCACCTTTTGCATGCATACCTTTTGCAGATAACCATATCCCCGGACGAGCGCAGGAACATCTCGGATCTGTACCGGCGCATGAGCCTCGACGAGCTGCGCCGAACCGTGCCGGAGATCGATTGGCGCCGGTACCTGTCGATCGTGCTCGGCCGGCCGGTCGGCGACTCCGAGCCCGTCGTCGTGTTCGCCACCAACTACCTCAAGGACCTCGTCAAGCTCCTGTCCCGAACCCGATCGAGGTATGTCCCCGTGATACACGATACTCTGCGTAAAACTGTGATCGAGATGAGCCTCGTGTTGTTGCTTCTCGTGCGCGTCCCAGAGTCGTGGCGAACTACCTGTTCTGGCGCTTCGTGCGCCATCGAGTCAACAATCTGGACGATCGTTTCCTCGAGGCCAAGCAGACCTTCTACTACACCCTGTTCGGACGGGAAAAGTCTCCACCACGCTGGAAGAATTGCGTCGGCCAGGTCAACAGCAACATGGGCAACGCCCTCGGCTCGCTCTTCGTGCGCAAGTACTTTGACGAGATGAGCAAGAACGACGCACGTATCCTTTCTCAATTAATGCCTCTGTTTTGTGGGCGAGAAAATAAATTATCGAGTGGCTATGTCTTTTGCGCAGACCCTGTCGATGACCCACGAGATTCAGCGATCCTTCCGCGAGCTGCTGCGCCGATCCAGCTGGTTGGACGACGCCACGAGGCGCGACGCCCTCGACAAGCTCCAGGCCATGCAGCTGCGCATCGGCTATCCGGACTTCATACTCGAGCCCGAGCAGCTCGACAGGCGCTACAGAGACGTAAGATTTTTCACGACATCCCTTTCGATTTTGAGCTGTCGTTTGTGATCGCGAGACTGATCGACAGGTGCTCATCGAACCGGACAAGTACTTCGAGAACACGCTCAACGTCTTGAGGCACTTGACGAGGATCGAGCAGGACAAACTCGGAGCGCCGGTCAACAAGAGCGTGTGGAACGCGGCCCCGGCCATCGTCAACGCCTATTACAGTCGCAACAAAAATCAAATCAGTAAATTACAGCGAAACAATCCAGCTCGAATTTCCTTGATCGATATCGTTATTGAGATATGTACTACATCTTGCAGTGTTCCCGGCCGGTATTCTGCAGCCGCCGTTCTATCATCGCTACTTTCCGCGAAGCCTCAATTACGGTGGCATAGGTGTGGTCATCGGCCACGAGATCACTCACGGCTTCGACGACAAGGGCCGGCTCTTCGACAAGGACGGCAATCTTCTGCGCTGGTGGTCCGAGAGCTCCGTTACCGAGTTTGATCGGCGCGCCTACTGTCTCGTTGGTTCGTATATTGCACGTGTATACGCTCTTGTCTATTTCTCTTTTTTCTCTTCTCTATAATCATTTATATAAAGAAAGAATTTAACTATTGATTTTTATTCCAACTAATGCTTCTTGGATCTCTCGTACCTTAAAGGTGAAATCACTAAGGAAGGGCTGTTTTTCGATCAATTACTTCATACGTTTAACATCTGATTTCTAATCATAACTAAAAATAGTCAAACTGTACAATGATCAATGTGATGATTCCTTTTTTTTATGCATAGATCAGTACAGTAAATATATAGTCGAAGAAGTCGACATGGCACTCGACGGCGTCAATACTCAAGGTGAAAACATAGCTGACAATGGTGGGATAAAGCAAGCGTTTAAAGTAAGTAAAATGGTCGTGTTAACGATGAGCAAAGATCGGCCTCAAAACTATATGCTCAAACTTTGCGCGACTTTTTTCGCAGGCCTACGACAAGTGGCTGACGGAGAACCAAGGACAATCGAGCCGAGAGCGCTTGCCTGGTTTGGAGTGGCTCACGGGCCGGCAATTATTTTTCCTGAATTTCGCCCAAGTCTGGTGCGGCACGATACGGCCCGAGGCGATGCGCAACAAGCTCAAGACGGCGGTACACGCGCCCGGCCGTTATCGCGTCATCGGCACTTTGTCCAACTCCCGGGAATTCGCCCAGGTTTACTCTTGTAAAAGCGGTATGCCCATGAATCCAGTTGATAAGTGTCTGGTTTGGTGATAGTGCTGAGATGATCAATCAGAAACTATTCGAAACTTTGAATAACTTTTATATTTTGTAAAAGCTCGCTATGCGTTTATTCACAAACATACGCACCATTTATTTTAAGACAGAAATCTCATTTTAAATAATATTTATATTTATACATAGCTGTAAAAATTAATACTCACAATAGTATTGACTCGATAAAAGTAATTTAAGCGTTTTTAGAATATTATTATTCCACAAATGAATCGAGTTTCATCATTTGTCGAGTTATCGAGATCACATATTTAAGGAATAAATGATATCGAGTTTCTTTCATTTTTCACATTACCCTAGTTCTTTGAAATGATCATGGGTACAATATGAAAAAACTGACAATACAACCTCATGAAAAATAAACATAAAAATTGATATATGAACGAGTAAACTATTCTTTTTTCTCTTTGGAACCGAATAGCGATCGCAACTTTGATTTGGCAGTCTGTAGGTAACTTTGTTTATCAACGCGTTTCAACACGAGTCGTTTGGTCGAAATATTGTGCAATGGACCAAACGCTAAAGCAACCGCGGTACAGGCCAAGCATATGACGTTGTACGGCATGCTGAAATCTGGCGTTGGTAGACTTATCAGCAATGGTTCTGTGCGTAACTGCACCAGGTATCCGGGCCGGGTAGCGTTGAAACTGAAATTGCAAAGAAAAACTGCAATGAAGATATAATTCTTTAAACTATATAAATAAGTAAGTTGAATTGAGAATTACATAGAAGTAATGGTGCTCCCGTCTTGCGGCAAAGCAGTGTAATTTCTAGCAATCGGTAACATCGCGCTAATAACTGCTGGGCCCATATAAAAACCATGATTGGCATCTGGTGGATATTCTTGCCACTTCAAAAACGTATAATCAAAGTCTATGGAGAATTTCGTCATGGATCGAGGAGGCAAAGTTAGCACAAGCTCCAGGTAGTACGGTTGCTGACGTTCCTTGCCAGGAATGTAACGTTGAGCCACTAAGAGTAATAAAAAATATCTTGTATGTTGTTCAATAGTTAAAGAGGTTCAATTTGATTCTTACATGGCTGCAATTCTTTGCCATTGCAAACAATCTTCATGGAATGTAAGTAAAGAGGTAAATACCATGGAACATTTTCTAAGAGAATTATGGTTAATGGCTTCCAGTGATCATTGTAAATTTTAGTCACCAATGATCCTTTTTCTTGACCGTATCCTTGAAATAAACAGTTTACATCAATATTTTTGTTTTAAAAAATTATGTTTATCTTTTTTTTACTTACCAGTAATGTATCTGTTTGCATATAAAATAGATGGTTGAATAACACTAAGTGATTTTTGTTGTTCATGTACAGTTGCTATACTGAAGGGTTTTCCTGTGTTATGCAATTTTATATTGTACAAAGCATACTTATTTTCTTGACCACCTCTCAGACTCAAAATATTTGAATCCGGATCTGGTGTGATTTTGAATGTATGGTAAGTCTTATTACTTGTAGTATCTACATAAATATTGCTTATATTTGCAAGGGGACAGGCACCCTTTATTCCTATACCAAATAATTTCCTAATAGACCAATCCTAAAAGTATATATAGAAAATAGATTTTTTTTAAATCTTTTGGTTTTTAAGTCCTTGAATGAAAATTGTACCTTTGTATCAAAAGTAACCGTGTCATAAACTAAAGACACTGTTTGCTTTAGCTCAACCGACCGTTGTGTGCATTCAGCATTGCTACAAATAGAACGAAAGTAAATACCTATTGAATGGTAGTTTGTATTATGAATAAACGCTGAATTCAATAGAACAGCAAGCCCTTTCTGCAATAATTATAAAGTAATTAAAAATATTGAAAAGAATTTAATGTCAATATTGATGTGATAAAGATTCGTACTCTAGAATCACAAGGCAGTAATTTTTTAAATGGAGTTAAATTTTCTGTGCATGCAGTTTCTCTGGGAAGAGATGAATATCGTAAATGACTAGAATTTCTAGATTCCTTTTCCATAGCACCAGATCGTCTAAAACTGAACTGAGGAGAAAAACTGTTTGATGGATTGACAAAGTTTAGCGAAGCACATAGCAATCCTGAAAGGGCATTAGTTAACCCTTTCCATTCTTTATCGACACTAAAACAATAATAATAAAGTAAATTTTATTTTTAAGTGATATTAACTTTTAAAGTACTTACTCAGACACTTCTTTATTGAACCATGTAGTGACTTCTGCACCAGGCCCAGCATTATGAAATGGATATCCATATTTTTTATAGTTCCATAAACCTTCAGTTAAAGAAATTTGCATTTCATCTACATGATGTCTACCAATAATTTCTGCTAGTCCTCTAGGAAACAAGTGGGTGTGTTTCCCTTTAAATAAATAAAGACTTGTTAATTTAGAAGATTAGAAAATTTTAATAATTTACATAGATGAAATGCACTGACAGGTTTGCTGGTTATTAGAGGCTTCCCATCGAGTAGTAAATTGGAAATAAGCGTACAAAAATCCATTTGGAAGAGGTTTTAGCATTAACTCTTCATCAAAAGTGTCACTCTGAGCAATGGCTACAGTAAAAATTCCCAAAACAACAAAAATAAACAAGTTTTTATTGAAACCAAACATCTTGTCAACTTTTCATGCTTGTTGTTTTTGAAAGTTTACTAGTGACGTACGAAAATAATCAAAATTTGAGATTACAGGGGTACTGACTGGGGCGCCGGCTTGCCACCATCATGCGATGGCGCTGGTCGCTGTATTGAAGGTAATTGATGGCGGAAGTTTTGAAAATGTGTAATTGGGAAGAAAACAACATTTATAAACAAATATAATTTTTTTACTTAGTTGATAGTTACACATTTATGTACAATTTATTAATTTACAATACATCGATAAATAACTCCAAGGAAAAAATCAGGTAACAGCATCACAAAATGTATCATTTTGGCCAAAATATCTAACAATTAAATGAATGTGCGTAGAACTGCTTCTTTCAAAAGAAAACAGAAGAAATTCAGCCAGATAATGTATCACTAATTACTGCATGCTTTTTACGTATTCTCAAAGTCCCATTGGTAATCATCAAGCTCCATATTACCCATGGTATTTGCTAGATCTGTGGCTTGATTTTCTACAAAGATTGATAAATATAAAACTTTTATCAAAAAAAAGGCATTTCACATTTCCTTACCCAAAGTTTCTACAAAACTTTCATGAAGAGGTTTTATAGATTTCAGTGTATTTAAAACAACGGGATCTGATCTTCTACATTGTTTTATGAACGGATGCATCAAAAGTGCACTGGCTCCTGGTCTGGCATTAGGATTTAATTGAAGACACCGCTCAGTTATTTCATGAAAAGATCCTGAAAATGTACGATTGGCCATTTGTCTGAAATTCCTTGGGACTTCCTGACCTTGTGTTTGCTCTTCCACTATTTTGTATAAAATAATTTATAAATTTTAAGCATTAATTATTTCATCTAGCATAATACATAAAAACTAGGAATTAAAAGTTATTACTCTCTTCAAGATCCATTACATCAAAAGGAAATGTAGTATTATCAATGATAGTTGGTATAGAATCTTTTACTTTTTCCGTCAGCATAAGAATATCGGTTTCAAGAGCAAATGGTACAATGCCATTTGCTAATTCACAAATAGTTATCCCAAGACTGTAAATATCAGACTTTTCATTGTAACCACGTAAATCTTGTTGCAGTACTTCAGGACTTAGCCATTTCAAATTTTTTCTAGTCGAAGCCGGAAAAGAATAAACAGTTTTTTGCCACTTTCCACTACCAAATACTTCACAAGAATATTTCATGCCACATATGCAAGCTTGACCATCCGATGAAATTAGAATATGACTTGCTTTCAATGCTCTAAGATAAAAAATCATTATAAAATTATAATAATTTTGATGTTAGGGATAAAAATATTTATTAATAAGATCTTTTCATACCTAAGAATAAATCCTTTCTTATGTATATATTCAAGACCACATAAAACATCTCTAAGAATATGGGCAATAGTCAATTCTGGTAATCCTTCTTTAAAATATTGACTTATTATCTCGCTACATGCGCCATAGCTCATTAAAGGAGATAAGACATAAACATTTGGTCCAGAGATAAAGGCATTTAAATATGGAAGAACATTAGGATGCTGTAATTGTCTAGTGGTAATGATTTCTTGCTGAATTAAATTATAGTCTTCAGAGTCTTGATTATCTATAAGGTACTTTTTTATAACAACAAAAGTATTTGTATCTTTATGTAATGCAACATGGATACTACAGGCACTATCGTTGGAGGTACCTGTATATATAAGATAATTCATAAGTTAAGAGTACATAATAAAATACATAACAATATAATACTTGCAGTATTCATGGTCTTACCCAATGACATGCCACTGATATAATTGTTTAAATTCATATCGTCATGCATGTTGAATGGTTTAATCGTTTTATCATAGGCTTAAAAAACTTAGTATTTGATTGATGCAGAATAATAACATTCTGATCCAGAACCAATAAAGCATTTCTAGGGCGATAAGTTAATAATATTTTTGCACATTCATCTAAATGATTGGCGTTCAGTTATAGTAATTAAATAAAAAACAAATGCAGCTTGAGTCCAGGATGAAAAAATCATAACTTCTTATCGATGTGCTGTCAAGCCTAACCTCTGCAAGCAATATATTTTGCAATGTCAACAACCGCAGCCTCTTTAGCTCGTATTGTGTCTGCTGCGCGTCTGGAGGTTGTGTGTAAACTCACGCACATCGTCAGGCGCGCGTGATTCGTTAATAAGTGTCATGCAGACTTTGAGGTATGTGCATTGTTTACACACTTGGATAGTATAAAAGTACACTGCTCGCGGAATTGGATGGTATGATCCGTGGATTTTTGTCAAGATATTGGAGTAGAAATTCTGCGAGGTCATTCTACCTTACCATCTTTTGCACGTAATTGATGGCAATGAACGTTTCCGGGTTCGAATGTTTATGATCATAAACTTGTATGTAGGCATTGTACAGTGAAAACTTTTTTTTGTACATTACATTCCGTATAGGTGTGCGTGCGAGCCTATAAACCTACTTAAAAATTATGTAAAGTTGACCTATTTTTGGAAAAGGCGACTCGTTTGAAAATCACAAAAATACAGTAAAGTTTCGTATTCGATAAAATGAATATCTCAAGTGTCGGCCACGGCATTGGAAAGTTTATTCGAGAGCAGCGAATCGGGTGTCCGCGCGTATCGGAACGGCGTCCGAAATTAATGTGTGTTGTGTTTGCGTGTATTTTTGACATTCGCGTGCGCGAGCTGCCACCGATATAGTACAGATGGGCAAGCGCGTCGATCAGCGAATTCACTGAATCATACCCTCGATTATTAAAAAAATAAGCGATTTTTCTGAGAATAAGAGCAGCTACGATCAATGCCATTGACATAAGGCAATTCCGATTGATGCACGCGGGATTCTCCCTATGAATTCGAGTCGCGCGATCATATCGGCCCGCATGCGTAACGCCCGCTCGACGCGATAAAGTAATTTGGCCCATTTTTTCATTGAGCCTCGACTCGGTCGTACTGGCATTCTTTCGCGATTTTTCTTCCTGATAAAAGTTTACATCCTATCGAATACGGCCAATGCGCCGAAATGAGTCCGAGTCGAATACGTTATATTACACGCACATTTAACTATCTGGCGCCGCCGGGGACGTCCAAATCTAATTTAGACAGTCGTACGAAATGTTTGCCGTTTCATTCAACGCGGCGTAAGAAATATCGCTCGGACTTTGAAAAGGAGAAGTGAACGACTTGTGCAATTTTTGCAGCAAAACGTTGGATAAAACTCGCATCGCTTGGCTTCGTGCAACCCTTTTAAGGAAATTAAAAAGCCACTGGGCTGGCGTTTGTACACAAAGACGAGCATTATATGCATTATATTTTCTCGTCGAAGCGGCTATACAGCTCGATAATTCACAAATTCTTGGATCGATGTTTTAAAGCGATTACGCGCGATATATTATACCGCTAATAGTTGGACAAGATTAGGCCACGAGGTGCTTTGACAAATATGTAGGCCCCGTAATTATTACATATGATTCCAAACGCGGCAATTATACGATGATGAGCGGATTACAATTTGCTTGGGTCGAAGTAGATGGAAAAAAATGTAAGTTTCCGAGCTCCCGAATGATAAGTCATTGCCGTTGTCGTGCTCGGCCAGTATTCGTATGATGGCAAAATATGTATACGCAATTACAGTTACAAAAATCCAATACTCCAAGTGTATGTATATCTATATGTATACTTGCACTAATGGATGTATTCATACACAAAGATCGTTCCATATCATTATAATTCGTGAACTCGATCACAGCTTCAGAGATGATTTATGCTAATATATCGAATTTCTAAATAAGCCAATCCGACTTCCGTTATAAATATCATGCTTCGCTTTTTTTCTCGTTTCTTATTATTTACTTGGTAAAATCTGGCTCACGCGAAATCCTTTGGCTTTTCAGAGTTTTACAGGCTTCATTCTAATGGGTCTGTAAGAATCATTTATGGGGGTACATTTTGATCGTAGATGAAGTACAAAAAAAAGGGCAAAGTAAGTTCACCACTAACTAGGATTTTTATATAATAATACAATAGTTGATGAATTTTTCGATTAGCACGGTTGACATTGCTCGCAGTTGTTCAGCACCTTAAACAATCGACGAACGATAACAATTCTGGATGGCCGCTCATGACGTTCGCAGCCGCTTGCTCCGAATTTCGAGCAGGCGTGCAAGGAAGTTATATAGGCTCTTTGTTTCTAACGAAGCAGTAGCAGTAGTAGCAGCGGCGGCTCGGCGCATAACTTACACGTTATGAAATGGCACGTATGAGTCACTTTATTATACGCGATTATCGATTTGAAGTAAAGTCGCGGCTCGCGCGCGCCAACCCACAGGTATGTAGTATGTGTGCTGTGTACGTACACGACCAACGGTCAATTGTGTGCGGTGGGCGACGGTCGCATCCAAAGTGCGCGAGCACCGTAAATATCGTCTTCTGTTGTTGCGCAAATTTCTCAATCATTTTTTTTTACAGCAAGCTTACCTATGCACCACTCGAACGAACGGCTGAGCTGAAGAGAAGACCCTTCGCACAACTAGAGTCACCCACATCGTTACATGCTGGCTATTCCAGATATAATGTATTATTAAAGGCTATCATGTAATACACAATAGTTGCACTAAAAGCGATGCTGGTCCCAGCGTCTCAATACAGAACGCACAAAGAAAACAAAATTATTCGACGGCCTGGCTGCTGGCGGTACTGTTTGCATGTGAATATTCCATGTTGAACTTTGAGCTACTATTTTACGACTACCCTAATAATAAAAACAAGGGCTCATCGGTCTACATCTACTTCTGTTTTGGCCTGAGAATGACATGGCAAAGGATGAATTGGGCACTAAAAATAAAAGTACCAGCAATCGACCTTTTAATGGCTTTTGGATATTAGAGTTAAAATATATTTTTAATGACACTTTTTGAATTAGTTGATTTGATAAAAAAACAAAATGACATTTATTGAAAGTTTTCATTCGAGTTAATTTTTGATGCTTGATATTAAGTAAAACGTAAAAAATAAAGTTTGATAGAACATAGCGTACCCGATAACTAGACAAAAGCTGAAATTTTGAGTTCTAGTTATCGGACACTTCGATAATTCGTTTTTGTTACAACACTCGAGCTCTGAAAATAGCTATTTTATATTTGAAGATTGCCATATCTAACGATCTAATGCAAAATTTAAAGAATTGATTGTCGAATTATTGTTCTTAAGCTGGATATGTTGACTTTTTTCGAAAAATTACATTTTAAGAACATTTGTACCTTTCACGTGATCAATTTTACCCACTCAATCGAAAGTTGCAATTTTTCTAATCTAAAGGTAAGGTCAATGTGGGTATTTTCGCGCATGTCTCTATATTCGCTCAATAATTAATATTAAAGATCTAATTTAACACAACATTTTTTTTTTTAGTTGGTCGTATTGAGCTGAACATGTTTAACATAAATATATTATTTAAATACTGATATTAAGTTTTGATCTCATGTAAAATTAATTCAAAGTTGAGCGAAAATAGGGGCTTAGCTGAGCGAAAATAGCCACATTGACCTTATACTTTTAATGAAGTAAAAGTAAATAAGAAAACTAAAAAAAAATTAAGAATTGTTCTCGGTCTAAACTCTAATTATTTTACCCTGTGACAAGTCGTAGATATTGTTCTATTCAACTTGATGAATTGAAATCTATAAGAGGAGAAAATTTGAACTTGAACAATACGAATCGCGTTGCAATTCGAAAATACACGTTATCCAATGTTTTTTAATGCAATAAAGAGAACTGTTCTTGACTATGCTTCAATGTTTATGTGGCGCAGTAGTTTATTGCGCATCTTACAGCGCGCTATAAGGATCAGAACAATGTCCAGAAATTTTTTTATCAATAACTTTTATTGTTTATATCTAAATAACTATCGTACGTCGTACATGCAGTATGAGGTGTTTTTTTTTATTGGATATCATCTGTATTTCGAAGAAAAATTGATTTCGACCGAAAAAGTTTAAAAAAAAGTATAAATTGTTAAAAAGATCAAGATTTCCTGTACTTGTTAGCACCCTTAGGGCGAAAAAGACATTGGTAAGCAAGCCAGACTAGAAAATGTTCATGTTTCCCCTCTGAGTCGAATACGGCGAGATACCCTCTCCACGACTAAGTAGGTGTTAGCCTTGTGCGAGGCGCGTATATGATATAGGATAGATTAGAGTAGCGGAGTCGATCGGCGACACGTCGCACGATCGCATGAGCTGCTCAGTTTGGAGTCGTTGCTCGCGAGACTCGATTCACCGAGACAGTCACTGTTCGCGTGCTGTCGGCTCTCGATAGCTGCACATCTCGATACTCCTACGTTCGGATCGCGGCGGGTTTCTCTCCTTCCCTCTTGCTTTCTATCGTCGCGTTCCATTTATACCTATATATGCGAGTTGCAGGCGTGCGCCCCGCGCCGATTCTACGACATTCGTATTTGCGACATTTGCGAGTGTGCGCGTGTGCCGTGCAAAAGTGTGTGAGTGCGCAGTGCAGTGCCGTGAGTGCAGTGCACGAGTATATAGTATATATTACTTATAAGCTGCTGCTGCTGCGGCTGGCGCGACACCACCGCGAGAGACTCCAGAGAACAGCGGCTGCGATTTTCTCTCTCGTAACATAATAGTAATTCTGACTCAGCGACGAGTCGCGAGCGCTGTATAGCTGGTCGCGTGCTGCGGACCTCCGAGTCTACTGCTCACAATTACACAGTCGCACTACTGCTGCTGCTACCGTTGCAGTACAAGTTGGCGCGCAGCCCGAGCTGCAGGTGCTTCCGACAACGGCAATCCTATAGTCACCAGTGTTGTGCTTTGTCGCGTTGCCGCAATAACGCAGACACACGAGCCATTGCAGGACAGCGAGGAGCACATCGACAACGCCAATCAACATATAAACAAATTCGGCCGAACGACGACGACGACGACGAATGTGCCCCGCAGCCAGCTGCATACATGCCGCAAGACACAAGCGCCCGAGAGCAGCAGCGGAAGCAACATCCTACCCAGCCAATTGGCCGAGGCAGTCGTCACGAGTAGTGATCGCAGTCGCGAGGAGGAGGCCGGCTGAGGCAGCGCGTTCGTTATACCACAGCGAGCTTAGCTAGCTGCTGCTGCTGCCGCTGCAACGACAACTCGGCCGCCGAGACTCGCTCGCCTGCTCTTAGCCACCGACTCGTGTTCGCCGCTGCTGCAGCCCTTCGCAGCGACGCCATGGCCATGGAGCTGGCACGCAACTTTTCCGACATCTTCTGGACGCCGAATATCTGGCTGCCGCCGAACGTTAGCTGGGCCGACATCGCCCCGACGCCGCAAAACAGATACGCCGATTACCGGCAGCTAGCCTATCCACTGCCCATGGCAGTGGCCCTTTTATTGCTTCGATACGCCCTGGAAAGGTATGTCCATGCTACTCTGCTCGCTTTCGCTTTTGTTTTCCTCGCTATCTCGGCTGCGTGCCTGCCCTGCCCAACTGCTGTCGTCGTCTATTTTATTACAAGCCTATATCGCACGCTATGTTCGCCTCTAGCTGTACTACCTCATCGGCTATAATAAACGCGAGAGCCTCGGTTCGCGATTACACACGCGGCTCTCTTATCGTGACGGCGACCCATTGCGAGATTACGATCGAAACGACGCGGGTCTTTGATTCATTCACCGCACGCTGGCCTTCCCATTTTGCCCAATAAACATATGACTCGAATCATTACAGTCGCTCGCTCTCGTGCTCCGGTGAATCCAAAAAATGCGTGTCCCACGAGATAGCGTAGTACGAGGCGCGCAAGCTATTACACATATATGATATAGTGTGTGAGAGAGAGAGAGAGAGAGAGAGGCAAAGACGCGAGGTTAGGTTGCGAAAAAACACGCGCGCGCGCCACTGATACACGATATAAAATTATACTTACATGATAAGTGTTATGACTACTTATATATAGGTATATATTGCTCTGCTACTTGCTGCCCGCGACCGAGAATGCCGCATCGTCTCGGCGTCACGGAGCACGACGTGCATGCCAGCATGCAATGCAACATTATTATGATACAACATATAAGCGCCTTTGAGAAGTTGCCGTTCTCGTGGAAATCCCTTACAGAACGAGTTCGACCGCGTCGTAGTCGGCTTCCGCGTGAACAATTTCATTTTTCGTTCCTCTTTTTTTTGCAATGATCGACTTTTAAATGCACGACGGTCTTATTCTTATTTCAATTTATAAATTGCAGCAAGCCGGCAATGACATTTCAGCCTCCGTGTGTATGTTTTCTCTCTCATCTCTCTCTCTCTCTCTCTCCATCTCTTCAGTGAGAAAATGCACGGGGGCGAATTATTTTGCAATACTCGCACGAGTGTACATAATGCAAGCCAGTGTGCGATACGAACCGAAAGAATTTTTGTTATGTAAAACTTGTACACATAATGCGAGTATGTCGCCTTTATTCGCTTATGCTCGCTGTTGATAAAAATATCTTTTTCTCTAACAATCGTTTCTTTTTTGCCAAAAATTCCATTTTAATACCTTGTTACTTGAGTTAGTTTTTTCGTTTCTTTCAGCCCTCGGTAAATAAGATTGGTCTTTTTTTGAAATCAAAAATATTTTTCGGATGAAATAGTTTTTTTTAAAAGACTCCATATTCATTTTATTGCCGTTTACGGATAAGTTATCACGTTGTTGACAACCAATTTTATTTTTTGGAATTAAACCTTTTGACTTGAAAAATGCTGATAATATATCTCTACAAGTGTAAAGAACTGAAAAAATTGAAAACATACTTTTTTTTTAGATGAATCATTCTATAATTTATTACCAGTGTAAATTTATTATAACATTGTAACTTTATATAGTATTTTAATAAATATACTTATGACAATAATTTTATCTGATTTTTTCAGATATTGCTTTGCACCTTTGGGAAGAAATTTGGGTATCAAAACTTCACGGTCTAAAAAAGCAACTCCTAATCCTATTCTGGAAAAGGCTTATGCAACAAAAAAAATTAAACAAAAACAGGTAAAATATTAATAAAATAAAAATTAATAATGATTTGAAAATTTATTTTAATGAACAAATGTGCTTTTTTATTTGTTAGATCACTGCACTTGCTAAACAATTAGATTGGACTGAAAGACAAGTAGAGAGATGGCTTCGATTAAGAAAAACTCAAGATAAACCATCAACTCTCACCAAGTTTTGTGAAAATAGTTGGCGATGTCTTTATTACACTTATTCTTTTCTTTTTGGATTATATATTTTATGGGATAAAAAATGGCTTTGGGATATAAACCATTGCTACTACAACTATCCTTATCATCCAATGACTAATGATGTATGGTGGTATTACATGGTATCCATGGCTTTTTATTGGTCTTTGAGTATTTCTCAGTATTTTGATGTTAAACGTAAAGATTTTTGGCAAATGTTCATACATCATATAGCAACTATTGTTTTAATGTGCTTTTCCTGGATTGGGAATCTCACAAGAATTGGCACTCTTGTACTCCTTGTTCATGACTGTGCTGATATTTTCTTGGAGGTATGTCAATTTTTTTTATACACTAT
Organism: Trichogramma pretiosum; assembly: GCF_000599845.2. Taxonomy (NCBI): domain Eukaryota; kingdom Metazoa; phylum Arthropoda; class Insecta; order Hymenoptera; family Trichogrammatidae; genus Trichogramma; species Trichogramma pretiosum. Next base: position 1,322,601 of record NW_019641710.1, on the reverse strand, counting down.
GTTCAAAAAATATCAAAAACAAGAAAATGAAAATTTTTCAACATGTTTCCTGAATTTAAATTATTTTTCTCTAAAAATTAAAAAAATGCACTATTTTTCTTTGTACAAGAGTTGATTCAACATCTTGAAAACTATGTTTTAAAAATACTTTAATTCACTTGGAGTTTGAAATACTTGTAATATAAAATTTACAGCCAGTAATTAATAGAAATTTTTTATAATTTTAATTTTACAGGCAGCAAAAATGGCTAAGTATGCAAACTATCAAAGAGTTTGTGACTTTATTTTTGTAATCTTTACTGTATTATGGATTGTTACACGAATGGGTATTTTCCCATTCTGGATTATTTACAGGTATATTTCAAAATAATCATCGATTTTTTTCGGCATTGAATATTCCAAATTAATAATTTCATGTATGATTTTTAGTACCTTAATTGAAGCACCACAGATAGTGCCGATGTTCCCAGCATACTATATTTTTAACTCTTTACTAAGTCTTTTACTTGTACTACACACTTTTTGGACTTGGCTTATCTTAAAAATAGCTTATAATGCATTAATGGCTGGACAGGTAATAAATAATTACTAATATTTTTAATAATATTGTATCTTTTCAGTTCATTAATTTCATTCATATTTTTTGCAGATGGAAGGTGATATTCGTAGTGATAGTAGTGAAGAAATCTCTGAAGAGATTGTAAATGGGACAGTGCTAAATAATGTGAATAATACAACAAAGACAGTTATAAGGCAAAAACAAAATTAGTGTAAGTGTAACTTAACATATGGCCTGAAGAATCAAGTATTACACCTATTCAAAAGTGAATTGCCATTGCCTTTAAACTGAATGAAGAATAGATGACCAGAGTGTAAATTCACAGTTTAAAGTTTTTGTAATTGAAATAATTATAGAAATTATTTAGCTCGGACGAATTGCGAACTCTTCAATATTGAAGATGTTGCATTAACTTGCTAGCGCAGCTGTTATACAAATTAATATATTAAATGGTATAATGCAGTTGTAGCCTTCTTACAGGCTTTCTTTATTAAGTTAATGCATTTTATTGTTGCAAAATGTATATTACGTCGTTTTTCACTTTACCTTTAAATATTTTATGGACACATGAATACTTGTCATATGTATTTTTTCATCTCTTACATTCTGCGAAAATGTTTATAAAATTTTTAATATTTCATTCCACTAACACACCACATTCTTACATTAAAGAAGTGAGAAATTTATAGGAAATGTTTACCTACACAATTAAGTTTTATAGAATCTTTGATAATAACTTGCTACTGTGGAATGAAGTTTCGTGGAAACAATGAAAGTAACATAACATGTATATTTTAAAATCATTTTTAATATCTTATTTATATCACAAGAATGTTATCTTGTAACATGATGTTTCCAAAGAACCTCCAAATCATCAGTAAATTATAAAAATAACTTCAATAAATCATTTTTTATCGTAAATGGATTTTTTTGCAATAAGTATTTTTTCCCAAAAAAATAAATTGTGGTAGTCTTTAAATAACATGTAAGCACTTGAATAATTTTTTAATCAAATTTCAATAGTTGTATATAAAATTATTGTAAACTGTAGTTACATAGTATTTAAAATTATGATTTAATACTTTTCAATGTTATAAAACTATGAAGGCAATAATTTTAATAATTAATAATGATGGGAACATACGTTTTTGCGTGTAACGTGGAAACAGAATATTTAGACGTTTTTTACGCTATAAAGAGTTACATCGAGAGCCATAAAGTGTAACCGCTATCCCTGCCACATTCAACTAAATGCACTGTATTTAGAAGCCACTAACGTACCAAAAGTCAATAGTTAAAAAATTAGGTACTCTGTAGAACAATTAAAAACTAAGTTGGAATCATTTTAATAGTAACATTTTGTTTACAAAGAATTTTTTGCAATTTTTTCCATCAGAGTATCAACAACTTTTAAAGATTTTGGGACAAATGCAATGCTCAGCCCAACTTTGATATTATAAACCATTTGTTGAAGAAATGCATAAACGTTTGATAGTAAATTAGACCACGTATGTAATGCTGTGCATGCCTTGAAACAGTAATCAACAGCTACTAAAAGAGTTTTAACTTGGTAATGAAACCTATTTATCACTACAAATGTCTTTGTAATATCATTTATCTTGCCACAACATATAATGAATGGATGAAGGCATGCATCAACGGCTCCAATTCTTTCTGATATAGAAGTTATTTTTTCATCTAGTTCAGATTCATTCTGGAAGAAGATTATGCATTAAAACATAAATTTATTAAATATTTTATTGCTTATTTGGAATTACCTCTATGAATGAAATAAAGAATTCGGATATATCACTTTTAGTGAGACGAATTGCATTGCAATCTGGCTTCTTTATCGTTGTACACTTTGTAAGAAGAAAGGGTAAGTAGAGCAGAGCTTTAGTTGAAGATGAAGCTGTGAAATTAAAATTCATTCACAATTGTGGAAAATTATAGAATTAAAATATATATAATTGGAAAAATTTTACCTTTGTCGAAATTTTCTCGAAGTTCAAATCGAAAATTTTTTATTTCTGAAATTGTAGATTCATCGCCAATTTTAACGATTTTGTCTGCTATTGTAGGCCACTTGCTCATTAAACTACCACCAAAATCGGCAGCAATTTTTTCACTTATTTTATTTTCTTTTACTAAATTTTGTATAATTTGATTACAGTCTTCTATAAGCTGTTGTTAGAAAAAATAAATTTACATAAAATTATCCCCATTATCTAATTTTAAATTTATATTTGACTATAAGTTTTACCCTACCAATGATAATCCAACTGCTGTTTTCAGGCACCAAAAATTGTTAATATAGGTAGAATACTGTATTTCCATTTTTGTACCCCTGAAATCAATTAGCATTTGTTGACGATCACTGAAACTTTCACTCCATATTGTGTAAATAGATTTTGTGGACAATGCTGGATTTTCTTCTCCCATCAGATTTATTAATTCACTTTTTGCGAAAATTTCTGAAAGATAAAAATCAATTCCAATGTAATTTCTATTTCATTGTAATATAATTGTCATAAACTTGTTCACATTAAAATTTATAACTACCTGAATGTTGTTCAGTTTCTTGGTGGTTGTTCAATTGGTTTGGTGGAAAATTTGTTTTTTTTGTTCCAATTATTCCAGCATCAATGCATTCACTTCTAAAGCATTTATAATAATTGTACAAACTTCCAGTACATGCAAGAGATTCTCCACGTATATTTGTTGTTCGAGGTGAAAACCAGTTACAAGGGTTCACTGTAGGGAAAAGCTCTACCAATTGGTTCCTCAGCTCCAAGAATCTGTCTTGAGTAATTCTGGAAAAAAAATTAATGCCCCACGCATGAGTGTACATATACATTTTTCAAAAACATTAAGTAAAATTTTCTACGAGTGTTAAAATACATTTCTACTAGAAAACAAAATTAAATGTATAAAAAACAGATTAACTTAAAAAAAAGTACAAAATAATATTAACTATTGTGTGTAAGTATAATATTAGCTTAAGCTACCAAATAAAAGTTTATTGACTAGCAATATTATGAAAGATTTAATAAAATAGGCTGAGAAAAACTAGCAATCAAAAAAAAAAAGTAGAACGTTTTTTATAAAATGGAAATGAGTCTATACAAACAGGAAATTGAAATTCATTATGAAACTAATAATTTATATATTTGACTGCATCCATGTATGATGAAAAATGAAAAAAAAATCAAAATAGAACAAATATAATTTTAAAATCAATCAAAAATAATATTACTTGAGAGCTCAAACCCAAGTATATTGTTTTATCATGTAGATACCAGTCATACATTTTCAAGTAATATTTTGTATAATAAATTCTTACTTAAGTCTTATTGGATTTTCCATAATTACTTTCCGTATGATATAATGAGTAAGTCTTCTGTCAAGGAGAATTTTTTTTTTCTTATATTTTCCTAATATAATTTTACCCTCGATTTCTTCATTCAACATATAATATAAAGGATTCTTGGGGAATTCAAAGTTATCTGAAAAAAGTAAACGAAACGATTAAATGTAAGTTTGGTCAATTAATAAACAGCAATCCTTGTCTTATAATACCTGATGGACTGTAATGTTCGATAGATTCTATCTTTATACCATAATCTATCTGAATGTCTTCATCTTCTTCTATGTACACTTTAGCTATTTCTGCCATTTCAATTTCTTTCAATTTTTCTTGAGGACTTTTTACTGGACAGGCTGCCTCTGTAAATTGCAACGTACCAAAAGATTAAGAAAAATGGAAACGAAAAATTGTTGAAAAATTCTTAGGTTCTTCCAGGCGTGTGGAAATAATGAAGCGACGCTTTTAAAATCAAATTTTCAAGTTAAAAAATTACTTACTCGTCATCCAAGTAATACAAAAATGTAACAAAGTGTAGAGAACGGCACCAAAAATGAATGTTGATCACTCTTTGTAGCAGCTAATGGCTAGACCATGCACATGGAACTCGTTGGCTGTATAAAAATGAATACTGACTACACTTTTTCACGATATCTCGCTTTAACGTTATTCTGCGCCCTCTGTAAAAGAGTGGTTTAGTAGCTACACCTTCTTGCTCTGCCGCTGTGCTGTGATCAAGATTCAAGACGTGCGGTAAGACTTTTCCCGCTAAGTATGAAAAAAGTTTAACATGACATTTTAAATTCAAAAAACACACGAACAAATCATTTTAAAACAACGATTTATTTCAATAATCCATGAATGAATTTGTAGGAACATACTTTTTTAAATAAAATTTTAAAGAAATTCTATAAAAAATGTTTACGACGAATTCAATTTAAAACAATTAAAAGTGTTCTGAAAAAAAATTCATTCAAATATAAAAATTTGTCTCAAGTTTCACTACTGAAATCACTAGAAAAAAGATATTTCTATATTACTTCCTTATTCAAGTTAGATTCTACAATATTTTGCACGGTAGTTACGTACGGCAGCAACTCCTTTGCATTCGATCGCAGAGTCGCAGCAGACGACATTGTGCGAATTGTTTTGCTCAATACCCCCTCGGCACTCGGCCGTTGTTGGGTTGTGTCTTTATTGTGTATTACTGCGTTGCATACTTACACGCTCATATCAAAGAATGTTTATGCATTTTTTGGCGAACACAGTTTATTTATTGAAAACTGAAGTACAAAGTGTAAATCACCTGCCGTAAAAAATACCATTAAACGTTATTTACTATGTTAATCATCCTTAATTACAGTAACTATGACAGTTGATTCATTACGAGACGACGTTGAAGAAATTATATCTCCGAGCCACCGAGGACTGTCTGTAGTTGTGAACAAGATTCGCTTGGTAATTCGTGACACGAAGTGTTGACCTTCGTTTGACCAAAAAATGGTGCGTGTCATACCGGTGCACAACTTTCAAGAGCAAAATGTTGCACAAATCGAAGAACCTCAAGCTAGCTGCGTCGCGAGCGCGCCTCATCGCCGAGAACTGCTGCTGCTGGCCTTGGCGTCCCACTGCGTCGAAGTCCGCGATCTTGGCCAGCCGGAACTTCCGCTGCTCACCAGATTTCCTACGGTCGATTTGCCAACTTGCATAATGCACTGCGTCAAGGGTAATTACGTCGTTACCCTGGAGCAAAAGCAGCTCTCGCCGCAACAATCCCAGCAGCATCAGCGATCTCAGGACTGTGGAACTTATGTTCGCGTTTATGTCAACTGGGCTAGTCAAGACAAGCAAGCTATGCGGGCGCGCATAGCCGGCCGGGTAACGCCAAGCTTAAATAGACCATTGAATGGTCTTGAAATGATTGAATTGCCTTTGTCGGCCAAAGCTACTGCTATAGCTTGTTGTCAAACTACTGGAAATTTACTTGTAGCTACTGGTAACACTCTTATATTGCATGAGTTCAAGATCGAAACTCAGAGCCCAGCAAAAATGAAATTCATTGATTTTGAAGCTAGACCTTGGTCTCTGGGTTTAAAATTTTCCCCAACCAAGTTGGATATAGTTGAGGACTTTATAGCAGCTATGGATGCTACAAGATTTGTTGTTTGTAGATTGACTAATCCTTTTTATGATGACATAGATCATATGAGTTCTTTTACATCAACTACTACTACAACTACTTCTTCTAATGATAAAACTACTGTATCCACTGATTTTTGCAGTTTAGAAACAGTGGACAACTCTACTTCTGGTTTGGAAAGTAATGAAAGCAGTTTAAATAGACTTAAAAGCCAGTCTAGTCTAAAGAATTGTACAGATAAAAATTCTAATCCACAATCTTCGTTAGATTTTTCAAAAACAAAAATTAAGAAAAAGTCTTTCATTGACTGGAATAACTTGTTTAGTAATGAAAAAGTAGAGCTACAATCATTGATAAATGAGGGGGTACTTGAAAATTCTTCATCTCCTGTCACAATTAATTTGCCTTCTATATCACTTGAGAGAGCTGGACCAGGACATACACTTAATCCATTTGTTTTGAATTCCATAGACACTGAAATTTCAATTAAAACAAATTCTCCAAGCAATGGTTGGTCTGAAAATTATGTTGTTAGAAACATTTTGAGGTTGAAAATAGCCAGGTCAAGTGATGTTATGAATCTTGATGGTAGTTCTGATTTTTTCATAAGTTTTGTCATTAAACCATTGTACACAAAAAATGACAATAATAGCAATGGAATTAAGAAATCTATTTTGAAGTCAGACAGTTATAAATATCTTCATGGAGTAACTTGTTTAATCTGTACCACACAAGAAGGCTACATGTACCATTTTAATACAGAAAGTAGTGATGATAATAATCCAACTTGTCTAACTACCTACCCATTTACAGCCCCAGTTATTCATGTTGCATTGGAGTATACAGTTTTACATGCTTTAACAGAAGCCGGATTGGAGTCATACACTCTCCGATTGCCGCATCATGTAGCTAAAAGTAGACCTCAACAACAAAGTAAAAAAACTATGTGTCCAGATGTGTCCGAACCAGTTTGCTTAATAGGATTGAGACCATTTCTAGGAGTTCAGCAAATGATCAATTCAGACAAAAGTATTGTATTACTTGCAAAAGCTGAAAGTTCATGGACCCTTTATTCATTAAGACTTCCAAGACCAGAAAATGTCTACTTTGATATAATCAATGCTGCAAAAAACCACAAGTACTCAATTTATTTGTTTGCTTCAAAACTGTCAAGTATTTTATAATAAACTAGTAAATAATAATGGTTTTTTTTTTCAGAGCAAACAGCCCTTCTACATACCGTCATTTATTAGAGGAAGCACATACAATATTACGTTTATCAAAGGAAATATTAGATTTACATGAAAATGTAAACGATCACTTTTCTGTTGATCCTAAACTTGAAAGTCTCTATAATCAGTCTTGTGCACTATTAGGGGACTATTTTATTAGATCAGATAAGGAATTAGAGCGTCGGCTTTGCATTCCATACTATTGTATGTCTGGATTAAAACCAAGCGAAGTATTGTTGAGAAAATCAACTCAAGATGCACCAGGATTAGTGACTTATGTTATTGATGTTCTAAAAAACATTAAAAGTGGTCCAGATGCTGATGCTTTATTCCAAGTCCAAGATATTGTTAATATTATAAGTTTGGAAAGTCGTGAAGATTTACTCAAAATAATATTAACTAGTTCTGTACTACGCGAGTATGCAACTGATAAACTGATTAATCTTTTGACCCTGCATAATAGCGAAGATGATTGTTATAATTTAGCTTTAACTTTATTGTATATACAAGCAGAAAAACAATTTTTAGCTGACAATGCTTTGAATAAAGTATTGGACAACTTTTTACTAAAAACAATTCTAGACTATCCACATTTATTATTTGATGAGGAAGGTTTGGATGTAAAGAATAGAATTAATCTCTCTTTTTCGGATTTTTCAGCTACATTAATACGTAAAAAAAGTTCAGTTTTTGCTAGAATACTCACAAGTCTAATAGAAGAAGAAATACTTTTACTTTATCAAGTTATGCAAGTGAGTTAAATTTTAATAATTCTTCTTTCCATTTCAATCAATTTTAAATTCATTGACTTTTAATATTGATTTTGAATGTTTAGGTGTTTCTTGATTATTTACCCTCGCGAATAGGAAGAGATGGACAAGATGCTGCTGCAGCCTTACAACAGTTCCTTGAAGTCTATTTTCATTCATTGTTTTCCAAAATTGAAAATAGAAATGGCGTGAATTACGATTTTACATTAACAGAAGCTTTTAAAATTCTTGTCCGTTCTTATCTGAGTAAATTGATGCAAACAAATATTTCCAAAGCAGAAGAGCTTGCAACTACAAATGAATGGCAATATGAAGATAATTATTTATTTGAAAGTCGAAGACCAAAGTATCTTGACAAAATGCCACCAATTGCTAAAGATTATCAAAAAATAATGGATGCTTCAGATTTTGAAGAATTATGCCAATTAAATATTTCAGAAAATAAAAAATATGTACGCATAGAAGTTTTAAAATTGCAAGCTCTGATGGCCAGTGATTTTTTACCAAATGAGTGCCTTCAAGAAGTAGAACAGTTTCTTGATGCAGAACAAATACAAGGCAGTTTGTCTTTTCGTACTCTTTGCAATAAAAATACAGAATCCATCACTCATTTATTAATAGATAAATGTCCTCAGGCTGTATTGCCCTATGCTAAGGTAAAAATAATAAATTTTATTTTGTACACAATTTTAGCACTTGAAAGCATAAATAAAATTAAATTCATTCCTCAGGATATGTATACCAGAGAATCAGAATGGAAAACACTTGTGGATTTGTTACAACAAAAAATGTCGAATGAATCATCCAATCCTGATACCCATCTCTTTTTTGAACATACCATGACAGGTGATTTTTATTTGCTTTTTAAATTCACGATTTTACAAAACAGTAATAATCCGTAAATTATTTTTTTTAATTATTTACAGAAACTATAAAATACATAGCAGAAGTATTACCTGCAAAATCTTTACAGTACATAATACCAAAAGATAATGACGAACGTTATCAACGATACACGGAAGTTTGTAATCAAATTGTGCACGCTGAAAATGTCAAATCTCTTCTAATAGAAACAGGACGACAATTATTATCGTCATTTAACTCTTAGTTGAACTAGATAGGCCAATTTCAATTATTACTTATTAAATGCTTAATACTTAATGATTTACAATATAACATTTTCTAGCAGTGTACTCGTGAAAATTAGATTGATTATGCATAAATTAATCAGATTTCATATTTGAATCAAGAAAAGTATTCAATTCTTAAAAATTAACTATAGGTTGATGAATATAGCTAGTTGACAAGTATAATTGAATCGATGATACTGTATAAGAAGGTAATTGGAAAGCTTGCAGTCATGTTTTAAGTGAATTTTTAAGTTCACACTCATTTGTATAAAAAATCAACACCTATAACACGTTGGTACTTTCAAATTTTTTATCAAATCACTTCTAAGGTGTTCCTCTGAAGCAGTAATAAATGTACATTATATATTATTAAATTTGCACACTATGATGTAATTTTCATAAGTGAGTACTTACTTTTATGCAAGATTTCAATTTATTAAATTGAATATTTCAATGTTAAGCTCAGGAGGAAGTCATATTTTTATTGTTAACTTATTAAAAAATTTGTTAGTTAATTTTTCGCGAGTGTAGAAGTATTACTCGCGATTTAATACAGAGTTTATAATGCAATAAGATATTGTACAAGAATCTCTAGTTGTTTATGCACGATTTTTGAGCATTATATGGTTTTGCAAAATAAGATGATAAATGTATAATTTATATGAAATTTATTATAGCAAATTCGTTGTTATTAATTCAATTTAATTCTAATATCAAACGTTGTAAAGTTATTTTACAAAATATACAATTTCAATCAAATAAAATACACTTATAAGTATAATTTCTGTAGTTATATTTTTCTGTCGAAGTCTCATTAACTAATGTCAATTAGTGTCCTGATAATAGAAAAATTTCTAATTAGTTTTTTCAATTGAGTTATTATTGATCATGGTTTTTAATTGGTAAAGTCTTTTTAAAATTAGTACTTTGGTGCTCTTTGCAAGAAAAAATATGATCCGTATATAACTGAAAAAATAAAATTGACTTAGATATTGGTTAAATATTAAATATGGATTAAGTAAAATATTGATTACAAATCGTAATTTTTATGGTGTGCAAGTAATCGGAAATTCTCAACCCTAAGAAGAGTTAAATACTGGTGGCATTACGGCATGACTGCCTAATTTTGAATAGGTTTATAAGACTTTTCTTTGAACACTTTGCCTAAAGATAATGAACGTTGTCTATAAGCTTTTCCAAACATGCATTGGTTGAAGATTGTATGAGTCAACTCACGTCAAAATTTCATATTTCGGCGGCGACACAGTGTCGAACTCAAGAATTAAGACTGTCATTTTGCAGCTAATGACCAATCACTAATCCCTCTGCAATGAATGTTCGCGCATGCGCCAGCATGAGTTTTACTCGTTCAGACGTTCACTACGGTCTACGAACGTGAAGTCTGTGAGTAGCGAGAAATAACGCAATAGTCCATCAATCGCCAGCTCAGCTACAATATAGCGTGTATGTCTAAACATAACCTTCTTTAATTGTTTACAAGTGCAGATTGAAAGTGCCAAAGTTCAATTTTTCATTTGATCAGTTGCAGTTTGTGTTTTATTGGACATGTATAACGGAATAGGTTTGCAAACCACCCGAGGTTCGGGAACAAATGGTTATGTTCAAAAGAACTGCGCCGTCGTTCGTAAACACAAGAGACAGTCGAATGAAAACCAGCCTGTCCGTGGAGATTTCGCTAACAAGGTTCCCAATGGAGATATTTTGTTACATGCAAAAAAGAGAGACATCGAGGTCAAAATTCTGGAGCATCGAGAAGCTTTGGAAGAACAGGGACTTAAAGAAGAAGAGATCGAAGAGGAGGTAGCGAGGTACAGAGCCACTTTGCAGCTGTGTTATGAAAACGAGCAGCGTAAGCTAAAAGCCGACAACTTTTCTTTCAACAACTTGAAACAGGAAACGCATCACCTGGCCGAAGCAAATCAACTGAAAAACTCGAAATTGCGTGAAGCTTTTGGAATATCAGAGTATTTTCAAGATGGCACGAGTTTTGATCCAGAGAGGCGTGAACGCGAAGCTCAGTTGAAAAAAGAAGTTGAGAAAAAGTCATATCAATGGCTTAAAACTCCTTCACCTGAAAAAGATGATAAAACTGCGGCTGACAGCGACATTGTCTGGAGAAAAGAATCCGATGATAAACAAAATGAAAATGACCAAGTAGAAAAAAAAGATAAAAAAGACAAGAAAGAGAAAAAGAAAGTTCTTCAAAAAAAGAAAGATAAAAAAGAAGACCATAGAGAAGACAAAAAACGAAGCAAAAAATTGAAAAAGAAATCAAAACATATTGACACCTCTTCAAGTAGCAGTGACAGTGATGACGATTCAGAGTCAAGCAGTGATAAATACGAAAGCAAAAAAAAAGACTCAAAGAGAAAGCGTAAAAATTCATCAAAAAATGTTAAAAATAAGCGGCGAAAGGTCAATGTTGAAAGTGATTCATCTGATTCCAGTGATAGTGAAACTAAAAGTTCAAAGAAAAAAGCAGTATTGTCAAAATCACACAAGTATCATAAAGATGAAAGTGTTTCAAAAAAAAATAAAAAAACAAGAAGCCCTAGCATCAGTAGTGATTCATCTGAATCAGAAGATGAATCTTTTCAATTAAAGAAAAAGACACATTCTAAATACACTCTAAATAAGCACCATACAGATGATGACAGAAAGAAATCAAAAAAGGAAAAGAAAGATAAGAAGGATAAAAAAGACAAAAAAGATAAAAAAGATAAGAAAGAAAAGAGATCAATAAAAGAAAATAAAGAAAAAAAAGAAAAGAAAGATTATAATGATTCTCATAAATCAGAAAAAAAAGTTTCCACCTCAAAATCAGTGAATTTGTCTCAAAAATCAGAAAAGCATGTAAAAAATGAGCATGAAATAAGAAATGAAGAAACAAATATAATGCTTTCAGAATCATTTGACATTGAACCATTACATTCCTCCAGAAAAGAAGAACCGGATGTTTGTAGTCAAGAACACCAAATAATTGATGATAGAGACTCGAAAAAAGCCAAGACAAACTATGAATCTGAAGACAGCTTACCCGAAGAAATTGTTAAGGAAATAAAGAAGTATAAATTAAAGTATGCTGGACACGTCAAGGATAGTTGGATTATCAAAGAAAATAATGTTGCTAAAAGAATATGAAAGATATAGTTATTTCTTTAATTATTTGATAGCATATTTTTGATTGTATATAATTATCTTTAGTAAATAAGATAAATGACTAATAAAATTTTATAATTAAAATCCAAATGTTTTATTGTTTATCATTATATTGTCACTTTTTTAATTATTTAGTGCAATTTAGTTCTACAACTTGAGATTTGACTATGTTGTTATTATTATCATCATAAAAATGGAGGAAAAAAACATCCTTATGAAATTTTCAATCTTTAAGCATAGCAGTGGTAAGTGTAACTTGCATGTTGATAAGTGGACATATTTGGACATTGTAATCCCACTTATTCTAACCTCACTAACATCATATCATCTATAATGTTGTGACATGACATACCAGTAAACCAAAGCGCAGTGCTTGATTCATTCACAACACATAATAAAATTGTAATTATAATCAATATATACAGCGTCAATGATTAGTTGACTGTTGAAATATTCTCTTTTGTTTTGACCTATAATTCAGTGCACAAACAGAATATAAGACAACAACATTTACGAAATATATTTATGATTTAATATTAAAAAAAAATTTTTCAAGTTTCATCTGTAACCTATAAATTTTCGTTTTAAGGAAATTCAAAATGGATATGATAAATAATACTAGCAGTGAGTACTTAAATGTTACCATAACAAATTCAAATAATATTGGTCACTCAATTGAAAGAAGATTCAAAAAAGACTTGATCATTCAAGAGTTCAAAAATAAGCTTGAATTATTAGTTGGTGGACAATCTAATTCAATGAAGCTAGAAGTGTACAATGAGAATAATGATATTGTTTGTAAAATAAATGACAATGATCGTGCTCTTGGATTATATCCAATAAAAGATGGAATGCGGATACATGTGATACTCAATTCTGAGGGTGATACAGCTGATCCATCTGCTGTCGAAAAATTTGAATTATCAGAAGACCAATATGCTAGCAGATCCGACACTGTCAAAGCATTTCTTAAAGAACATAAATTAGGAAAGTACAATGAAGAGGAAACAAAGCGAAAAGAAGAAGAGAAACAAAAAGAATTAGAAAATGAAGAAAAACTTATAAAATCTATGAAAATTGGTGATAGATGTGAAGTAAATGTACCAGGTGCTCCCAAAAGAAAAGCAACTATTATGTATTTAGGTAATACAGAATTTAAAAGTGGTTGGTGGGTAGGAGTTAAGTATGATGAACCATTTGGAAAAAATAATGGGTCAGTAGCTGGTAAAAAATATTTTGAATGCATTGACAAGTATGGTGGATTTGTTAAACCGGCTCATGTAGTCATAGGTGATTTCCCAGAGGATGATTTTGATTTGGATGAAGAATTATAAGAAAAGTATCACAACTTTTTCATACTGTCGTTGTTATAGTTTTAAAATTTATAAAAATTGATAAACCTCAGTGCATTCTAACTGAGTATAATTTCAATAATTTTAGAAACTTTTGTATATTGTCCATCCCATAGGAATTTACCAAGTATGATGAATAAAATATTTTATCTAATTTTATTAATAATATTTTTTTCAATGGTGTTAAAAGTATGATCCAACAAATGCTATTATATTTATTTTTAGTGTTTTGAAAGCAAGCGTTTTCAGGAATAGCTATGTTTGTATTAAAAAAGTGCACAACTATTTTCAAAAATTGTTTATTTTCTCAATATTTTCAAACAGCATTTTTGATTACTTTGAATATTTCATTTTTTCAAACTAAAAATAATCAAGCTCTTACCTTGTGCTTAATACTTGATTACTTTTTGCAATATAAATTGTAGGTATCAAGGTTGTTTTCAAATTGCACAAATTTTAATAATTTCACTATCATTAATTTCAACCATAGTATAATGCCAACAAATAAATGTACATAGATTTTGACACAAATGAAGGAACAATTTATTGTTAATAATTATTTTTTTTATTTTGTGAAATCAGTGTTACTAAAATAAATACATAATGCACATATATGTCAAAGGTTGTACAATTAAAATTAAAAATTAAGTACTATACAATTTTTCCACTAAAATCTATATAGATCATGTAGCTGTACATTTTTTGCAGTATATCAATAAAAATCAATTATTTCTCATAAAAGGCACTCGCACTTTAATCTAAAATCAATATTAAAAAATATCTGTATAATGCATCAATCAAAGAATAAAATCAAGCTCAAAGTTGCATCAGTCCATTATTAAATCGTCAGATGAATATTAATGGTGATGAAAGCAAGCCGTAGGTCAACAGCTTCGTTTGGCTTTTGGACGGAATTACAAGCTGCTCGTATCTCATTCTGGCCTCTGAACGTCGACGTCGAACTCGGTCGCCGATAGGCATCGGACGGCCTCGTCGCAAGGTAAATTGCGCCGGCTTCAAGGAAATTTCACTAAGTATCATATTGCAGTCTCATTGGTATAGAGTTGTGTCGTTGGGCTCAAAAGATGCCGAAGCGCTTCTTGGAGGCGGTGCTCGAGCGCTTCTTGCGCGCCGGAGCGACGACGTCACCGAGCGAACCAGGCGAGCCGGCGGCCTGGGCCTGCACCGGGGCCAGTTTGCTGCGCACGTGCTCGTCGAGCAGCATCTGCATGTCCATTTGCCACTGCTCGAGCTGCTCGCTCAGCTCGATCTTCTGCTGAATGGCCTCCATGAGCTGGCTGTTGATCTGTAGCATGTCGATGCGGGTGCGCGCCAGCTCGACCTCGACCTTGTTTTTGCGCGCGACGGCTTGGTCCCTCGTCTGCGGGATGATACAACGAAAAATGACTCATCGAAAATCGATACTTTGCAGAAAAAATGAAGGGGCGAAAAAAAAGCTTACCTGTATCGCCTGGGCGAGGACTTGGTCCTTGGAGAGCTGCGACAGCTCGATGTCGTTCCTTGCTCGGTCGCGCTCCTCCTGCACGCCCTGGAGCTCGGCCTCGCAGAGCTTGAGCTTGGTCGCCGTCTCGACGATGCTCTCGTTTCTGCGCTTGAGCTCGTCCTGCGTCTGGCGCAGCTGGTCCTTGGTCTGTTCGAGCTCCTCCTTGGACCGGT
Organism: Trichogramma pretiosum; assembly: GCF_000599845.2. Lineage (NCBI taxonomy): Eukaryota > Metazoa > Arthropoda > Insecta > Hymenoptera > Trichogrammatidae > Trichogramma > Trichogramma pretiosum. Next base: position 1,307,197 of record NW_019641710.1, on the reverse strand, counting down.
GGAGTTCGACGGCCAGGCCGAGCTCGCTGGGGCCGCCTCTCACGCCGCTGAGGGCCAGGCCGAACACTTCCTCCACGAGATCGGACAAGGCTCCTGGACAGAAGTTGTTCTGCTCGCGATGTAGAACAAAAAAATGCATACATTAATCGATTCGCTCCCGTTGACATATAAAAGTTAATATATCACGAGCAACGTTCGTAAGTGGATCGCGCAAACATATGCGGGACAAATGTGGCCGGAGCTAGATCGTACACGATGTGCGTTGGTGTGCGAATAGGAGAGCGACGTACGGTTGATTTTGCGAATAGGCGCCTCGAGTCGAGATTCCACGAAATGGTCCGGCCGTCGAGGCAGACGTCTTGGCTCTTTGGAGCGCGACGGACGACGCCTGGCTGCACCAGTGCAGCCGCGCGCACGAGCCGTGATCTGGTTTAATTTTCGTACGAGCATCCAATTGCGCTCGTATTTATACGCTGCTGGAGATATTTTAGACGCTCCTCGCTTTTATATTTACGGACGCGGCTGCTCTCTCGCTCAAGAGTCCAGTGCTCGGAGCACTATATAATATCCATATGCTCGAGAGAGAAGAGGCTTTTAGAGTCTATTAGAGGCTTTCAGAGGCTCGCCGCGTACTCGATGCTGTCGGAATTCGCAATAAAGAATCGTTGGAAAGGGTCGAAGGGCTTACCTCGCTCTCGTGGCCGCTGTGGTTGAGCACGAGCATGGACTCGTCGCAGTCGCTCTGCAGGCCCGAGTCGTCCTCTCCCCGGCGCAGGTGTCCCGAGAGCTCGCGCAGCCGTCGACAGGCCCGGTCGACCTCCTGACGCAGGTCCTGCTGCTCCAGGCCCAGCGAGCTGCCGCCGCTCTCCTCGCACTCCATCTCGGCCTGCAGCGAGCGGGGCTGCTGGCGGCCCGTCGGCGACACGGATCGGCCGCTGGACGAGGCACCCAAGCGAGCGCCGCCGCTGGCCCGCGAGGCCTCCATGGCCGACAGAGCCGCTGCCAGCTCGTCCCTGTGAGCAACAAAAAACAGCGATGTATATGGCTTTAATACAACATTCGTATATGCCTCCAAACCGGATCGTATAGTCGGAATTCCAAGATGATGCAAGCTTGTTGTTTCTTCGATACAGATCGTTTAATAGGATTTTTATCGAAGCAAACGCGTAAATAATGCGCGAGTGTTATTATGAGCGTTGAGCTGGCATCGCGGAGCACGTAGGTGCGAACGAGAAAAAAACAACAACAACCGATCGAACGAACGATCTCGAGCGTATCTCTTGTTCGAGGCGTAGGCGTTTATAACTATGTCTTTTATAAGAAAAAGCATCGTCCGTTATTGTATTGCAGACCTATTCGCTCGATTTTATCGACTTTATAGAGCAAGATACGCGCCTATTTTTTTTTGCCATCCTCCCGCGCGATCGCTGGTCTTTTTTATTGCGCTCGGCTCGAAAAATCATCGGTCTAAACTTTATGCTCGAGTGCTCGATCGACTGCACGAGATGACATAGCTGTAGTGCTTTTTTTTCTTCGCGGCACGTAGCTAGAGCGATACATTCGAAAGGCAAGGCTGATGCTCACGACTCGACGTTTTTTTTTTAATTCTGCGTTGGCGTTGTAGTCGATGTTTTGCTTTTATTCATTCAAAGACGACATCGAACGTACATTCGATCATTTGCAAAGATATATCTCACGAATCCGGCTGTACTTTTCCTATCGACTAAAGTCTCATCGGATCAAATTTGGTAATGTTGTTAACGAGCGGTAAATAAAGTTTTCACGATCCAGTCAAAAGTGCGCTATCTTGGTGAGGCTTTCAATCGTCCGAGGTCAGGGTCGAGCCGCGAATCGAAAAAGACGAGTGAAAGGTCAAGTCGGTACGTCGCATTGGAGCAGCATGCGTCGAGATTTAACTCTAATATTACGTCGCGTAAGACTCTGGCTTTGTCTCATTGGATAAACAAATGCTCGGAGAAACAAGACGAAGTAGAAATCAATCGATCGAAATGGACAAAGGTGCTTTGTAACGCAGAGACGAACAATCGAAGCGTGAATCGCTTTTCATTGCAAATATCCATCCAGCACCATTCGAAGAGAGATTCAAGGTCGAATGAAATAATCCTCGATGGCTGGATGCCGTAAGCCGTGATAGGTATAGAAGCTGACGAATTTATATACGCACCTTTCACGCTCGGCAACGATGGCTCGTCGCTCCGCTTCGTGTCCGAGCCGTTCGAGGGCTTGGGCGCGTTCCTCGGCTTCCTCGAGGGCCGCTATGGCCCTGGCCCGCTCCTCCCTGAGTTCCAAACTGCGTCGCTCGAGCTCGGTCCGCTGGGCCGACACCAGTTGTACCTACGATGCATCGACGAAAAAAGACGTACGTATGTCGGATCATTGCTCGCGACCAACTAAGTATATATCGCAACGAGGTTTTGTCGAGCGAGCAAACTGGAGCGCGGAAAAGGATGCGGGATTGCGATATCTACACTCGTTATCGCTCAGCTGTGCGTAGGAGAGCTCGAAAAAACCTCGTATATGATTAGACGGCGACGTACTCACCTCATCTTTGAGGACCTCGAGGCTGCTCACGTGGTCCTGCAGACTGTTGCTCCTGAGGGCGCACTTCTCCTTGAGCCTCTTGAGCTCCTGCAGCAGCTGCTCCTCCTGCTTGGCGGCCTCGCGCAGCTGGTCGGCCAGTCGGCCGTTCTGGGCCGTGAGCTCGTTCACGAGGTTGGCCTGGTCGCGCTCGGCTCTGCGGGCTCGCTCGCTCTGCTCGTCCAGTTGGCTGCGCAGCTGCTCGAGGTCGCCTTGCAGCTCCACCGCCCGGGCCTCGCTCTCGCTGCGGGCCTCCTCGAGTTTTCGACGCAGCAAGTGCCGCTCCTGCTCCAAGCCCTGTAACCAAAAATATACATAACGAATCAGTCTCGTCTTTACCAACCTTGCTGCATTGTATGATATGCAAATCAAACGTGAAACGAGTCAGACCCGCACGATTTCGATCAACGAGCTAATATAAATCGCTCGTTTGGCCGATCGACGCCAACTTTTGCATGCGCAACGACTCGTAGATTTACGCACCAAAACGGACTCGGTCTCGTTTCTGCCTATATATACAAATAGGAAGCATCTCGAGTAATTGCAGACCTCGTGCAATACATCTCAGTGGGCACGTTGCTCGTTTTAGAGCAGGTATACGAGAATTGTCTTCGAATCGAAGCGTAAACAGCTTACTAGCACATGCATAATGTGCGTATTAACGGTAAGCTATATTAACAACACTTGTATTTTTGCCGCGTCCGTCTGGACTTTTGCTTTCGAATCGGATAAGATCGATAAGCGATGTCGTGCTACAACTCGCAGCGGCTTTTCTCTGCATTAGACGTATATCCCCCTTACGTATAATATCGCATTACGACCTAGAGATTCTGTTATCGACGAATATATAAAACCTGCGCACAGCTTCTGGCCATTTCTTACATATATTTATACGCATGCATGTGCGTACACTTATAGCAATTATGCTACGCTTAGCCTGATGAAAGATTTAATTAATATACAAACGAATCGCGTATCTATCAATCGGCATTTGAATAGTTGCAGCAATATCGCGTACCAGTGTTTTGGACGTTTATCCAAGCAGCACGCAAGTAATAATCAACAGGGGAAAAAATCAATGCGAGCGACATTCAGTGACTATGCGATTATGAGAATCATAAGACAAGAGGTTGCTTAGTCAACGATACTGGCATAACGTGGAATAATACTATTGGTATCTCGCCGAGTTTTTGACTGTTGTTACCAATGATATAAATGTTAACTTTTGGCTGCGGTGGTAGCGCTCGTCAATAATGGCTGAAATAATTGTCCATTACAGCACTCGATCGATCGTTCGAAAGATCCTATTCTCCGATTGTGCGACCACTGCGCTGCCGTTCGATATCGAGCGACCATAAACTTTCACGTGCACTATGTTTGAATGGCTTTTGACTATTGCTGCGCTCAGTGTGAATGTCACTTTGAAATGTTTCATTATCAATATTTTAGTGATTTGATATGCAAATAATTTTTTCCAACAAATAATCAACTATCAACATGTGCGCAACTTATCGGTGTATCTACATGTACGTAGACATATTAGTTTATTCTTTTTGAAAATGCATATGGGAAATATTTTAATAAAGGAGCGTGTAGATCAATATACTAACATTCGAAACAGACTGAGCTAATTATTCAGCACTGGTATTCTTTGATCTTGCATGAATTTGCAATAGAATCGACCGATATTCCAAACTTCTATATCACATTGTTTACTGTTAAAATGTTCTCAGAGTTTGCTACATTTTTAGATTATATGCATTGTACATTACACATGCAAACACTTCCCCAGAACAACACTTTAGCAAGATGAATCAAGTTTGGATTAAAAAAAACTGATAGGTTGACACGAGAAATCATAAATGTTTTAATAGTGACTGAAAAAAATGTGAAAAAATACGGACAAATTTATTTCACTTTGTCGGAGGCAATTCTATTGTTATTATTGTCGCCTACGTTATACAAACGAGTGGCCACGGCTAACACGTAAGCATCTCAGTTTAAAAAAAAATTTCTCTTAATTTCGACCATGCGTTTTGAGTTCTCTTAATAGATCGTACAGTGCATGTGCGCAGTCAGTCCAAGTTAAGACGCCAACGCATAAGCATCAGAGGTAACTGACTGCATCGACGTCTTCAAATGATTCTCGTAAAAAAATTACTCGTAATTTCGACCACGTGTTCTCAATTCTTTTCCTAAATCGTGCAGCGCAGTGTTAGCTGACTGCATTGATTGCATCAAAGGATTTTTGTGAAAAATAAAAAGTATCTTAAACTATAAGCGATTGTGTGTGCACGGAAGTATAGACATGTCTTCCGTTGAGAAATCTGCTGAAAGTTTTCAAAGCAAGGGCGATGAAATTCACGGAAATGATTCCAAAGACGTGAATCATCTTAACCAAAAAAAATTAGAAAAATTTAAGAGCCTACGTGACAAGATCAATTGGAAGGCCAATAAACAGCGACGCAAATTTCTCCGTCAAATTCGTCCTTTGATTAAAAATTGGAAGAGCCAACTTCCAGATCTTCGAGATATTTTTCAAAAGGAAGAAATCGAGCTGCTTCTTACGGATTCCATATATTATTTGAATAGAAACAAAGATTATTTTCAAAGAGCACTACTCTTCATTGAGTTCGTGATTGCAACAGGCTACACAGATGAGCCCGACGTTGACAAAAACGGTATGCCAGTGTTTCGTCGCACCACACCTCTGCACCATTTGGTTAGATGCAAGATAGCCGTGAATAAATGTTATTTCGTCGATTACCTTTTTGAAATCTACAATAGGTTCGATGTGAATTACATCGATGACTTCAGTTACACCCACTTTCATGTGGCTTGCATGACTGGCTGCGAAGACGCCGTCAAGAAATTCCTCGAATTTGGACAGGATCCCAATTGCCAAGCACAAAAATCAGCCAATCCTCCGATGCATCTTAACATCAGCTTCTGTACCAACCTGCCGGTGTTAAAATTGCTGCTGATGAATGGCGCTGATCTAAATGTAGTCAATATGAAAGGATGGACACCTCTACATGTTATTTGCAGAAAAAGCAACTCTGTTTCGACCTTGAAGTTTTTATTCGAGTACAGCAACGACAAATATAAGTCGGTGCAGATCGATGCCCGAGACAATTGTGGAAACACTCCGCTTCATTTTGCTGTAGAGAATCGATATTATGAATCGGCCGAATATCTGCTAAGAATGGGTGCTGACCCAAATTCGGCCAACGAGGAGGGATTAACACCATTACACAAAATGTGCAAGAGGATACCTGATGTTCTGAAAGATGTTAAGAGCGTAACGGAGATATTCTTCAGAATCGTCGAAGACATCCAGAAAACAGTTGACATCAATGCTCGAGACAAGTTAGGTCGAACAGCCCTACACTATGCTGTGGCTAACGAGTTTAAAGTACAGATTCTCCGATTGATGACTTTCGGTGCCGACCCGAATATGGCCGACGAGGAGGGATTGACACCTTTACATTTTATTTGCCAGAGAAAAGACAATTGTGACTTTGCGGAGTTGTTCTTCAAAATGAACAAAAAACTCGATCAGCAGGTGCAGGTCGACGCCCGGGACAAGTTAGGCCGGACGCCGCTGCAATTAGCCGGGGCGAATCTCAATTCAAAGCTGGTCGGTATACTCTTGGGAAAAAATTGAGAATGGCGTCCGCTGCTATGGTCGTCGTCGATTGTCTAGAGGAGAGAGGATACCAACTAGACCGAAGTGACGCCCTGACGGTCATCAAAGTTTTCGCCGACTATGAATTGTTCGACAAGTCGGCGGGTCTCCAAGCATGTTTGTATAATAACAAAAAATTCGTGAGAAAAGCGAAAAAGTTGGAGGTAAATTCGAGTCTGTCGTTCTACGACCTCATCCAGTTACCAGCCGAAGAGGTAGTGAAGCAATCCTCTTATTTGGAAATCAACCTGATAGCACCCTGGATACATTGGTGGAAGTTCCCGAAAACACTTGGTGAGGCTTGTGTTTTGCATCTGTGTGAGAAAATGCCGAGAGGATTTTTCCGGTCCTGGGCACTGGATCCTTTCTGGGAGTTGTTCCACCAAAGGCTGCCAATTGAGGTCTGTGAATCCATCGTCGAGAAGTTTATGAACCAAGATTTATATCACATTTGCTTGGCGGCCACAGATCAAAGCTCGTGATGTCAATAAGCATATTTGCAGTCTTTGGTGTTATTTAATGTTGTATACTACCCATTATCAATCATTCAAATAAATAAATTTAACAATTAGTTTCGATTTTTTTATTCCTCATCTGAAAGAACTCCGCTGTAAAGGTAAAATTTTTAAAAGAAATTCTTCTCGCGCACGCGTCGTGGAAAACCTTGATAATTTAACTCATCTTAAAAGCTTCTGGGTTGATTCAGCTAAAGCTTATAACAATGAGAAGATCAAATTTTTGTTTTCATTTGCATTAAATGTGTAATAAAATTTAACTTATTAAATTGAGTCTCTCATTCTATTGTTACGCGTCATATCAGGATTGCCTGGGTTTTATCAAAGTGATGTCACTTTTGTTTTTAACAAGGCAACTGCAACTAATCAAAATATTAAATATTTTACATAAAACAATTGATCTTAGAAAACGAATAAATAAAACTTTGCCAGTTTTCCCTTTCATTTTTTTATTACAAATTTTAACGTAGCATCAATTGTGGTATTACTCCTCGCTGCCACAGTCGCGCTTCGTCGAAACAGAAAAATAAACGTTTCGCAATAATGTATTAGTCGTGTTAACTTTGAATATTTTTTTCATTAATTATACATGCAAATAAGCAAATTACAACAAATCAGTAGCTGCAATCGCCGGTAATGCACTTTGCGATCGAATCAAATATTTTTGCCTTATGCTCAATACCGATCGCGATATTGCGAATAGGCGAGTCGGAGCCCGATATTTTCCGCCTATCAAAAGAGTGATGTATATACATTTTCTCACTTTCTCTCGTGCAGTTTCTATAATTCAACTTCGGGCGTGCACGCGAGGCTGCGATAATTTTTACTCACATGTATATAATACATAAAGTACATGCTTACACGTGGCCCCGTGCACATTCGTGAATTACGATGTTCATTTTGTTTGTATAAGTAATATCGTGCAAAAACGAAAGCGAATATAACGCAACGTAGTCACCGCTTTTACGTCCGTATTATGCAGCCTCGCGAGAATCCAGCGTTTATACATATAAGAAAGACGCGATCTGTGTGCGTGCTGTACGCGTATGCAAGTCCAAACGTTGACCTTATGCTATATAGATCGTGTCTCGCGTCGCGGGGCCGCTGAATCATCGGCTCGTCGGCTGAGCTTGGCGCATTCGAATGCAGGCACATCATCCGGGAGTGTCTTTGAAGGATTTATAATTCGAACGATGGTTTCTGCTACTGCTGCTGCTCCTGTTAGCGCATCGGTGGCATTCTAAAAATGCGTAATTATTCATAAGCCACGCGAGCAGCATAATCGTGCAATGCCTCAGTAACAATGACATAGTCTTGGCTATTGGATAACGACGAGATATTTCAGCATGTAACGGAGCAGGATCTCGAGGAGCTAACTCTAAAAATAGACCAAGGATTTTCACTCTCGAGTTTTCCGATTGGCGTCTATTAATTAATATCAACGCCAAGCATTACGAGCGAAAATGCATAAAGATTACAGTTTGTAATTGTTGATGCTCGATGGCACAATCGAGACGTTACGAGCGATTGTCGATGATAATTTTAGAGAACTTGGATGCGTCAGTATCTAGTTGACTCATCTCGGTAAAATTTATAGCTCTAGCGATTAGCATAAAGCAATGGGTCCGAGTCCAATGAAATTTAATCATAACCGCATTGTAAAGAGACGTTGCGTCGATTAGAGAAAGGCGCATAAATGACCTCCTTAGAAAGATTATAACAATGCATATTTACTCTTACGAGTGTAGCCTGCTACGAAAATATATTCCATACTTGACTTACAGTATTATAATTCAGCTATTGCACAATTTTTTACAAATGTCACAGAGTTTTGTCCTGGTCCAAAAAATTAGCTTGAAAAAATGCTTATTATTAACGGTCGTCGTTCAGCAATTAAAGTTATAATTTTCATGGTTAATAAAAGTATATCGTTGAACTCTCTATCAATATAATGTTAACAACAATTCGATTTTATTAATTATTTCTCACAAGGAATTATCGTGTTTTTATCTCAAATGATAAGCATATCAATTGTTCGTATTTTTAATTTCACCTTTGTCGATGAGCTATATATTCCTTAATGAAGACTGAAGGATGCAATGCAAGTGCAAAAGGTAATAGCACCGAGTAAAAATACTCAATACAATCTAAACGTAACCGAGCCTGAACAACTAATCATTAAATTTCTCGAACACCAGAGGTCCAGCAAAGCTATTGATTTCGGTGTACGTTTGGTCGTGTACGATATCTTACAAAATGAATTGCGTACGCAGAATCTTATTTTAAGAATTATTTCGTTGATAGTCACTGCGGTCGAATAAAATAAGTCAGCCACTTGAACAAATCCGAATATTTATTTTTATCGAGAGGAAAAAAACTAGTTCTTCATGGATCGAGAAAAATGGAGGTCCGATCGGCGCGCTCGGCCACATCGCTATTCCGACACGCGATCCTCGGTCATTGCACGCTTTTAATCGTTCGCTCGCCTAGCCATAGCGAAACAATAGAGATTATCGGTGAAAAACTTTTTGAACTCTTTCTTCATTTTTTATCGCTTCCCGATCGAGCACCGTAAATAACAAACGTGCAAAGTTAATTTTTACAAATCCGGCATTTAGATTGCGCGATCGAGTCGCCGACTCTTAATAAACGAATTTTATTTCGTCGTTGGCATTTTTTTATTTGTCGATTCGTTGGCAATAATGTGTGTAGTAAGAATAATAACGCAACAACTGGCGGACTTGTCGTTTTCCGGGCAGCAAAGCAGCTACTCACACACAGCACGTATACATACGAAAGAGTATACATACAGTGTATGTGCTTATAGACTTACCAACCGAATTAGCTGCCACTGCACTGCAGCTCTATGCAGTATATAGACGCGTAGTCGAGGCATAGGCGCAAATATAGACGAGCGAAACCATACAAAAATAGATTAATGTTCTTAAGTGTTTATACCCTCGTTCCTATTTGTACCGTCCTGCCAGCCGCGACTGCTTAATTTAAATAATTCAGCGCAAACGCAGTAGCTGCGCTGGGACAGGTTGATTCGACGTCGTTCGTCGTCGTCAAAAGCGGGTGGCTAATCGATTATCGTCCAGCCTCGAATATACGTTTTATACACTCCCAATCTTCATATAAGTTGGCTCGTTCGTTTGCGCTATACGACGCACGATATACAACTCGCGCGCGGCACTTTGCCGATTTCACCGACTAAGAATCTAAGCGCGGCTAAACTCGCTCGTTTCCATTTAATCATCGGCCCGATAGTTATCGGATGCATGCCGAAGATCGAGCGCAATCATTTGCAAGCCACACACTCCACGTCGATGTAATAATTTAATGATATTTTCACTCGTTCAAAACGAAATAAGCTGCTTGGCATTTAAGTGTTTGTCGATAATAGGATGCATAATTGTAATCTCGCTCGAATGTGCACGGTCGCACTCGACTCGATCGATTCCTGCGCTGCAGAAATCGCTATGAATTATCGAAAACAAAATTTTGTGTAATTTTTTTGCAACAGGATAAGAAGGTGAGAGACAAATAATCGAAAGCGCGTCGGTGCAGGCGTGACGCGCTTGGCTAAATAAATCTTCGGCAACGTTCCTTGCGCAAAAACGTCTATAACAGCGATCTGACGTCGTCGCACTGTAATTTCGCATACGTTTGGCAAGCAAAAGAAAAAAGGCGTTACGTTGTCGGTCGATCGTTGCCTATTACGGTCCAAATGAGAACTGTACGAGTTCGTCGGTGAAGCAAATCTGCCTAATATACTTGGATGATTCCGCGAGCGCGCATAGCGGCAAGAGCAAATTTTTAATGAGCCCCGATGCAAAATATTGGCGAAGAAATCAAGCAGCTATATATAGTGAGAAGGAAATGAAAAATAAGACGTAGTGACGCGGCGACGGTGGTGGCATTACATAAGGTCATTCTTTTCGTTGTACCAATGCCGAGCAGTATAAGATTCGAGATTTCTCCTTGCAGCCATTATGAACTCCGGCCAACATATCTTTATTATATGGGGACTAATACACACTTGGGCTCGCGCGGCCTATCTCCCTCGTGAAATCTACTCAGGTGGTCTGTCCCTGAATGCATAATTTGCCCGGAGAGAAAATCAAACGTTCTTCGAGTAGACGAGCGCAAAAACGAGGGAGCCGTCGGAAAAATCTGTTCTTTTGCTTAATTCCGCGAAGATACACGGAGACAAATTTTTGCATTATATTAGGTAAGGCGTGAACTGCGAAGGCAGAGCTGTAGGACGCACGAATCGTGGTACAAACTCGGACAGTCTGTCTCGACGGACAAAGGAGTCACACGGCTCAGCCGGCAGACAAAGGAGAGAAGCCCGAGCCCGATCCTGCGGCGTGCAGCTCCGCAGGCGTACCTTTACCACGTATACCTATATAGGATATGTAAACACATCCGAGTCACGGCGGCGGCGACTCGCGGATCCTTGAATGGCGCACGCGAACACGGGCCCGAGAGCGACGAGGTGAAAGCGCGCCTAGGCCGCTCCGCAGCACGTTGTATACTTTTGCGCCTAGCATGTATATAGCTGCACATGCACTTACAGCTGGACAAAGGAATCGAGAGTGTATATGCACCAGTGAGAGTGGGGACCGCTCGGCGCAGCGCAAAAACCGGTCCCAGCTCCTATACATACTATAATATACCTATATGTACAACGGTTGATATCTTTTCTTACGTCATGCTCCTCCAGTTAGCTTTTCAACAACAGTAGCCACTGCATCAGACCCAGTGCGAATGCGCGTCTATGTCTGTGTCGTACTTATAAGCCATTAAAGCTTTGAAGCGACGATAATTAATGTAATAATAAAGTACGTACGCGGAGACTCGCTTTGTGGCCTTTTTATCGGATGAACGATGACGATCTGCCGAGCACGAAATAAGAAAGTATCGCGCTGCACGCGTACACCGCGTATCTCTCGGCAGCTTTTTCGGATGCAAAAGCGCCTTAGCTCCCCGAAGAATAATAGCGTTGTTTTATACTTTTTTTCTTCTACCTATACGCGCGTCGGACGATGTCGAGGAAAGTAAAATTCGGTACGCAGAGAGTACGTAAACTTTCTCGCCTTCTTTTTATCAGCCAGCTTTATCTAATGCAGTCGCTCGGTTGCTTTTCTGCGGCTGCCTGCCTGCTGTTGACAAACTTTATATGTATATAATGTATAAGCAGGGAAGGCGCGACAAAGATTTTGTCGAATTATTCTCTCGGCAAAAAAGCCTGACCTAAATAATTCGACTTGCGATCGGCTGCAGCTCGAGAGCTGTTTGTAAGAAAATAATCATCAGCCATGAAAACGTAATGACTTGTTACGCCTGGAGAGGAAAAAACTTTTCAATATAACACTGTGAACCTGTCCGCGGGTGCGGGTAACGAAATTGCTGTATTATATTCCGTTCCGTACGTATATAGCAGGTACGCGTGTATAACAGCTGCGTCAAGCCTCGGGCTCTCGCGCAGAGACAATGTCGAGTCGATTACGCTCATTGGAAAAGGTTAAGGTTTTTCTAAGCTCACCGCATCTTGCCTGCTCCAAGCTGGAATGTTATTATATTATAAAGTTACTTTCTTTCGATTCGTTGTCGGGGAACAATAGGGAATGTCGACGTAGACCGACGATCGTGTTAATTTGCTTGGAATACCGATTGTTCTCATCGCCTATACTTATGCAGTGTACTCGAGAGCCCAATCGTTATTCAATGTATTAGGCCTGACTTGGAATCCTGCCGGTACCCATGAATTCATATCAATTACTTCTCACCCGTAATTAATATGTATACAACAAAATTGTATTTTATTGCTCTTCGGAATTCGATTCGAGTCCAAAATCGCTTCACACATTCGTATTGGAAAACCGACTATTTCTCCAAAAGGATCGACGGTATTTGTCACTTGTTCGCTTGGTCGATGAAAAATCGTTAACGCCAATACTTTCGCTGCTCTGTTGCAAATGCGCTATCCGCGTTGCATCTGCACTCGGAATCCGTTAAATTTTTACCTAATTTCCGTGGCCGATAGTAAAAATTTAACTTGCGGGCAATTTGACGATGTTTTAAGTGCAACGATTATCGGCTGCGACGATTTGCCTACGTTCATTACATATATTGCCTCGCGCGTGGATCTTTGGCGAGCATCACCCGCTGCACTGCTTGGAGTACAGAGCTGCGCATAATGTAATAGAAATTTAATAACAGCTCGTACTCGTGAACGGAGTATGCTTTTCAAAACTTTAAAGATGTTATGCCTCTGGCGATGAATTATTACAATCGTGTTTAATTAATGTATTGCGCGCGTAAGAAAATCGAGAGGCGAAATTCACTGCAAAACGTGTATGCGTGTATGTAAACTGTTTGATTTATCTTCGTTTTACGCGTTAATCCTCGGCTAATGGGATTACGAAAAAAAATATTTCTACATAAAAGTGGAGAAAAATATTGGCTCTGGGAACGACTGATGAGCTCGTGTTATCCTATCGATTTTTCACCGAATAGAAACAAAGCAAAGCCTTGAGAATATTTTCGGTAGCCGACGTACCCTTTGAAAAGCTTTCAAGTTAGGATAGCCCTGGTGGTGCTGGTGGCCTACTTAAGGCCTGAATCTTCGCGTGCCATCAACCAAACTTGTAGATGCAAAATACAGCGATAAATTTGGTAAAAGTGAGGCCAACAGATTTGCATGTCTATAGCCGTGTAACGAGGATCGCGAACTTGTTCAAAATGCAATTGCTCAATATATATTAGATCAGCGTTCATATGAATTCGATGATACAATCCCAAGTGAGATGAAGCATAGATCCGGCTGAATTCGTCCACCTTATACAGGGTGCAAATAAATCCTATACAGGCCAGACTCGCCGCTCGATAACACGAGCTCGGCCGATCGATGATACGCAACGTACATCGGCGCATGTACACGTGCACGTATATATAGCATTATAAAATGTATAATGTAGGCATATAGTGGACGTAGGTACGGCACGAACGCGCTTATAGTCGTAGACGCGCCAGTAAAGCACACAGTATAATATAGGTAACCAGGGGAACCAGGCAAGGTCGCTCGATAATTCCAACTTTCCGCGCTGTATGTTTATACGAGCTACCATTGGCGCTCGCGAAAAAGGAGCGCGCCAGCGAGGAGTCGATTTTTTTTTCTTTTTTCAACAGCGCCGCTCGTGCATTGTAAGCCAGTGCTTTTGATCTCATTTCGGAATAGATGTATGCGGTAAGTTTTTTGTATTGTTTCGTTGTTGTTGGTTTTTTTTTTCATGACAAAAAGCGCTCATACAGAGCGACATTGCGTGAAGTACGCGCAATTATCCGTATCGATTGTAATGAAATATCGTGTCTCTTTCACCGGCCTGCTACTGCTCGGTCCAAGGTCTCGGGTGTCCCAATACATGAAAAACGTATGCTTTAATAAAAACAATTTCGTTATTGTTTTGAAACAAAGGGGTTATCGCGATTAACGCTATCGAGAACAAATTCACTCGCGGCGTTGGCAGCAAGAAGCACACGCGATCGATCGAGAGAGATCCGAGCAGCCGTCGCTACCGTTGCCTGGACAAGGATCGGCAATAAAGCCGTGTGCTCCGCCTCGTGCATCGCTCGCTTTATTAACGTATACTATAACGTCGAGAAAACGCCAAACGCGCCCATTTATAGAGCTCTCGAGTCAAGGCTCTCCGGGTCACGATCGAGCTGCTGCACTGCATGCGTTTTCAAAGCAACTCTCAGTTTTAGATATAACATTCAAGACATTAGCGATTTGATGAGAGAAACTATAGCGCAGATACATCGATCATTGGCCAGGTTTGATGTAGCGAAGAATCGAGCATTTACAGCTGAACGAAATGCGCGAGCTTAGCTGCAGTGTGAAAACAATCGCGTCTAATGAAAAAGAACGAGTCGTTCGCGGCATTAGGCTCAGTTTTCAGGTGAAAAACAGCAAGCCGCCGTCGAGTCGCGGTATCGTTAAATTTAATCTGGAGAAATTCGCCATTAAGCTCGCGCGCACATCCGGCAAGACAATAGCATTAAAATCCATATATACAGAGTACATGTATATCTTCGAGATGTATATAATGTAGATGCGTGCGTGCGGAATTAGCCGTGCGAATGTAGGCTAATATTTCCCGAGGAGGCTCGGTAATTTTCCGACGTTTCAATCGGCAGCGCCATGTATTCACGAGGACGATCCATTCATTCGAGAGAAACTCGTCGATCGAACAGATACATATATTCCGCGGGCGTATTATCATAATGCACATGGCTGCAAGATGCCGAGCAATACGCTATAATGCAAGTGTTTATCCGCGCCGCACGGCTTATATTATAAATCGGAAGCGAAGAAAGTGCGTCGATCTCAGCTCCGCGCGCAGTTTTAACAGAAGCAGCGCGAGACTGCAAGACGCTCACGCAGACCGGCGCAGGCCTGTGATTTGCATTATATATAAGATGCAGTGGCTACTACCTACCTACCTACCTACCTACCAAGTTAAATAGCAAATCTGCAGGCAGCTATTATTGCGTCCGCGAGGATCTCTCTGTAATTCGAGTTAATGCGGCACACCGGCAATCCAATATGTGAGTATGTACACAAGTGCAGTTGGCAGCCGCTGGATGTATATAATATACGTTGGACGTGCGTAGGTGCGCCGCCGCCTCGCTCGCGATAGGAGCTACATACGTATTAAGAGGTATGCGCGTTGCAGCTGCGAAGGGCCGCTGCCGAGATCTTTGCACGTGTGTATACCTTCCTTATCTGCGTTCAAATTGTTGCTTAGATTCCACCGACTGATTGCGACTCGCGCGCAGTCTGTTATCATCCGTACGCATACGAGTTGCTGTGTGAGTATAGTACAGTGCATACATGAAGGCGGAAGAGCGCGAGTCTGCGGGTATGTATATGGCCAGGCTCGGACCTTCATTGTGTGCCTGCGTGCAAGCTTCCCTCGGCTCGCGAGTGCCTACGCGTGTGTACACTTTAGAAAGACGAAAATTACACATCTCCGCGATGCTTTTAATCTTTAGAAATTTTCATATCAATGAGCGAGAAAATTATCTCGTGAAAAGCCGCGCGGGTCAAAAGTCCGCGAGAAGCGTGAGTGCGGCAAATTATAGACTATACGCGGCCACATGCCGATGCAGGCATGTATAGCGCGTTGTTTGGGCGCAATTACGAGCTCGCGGCTTCGCGATACCCAGAGCACAATATTAGTTACAGGTTTTTGGTAAAATCTCACCGACCGCCGCGAGGAGTGATACGAGAAAAGACTCGAGAGCCCTACAGCCAGGATGTGTATCGATTCGGCTCGCAGCGACTGTGCTATACAAGTATCGGAAAAATTAATTTTACTTTCGAAATCGGAGCGCGCGGAGGATGACGCATAAGCGCGACCGAGCAACGGACGAGGAGCACCAAAGTGTTGCAAGGCTCGAAAAATAAAACGAAAATAAATTAGAAATGACAGGAAAACAATATTATATGGGCGCACTTTCTCTCGAGCTGCAGGAAAATGAGCCTCGATGAAACGAGCTTACGAAGGAAGAAACACGCGGCTTACGAGGAATATATAGGGAAGAGCCGCGAGGGAGGGATCACGCGAGCACGGGTCGTGCGCAGATCTCTAGCTAATTTTCAATACGCGTACGCGCACGAGGAAGTGAAAACGAGGCGAGGGAATCGAGCGAAAACACCTATGTTTCGGATGACACCGTGCGAATGTTACTTTTTGCCGGCAGCTGCCTTTTTATGCATATATATACGTGTAGTGTACTCGACTACCTACGGGTACTTGTCTGCACGCAACAGACAATATTATATTGCCCATATAACCGTTAGCAGCAGTTGTTAATATTATTGTCTTTGTTACGAGCTGCAATTATTATCATCAGCGCCAAGTACGGGCACTTTGAGACCTATAACGAATTGCCTGCTGCTGCTCGCTGCCTCTATACAAAGTGCACTCGAGAGTTGAATAGTTTTTGTTGCAGCCCGCGATTATTCCGGTACATAACTAGGAGAGGGTGTCGAGCTTACGCAATCACTCGAGTTTACTTTATCTGCCTTTTTTTCTCTCTCTCGCAGTTGTTTGTTATTTCAAACAAATGCGCGCGACGTGTTGAAATTGTTCGGCCAATATAAAACGATTCAAAGCGATCGGTATCGACGGTGAAAAGCCGCCACGCGTCGGCTCCAACGATATTCGTTTATAATTAAAATGAATTAGAAGTCGGTCGAAGGATCGTTATAAAATCAGTCTTGCGCTTGACTCGGCTTTAAGCACAGCATTTCCGCGAAGAGAAGGACTCGCGCCTCGAGTATCGAAATGCACAGATACTTTCGCTGCCAGTCGCAGAAAATGAAGAAAAAAAAACATTCGCCACGCTACACGAGATTCACCTTCTCGGCGAGTCGAGAAAGGGGTGTATACGTTCGGTGTACACGTATTATAATCGAGGTTGATTATGTTGTTCATGGCGACGTTTAATGCTTTGAGCGTTTTCTTGAGATCGCTTAGCAGCAGCTTTAAGCCATGAAAAGAAACGCAGATGATTTTCTTGGTCGTTAAGGAGGGAATAATCAAGCGATTAGATGGACTATAGCCGAGGATAATCAGCGCCAAAGCACATACACACACACTGCACTTAATTCTCTCGACTTTGACGAATGAATTACCCTCTTTCTCTCTCTCTCGGACATCATGACCGCTGATTGCTTTATTGCCTTTTTTTTGGTGTGTATAGCGAGAATTGCGTGTAAAGATGAACTATAGTCGCTGCCAAAGCCGATCAACTAAGATGCCCCACGTGAATCTCTGCACTTTTAATTGTACAAACGGTCTAATGCATTATATTTACATAAGCTAGCGCCTCGAAAGACTTTCACGCCCATCCTTGGGGCTATGATAATATAATATTGCTAGAATCGACCTGCTGAAATATGTGCACGTCCATGTGCATGCATATACTCATAGGCTAGTGCATCGAGTATAAATCGACCAGAGCACCACGAGTTCAAAGAGGGGATCGGCTTCCTCGACGCTGCCACGCATACTTTGCACACTTGGTAGACAAGACCAAGGTGCACGCGTTGAATTGTATCGCAATATAACGATACACTTGGGAAAGTCCGCGCGCGGATTTTCACGTAATATCATGGAAATAAAGCACATGGCGCATTATACATGCTCCCGACTGCATTGTTATTATTCATTCGAGAGGTGGGCAAATAACATCAGCTGATGAGAAGAGAAAAATATCGTATTATTTCTTAACGATTGGAAAAGCCTTGAGCAAATTACACACAGCCGGCTGACTGCTCTATTGCACTACGCGCCACTACACTTCTTGATATATAGTGAATAAACAATAAAGTTATGATTTCAGATTATAATGCAAACACAATTTATTATAACGCTTGAGCCTTGTCAGGGGTAAAGTAGGCACCTGTCAAGCCTACATCGATTTTAAACACAGACTGTGATGCTGACGGCTACCTTGAAAAATGCGACGAATCGACGAAAAAATCGTCTGAAAAACTGTAAGTATTATATTATTTTAATTACGATGGCTTTTGTCGTCTTCGACAAATCGATTAATTCATTTAATAGATTGCAGAATAATGACTTGCCGCATCCGGCTGACCGACTGGCCGCTTGGTTCGTTTACACAGCGTGATTTTTCAGCGGAAATCTATTCGAAACAATCTCTCTTTCTTGTGCATGTTCAAAATTCACAATCGACCGGCGCAATGCTGCCCCTTTGGCGGAGATTTGCGCAAGAAATCTTACTTGCAATCGTCTTGGCATAGACTCCCGCACCAGTGTAATCTCCTTTTCCCAACCCGTCTTAATATATTTGATTTCATTACTATCATAGTTAAGTAATTAATCAATAGTGGATTGAGATTAAAAGTTTCGACAGTTTGAAAAAGAAAAGATTTTAAATTTAAACTCACACCGTTCACTTAAATTTGCCTTAAAATCAATAAAATAAAAATAAAGCTGTCGTAAATTTGCAACATCACAGGATAACGAACGAAAAACTTAACTTTGTCAATATACGCTACATTCCTTTATGTACTGAACTTAACTTTTTCTCTTGGAGGTTTCAAATAAGCATGCTTAAGAGGTAGACGAATTTTGAAGGTGACACGTAGCGGCAGATGAGAGTACTTCGTGCTCGGCAGTGAATTTAATTCTAGTCACCGCGAATTTAACTGGCGTGTGCATCAGAATCGTACGTGCGTATGTACACATACGGGACAGTTGCGAAAATGCGCCTGACGTACGCTGCTGCTGGTTTTTTTTCTTACTTGAGCGAATAATTAGGGAAAGAGCTAGCCAGGTCGCGTATCAGCGTGAAATTATATCGTCATTACAAAGCAGCAATGGTGCTGCTGCGTTAGTAGCGTCGAGCTGTAAGTAAAGTGCCCACGGGGACACATTAGTACATTTCATAAACTTTAGAAAATACATAGTGTTCAAGCGTCGTTCGCGCATGGAAACAAGGACAAGGCACACACCGACTTTTCTTGTGTGTACGTATATATCTCTGTTATTTCACGTTGTAACGCGTGAAACTCGTGTTAAACAAGTTGAGAGATAGCTTGTGAGACAAGATTTCGGTTGTCGCTCGAAATGACACATTATGTCACTTGGAATTAAGTGCCGATGAAATATTTTCTCTGAGCGACATTTTTTCACCTTATAAATCATTTAACGAATCGCGTATAGAATGTATAGGTGTTGAGGATTGTAGAATTTCAGGAAAAAATCAACTAAAAATAAGATTGCATCTTAGACTGGTGTAAATTGTCCAATGTTATGATTATAAAAAATATACGCTTACTTTGTCTCGGGCGTTTCGAGTCTCAGTTATGTAGGAGATTATTAGCCTCGGTGAACAATTAGCACAGCTGAGCCGGCTCAATAAAGTTACTGTATCGATATTTCGTAGTTTCATCATCGCCAACTCGAGCTGTCATTGTATGCTCAGCAGTTTTTTTCTCTCTCTCTCCTTCTTTTCGCGTAAACTTAATTGTGAACGGTGCTTATTATATAGCTGCCTGTATTGTGTATATTACTTGCGTATATAATACATTCGCACTCTGGGCTCGAAGAAATTATATAGCGAGTAAATAAGCGCCGAGACGACACGCTTTGGCTCTTCGGTTGTTAAGAAAAAGAAAAAAACATTCTTACGTAATGAATTTCACTCGTCTAACGGTAAGCGTGCACAATTTCAAACGACGCAGAACAAAAACACGGAGCGCCACTGCGCGTAGCATAAATTGACAGAAAAAACACACATCTACGGTGTATATACGTGTACGCATCGGCCGAGTCAAGTGGAGGAACATTAAAAAGGATTTTTTGTGTGACCCAGAAATTGAGCGAAACGACTTTTCGATATCGCATTGTGTGCCTACCTCGTGACACGGATAACAGTATTGTGTATATAGACGAGCTGTTACTCATACCGCGCGACGATCGAGAGCCGCGTGTTATGTCAATTTATGAGTGAGGCAGCCGTTAATGTAATAGCTCGGGCACAAGTAGTCACAATATTTACAGTCTGCAGCGAATTAAAATAAAAGTTCGGAAACGAGAAGTATTACGTCAATGAACGACAGCGACAAAAAAAGAGTCGTGTATGCACGTGTATTATCGCAACACGTACCTACACTTTCGTGCATATTGACAATGTTATCGATTCAGCTAATTCATTTATGCATTGACGCAAATTTGTGCGCGAACCGCGGCTTATCGATGTGAATTATACGAGAATGTTTTTATTTTTCTCCGATGTGTATAAGCAAGCGGCTAATATCGATTTTTCGGTAAATTCTCGGGCGCTTCGGAAACAATAATGACTTGAAAGAGGATCATTTGCAGAAGGATATACTGCACTGGGTTGACTACGCAGTGACGATGATCTCTACCGCAAAAGGCAATATGTAATCGTGTTCACGACTCGTACGCGCGCAATGCATATATTTTTATGCTACATACGTGTAAGCCCTACGCACCCACAGACGCGTATATAGTGCGAACGCGGACTTGCAATTGGAAACCGCAGCAGATCGTATTTATACGTGTATTATACGTACGCTCAAGATTCCCATGAATGAATGGGAGTGGTATACGTAGACTCGAATTTGATTGTGAGTTTTCATCGCTTCCGACGCTTTTTCTTGACTCTTGATGCCTTTTCCACGCAAATTTGCGCGTACGCGTGTAATTACACTGAATTTGCACTCACGTGTGCCGCGCGGCGCACTACGACTCGCTATATTGTGATGGATAATGAGCCGCGAGATGTTGAAGAAATGCGTCTAGCCCGAGGGGGGCAATAACTGTTAACTCGGAGAAAAGTAAAATTTCAACCGAAAGCAACTGTTTGCGAGTGGTTATACGCGATGGAAAAGGAAAGATGATAACAGTCCAAACGGAGGAAGCACGTGATACGAAAAGAAAGACGTCAGCCGCGATTGCCACTCTATAAAATATGTTTTCACATAAATACATCGAAGTTATAAGACTCGCTCGTTTTCATTAATTTGACTTGCTCCACGTTTTGAGTAATTGACTTGACGATTTCGAACAGTAAAATACAATACATGAGGGCACGATGAGCGTTGAATTAATAGCTGTTGTTTTATTGCAAAGTTCCAATTTGATTTCGTATACTGTACTTGATACACATTGGGCATTCGACACGCGAACTTGCGTGGCCTCGACTTCTGACATTACGTTTTATGGAGTTGAAAAAAAAACGACATTACGATCTCGTAGAATCAAAGACGGCGAGACAACGCCAAGAACGAAAGGCAGAGAGAGAGAGAGAGAGAGAGAGACGGAGACGCGCACAAAAAAATGAGAAGAAAAATCTTGCGAACCGCTATGCACACTGCACAAACGCACGCACGCATTCTTGACTTTGTGGAACTGACACGCTTTGGATACTGCGATAATGGACTTGGCGTGGCTTTATTGTGACGAGATGTAGGGAAAGACACTATAAAAGAGATTAACGGCAAAAAAATGCAAAAAAAAACTGTGAACGCTACGAGGCGACTGAAGACAACGAAGAGGTGGATCATCAGACCGATGAGCGCGGGGAAAAGTCAGCAGCATATAGTAGCGCGCGATTTATAAAAAAGGGACTGCGGGATATAACTATGCGTGAGCTCACCGCAGCGCAAACCGAGTAGCGGCAGCGGGCGGCTTGCGAAAGTTTCGCAATTGAAGGCAAAAAGTATTAGCGTTTACTCGCGGCATTTATTGTGTTAGCGGCCGTGCACGTGTGTGTGTGCTTGTGTGTACGCCTCGGGATGATACGAGTTTCTATTTATAGGATATTTTCACGATGCGCGCGTATCCCGCGCTGGCAAGGATTTTTCTCTCGGCGCATTTGAAAAAATTGAGAAAATATATTAACCGACGAGAAAATGGAACGGACGAGTACTTACGCGTCCGTCGAATTAGTTTTTTCATAGTGCGCGCACTCGGCCGTGATTAGTCAAATAATGAGTTTCACTGCGATCATAGGTGCAGCGTTTGATCTCGCAATGCCGAGCTAAGCGTCCACAGAACAAAAATAAACGTATTCATGCAGATACGAAAAATAAAGTTTTCGCGAGAATCGAACTTTTTTGGCGTAATATGAGCCGGGATATCTCAGGAGTGCTGTGCCCAAAATTGCTTTAAAGTTTGAATCGATTGTTTTAAATGTTTTATTGGGTCGTTGAGTACAGCCTGAGAAATCACCACAGTAGACTAGTCACAGAGTGTGGTTCGAGTAAATTTTTATCACGAAAGCATGGCTATTGACCTTTCTCTCGGACACATGCAACGAGATAAGACACAAAGGCTTTTCGCGATAGATTTACGAAAATAAAAATGGACGTAGGCGGAAGCACGAGCTGCTCAGTGGCTGTGGCCAAAAAAATGTGTCTGGTTTGCCGTTACCTAGGATGTAACTGCTAATTGGCCAAATATATAATAGATCAGCAATCACATCGAGTTTCATTCATCAACCAGTGGAATTACATTTATCGCCACGCTCGTGTCGTGTAGTCGCGACTCGTTTTAACGTGCATCAGCCATCAAAGCGAGCGGCAGACTAGCGTCAGAGGGCGTCTTTGTTTTGCTCGAAATCGCGCGCGATCGTTCGTGTTCACGTTGACTTCAGCTCAGTGCACGTTACAACGCCGCAGCGCGAACAAAGGGAAAACGCATTAACTGCAGCCAAGTGATTTTTCGTGAAAAAAAATCTCAACTCGTGAACGATTGTGATTGTGCGAGTTTGCCGAACGATGGCCAACGACGTGAATTGTTTGAAGGAATTGAAAACCATGCGAGAGAACGTCGATTGGGAGATTGAAAGAGAGCGAGTCCAACTTTTTGACCAACTAGTGCC
Organism: Trichogramma pretiosum; assembly: GCF_000599845.2. Lineage (NCBI taxonomy): Eukaryota > Metazoa > Arthropoda > Insecta > Hymenoptera > Trichogrammatidae > Trichogramma > Trichogramma pretiosum. The sequence goes on along the minus strand of NW_019641710.1, from coordinate 1,283,938 downwards.
TTTAATTGAAAATTGGGAGGGCCAACTTCCAGATTTCAAAGAAATTTTTCGGCCCGAAGAAATCGATTGGCTTCTCAAAAAGTCTGTGAATTCCGATGACAAAGTGATTGAGCCAAAACCACTCATCGATTTCGTGATCAGAAGCGGTTACATAGACGAGCCAGACGTCGATAAATACGGCAAGCCGTCGTCTCGTCGTACCACACCAGTGCATCATGCGGCTAGAACTGCCAACACTTACATCATCGATAAACTATTTAAAATATACGACAGGTTCGACGTGAATTACACCGACGAATTTGGTTTCACGCATTTTCACGTGGCCTGCGCATTCGCCTGTGACGATGTAGTCCGCAAATTCCTCGAGCTCGGCCAAGATCCCAATTGTCTCGTGCCGAAAACGGGTGATTCGCCCCTACATTTGGCTTTGAACTTTGGATTCAAGGAGGAGCTCGAATTGCTCTTGAAAAACGGCGCGGACCCTAATTTAGCCAACAAAGGCGGTTCAACACCTCTGCATATTATTTGCAAGAAAGGCAACCACGATTATCTGGCGAAGATGTTGTTCGAATTCAGCAACGACAAATATCAGCCGCTTAAGATCGATGCCCGGGACAAGTTGGGCCGGACACCGCTGCAATGGGCCGTGGCGAGTCTCGCGCCCGAAACTGTTGATGTACTCTTGGATCATGCTGCTGATCTATCTAGTTTCGTTTTTCCCACTGAGAGTTACTTTGGCAAGGAATTAAACCAAGATGATTATGATGATTTTGGTAGTTATTCAATTTTTATCATAGCACATTTTACAATGAACATAGTGCCTCGCACGCTGGCCGTAGTCGATAGCCTCGACAGAAGAGGATACGAACTGAGCCGAAGAGATGCCTCGATGATCATGAAATTTTTCGCGCAGCACAGATTATTCGAGAAGTCGGCGGACCTTGAAAAACGTTGGTATGACCACGAGGAGTTTGCGATAGAAGCGAAAGAGATAATGATGAATTCGAGTCTGTCGCTCTACGATTTGATCCAGTCTCGACCTGAACAGGCGTCAAAAATAGTTACATATGCGGACTACTTGAAGTTCGCGTGCTCGACAAAATTGCTTGAGCTCCCCGAGAGGCCCAGTGAGGCTTGTGCGGTGCATCTGTGCGAAATAATGTCCAGAGGATTTTTCCGGCGATGGACACTGAATTATTTCTTAGAGCTGACGGGCTATCAGTTGCCGATTCTCTGCTGTGAAACGATCATCGAGAATCTGAAGAACGAAGATTTACATCGCATTTGTTTGGCGATGGAGAAAATTGACTAGCTTGTATAATTTTTTTCACATGCCTCGAAACAATTGTCACAATTTGGATTTGGAATGTCGTCAAAATAAATAAACAAAAAAATCAATAAAAAAAAAAGAATTTTAATTTTCCAGAAACAATCAATGCATATTTATTTTCACTTTCTTCGCCGTTGCTACATATAGTACCCGCGCTCGCGTTGCTTATAGCGTACTTGAGCAATTGATTTTGAGAATTGACAAGCGTTACCTCTCGGAGCTTAATTAATCGTCGCAATGATAAATCGGGTTTCCGAGTAGTTGCGTTTCGATGTACATGGAGGCTTATCGCGCCTAGTAAATCTCGCGCACCCCATGCAAAAAAGGCATGTCCGGTGTGTTTCGAGTGGAGAACACAATGCGCGCAGATAAAACGAGTAGGTATCCTTGCGTACGCGATCAGCAACAGAGACGCGTGTACACGCTCGTATGAGTTAGAATTGTTTCGTACGCCTATTTTCCAGCTGCATATAATTTATGCGAGTACTATACGTATTATGTGGAGATAAAGGAAAAACTTGAGCGACTAACGCAATGTACTAGTCGATACACTCTGTACCTCTGGATAAGTATTTATTGTGTATCTTATACGTGGGTAACATTGGCTGTGCACAGTGTACCAACAAAATGAGATCTGTACATAGAAAGATTGATATATATCGAAAATTTATTATAGAGATCGTAGGACGATGCCAAGAAGCATCGAATCCCGTTCGATCTTGATGCAATACGTCGATATACATCGTGCGCACCGTACCTCAAATAATCGATCGAAAATACAGATTGTGTAATAATCGCTTGTTTCATTTTTTTTCTAGCTCAAACGATAAAGTCGAAAAATCGAGTTCGCCTCGTCATTAATTGCTCTACTTTTTCAATGAACAATACCGAGCATGACAGCGCGTCTATTTAGGTCTACCGAATCATAAAATTCAACTGTATTATATCCCACAGGCATACAGTATTATAAAGGATAATGAATATATTTGCCATAGACTTTCATCATATTCTCGGGCTTTGATCGATGCATTGTAGCGGCTTAATTTCTTTCTTTCGCCAAAGGTCTCGTCGCGGGATTTTTTGCCGATGCTTGCGCCTCGACGCATATATATACGGCTCGAGAGACGAGCGAGAAACATTTCCTCTAGATAATTCGCCCAACTCGCGCGGTATGCACATTTTCATACTCGTAAATATCAATCGCATAATCCCATTGGGGCTACGGTACTTTATAATGAGCTTCCCATGTATAATAACACATCAACTTTTCGCGCTTTCGTAGCGGAAGACTGTTATTTATTTATATTTATCCTCTGAAATTACAGAAATTACTCGACGAGAATGACAATCAATCCGCGTATAATACGTACGCACACAACGGCCGTGTACAATTATCTAATCGAGAAAAAAAAGTCGCAGCATTACGTAGGTATACGACTCGGTGGAACTATTTGGAGAAAGTGTCTGTGTTCGCGGCAATTGACTTTTGTCGGAAATGTACACGCGGGCGATGGCGATGAGCAATTCAGTCGCGCTTACACGCGGTGTCGTTTTCCTCCGATGAGTAAGAGGATGTGCGTCGACTTTGCGCGTCTCGCACGTTCGAATGCGGGAAAGAAAGGAGTGAAAAATTGGATAACTTGAAAGTTTGACGTTTCAGCGATGCATCGGCTGCTGCTGCTAATAAAGAGCCTGGACTTTTCTGGACAGCAGGCATTATTCCTCGGCTCGGATTATCGAGGCAGCTCGAGGGCTTGGCTTTCGTTTCGCGACTCCGAAGCGCTTCGATAAATAATCATCGCTCGCTCGAGGCGAATATTCGCAATAATAAAAGTGCGTCACCTTTCACGCGCCAGTCGATGACAATCGAAGAGTCTCGCTGGTGCTAATTATAATCATTTCGACCATCGGAGGCGTCGCGGGACGAGCATCGACCACGTCGAACGTCATCGCTATACATAAACACGTGCTCGCATCCGCTGTCAATTTGCATATTATGCTTACGGTTGAATTTTTCTTTTCTATAGCGTAAAAATAGAATTTCAAGGAAACGAGTGGCTAGCACGGAAAAAGGGAACGTAACGTCGAAAGAGAGAGAGAGAGAGAGAGATGGATGGCAGCTCGTCGGACAACCGTAATGTGGCATTCATGATTGCAGATGCGTGACACAAAATGTATTATAAAATTGCGCTTAGGTAGGATACATGTTCGTGGTGTGTTTGCACAGAGGCAACATTTCACCTAATTAAGTCGTCACGCGCATCTATCTGCGAACTGCAGCTGGAGTACGTCTTATACCAAAATGCACGGCGAGTGTTTTCTCGGCTGCGAGATATCTTCGTCGCAGCTTCGAGTCACGCGAGCCGCCATCGTTACGAGCCTCGTTTTCGTGGACAGTGCAGATAGTTGGCTCGTGCTTATGCACGCACAGGCACACGTACACACACGCCAATGTGCAATGTACTTTGGCAGACTTTTTACGTAACGACGCGGCGCGTATAACGACTCACACGTGCGCACACAACGCCGAGGCAACGATCGATGTAAGTACATACCTCGACGCACGCATATAAAATATTAATAACATACCGATCGACCGTCCGTACGTAACGAAATGGCATAAACATATCGCGCGGGCCACAGCTCTCGATTTCTACCAGAATACACAAAAGCTCCCCCAGCTCGGAGTAGTCGCAGCAGCTCGATCCGCCCGAGAAATCAGGATCTTTCATCGCGGAGGATCTTGCCAAGGCGGCTGGGAACAATGTATATAGATCGCGAATTCAAAGTACGCTTGGCTTTGGCTTATCGCGTCCGGAAGCGTCAACGCGGCGCGATTAAAAGCTATTTCTGGCTTTGCGAAAAAAGAAAATCTCTCCCTGGCTCGTAAATCTTTTTAGGCTTTATAATGGGGCTTTTCGCAAAGTCGTAATATAAGACGCGTACACGGGCACACAATAGGTGGTATCGCGCCCGAGATTCATCGCTTCAAGTGGAACGCAACAATCAAATATCGTGCGGCGCTCGGCACCGAAACCGGGTAAAATGCGCGCGGGCGCGCACGTGTACTTTTATCGCCACAGCCTCGTAAGTATACAGCGTTATATCTATCGCACACAGACAGCAGCACAGTTGTGCAACGTAACGTGTAGCAGGCTGCAGAGTATACGCATTATGTGCGCGCCTTCGTGATGAGAAAAAGTAGAGCGCGCGAGCTACTTTGCGCCATAATGCATATAAGCCAAGCAGTTGAGCTGCTGCACTTTTAGGCAGCTGTTGATCGTTACCATCGCGATTCTCGCCGAGCCGAGCGGAGGAGGAGAAAAAAAAACATAGATCCGAGTTAAGCGATAGCATCGCACGGCGCGCGAGCTGCTCGTCGTGTGCGCGCCGGAAGAGATGAGAGCTATACGAAGCTCTCGATGCGCTCCATGGGAAATTCGCCATTCGAGGCTTGCAAGTGTATGGGTACGCGCGGAAAAGTCGACTTACCCGAGTCGGAGCTCAAGTGGCGCGCCCCACCATCTATGTATAATTATAAATGCGCGTACGCGAGCCTAATTTGGGCCATTACTATATTACTTCCTTTGGGTAATGCCAGACTGGCTATATGGATTGAGAAAGCTCGCCTGTGCCGGATCGTGTCGCTTCGCTCGCGGGACAATTTGTCCGTGTAAACCTGCCGGCGTTCGTGCGCTTTTTTTCTATCCCCCGCGACCGTCACTCGATCACCCATAGCTAAGGTATATCGCCCCGGTCGCGCTGTTTCAGACGCCGCGAGCGATCTCCACACAATTGCATTGGGAGCGCTAATTGCAGCATCAGCCGCTGCCGCCGCGCGAGTGTGAAACAACACCAAGGATTATTTCAGCTAATTACATTCGAGTATGCGCGCCGAGAGTGTAGGCTGCCTTATTGAGCATACATACATACACATTTTTCGTGCGCATTATATGCGCATGTACATATGAATTGCGCAATATTGACTTGCGCGTATATACCTCGGTGCGGCTAATTAAATTGTACACGTGTACATAATGCGCTCGCGTCTAGCACCGCAATTTGCTTTAACATCGTTTCTCGCGACGATCGTATCCGATCGCGCATCTTTCTCCAGATTGAATCAATAAACGCCGTGCGCAGCTCGTCTCGTCCTTTTTCCAAATTAAGCCTCAAGTACGAGCGAGATTATGTGGCTGTAACCGAGAATTGCGCGTCGTGAAAAACGATGAACACGATTTTAGGACCGATACTAATCATTGATTCTATCTATTGTGCGAGCATCAATTTGTTTCTTGTCATTTGTGCGACATTTCTTCAGGCGCGCAATTGTGTATTATACGAAGCTTACGACTCGGCGTAATCGAATAATACACTTTTTTCCACGCTGCATCGAGTAAGTTGATGAAAGCCACTAATCTCGTTATTACGATCCGAGTGAATTTTGGCCCGAAGCAATCATCCAAGCCCAATTATTTCGGCATCTCTCGATTGACCATACAACCTTGCGTACATATACGTTATACTGCACGCACGCACACGCGCGAGGCTATATAATTTCGACAGTTCTATCGGCGGCATGATTTGGATATCGAGTCCGAAATACCTTACGTAAAGTCAGCAAAAGCGATCGAATCGAAAATTTCACCTTATCGATCCATTTTGTATATTATAAGCTGCGAGCGAGGCGAAAATAAAAGTGTCAAAGGATTGACAAGTTGTCCGCCTCCGTGCAACAATATACGGTAGTGGAGTCGCTCGCGCAAACGGGCCTGTCCGATTTAATTGGAACAATCAGCGCGGCATTAAAGTCTCCTTTTCGTTCTGGAGAAAACTGCACTGCTGGCGCGATTATATACGTGTATATAGGAACATAGGTGCAAGTATAGCAACAATAACAACAACAGCATAGCTGCAGCGCAGGCGAGGGTGTACGTAATGCCCAAATTAGAGTCACGAAAGAGTCGCGCTTTCTTATATGAACGTGTGTATGTGTGTATATACATGTATAGAATAAAGTATGCTTAGAGGTAGCTTTGCTGCAGGATATTGCGCGAGGATCGTCCCGTCTCTCTTTTCTTCTTTCTCTTTCCCTCTCGGTACTACTCGCGGGACTTCTCTCTCTCTCTCTCTTTATCTCTGTTTTTCTTCGCTCTCGGGCTCGCGCAAAGAGTGTCGCAACCATTGCGCGACTTCCATTCTATAACACTTTTTTTAGTTGTCTCTTCAATTTTCTAGATATGTCAAGGAAAAACGCAGTGAAATCGCTCATAACCGACCCGTGTATCTCGCGCCGACAGTTTTTCTTTCCTTTTTTTCTTTTTTTTTTCTTCCTTATAGAAGAAGCTCTGTGATGGGTCTAAAATAGACTTTTGCCAATTGTTTTTTCACTTATAATTTCATTTATGTATGTATGTGGAATGAGTTTTTTCGAAAAGGAAACGGTAAATCCTATTGAAATAAACTGCATTTATTATCTATTAAACCAAGTTCGATTTACAAGTTTTTAGTTTGATAATAGGTCTTCATTGTGGGGGTAGTTACAAATGGGTGCACAGCATGGCTTTCATATTTGTAAATAGTTTAAGCAGACGCCCATGTTACCACTAGCCGTATACAATAGTTATTTAGTTCAGCCTAGTAGCGGCTTTTAATGTTAAACATCAATAAAGGCTTTTTATGATATAAAAAGGATTCTTATAGAAAATTATATTCTGAACTTTACTCTTTCTCTTGAGGGTTTCAAATGAGCATGTCTAAGACGTAGACAAATTTTGAAGGGGCCACGTAGCGGCAGATGAGAGTACTACGTACTCGGTAGTCAAATATCCGACTCGAGAAAGATCTAGAGAAGATTGACTTCAGTGTCAATCGGTTTTCGCTGCGAATAATATTGATAAAAAAGGATATTTATAACGATTTTCAATTCAACGAAATTAGTTACACATACATCTGAACTGAGGAGATTTGTTGGAAACTATAATCATAGAAACTAAAAATTGTTTTCTTTTTGTCACCCTGTCTATTATATAAAGTTTTCGCTGCAAGCCGTCGAAGATTTAGAGATTCAACGAGTCGAAAACAAAGTAGATTTTCGTTTATCTATAGCTCTGCCTCGAAATATCGAAAGCTGTACTCTTTGCCTTGGAAAAGAATAAAAAGGATATTTTGTCATTTTACAGGAAAAATAAAACGATGATTACTTCCAGTAAAAAAATAAAGCGACTTTATAAGCCATAACGATATTGTGACAAAAGTGCCTTTTTCCTATTACCATGACACTTATAGGACGCATTTTAATACCGCCTAGCCGAGTATTGTTCAGCAGTCGATGACGCGGCGTATATAACTCAATTTTTTCTCCTTATTGCAAAAAAGTTCATTAGTATGTTTGTCCCCTCTCCCTCCTGCTGCGTTCGCGTATATAATACAGAAGCTCGTTTGTGTGGCTATGTGCTCGTGGCTTTAACGTGGAAAAGTTTAAAATTACAAGTAAACAGCGCTATATCGCCGCAGGTGTAAGAAAAGATATTATCGCCACTTCCTGCGTACGGTTTCCCTTTTTTTCCCCTCCCCCCTCTCTCTCTATTTCTATTCTAAACTCGAAGTTGCAATGCGCGAGCATCGCCTCGTTTTTTTTTCCTGCGAATGTGAGCGTATACCGACTAACGATGCGGAATAGAAAAAGGTGAGCCTAGAGTTCGAGCCTTTGTATAAGTGTAACATAAACCTTCCGCGTGTGCGTATAGTCATTAGATATCATTGTAATTATCGAAGAGCAAGGACATGAGCCGGTCGATAGTCTCATGAGCTATAATGGAAATTTTATCCTTCCAATTTCACTGATGGGTGTTTCGTCCCGAAAGTAATAACTTTGTCTTGTCGAGAAAGGAATTTCTTTTCTATTGGATATTTCAAGGAGGATCAATTTGATTGATAAATTAATAGAATTATTTTCCCATTGCATTGATTAAGGATCGTAGCTTTTTTCGTGCCATATTTTTCCAAATTGAGAACGGAACGTAATGAAATCAAAGGTTGCACAGCCAACTACGATACGAATTCATTGGTACATTTAATACGAGAAAAAAACACCAAAGTTTGCAGAGAACGAGTTGTAGAGCAATCGGAATGGAGAGTTCACGTGCATATAAAAACAATATAGATATATTATATAGCCCGCGAAGCGTAATACCGGCCATTGTGGAAGCTTAAAACTGCTGTCTGCATGGGGGATATATATTGCTTGGCGCGTTCGTCTGTGTGCATGTGTTCGTGTACGTCTATACGTCTATCTATGCGGAGTTGCCTAAGTAAGTGGCTTATTTCCACGCTTTCGTGACTTTCCTTACGAGCGAACCTCTCAGCCAAATGATGTTGATATATATACACCTATATACCGACAACGCTGTGTATACACATCTTTCGTTACATATATACGTACTGTACGCTCGTTATAACAAAGCAGTATTTTGTTTTTACTCAAAAGCATCGCGTCGAATGCTTTTTTTTCTTTCACTTTTATTTATCGGCGAAAGAAACGAGTCCGAATTTTTACGTTCGCCAGACGTCGTAGTCTAATTCGATTTTCTTTTCCAGATCGGCCGATCGTGAATATTCGACTGCGGGACTGTGACCGATCGAAATCGAAAAGCCGCCCGTCCGGCGCTCGGGTCATAAACGAAAATCAAACGTGCCTCGGATCGAAATTTCTCCCGTTTTTTATGGCCTACCCGGAGTGCAAATTCGTTCGAATCTCAAGTGGATCGAACAGAGGCGGATGAGAATAATCGGTGCACCCGATACGCGCGCCTAACATATATACATATCATACATAAAAAGCCGTGCGCGGTCACGCAATGCTGCTTAAACTAGATTTTTCGAGCCCATTTCAGGCGCGCGTTATAATCCAAATTCAATGGCGAAGAGAGGAAAAACGGGCGCGGGCATGTAGAGCAAAATCATGGTGCGCGCTTAATTACTTTCAAAGAAGCGATATCGCATCCGATTGAAAAAATGACGTACGCGTATATGCAAGCGCGGTTTTTGCTGGCATTGCGGCTGAAAAAATTGCACGCGAGCGATCTCGAGAGCTGCGGCTGCTGCTGCGAGGAGGCAAAAAGCAGCATAGCTCGTCCACTTGATGATCCGATTAGACATGCGTGTGTGTGGTAGCATGGCTACACGAGAACGCATGCATGTATAGCATCATGCACGAGCGCACGAGGTGTGCGTCTTTGCGCGACTATAATACGCACTCGTTATCCGAAACCATATCGCGGACACTTGTATGTACGCTTAAATACTCGCATAGCCACTGCGCGTATACGCGTACGCACGAGCCACAAGGATTTGCTCTGCGGATGTAAATGCAAAAATATTGGAAAGCCAGCCAGGTTAGCGGTGGTATTTGGTCGTCGTTCGAAGCGAGTACTATACGTATCGATTGAAATATTAGCAAAGACGCGAGAGTCAACACCCGCTAAAAGTACTACATGGAAAAAAGAAAAGGCGCGTATTTTCTGTTATTGGCTTTCCGCCGTTCAATAGCCGTAACGAGATTGCACTCTGCACTGCAGCTTATAGGTACTTATATATATAGTATACTCTCGCTCGATCGTATTATCTTTTCGTTTTCACGAATAATAGTCGTCGTCGCGCACGCGCGTTTCGACAATCAGAGCGTTGAGCGCGAGCTCGGGCGCGCGGGATGCGGCAATTGACCGTCGTTGGACGCGGCTCGCGGTTTCCATTGTTCCTTCGTTAATTTTATTTACTTAACTTTTTTTCCTTTTTTATTTTATCACCGCTGCGCGTGCCTCGAACGAGAGAGCTGCTGCGCGCATTTATAATAATTGAAATTTTTGCCACGCTACGTATACGCGAGAGCTTTCTAAAGAAAAAAATAAATAAATAAAATGAAAAAAAAATTGCAATTAATAGCGCGAGCGTACGTACACACGGGTGATGGATGAATCGTCGTTAATTGGACTTTGGAAGATTTTTTCTCTCGATACACATCGCGAGCCGTCAGTTTTCGAGGCGCGAAGAGCTCTGCGTTAGCCGATTCGCAGCGAGTTTTCATTTCACCTTTACGCGCCGATCCGGACCATGCTATCCCATGTGTGAATACGATGCACCGCGTATATCGCTCTACGGCCAAAGTTAGCCAGCCAGAAATCATTGCACTGGCGGGGCCGGTTGCGTGCAATTAAGCATCGGCTACGTCGCGTCAATACATAATCACAATACATAATTCGCGAGCTGCGATTTCTAAACGCAAGCTCTCGTCTGGCACAAATTATAAACTTTCGAGCGCGGGCCGGAGCGGGCTCGAGTGGGCGCTTCCAGGCGTTACGATTGCCAGCACAATAACAATGAGCGGCATAGCATATTATAGTAAAGAAGGTGGCATAGATCGGCTATCGGATAACTCACCTCGATTTTGCTGGCGTAATTCTCGGCGAGAGCCTCGCTCTGCCTGGTGAGCTCCTGGTTGCGCTCGAGCAGGGCCTTGCCGAGCTCCGCGGCCAGCACGAGGTCCCGGTCGCGCTGGGCCAGCAGCTGGCTCGGGTCCTGGCTCAGCTCGTCCTCCTCGTCGTCGAGCTGGGCGCCCCGCGTCTGCAGGCTCGATATCATGTCCTCGAGGGCGTACTGGCCGGAGCCGGCCTGGGCCTCGAACGGGCTGTCCTTGCGGGGCAGCATCTCGATCCCGCTCCTCCGACACAAGTAGGACAGTATGTGTTAGCTGCTCTGGATCAGCAGCAGCTGACGGCCCGACCGGCTAGGGGGACACGAGCCGCTGAGTCTGGCGCACAGGCGCAGCCGAAGCTTTTCCGCCTTCTGCTGCTGCTCTTGCTTCGCCTTGGTTGACGCTGCACTAGTACTAGGGCTACTGCTACTGCTACGCTTCTTCGTCTGCCTCGTCGACGATGGTCTTGCATAGCTCGCCATCGGCCGATGACCTGGACGCTTATTCCTGACGCCCGAGCTCGACTTCCAGAGCTCTCTCAACGCACCTTATACCTATGTACTCGAGGATGATGCGACGATGGGCAAGCAGCTGAAACAGAAAATCATTTTCTTTCGTCATTTTCGGCTTCTTTCCATTTTATCTAATGTAATACGTATCACGCGTGGTGTACGTGCGTATCGAGTTTGTAAAAGAGAGTGTGAAAGTGTCCTGACTCGAGCGCGCGGGAGTATTATTTCAAACACGAGCTGCAGCCTGACACGTGGTATTTTTTGCTCGCGGTAATTGCAGCCCACGGCTCGAGATCCGATAACCGGCTACATCTACTACGTCGATGAAACGAGCCCGTGTTAATCGATGCTATTTAACCACCAAGTCGATAGTAATATTTTTACGCGCCTGAAAGATGCAATGAAAAAATCCATTGCAATTTCAACTTACACGTCGAATGAATTAACGCAGACTCGACGGTCGCGTCGAACGGCCGTCTCGAATAAATAGCCAAGTCGATTCTAAGCAGCAAAAAAAAGACGAAAAAAAAAAAGGATAAGCAAAGGAAGGGAGAAAAGACGAAGCAGTGACCCAGATGCCTCGAGTTGGAAACAGCGACGAGCTTATAAGCGACAGCGATGTATCGTTCAACGTATAAATACGTCTGAATATTTAGAAACCGTCCGTCTCTGTCTCTCTCTCGGCTCGAGTCGCGCTCGTGCACACGCGAGGCCGCGCTATTATATACACGTAGCATTATGCAGCGAGGGAAGATTGCGGAGCATCTCGGGATAATCAGGCCCCCATTCTCCGCGTAGCCTAGTCAAATCACGCCGGAATCTTACAAAATCTCTTGGCTCGTCTCGTTATGCTGCTGCTGCTGCCTCGTCGTGCTCGACGTGTGCAAACAATCAATCGCGCTAGCTCATACATAATAAAAGTTCGGAGTCTCGGGCTATTTTTCCGCCGCGATGCACCGGGCGCAGCGCTGCGTTGCACAAGCGTATAAATTATCCATCGATCCTCTCGTCGGCTCGACTCGCTCGCGGGTGCGGCGCTATATTAGAGCAAATTTCTCCGCGATCGGCAGACTCGCTCCCCCGCACTCGCTGCAATAAAGCAGTGTTGATATTACGTGCCGATCTCGAACTCTTCGGACATTTTATCTCTCGTGCTGCATGCAACGTTATAGACACACACACAATGTTTAAAGGGCTAACGGCCTCGAGTACGTTTGATTAGAAGACAAGTATATACGAGAAGGATAGATGGAGTGCAGCTCGATATACATGGTCGTGACGCGCCACAGCACTTACGGCCAGCTCTTTTTCTCTCTTCCAGCCGCAGCGCAGCACTGCACACATCGAGATGTGGCAGACACGGCGTGGGCTTTTTTCTCAGTAATACAAGGTTTTTCTCCGTATATATATAATGTATATATGTATAGATCCATATTATATCCCACGACTCGAGCTCTCGAGGCGACGACGGACCACGCCGAGATATAAGCTGCTGCTGCGCGTGTGTGCTTCGTGTCAACTCGCCAGCTCGGCCGCGCGTCATTGTAATATATCTTTTGACTCGCGATCGCGACTCGACGATAGCTCGCCTCGACACAATCAAGCCACAACGAAGAAAGAGAAGAGAAGAAAAAAAACCGACCGTTTGTTTACGTATTGTACACACTTGTCGCGCTTGTTTTGATCTATATCGCGCAGCCTTTCAAAATTCAGCTGAGATTTGTGTTTGAGAAACATTAGACAGCGCGTTGTATTGCGCCCGTCAAGAGCAACGATAAGTATTAATATCGGCGCACGATACCTTATCTCGAGCTCGTCGTCGTCAGGATAAGCTGAGTGAACGCGCACCTTATTGCACTTGAGAACGAAAAAAAATCACGCTCCAAGATCGTTCTCGCTAACCCAATTCGATATCGGAAGATGATGTTGCGTTGCGTCGAGGTGAAGGTGACAGCGAGCGAGAGATACGCGTAGAACACAGAGCGAGTCCGATACGTGACTAATTGTGCAGGACACTCGAGCACAACTCCAACGAATCGATTTGTATGGATTTCAATGAAGCCATCCTGTCACCGACAGTCTAAAGCCGTATTTAACGCGAAATTAATTACAACTGCTTCGGCACGTACTCGCGCGTACTCGTAACACAGCATGTAAACATCGCTCGATCCTCGCTGATTCTCTCGAAAGTCTGACACACATCGAGCCACCCACGCGCTAGATCGATCGGCAAAAAGTCGCGTAAACACACACCCAGCCGTGTAAACGGAAAGTGTGCGTGAACTCGCGTTAACTCGCGTGGGTGTAAGAGAGAGAAAAGAATCGTCGTAATGCACCAAGTTCAATGGCGCAGTTGCCGCATTGATCGCGCTTACACTTGGGTATATATCAAGCGAAGCAGTTGGCGCGTGCAAATTTATCGACGCACCTGTATACGTGCGAGTGCCTCTGCGTCTAAATGTCAACTGCAAACCTCGGGTGCGTTCGATAGTTCCGTCGTCGCGATCTCGTCGACAGATCGCTCGATGTCGTTTATTTACGCTTGCTTGCGATGCACGATTTGCGCGTGTATTAGCTCATTCTTCCTTTCCCCTCATTTTTTTTCATTATGTTTGTGCACTAAACGCGGGACTGTGAGTCATATTTGTTTCTGCCTTAAGGCGCATCGATGATTCGCGCATAATTTTGCGTGAGAATTCATCTAGCTGCGAACGATTGTAATGCGGTTAACGAGTACACCGACGATCCTATTTGAATGAAGAAAAAAAAAGTAGGTAAGGGTCGCTCCAACGCGACTCATAAATATTTACTTTTGCGTTTGTCTCGTCGATTGAAACGTCGTTTCTTCGTTATCTCTTATCGTCGACGATACGTAATTTCATTTATAAGAACGAGATTGCTACGAGCGAAACCATTTCTCCAAGAGCAAGACGGACAATTCACGTGCGAAACGAGCGACTTTCGACTCGGATCGGACGCGAAATAGTATTTAACGATTACGAAACGACATGACATAATTAGCAATTAGCCGACGCTCAGAGCTGTTACTCGCGTTAGTGCGTATACAAACGAAAAGTATAGCACTGACTCATAAACACATTAAAATATTGTCTATCGCGCGCCGCAAAATTTATGTATTCAACGTGTAAATTCGCTTAGAAAATATCAACTCGCGGGAAATTTTCTTTGCGCCAATTATACACGTACGACGTGCGATGTATTATACGCGACATACGTAATGGAAAAAACGTCAATTTGAATTAAGGAAAGCGGCATGATCCAACTGCAGTGTGGCAGCGCCACATGCCATTATAATGGCAGCAGCTTGGCATCGATAACGAGCTCGTGTTTATTTTCGGTATCACGACTCCGTGTCTCTCAAGAGCGAGAGATAATGGCACGTTTAATCAGTCTTTGCTCGCTGCTCGAGTCTTTGCGCGCGCGCGTGTGTGTGTGTGTTTGAGTTTGTGTACATAAATATACAAGCACAAAGCGAGAAAAAAGCGTTAAAATGCTGCTGCTGCGCTGCAGGTATTATTACTCGAGAAAGCACGCGAAGGAGAGAAAGAGAGGCAGAGAGGGTAAGGCAAAAGAAACAATTGCTCATTGTTTGGCGATTAATCGCGTTTTTATATGCACGGCGTCGATCGGCCATGCGGAAGCGTAAAAAAACATTTTTGAGATCTCGCGCAGGCCTCCGAGGCGAGCGAGTGCAC
This sequence comes from Trichogramma pretiosum, assembly GCF_000599845.2. Lineage (NCBI taxonomy): Eukaryota > Metazoa > Arthropoda > Insecta > Hymenoptera > Trichogrammatidae > Trichogramma > Trichogramma pretiosum. Next base: position 1,268,908 of record NW_019641710.1, on the reverse strand, counting down.
GAGTACATAATGCATGGAACGAATCGATCAATTTACATCTTGGCCCATAGATATACACCCGACTGAGCCACCTATATGTTTATACGCAGGTAAGTTTAACGGAAAACCGAGACAATGTATTATATAAGTGTTTTTTCCCTTTTTTTCGCAGAACTGTTACCGTTATAGAAGAGTAAATTGCGACGGGGGTTTGCGTGCACGGCCATGGTGGTGTATTTATCGAAGCGTGTGTATGGTCCGCCCTCGCCCTAATGTACAGTAGAGAAGGTGCAAAAATTTGCCCGACAGCTGGCCTACTTATCGTCGTCCCGATGTTTTACCAGTGTATGTGTGTATCAGAGAGAAGTATAACTATATATAGTGGCATGCACATGCGGTCACCCCTGCGCCTCCGTGCGATGGCAGAAACGGCGAAACACGATCGGCCCTGCAACGAGCCGAGAAGCGGGAAAAGAGCGCGAGCCGCTCGTTCTACGTCACGACGTTCGTTTCAGCGGTTTATTTGACAACAATCGGCCATTATTATTGCTACAAGTAGTTCGGATGTCTTATCGTAAAATCGACGATTAAAAAGTCGATTATTCGAATTGTACATTACATTATTATAGATGGCTCAATAGCTAATGGCCATCGGTACATTATATCGCTCGCGATACTCGTCACACTTGTATTGTGAAGCAAAGACTTTTTTCTACCATACGATCGACTTATCGCCTCGCAAATCTCTCGCGAAAGCGACGAAACTGGCGCGCATTACATGCAACGAAGTCTCGATCGATCGTTTTCTACATTATTTAAATTTCACACTATGCACGTCGATGGGGCACGTGGGCGTGTACAGTCTAGATTCAAGTCGATGTGCGACGTACGCTATTACATTATATGCGTCGCAGTATCGCTTGAAGCGCGCGAATTACGCAAACCGGTACGAGTGTGTATATATACGAAGTGCGAAATATCACGTGTATTTATGGGATAGCGAAGGGGGTACTCGAAACTCTGTTGGGATATCTTATAGGTGTGAAGGATTTGGTCGCGATCGAGAGAGTCGAGGCAAGCGTCGAACTCGTGTACATATAGGATCGTGCGCGCGCGGCAATATAATCCGCGCAAATCGCGATCGCGAGAGTCTACTGCTCGCACAGTTGCGATCTTTCGACCTTCTGCTGTGAAATGTATACAAGACAGGCGTAGAGAAAGAGAGAGAAAAAAAATTGCTTTTACGCTTTGTACTGTACTGGTGTAACGCGCGATCGATTTACTCGCGCGTAGCAGCAATAGCAATAGCTGCTATATGCTATGTTTTGATACGCAACGGATCGCGCACTCGTCCGGAGCAAGTTTTTTTCTCTCTCTCACTCGCTGTCTGGCTGTGTTTCGTTGGTCCGCGAGCAATCGGACACGCAATCGCTTTAAGCACTATTATATTATAATATGTAACGCAACTGTCCACGAAAAGTGTCGGTCTATAACCGAGCGCGTTTTGATAAAATTACCTCTTTGGATCGCGTGTGTGTGTATATTAAATGTCAAGCGTAGGCTAGGCGTTCGTCGATTGGCGTCGCCGATGCACGAATCGATGCTCTACTTGTTCGCGAGTCCGGCGCTGCTTTTGCTGCTGCTGCATCGACGTTCTTACCGCGTTCGACATCCTGCACACGACAGCCGCATGGATGTAACGCGTGTTCGGAGCACTGCACCAGCACGACGACTATATATACGCACACTTATAAACAGTAGACTGCTGCAGCACTTGTACAGACACACACGCGCACTGCACACTGGTCACTTTGCTACAGAGCCAGATCGCACGGAATGTTGTGGGTTGGCGCGCGAAAAGCAACAGAAAAAAATCTCCTATTGGGTCACTGATCTCTTGCTTCTCTCTCTCTCTCTCTTTCTTTCTCGCGAGGTGCGTAATTGCGCTTCTCGAGAGAAATTACGCCGTTTCGTTATATGAGGCCGTAGGTACCGCCGAATCTTCGATCGTTGCGAAAAAATTCGCAGAGCAGAGGCAGCTGATAGCGTCTAGCGTGGGACTTGAAGTCGCCGCCGCAGCGCCTGACGCGGACACGGCTGAATCGACGATTGAGCTTCGACGTCCACGAGAGTATGAGCAGATTTAACGATCTGGCTCCGCTTCGAGTCGATGTTTTTCCGCTGCTATTGTTGTTGTTGTTGTTGTTGTTGTTGTTGTTGGCGTTGTTGGCGTTATCGCAGCTACGGCGACCAGCCCGGTAATTGGCCCACAGCTTTAACATAAAACTGCCAGCCGCAGTTCCGCATCGAGGATCGAGGATCGATATGGACTTTTCTTTTTTTTTCCGAATCAACGACGCAACGTCGTGCACCCGCGCACACGCACACACACACACACACACACAATCGGTATTCGAAGAAAGAGCTTCGTTGCTCGACGTAAACAAACAACTCTCCTCCTCGCTCACACACTCGCTGCACTCGCGATGCGTTGTGCAAGCCCCTCTCACGGGCCTACGCTATACAGTCGCAATTAAAAGTTGTAAAATTACAACGAGAAAAAGCTGAGAATAAAGTATATGCCGCTCTCTGGGCTCTCGATCGTTCACGGCCAGTACAGAGAAACGATCAACGCGCATCGAACATTGCACAGGACGAAAACGACGAGCGGAGATCGATCGGAGCAGGTATATAATAAATGACAATAGCTGCGTGTATACGAGCAGCTGCGAGCGATGGAGGTAGGAGCGATGCGAGTCTCGCGGCGGTTCGCCAGGTACTGGCTCGGCGGTTCGAGCTCTATAATGCACGCTACTCACGCCAAAGCAGCGGCGGCCGACGCGGAGGAGGAGAGGCCGATGTTACATATATATATACATGGCTGCAGTCTGGCCTGCTGCTGCTGTTGCTTGGAAGCGTGCGCGCCGCATGTGGAGGAGGTGGAGGCAAACTTCGAGTGGAATATCCGCGTCTGCTGGTGTGTATACTGTACGCTTACACACACACACACATACGGTCGAGCAGGTATATATGTACAGCAGCTATAAAGGTAAGCTATAGCTGGCTTATAAAAGACCTGGCGAATGAGTCACGCTGCCAGGCCGAGCGAGCGCTATTGTGTCGGTGTGTTCGCGCGGCTTTTCGGCACACATACCTCCAACTATGTATAGCTATATACCGACTGCACGGATCGAATCGGCGACTCTAGTTCCGGAATCGTCATCTGCGTGCGAGCGACTCTTCCGAGTATCGAACCGAGTCCAGTAGTCTTTGCGTGCTATTTATAAATATATTAATTATAAGGAATCAGAAAAGTTACGCAGCAGATATATCGTTCACGGACTAGGACACGATCGATCCCTGGCGGATATCCAACGTTGCATATTTGGACATCTGTATGAGAATCCATAAACTCGCTCGAAACGATATAGCGAGGGCTATAATCATCGTTATACCTTTCGATCGAGTCTGCATCCAGTGCGTACGAACGATACGAATTGCTCGTGTACCTTGGCTCACTCTGATTTTACATAACGCGATATTGTAATTCGCTCAAGACTTATTAAAATGCTCGTAACTCGTGCATAAATCTATACGGGTGACTCAGCGGCCAATAAGGTGAAGTTCTGCAGCGCAAAGCGTCGATTGTTCATTAGATCGTGCCTTGTATTCGCCTCTATAAAGTCACTCGCTGTTATAATCTTATCGCATTACTCCGTCGATTAGTTATAATTCGATTGTGAATTTTTTTTTCAAAAATATAACGCGAGAACGCTCGATGCGAGTACGTACCGAGTATCGCTCCGAAATATTGTGTTACAGCTGGAGAAACGCGCCGAGCCTATTGGAGGAAATGAATTGCCGTTATCCCGTGTATTTGAACAGAAATTTAATGCCGAAACGACTCCAAGTGGATGTGTGTTTATTATTTGTACTATTTCCATTTTGCAAGAACAAATGGAATACTTTGAGCAATGGAGAATTAATTGCTTTTGCCTCGATTGCGCAAATCTATCCAGAGAAAATGTATGAACAATTTGGAATACCAATATGATTTTTTTCACTCAACGCCATGAAAATATTACAACGAAGTAGTATGAAAATTGTACAACGAAGATCAAAGAATTGTAGGCCGATTTCGATTCCGATTAAAGTTTAAGCACTTGCGTGATTTTAACGCGCATATTATAAGCACATTTTAAACTGCGAGCAATATATATTTAAAATTTATATTCAATCATCACAGATACTTTGTAGGAAATTATCATTATCAAGGACACCGATAGATTTTGCAGTGCAAGAAAAGCAAGAGTCTCGTCGAACGAGAACGATTTTTTGCGTGACACATAACGCTCAGAAGGCCGTTATTAATTTTTTGATCAAATATCGAAGCAACAATTCCTCATAAAATTATCGCTTCGCGACAGTCTTTCTTCCGTCGTTCTTCTGCAACGAAAGAAACATTGTGCAGTTTCATTCGAACTTGGGCCGAAACACATAGCGGGCCCGTAACAGACGTAAAAGCTTGTTTGGCGTCGATCGATCGAGCGAAGATTCGCGCACTCCCACAGCTCGAGTCGCACGTGTGCTATACATGCGAGTGCATTTCGCTTTCTAATAAAGCCACACACGCACATGTGCCGCAAAGCCGCGTAGCTTTCGTTTCGCGAATCATACACGTTGGATGGTTGGACGCATGCGAGTCGGATAAAACACTCGACGATTTAACCATAAGGTGGAAAGTGTATCGTACACACCAAAGGCCGCATCGTTCGATTGCTCGGCTAAACACAAGTCCTCTGGTCCGACGGTGAAAATCGCTCGTGGACGAGATTAAGATCGCGTTTCTTTCAGTCAACTATATAGTTAATTTTTGCCACCTAATAGAGGCAAACGACCTTTCAGGAAAAAAAAAGAAGAATACGTAGGAACCGTTAGTCCTGGCGAATAATGCGATTCACGCATTGTTGTATGCTCAGCTTCGTCTTTTATGGGCCTTCGGAGAGAGGACTCGACGTATTACGCGTAACGCACGGACCGACGACGACTGCGTTGTTGCGTTATTTGTTTGTTTTGCTTTCTTTTTTTCATGCACTTGGCAAAAAAAGTCGACATTATTGCGGAGTGCAGTCGCAGTCTAGCGAAACGATCACAAAGCGTCGCCATGACGACGACGACCCGACTCGTATATAGGTATACCTATACATAGTGCACAGCGCATACGTCGAATGCAGGTAGAGGCAGGCTGAAATCGCGCCTGTGCGGTTTTAACGACAAAACAGCCGGAGCCTCTGGTTCGCGCGAAGCACACGCGGACTCTTCAATGACAGCTATCGACTCGTTGAAATAAACGTCTTTTAAAAGGAAATAATAGAGGAAGAGGCCCCCCGAGTCGAGTGTTAATTAGGAGCTAACGATCTAAATCAGATCGAGGCGCAAAGTGCACCTAATTATAATCCCATGTTCTCGACGAATCGCTGTCACTTGGACACACAGGAGGCACTTGAAAATATTCGATCGGGCCCGTGGACGTACTCGAACGCGAGACAAAAGCCAGCTGTCCTCGGCCAGTAAATACGAGTTATATACATGTCGCGCGCCTACAGCGAGTTATACAGAGCGCGATTCGCGCCGAGTTGCAGCGCCAGCTGCGCTCGATTGTAAATAAACACGTACCAGTGCGTGTGTGTTTGTGCGTGAACGCTACCACGTGCCCCCGAGCAGCAGTCGCTCTCGATCGCAAGCTTCGACTCGCCGGGGATGTGCCGCGCCACGTGAAGGAGGCAGAACAACAACGACTTTCATCCGGGATGCGCGTCCAGCATCGCGCTGACTGATGACTGGTGACAGCAGCAGCAGACCGAACTGAGGACTAGAGCACGCGCGTCCGGCTCCGGAGCAGGGGGTTGGACCTTTCAAAGACTCGCACGTACGTACAAAATGTGCACGATGTGTGTAATGCATACGGGCAACCAGCTGCACTCTTACATCCCCCGATTCGGAGATTCTGTCATTGTGCTCTCTCTTTATGCTCGCAATTCTGCCGTTGCCGCGCGGTGTGGTACTGATTTTACGCAGCTTTTCGACTCGCCCGCGCGCATGACTCGGGATCTCAAAAGGGTTATTTGTTTCGCTGAATGGAACATTTGTCTGGCGCGCGGGCCGGATGTCGTCCGTGGCTTTCTTCGCACGCGATCTTTCTTCCTGCAAGGCGCGCAACTGTCTCGTTCCCGACCTTTTTTCCTTCTCTCGAGTTCAACGCCAACACGATCGAAACGGTCGAACGTTCGGGCGGTCGATGATCATAGACTCTGTTGACTTTTCCAAAGGAAGCGCAAGATAGAAGCTCGAGCAAGATGCTGAACTTTAGCGCGCCGGCCCAGGACGAGCTGGAGCTCGAGGCCATGGCCGAGACGGAGCTCGGCCGACTGAAACGCCAGTACCGGATAATGGAGAACGACCGGCTGGCGTACGCGGAGGACGCGCGCAACCAGATGCGCAACCAGCGCAACATCATCGCCAAGTACGAGCACGAGAAGGCCGAGCTGGTGCTGGCCATCAAGGCGGCCAAGTCGCCGGGCAACGCCAAGGCCGACGAGAGCATGAGCGAGCGCCTCGCCGGCCTACTGAGGCAACGAGGAGACTTCGTCGAGCGGATCAAGCTCGAGCGCGACCAGATACGCGAGATCGACGAGCAGATCCTCAAGCTGTCCAAGGAGGTGCACGCGCTCAGGGCCAAGGTGCGCACCGACCACCAGATCAAGGAGGCCAGCGAGAAGCACGAGCGCACCGTCGCCATACTCGAGAACAGGCTGGAGGTGGCGACGCAGCGCTTCAACGGCCTCGTCACGGAGAACGCCGAGCTGCGGCTCGAGATCGACGGCCTGCTCAAGGAACGGGCCCAGTTCAACGCCATGTGGTCGAGGCTCAACGGCCAGCTCAGCAGCGGCAAGGGCGTCATCAACGACCTCATCGAGCAGGCCACCATCACCTTCAATCAGCGCGACGAGGAGCTCAGCAAGATCAACGCCCTCAAGGAGAGGGGCATGCGAGACCTCAAGAGCCACACCTCGGAGATGTGCGAGCTGCAGCGCACCATCGACAACGAGATGAAGCTGCAGGAGTTCCTCGGGGTCAAGGGCCAGTACCGCGAGATGGCCGACCTCAACGTGAAGCGCGAGGCCGAGAAGGAGCAGCGCATCAAGGAGATGCGCGACAAGATCGACACCTACAATCACATACTCAAGCTCGTGATGAAGTTCACCGGCGAGGAGGAGATCGACAAGCTCATCGCCCAGTTCCTCAAGCAGGAGGAGGAGAATTTCGCCCTCTTCAATTACGTCAACGAGCTCAACGACGAGCTCGAGGCCCTCCAGGCGAGGGTCAACGAGCTGCGCGCGGCCATCGACGAGGCCCGGGCCCTCAACGTGCACCGGGGCCAGCAGCAGATCGACACCCTCGACTCGATAGGCCGCGAGCTCAAGCAGCAGACCGAGCGCGCCGACCAAGCCGAGGACAAGCTCAAGCAGGTACTACTACCTAGTACTTTCTCCTTTGAAACCAATAAACTAATTTTTCAACCAATAAACGTGCTTTCAGTGCAACAGACTGATCGAGCGTCTGCTGGTGGGCATCGACGAGCTCTTCCAGAGCATCGGCTGCGACAACTCGCCGATCCTCGAGCTGCTCGGCGACAACGCCAGCGTCAACATGAACAACGTCATGCTGTACTTGGGCATAATCGAGAAGCGCGTCGTCGAGATGCTCGCCAAGATGTACTACCTGGATCGCTCGCAGCATAGGGAGCCGCTCCTAAGCGAGGACCGGAAGCCCAAGCTACGGGTTCCCGACCTCCAGGAAATAGCGCCTACCCAGCCCTGTCCGCTGTAAGACTCTCTTCCTTTGCCTTCCTTTGCCTTCCCATCCTTTCTTTTTGCCTTTCCATTCGCCTTCTGTGCTCGCTGATACGCGAAACGCCGCTTCGTTCCCAAAGCCGAGCCAGAGAGAGAGAGAGAGAGAAAGAGTATCCCTTTCCGGAAGCCGATCTCTCGCTCTCTCTACATATATATCATACGTTTTATAGACGCTTCGCCGATCATTGTACTTGCCTCTGCTGCTTGGGTGGGCAGGGCATTTTTATACGAGCCCCTTTATTTTAACAGATATACAAGCTCTTTTTTTACTGCGCTGTGCATTTTAGCCTGTTCAACGTATCGAATCGACGTTATTTCTATTGTGCGAGTGCGTCTGCACTTGCTTCTATTATTATACATATATGTAATGAGCAAATGTAGCCATATCGCGACATTTGCAATGTCAAGGTTTTTGCTCCGAATTGTAATAATCCATTCATTCGTATACGCGTCTGGCTAAAGATGCATCGAGGCGGAAGAAATGGAAAACGTGTCGGAGAGCCTGGAAAAGCCGCTGACCCTCGACGAGGTGCGGGAGAAGCTGCTGGTCCGATTGCAGAGCGAGCACTCGCATCTGCTGCACAACGTCTCCAAGTGTCACCTGCCGGCCGCGCGCAAGATCATTCAGAAGCGCTACATGTGATCCGAGCCGGACGATTCCTTCTTCGGCAGTCTCGTCGAGCGCAGCACGTCCAACGTCGATGGCAACTTTTACCTTTTTTTTGTCTCCTGACTTTTTCATATTATTGCATTTAAAAGGAAAATAAAAATTCAAAAAAGTTCGACAAGTTGTTTTACTCATTCGATCGACCAGACAAGTTTTCTTTTCTTTTTTTTCTTTTATCGAGGCGATTTGTACAAGTTGCTGCATCTCCGAAGAAAGGTAGCATTCAGATGGTGCTGATCATGCTGCGAGTGTCCCAAGTGCTGGCGATGCTGCGCATGCTCTTGGTGCGGGACCTCGAGACGGTCGACAGAGCACTCATGCGGCTCATGTACGACCTGGCCCGGATGACCTTCTTCACCTTCTTCTGGTACTCGCTCTTCTGGATGGCCTTGAGCTCGCGCCTCGCCCGGCGCCTCGCCATCTTCACGATCTTGCCGAGCTCGACGATCGTCCGCTTGACCATCTGCAGCTGCTCCTCGAGGTCGTCGCGCTTTGCCTCGGCCGACACGCCCTTGCGGTAGCACATCTGGTTGTACAGATTCCACACGCAATCTCTTATCTACGGACAGATCGACCATTGCAATTAGTCATATTTACCCTTCGACTTATTTCATTTTTATTTTGAATGTATTTTAAATATATTTGTGCAGAAATTTTAATTCAACAACAGGATTCCTGTGCATTGATTCACCGCATCATAGCGATCGTGAGACTCTTTTTCTTGATTTTATATTAAATTTCTAAATTCTAGATGATGAAATCGTGAAATTTGATTACTAAACAGAAAACTGGATTAATAAAAAAAGACGTATTCGCAATGAAAAATGACGATGACTCGTGAAAATGATTAAATAATAATAATGATGGAATAGGAATAGCCAGCCACGCATTATACCTGAGTCTCCTCTAATTCTTGTTGCGTCACAATGTCCTTGTTTTCAGCCACGGCGACTTCCCACTTCAACGACTCGGCGTGCGCCAATTCGTATCGAGCTTGAGCTTTGGCCAGACGGCTGTTCAGATCCAGCAGATGTTGAGCCCTTTTTTCCGTCAACTTTTGCTGTCGGTCAAAATGTCAACGAGTCAAACGATTTATTGTACGTAATTTTGCCAGAATATAACGACTCGTACCAATTGAAGATTGGTCAGTTCTAGGCTCTCCAAAGTCTTGTCTTGATTCATATTGAGACTTATTCTGGCCGCCATCAAAGTTTCGTAGCGATTGAAAATTTCGGCTATGGACTGAAACTCGTTGGAGTTGAGCAGCTCCTCGAGATACGCTTGAAATGGCTTGTACTCTTCGACAAAACTCTTCATGCGGTCTCGTACTTTTTCCAATTGTTTCAATTTTATTTCCAGATCGAGAATCTGCAACGATTAAATCGATTAGCATTTACAAAATATCACCCCTTCCTAACAATGGACGGTTCGAAATTTTAATTTAAAAAAAATGGTACAAGTTGCTCTGCGAATTAATAAAAATGTCGTTGAAAAGTAAGGTAAAATAGGAAATTCACCTCGGTCTCGCGTATCTTCTGGCGCTCCTTCTCCTCGCGTATCTTGCGGTCGGCTCTCTCGCGCTTCTCGCGATTCTCCCGCACGAATTCGTCGAACTTGACGAAGGACTTCTTGAGCGCGATCTCTTTGCGGCGCAGATCCTTCCACTGCTGGTCGAAGAGGTGTCGCCGGTGGTCGTACTCCAGGCGCTTGGCCTCGAGATCGGCGTCGACGTTCAGCAGCTCGCGGCCGACCCGCATCAGATCGAGTATCGGCTCGCCTCGCACCGCATCCCAGTCCGGATAGTGCCTGACAGTCGTCGTTTAAAGTCTCAATCACTTAATTCGATTCATTCAATGAAAGAGTAAATGCAAGCCCTCGAAAAGGCGGCGTCCGTCTCGCGCGAAATCCAATTCAAACGCGCCAAGCTGGCCAATGCAGCGAGGCTCGCATCGGTCGCGCCGCTACTCGTGACTTTTCGATCGAGTTGTTGTCGCGCTGTTGGTACTAGACAGCGTGCGGCGCGCCAATCGCCCCTAATCCGCTCGCATCAGGCAATTTTTTCGCTCTCTCGCGCGAAACGCACTACTCTGTGCTTTGTTTCTACGAGGTAAGGACCACCGTCTGTCTATCTCTCTCTCTCTCTCGCCTCCTCCGCGCTAGTACGTGTCTAAAGTCAGTGCGCGTATAGTCAGTGTTGATACACGCGCGTCTGTTTTCCGAGAATCTCAACGACTACGAGTTACTACTGAAATCGAGTTTCGCTAGAAGCAAGAGGTCCAGTATCGACATTGCGACCGGTGGTTGTTTGTATCGTTTTTTCCTTCATTCGCACTTTCATTCTCCCGGCAATTCGAACACCCTCGTGTGCTATTGTCGTTTCGCCAACTTTGCATTCAGTCCGATATGAACAACGAGCATATTCTGCAGCAACATCAAGACGTCACGAGAGCAATGGACGAGACGAGCCTGAACACGTCGAGAAAACGACCGAGTGAGTACAGCATTGCAATTTTCGCGTTGCAGTTTACATCTTTGTTGTTTTGTTTTTGTACAATGGCCGTAGTATGTGGTGCGACTTTGCATCAACGCTTTTATTCGACGCTGGCTTCGTCCTTGTAACAACCACTTCCTTCCATTATATTTGTGTTTTGATTATTACCCAGTTTTAAGCATTGAAAAAAAATTAACTTCTTCGATCTCTGTTTATATTAATTTAAGAAATTCAATCAAAATTTTACATTAGTTTTTTCCCTTTACAGTCAACTACAATAGCAATTAAAATAGTATTGTCCTGATTTTTTTTTTAGTTTTATGCATGTTTATTTTTAGAACATTAATTGGGATTCATATGATACATGTTTTAAGATTCATGGACTACTTTAAGTGTTCCTTTATAATAAGAGCACAACATTTTAAAGGATTTTAAATTGTTAGGATCGTCAATAAGTAATAAGCTAAATTTAATTGTTTTAATTTTAAATTCATTTCAACAGTTATTTATTCGTCATCAGAGGACGAAGAATTTACACCATCAAAATGCAAGAAATTTGTTGTAGATGACAAGGAAAATGTTACAAATAATATTATGCGTGATACAATGGTAACAAACTCTGATACATCAAAATGTAAGTGTTTTTAAATATTCTAAATTGGCAGCCTAAACTACAGCAGTAACTCATGTTAATACTATTATTTTGATAGCAGCATCTAATGATAATTCTTTTGCACCATGGTCTTCATCAGTTAACGTCAACCGAAATTTAAGTAGCTCCAGTGAAGGTAATCAATATTATACAATTGCTAATTAAAAAATTGTTTGCCAAATAAACTCATTTTGTGATTATATGTATTAAGGTTCAGTATTTCATATTAAATTAACTTCTGATACTCAGCAATCATCTCAATTTTCAGTAATTAAGAATGATTTTCACATGAGGAGTTCAAATGATCAAATCGATTCATCTGTAGATAAGGTTTATGAAGATTGCAATGCAACTCAAAGTCAGTCATTAAGGCAATTTATTTATTCACAAAAATATTGTTTGATATAAAAATAACTAATTATATTCCTTATTATTTATTAGGTCAACCCTTGACTCAGAATGAGAAATCTACAGATGATCTTATTTTTATCAAAGATGAAATGATACCATTATCATCTAGACCAAATAACAAAGATGCAATACTTTTACCACCTACTGATTCAAAAGATGAGGCAGTTTTATGCACTTTGTTATCGCCATTACCGCCTTCTCATGCAAATCCTAATGATACAAATCCTTTGACTACCTCCTCTGATCAAACAGAAATGCTATCAACTTTACCATCTTCCAATCATGGTTCTGATGATCAGAGCCAAACAGTTTCTTCCACACTCTTGAACAATCAAAATGAAATGATTCAGCAATCATCCTCTACCAATGAAGATAAAATGCTATCTTTACCATCTTTACCATCTTGTGAAGATCAAAATGAAGAAGGACAAACAGTAACAGCTTCGTTAGTACCACTTAATGATCAGAATGAAGAAGGAGGAGCGGTAACAGTTCCGTTATTACCACTTAATGAACAGAATGAAGAAGAAGAAACAGGAATAGTCTCGTTAGTACCTCTTAACGAGCAGAATGAAGAAGAAGATGAAAAAGCTTCTTTAGTATCTTCAGACAATCAAAATCAAGAAGAAGAAGAACAACAAACAGTTTCCTTAGTACCTCTAGATGATCAGAATGAAGAAGACGAAAAAGCTTCTATATCATCTATGAACAATTTAAATGAAGAAGAAGAAGAAGAAGCAGCTTCTCTGATACCTCTGAATGATCAGGATGAAGATGAAAAAGCTTCTTTAGTATCTTTGAACAATCAGAATGAAGAAAAAGAAGAAGAAACAGCTTCTCTTGTACCTTTAAACAATCAAAACGAAGAAGAAACAACTACATTAGTACCCCAGAGCAATCTAAATGAGATGATTGTTCCATCATGCTCTAGTAATCAGAATGAGATGATGAGTCTTGTTTCAAAAACCTCTCACTATGGTAATTTTTCATTCATAATGTTATTTATTTCATCATCAAAAATGGTGAATACTGTAATGAATTATACTAATATTGTGAATCATTTTTAGAAAAACAAACCAACATCCAAATCTCTAATGGCCAATTTGAACCATCTGTATTATGTAAAGTTGAATGTATAACTGATAAGTCAGATGTTGAACTTCCTGGACCTTCGACACAGAATCATGAAAGAAATGATCGATTCGTGGAAGGTATTTCAAGTTTTACCAATAATAATTAGTTTTCCCAATTTTTTCAATGAATAAATTTGCATAATTTGTTGGACTTGTTTTTATTTCAGACAACTCTCAATCAATATTGAGAAATGTGAATCATCAAATCAATAACTGTCCACAATCTACTCCTATTAGGAATGTTGCAGTGCCAGGTAATTTGAAAAATTAATAAAACTCTATATAAATAACTCGCTTTTCTGATATTGATATTACATTACTATATAGGTTGTTCTAATGAGATTATAGCAATCGATGGACATGATCCTAAAACAGCTGTAATGAACTTACTGATGTCTACTGGACAATACAATACTAAACAATCAGGTTTGTGCTGTTATGAAAATAAATAATTTCACCTTAATACTAATTTAATTTAATTATTCAATAGCTGAAGATGGTGAATATTCACGTAATGATTTGAGCTCAAATATGATGCATTCTGAAGTTATCAGTGGAGGTATATAATTAATTAATTAAATTTTAAATCATCATAGTTCAAATACTCCAATAAATATTTCTGTTTATTTAGATAATGAGGATATAAGTGTTGAACAAACACATGATACATCAGGTAAATGAATTTCCGTCTTTTATTTATGAATAACTAATAACATATATTGATTTTTTTTTTTTTTTAGCAGCTGTGAATGAATTTCTTAGTACTTTTACAGAAGAGAACGCAGGTTAGTCTTTGAAAATTGTATTGTTTATATAAATGATGGCTAAAGTTTTAATAATGAATAATAATTTGATTCATTTTTGCAGGTTTGAATTTAGCAAAATTGATTATCAGTTTGAAAATGGATATTCAAGAACTTGTCAGAAAAATTGATAATCAGGAGAATATCCTGGCAACAGTAGTAAAAGCTAATGAATTGACTTTGGAACCTTTATTTGCTAAAAATTTCAACGAACGTTATAATTTGAAAGTACCTTTCTCCAACTTGGCGGAATTTACTATTTTCAATGAAAATCTTACGAGAAATGTTAGATTTTGCAACGAATTTGTAAGTATTTCTTAATTCAATATCTTCATAGGCATTACAAATCAAAAATGATGAAATAAATTTTACAGATAGCAAGTTTAACAGCATACATAGACAATCACCAGTCTTTTAACAAAAATATATTGAATATGATTAAAAAATACTTGAGCCGAGAATTAGCGATGAAATTCACAGCTTCAAAACCTACTGGTACTAAAATGGTGTTAAAAGATACCATGTTTTGCTCATGCCTACTACGTAAGTTACCACTTTTTCATGACTAAAATTGATAAACCTGCATTGTATATAAAATTTCGAATATAATTAAACTTTTAGAAGCAACGAAAATGACCATGAGAAATGGATTAACGCCATTAGAACATGATAGATTATTTTACAAGAATTTGGGGACAGCTGTAAGCAGTGCTAAAAATTGGTGATGACTCAAGTCCAACTAGCTCCAGATATAATTGTTCGTAAATGAAGAATTAATTAATTTATAACATTCTGTGTTTGACATTAATTATCCAATTTTTTTTATTTTTTTTTTTAGATTAAGAAATATAAGAAATATATACTAAAATTTTTAATCCTTGATATCAATTATCATTACTTGATATGATATTGAACTTATATTATTGATTTTTTTCTTATTTTTTCTTATTGCTTCCATTATATATGTTTTGAATATAAAGTATTGTTCCACAGTGTAAATAAAAACATGTAAAACTGTAAGATCTTTAAAAAATTATACTTTTTTTCTTGTAAAATTATTGTGAAATTTGGCTATTTAGTAAAGAAATAAAAATAAACCTCGAAAATGTGTATGCCTAATCAAACGAGATCCATTGCTCTAATTGTCATGTAAACGTATATACGAACAAGAAAGAAAACGTACTTGACGACATTGCATTCCTCGTTCTTGGAGCGGAAGTATTGAGATATTTCCTTGCTAGTGTTGCCTGCGATCGGCCGCATTTTCTTTTTTTCATATTTTCCCTTGTCCTCCATCGTTTCAGCGTTTTCAATAAACTTAAAATTAAGAAGAATTTGCCAACGTGAGTGCCGCGTCACTCGGCGGTCCTCCTTCGGTCGATTGGCTCTTATATCGACCAAACGCGCTACTACCACTAAAGACCCTAGCTTAGCGATCCCCGTACGCAGTGTCGCTTTATTCTCGTATTGCGCTCATAACCTGGCGTGCAGTGCTTGTCTCATTTCCAATGATTTCGAAGCTATCTGCTCGTAAATTACGGAGGAATTTGTCTGCTGATGCAGTTTGAGATGTGCATTATTAACTATTGTAATTGTAATGGGCTGCATCGCATGGACTCAATCCATCCTCGCGAGCGGCAATCGAGAAGCGATTTTAATAAACGTTACGTGACCGTCAAGACTCAGGTTCGGTTTTGCGAAGAGTATTTCATTGGTAAATCGGTTACAAAAGTCGTCTGCCAAAACGCGATAAATCAAACGCCAGTCGAGAATGAGACTCGTTGGGCTTTGTACGCGCAATTATGTCAGTCGACTAGCGTAAGGCGAACGACAATTCCTGGAAGTATCGTGTGCATACCCACAACTCGCTGGTCGATGATTACTTTATTATTTGAATTCGTTACGAAGCTTCGACGCATCAATTTGAAACTTTGCCAACGACGATGTTTAATTATTTTTTATATTTATACATTTAACGAGTTTGCCGGATATTTTGTTTTTAATTTAAACACGAATAAGTACTGGATTTTGTAATGAAGTGCATTTTTATAATAAAATTTTTCAAATTATCTGCATTCCTAATTACGTATTTTCATTGCGAGCGGATAACTCCACTTGCAAGTATTTCCCTGCTTTATTTCCGAATGGCATCGCAATGTATACTTAATTATGAATATTACACGATCTTACGTTGTATAAATTGTTATATCTTATCTGAAAGTTTTACAATTTTTCTTTCGCTTCTCTACACAATTGTGACTTGATGTAAATTAATGTTTCACTGCGTATATAGTTCACTTTTGTTTTCATTTTTTATGGAAAGATCGTTACGCTAGCGTTTTCGATGTCATTAAAAACTTATTTGAAGTACTTTACTAAAAAGTCGTTTATACATATTTTAAAAATAAATTTTACGTAATTACTACGAAATAATTTTTTCATCCTTCTCTTTATATTTAAAAATAAAAAGAAAGATATTAGTTCTTGGTAATAGAAGAATTTTACTTTTCTTTGGTTTTATTGAAAATTGAAATAATTTAATTAGACAAATTTTTCAAGTGAATTTTGTTCTTAAAAAGCTATTCAATTTCTTGAAAAATAATGCAAAGATTATTTAAATAATCATAGGGATAGGGATTAAGGAAATATTACAATAATAATCTATACTTCAATTTAAACTAAACTGGTGTTATTTAAAGGCTTGCTTGATAGAGAATGGTATGTTTATATGATGCCAAGAAAGTATAAAATATGTAAATAAAATAGACTGAAATCCAATTGAAAATATTTTATTCCCCTTGGATATGGATTTTCTTAATAAATTACATCTATTTGGATACACCAAATCCACAGTAGAACACTTATTTCCATCTTGGATATATTAGTAATAAATTACTTCTTCTTAGATACACCAACAGTGCGACCACGTCTGCCAGTAGTCTTGGTGTGCTGACCGCGCACACGGAGACCCCAGTAGTGACGAAGACCTCTGTGGGCACGGATTTTCTTCATTCTCTCCAAATCCTCACGGAGTTTGGAATCTAAATTTGAGGATGTCAGCTATAAAAAAAAAAGTTGTTTATTAATAATGATTTAAATTTGATAGCATAGTGTTGCAACAGTATCATTAATAAATAAATATTAAAGAATAGACAAATCAAAAATTTTTAATTTTATGTTGCGCATTCAATTATTTTCCAACTTCAGGTGTTATCAAATGTAATGTTGAGAATTACGCAGTTTCTTTGGCACAAGCTACCAGTCGATTATAAATTGAGTTTAATAACCAACCGTGTTATTGTGCTAACTGTTTGTTTATGTAAACAAATGCAATATCGATATATCATGTCAATGATACTTACTTGACTGTATTTTCCGTCAACAATGTCCTTTTGTCTGTTCAAGAACCAGTCTCGAATCTTGAACTGGCGGGGGTTAGCCATGATCGTAATGACTTTTTCAACCTGAAAGAAAATAAATCTATAAGTTAATGAAAAAATGAGCAAACTCATACGGCAGCGGCTCTCTATCTTATCACAAATATTCGGATATCTTACCTCATCGTCGGTCAATTCACCGGCCCTTTTCTTGAGATCGACATCAGCCTTCTTCAAAACAATGTTGGCATAACGACGACCAACACCCTTGATCGCCGTCATGGCGAACATGATGTTTCGGTTACCATCGATGTTGGTACCGACAACACGAAGGATGTGGTTGTATTTAGGAGGCACAATGAGAGACTGAAAAAATGAAGGACATGATTAGTATTATTAGTCATATTCATCACCTGACAGAGAACTTGAATTTTCAGTTTAAATTATAATTTCTAACATTGGTGACTCATTTTTCACGAAATCGTAGTTAATATTCTTTGAGATGGATCGACATTTTTTAAACAAACAACTTCTAAAATTGTTAAATTGAATTTTGCACGTGTGGCTATTTTCGCCTTAACCTCACTGATCACATTTGACAAAAAAAACTTTCATTGTAAAGTATACAAAGTGCAGCAAACGATTCGCTTCATCACGCATAGAAATTATTAACTTAGAGACTTCAAAGAAGAGTTAAATAAAGTTTAAACAAATTAATGTTCGATCTCTGTTCGATCTTTTATTATAAAAATATGTTACGCACCATGATGTCGGTAAGCTCGAAACGGCAGTTTCAAAGCAAAAAGAACCGAAGCCTTCACGTGTGAGTGCAGACTAACATTAAGGTACTTTCACAACGCGGTGCGCAGGAGTGTGACCACTATACGATTGTCGTAGTGCGCGCGCGCGCGCGCATGTGAACGAACGCAGTAGTGCCGAGAACAGCTCTCTTTCTCTCCGTCGGGCCGCGCAGTGTACCTATACCGATGAATATTCAGCTTCGGGCGAGAGAGCAACGTGCAGGCTTAGACCCAGTTTACAACGCCGAGTCCCAGTGCAGTAGTATAGCAGTAGCATCGGAGCTCGCAACAAGGTACAGCACAGTAGTAGCAGGGGAGACCTATACACATCGGCTGCTACAAAAAATTCTTCCGCCAGCTCGACCGAGCCCCGCAGTGCACAGTACCCGCGCAAGTGTTCATCTAGGAGCAGCCTCGTAGTGTTCCATTGCGGCGCATCGTGCAACCCGCAGTGCACCAATTATTACGCGCGGATACGTATATAGTCATCATTAGTATATTCATCTCTCTATCTCTCTCTCTCTCTCTCTCTCTTTACCACTTTCTCTCGCACTCTCGTTCTGGAATAATACAGACATATATAAAGGTGCTCGTAAAGACCGCTGCGCATACAGTAGCAGCAGCCCAGCGTGTATGCGTATATAACAACACATGCATAATATATAGTATTATATACGATTATATACTCACACACATACACTTGGATCATCTGTGTATATGTGATTCCCGGTGTGCACACTCGAGTCTGGTGTCGAGGGATAGCATAATACTACGCGGTCGACGGCGTGCTCGCAATGGCCGACTCAGGAAAGATGCAAGGAATAGACACCTCTGCCGCCAACGCAACCATGAACAATCAGCCCGTCAAGCGACGATTGGTGAGTCTCTTCAATTGTTTACTTGTATTCGTGTGATCTTATGTGATGTACTTTTCAACGAAATATAACCCCCCGCGCTCGTGAAGGCCCGCCTCGTGTCTCCTGCCTACCCTCTTCGCGCTAACACCCATCGTCGCAGCAGCTATGAAGCGAAAACAAAAGCACGCGCTCTATCGCCTCGCACGCGTTCCACTTGCCTTTCTCTCTCTTTGCTTTGTCATTGCAATCTTGATATGAGAAATTTCATTCGGTAAAGTTCGATGATTACTCTACTTTCAATTTCCCGCTATTACCTTGCAATAATAATTTTCAATCAAAAAAGATGATGTAATTTATTCATTTTTCGATTTTTAATCAAGTTCATTCTGAGCTGCGTTGAATAATTATTATCCAATCAGTAGATTCTTTTCTGCTAACTTAAATATTTATTGCACTTAACGGCATTTTGTATACAAACGGATGGCTCCAAGCATTCGCGACCACGTGCTTATTAAAATGACAGTAGAGTCAAACTTCTCACACCGCTTCTTGTGCTGAGCTTTGGTCATAACTTCACACCTTTGTCTGATCGTTCAACTCTGCGCTTCGGGGCATAATTTAGTGCATAGCTTATAATAACCGAAAGATAGATCAAAAACTAACTACTTCTTATCTTGCAGCGAGAACGAACGAAGAAATTTTACACTGATGACTGGGCTTTCGGCGATGAAGAGCTCGAAG